>NC_052394.1:0-600000 GCF_009389715.1 Phoenix dactylifera | reverse complement strand
TAAGATAGTGAGAAAATAAATGATAAAATAAAATAAGTTTAACTGAGAATAATGTATCATGTATCATTTATTTGTATTATCGTAGAGAACTTAATTTTTAACTAGCTCATTTACTTATGAAGTAATATAATGAAATATTAAAGTTCGATCGAATTTGTGTCAGACATATTTTTGGCCCAAATAGGTAATTCAAATTGGGTTCATGCCAGGCTTCGACTTGGATTATTCAAAAATTTTTGGGTCTAAAATTCTGGCTAGGTTCAGGTAGGGGCATGGCTTGGCTCAGCCTACTTCCAACCCTATACAAGAACGAAGGAAAGGGTTTAGATTGTGTCTTTTGTGGGAAAGAATAATTGATTTTTTTTTTGTCGGCCTTGGATTGCACCTGACACATATCTCAAAGCACTCCAAACTTACATTTATCCCTCTGCACAGATGTCGAAGTGGTCTTGAGAGAAAATTGCCTAACTTTAAAAGAAAAATTATAGCAATAACCCTTCAACTTTTAGCAAAAAAAAAAAAACACTTCAACCTCAAAACTTTTATTTTTTCATTAGACCGCAAAACTTAATTTTTTGTTGAGATATGGTGGACCCATAAACACGCGATTGTTACGTGATATAGAATCAGACCTTCAATTCTTTTAATTTCCTTCGAGGTCAGTTTTTTTGGACGGTAGGAAAGGAGATCACGAGGCGGTCATGTAACTCGTCCCCATTCTCTCTCTTTTTGAACTAGAGTTTTGGCTTCCATCTGTTGAGTCGGATGAAGATAGAGAGAAGGAGAGAGTCGAGGAAGAGAGAGGAATCTGAAAAATTCCATCCAAAGCTAGTACCCTTTGATGGCTTCAATCATGATCTCCGGCCCAAGCTCAGATCAAAGTTTCGATCAAAATCATTCCGTTTACCGCAACTGTGGATTGAAGAGGAAACGAGGGGATGTGGTTGGGCTGAGAGGCCTGGCCGGAATGGAGGACTGCATCTTTCCACGCATAACAAAGCCCGGACCTCAAGATAGCACTCGTTGCCACCTCTGCGTTATCCAAATTACCCGAGAAGATCTCCTCGAGTTGCGTTTCCGTGTCCTCACTCTACTCGTTGGAATTCCTCCAATCCTAACCCTTCTGAAGGACCCACATAAGCGTGCCACATGTATCGCAGGCACCTTCATGGTGCTCAAGGCTCGTATCGTCAGAGTTCCCTGCAATGGCGAATTTTTCTCTTCGTAGTTGGAGCATTCTGTTTGCAATGGTGGGTTGACAGTTTTTCTTGAATAAACTTCGAGGAAGATAGAGAACTGCTATCCCTAGCCACCATTGTCGTCATTCTAACAACAACTCCTCCCTCAACAAGTCTGTCCCTTAAATATGACTTGGACCAAGCTTGATCAAGCTCGGTTGCTTGAGCTCAATCACACGCCACTGGGTTGGGTTTGCCTAGCGTTCATGTGTCACACAATAATGGGTCAAAATATCTGATGTTACTTGATGCATTATTATTGGTAAATCAATATTTTTTTTATTCTTAAAGTAAAAGAAATAATTTTCTTTTTTTTAGACGCCTGCCATTTCTCTTCGTAATTTCGTATAGACAAAACACATGTCAAATAATGGTTCGTGGCTGTTTTTAAATAGTGCAACAGGAAATGACGGTGAAACTGAGGTCATGCGCGGGCCTAGGGCCATTTTAGTCATTTAATTCGAGGATCCGTTAGAGTTGTCACCGTGGAGCGCGGTGTCCTGCATGCTGTATCCAGCTGTCCCAAGAATTCGAAATTTGAAATCCCCGTCGCTTTCGACCGTTGCTCTCCGAACCGTTTGAATCTCACCGCTCCATCCAGCTGGCCGTAGACATCCATTTCGAGCAGAATTTAGGGAAAAAAAAATAAAAAACAGGATACTAGCCGTTAGGGCTCCTCCTTATTTATACGCGAGCCCATCCTTGCCCTCTCTCCCCATTTCCCTTTCTTCTGGACCTTCCTCCTGCAATACGGCTGCTCCCCATATTCTTTCCTTCCTCGTGCCTGTTTCTTTGGTCGAAAATGCGCGAGATTCTTCACATCCAGGGAGGCCAGTGCGGCAACCAAATCGGTGCCAAGTTCTGGGAGGTGGTCTGTACCGAGCACGGCATCGACGCCACCGGAGGGTACCATGGCAGCTCCGATCTCCAGCTCGAGAGGGTCAATGTCTACTACAATGAGGCGAGCTGTGGGCGGTTCGTCCCTCGAGCCGTGCTCATGGATCTGGAGCCTGGCACAATGGACAGCATCCGGTCCGGGCCGTACGGCCAGATCTTCCGCCCCGACAACTTTGTCTTTGGGCAGTCTGGTGCGGGGAACAACTGGGCTAAGGGCCACTACACCGAAGGTGCCGAGCTGATTGATTCGGTGCTCGATGTGGTCCGCAAGGAAGCAGAGAATTGCGATTGCTTGCAGGGTATATCATCCTTTCCCCTGGAAAATATTTTTACGGTTATTTCCCCCTAATTTGTCATCCTTTTCCTTCTTCCCCCAATTTGGAATCGCTGCATTGGTCTTGATTTTTAGTTGATGGTCGTGTTGCAGTCACTTGATCATAAAATATTTTGAACATGCGACCTGTCGTATCCCAAGCAGTTTTGGAAGCTTTTTGGGTTCTAAATCTGGCGAATCTTTACTTTATGATTGGAAATTCTCACTATTTTGGCAGCTTTATACCGTCCTTTATTCATTTGTATAAAGCTTGCAATAACTCGGGAATTCTGCAGGTTTCCAGGTTTGCCACTCCCTGGGAGGGGGAACAGGGTCGGGCATGGGGACACTTCTGATATCTAAGATCAGGGAAGAGTACCCGGATCGAATGATGATGACCTTCTCCGTCTTCCCCTCTCCTAAGGTCTCCGACACCGTCGTCGAGCCCTACAACGCCACCCTATCTGTGCACCAGCTGGTGGAGAACGCTGATGAATGCATGGTCCTCGACAACGAAGCTCTCTACGACATCTGCTTCAGAACTCTCAAGCTCACGACCCCCAGCTGTAAGCCACCTGCTTCAACAACAACTTTGTGTGAATCTGGCACTTTCCTTTCATTCTGGACTGATCCCGTGATCTTTCTTTTGAGCAGTTGGAGACTTGAACCATCTGATCTCGGCAACCATGTCGGGAGTAACATGCTGCCTGAGGTTCCCTGGTCAGCTCAACTCCGACCTCCGAAAGCTGGCCGTCAACCTTATCCCCTTCCCACGGCTTCACTTCTTCATGGTGGGTTTTGCTCCGCTAACCTCCCGTGGGTCACAGCAGTACCGTGCTCTCACGGTCCCTGAGCTGACCCAGCAGATGTGGGATGCCAAGAACATGATGTGTGCCGCTGACCCACGCCATGGGAGGTACCTTACAGCATCGGCCATGTTTCGCGGTAAGATGAGCACAAAGGAAGTGGACGAGCAGATGATCAACGTGCAGAACAAGAACTCTTCCTACTTTGTGGAGTGGATCCCCAACAATGTGAAGTCCACCGTGTGTGATATTCCACCTACCGGCTTGAAGATGGCATCGACCTTTATTGGGAATTCAACATCGATTCAGGATATGTTCCGAAGGGTGAGCGAGCAATTCACTGCCATGTTCAGGAGGAAGGCTTTCTTGCACTGGTATACAGGGGAAGGGATGGACGAGATGGAGTTCACAGAGGCTGAGAGTAATATGAATGATCTGGTTTCGGAGTACCAGCAGTACCAAGATGCAACTGCTGATGAGGAGGAATACTATGAGGAGGAAGAAGAAGAGGGTCAGGAGATGTGATCGGGGCCCAACTGCTGGTTTCGGCGGACTGCAACTTCCAGTTGCCAGATTTAGACACCCAGATGGAAGGGCAACCGACTCTCTCTTTTCTTCTCCCCGTACGGATTTCTACGGTTGGGCTTCACTGCTGTTATAAACTGATGTTGAAAATATATATTGATTTTGAGATATGAATATTATTAATTTCTTGTGTGTCAAGATTGTGTCTTTGGCGCCATGTTTATGAAGGTATTTGCATGGAACATTTGTATTTGGGCCCTCCTTGGTCAAGCTAATTTGGTTTTTTTTTTTTTTTGCAAGTTTTTGCAAAAGACTAAATTGCAGTCCAAGTCCAAGTTCAAGGCCTAGGCCTTGTTTTGGAATGACGCTGCTCATGTACCTTGGGACGGCCCATGACATATTTACACCCATGCTTTTGGTGATACGGCACCCTTGCAATGACCATTCCGCAATAAGAAGAATGCAGTGTTATCAAAATTGTTTTCTACAAAACTTGCAGCACCACAACTTATATTACCAATGATTTTAATGTCATTCTCTGTTTATTGACATATGAAACAATTACACGGACAGATGGCCCTCTCTACATTCTAAATGTAATTTTCATGAACCCTGAGGCTTCCTAGGTATCTTCAGGGCATCTAGAGAGGCCCCTAAGTGGTCCTCAGATTTTGTGTTCTGTAGCTAATTCGTATTGGATATGATCATTTCATCAAGGCAAACACTGTAGGGTCGACACATTTAGTGCCCTAGGGTCCCCCTACTCTATTATTGGTGGGTTCTCCCATCAAATTCAACCTAAGAAAGAAATAGCATAGGAAATGTTTAGGGAAAATATGCAAGCAATGACCAGTGTTTGATCCAAAAGTAGGACTAGATAGACAGAATCCAAAAGAGACATCTGCCGCATAAGACAATAAGCTAAACTTCCGAAAACTATAACTTATTTTCTTTTGAGAGATTCGAATTGAACAAGCTGGGAAAAATTTTCCTACTCAGACAGAATAGTATTTCAGCTATTAAAGGGAACATGCAAAAGTATTCCGGATGTTCCATCTACCAGGCACATTTTCCTTGGCCCAGCAACTGTCCTTTTACTTCATATAGGACTCGTTACGCCCTTCCATCCACCATTTTCGATTTAGGATCCACAGAATACTGAATGTACACAAAATATCAAACAAAAAACATGATCTTTACTGTCAATCTTCTACATAATAAAACATATTCTTTGCTCCCTGTCATATTGGTGAGCTGAGAATTATATAGCTTCACCATTGCCTTCCTAGTTGCTGGGCTCATTGCTTTGAAAGAACTACCATATGAACATTTTGTTATGCAGAAGCAATGGATCATAGAATACAAAGTAATGAATGTAGTAGGCTAGCAACTCCATTCAAGTTGCCAACATTGTTTGGGACAAAAATCTGAATCATTCATTGACAGCCACCAACTTCTTTACGATAATTTATTATGATTAAACAACTCTCCATCCAACTTAAAACTTTGCAGGATTATCCAGTTGCCTGAGCCTGGTTGCCCATCACTGAATTCTAGCTGCCAAAATTAGTGGCTCCGCAATGTAAGTTCCATCCATGAAGAAAGTTGTTCTCCCATTGAAGTATGGCCAAAAGCTGAGGGAGCTTAGCCTGCTCAAGACCACAAAACCAAGCCAATTTAAGAAAAGCACAGAGCATCACTCAGCAACAAATTCGAGCAATTTTCTGCAATGAAATTGTTCATGTGATCATAGGGTCATAAATATTCATCCGTGCAAGTCGCAGAATATCTGAACTATGAAGTGAAGCATAACAAGTATTTCTTTTCCCAGCTGAAGTCTAGATTAAGGCCAATAGTTCAACAAATAAAGATGCATGTATTATGGCATGTAAATTATAACCAGACCACCAGTGATATCATAGACAAAGCAATACCTTGTTTTCAAATTACTTAAAACTTCATTCGTTTTTGGCTTTGTTTCCAGGTATCTAATTGGTACTTCCTATAGCATCATTAATGAAAATACATACATTGAGAGCTCAAAAGAAAGGTCCTATAACCGCTATGCAGTTTCTGCAACAATTTGATCAACTTCCAAATCCACAAAGGTCTCTTTGCCAAACAACATGAATCCAACAGTGGCCTGCAGGAAGAAAATGCTTCACAAGTTACATATGTTCAAGATAACAGCCCAAAATTATGATCATCCTTAAAATGGCCATCATGTCTTGGATCAACTGATTATCTTATTATTCAAGTCACTGAGTTATCATAATATATAAAAAATTTCAAGGTCAAGATAACATCCGCATATCATTCAGTGGTACCTTTCTGCTTTTATGGTCCAGCTCTTTCAGACGACCCGTGAATTCTGTAAAAGGCCCGGAAAGAACACGAACACCTACACCTGGGGCAAGATGCTTGGAATTCTCTCCATTTAACAGGTTAGCTGTAGAATGGTCTTTCTTTAAGCGGTTTCTATGCTTATCATCTGCTATAGATTTCAGACTGTTCCCAGAATCTAAGCATGAGCTGAGATTCCGTGTGCATTCTTCTTCTTCAAATGCTTGGTCAGATTTCTTTTGTTCTTCTTTAGCTTGTTGAAAGATTGCTTCCATCTCATTAAGTGAAACAGGCTTTGGCTTGTTAATCTGCCGTTTGCTGTGAAGTTGGAAAAAAGAGCAACCCAAAGAAAAGATGGCGCATTCAGAGTACTGAACAAAAGAATTCAGATGCCTAGCACATCCCATCACTTTGAACTT
Source organism: Phoenix dactylifera (assembly GCF_009389715.1). Lineage (NCBI taxonomy): Eukaryota > Viridiplantae > Streptophyta > Magnoliopsida > Arecales > Arecaceae > Phoenix > Phoenix dactylifera. The sequence continues at coordinate 593,459 of NC_052394.1, read as the reverse complement.
TTCATAACAAACCAAAGGCATTACATTGGAAAACTGGAGTAGTTCATCTATATTAAGAAACTGAAAGTTATGAACCAGCTTATGTCCATCCCCTAGCTAACCAGTTTGATTTAGAAATCCTTCAGCAGTAGGTGACAACTCACAACAGGTTCTTGTGTGCCATGTGTCATGTATGCCAGACTTCATACCATGACATAAAGACAATAGCAGATTGATGCCCTTAAAAATGTAGATGACTAAATTCCTAGTTACTTGCGATGCTCTTCTTTGTAAAGCAAAAACAACCCTTTAATGCATTATTAAGCTTGTCGATTATGATCCAGAAACGACAGATGAGTGAGCTGTAACAGATATTTATAGCCCCCTAGGTCCTTTCTTGTGACATTTGGTATAAATAAGTGAACTGGAGCTGAAACCAAATGTTTAAAAAGCAAAAGAGACCAGGTAATTTAAGAACAAAATTGAAGAGCCTAGATGTTCTTAACTATTGATAAGTAGTGGTGTCATATCTAGTTGGGCATCATTCAAGAACAGGATACAGAGGGGTTTATCACCCATATCGTAAAACCAAACAAATAATATACAATTGGCAAAAGAAAAAATGATCTCAGCAAAAGCCTCATTGGAAACCAGCATTCGGTTCATCAACTACACAAGCATTAGAGATCAGGTCAAATTGTACTAATACAACAACCATTAGAAGTTTAGCACGATTAGGGAAAGAAGGCACTTCAAGTCTCTTGTCACCTGATCTCGCATAACAAAGAAGTAAAAACATACATGCCAATTCATGCAAACCAGAGGACAAATATCAGAGCCACATATAAATTAAGTCTTAAGGAGTATTTTTTATTTCCTATTGGTTACAAATGATGGCCAATCACAAGACTGGGTTGGGACTGATTTGATAATAGGCTAAACAGGAGAATGTTACAACAGATGATTAAACCGAGGCAGTTCCATGTTCTTTGTGGAAGCAAAATGCAAGTGAATAGGAAAAAATGTAGGTTACAGGAGATGAACCTAATAACTAATAGTTACTTGACAACTTTGAATATCTATTGAATCACATGCACCTGCATTGCATCCATACCTGTATGCCCACAAGCATAAAAAAATGGAGAAAGAATTGTATTTGATAATGGAGTACCATTGTGGAGTAAAAGAAAAAAGAAGTAATCTTATTTGACTACCACTTTGATTGAAAGATTAATAAGCAAACAATTCAGATATTAACAGGTGGCAGAAGCCAACCTAAAAATGATGCAAAAAGTTATTGATGGGTAGGATCGACATCTATATATGTTGTAAGTAAAAGAGAATCAAATAAGTCTTCTTGGCTTGTATTTGATAAATGTATTCTAGAATCATACTGCCTTTCCTACGATACAGTGTCACTTGGTCAATAGCTACTACATGCAACCATCATTTCAAAAACCAGAATAAACCCTACTTTAACCTGCAAATTTCAAAAAAAATAAAACAGAGTATGCTGAATGGTCAAAATGAATACTGTTCTGGGTAAAAGAACATTAGGTAGGGATGGATGCCACATACGTATTTCCAACTTTGGATCCTACAAAGCCTCCAATGCCACGGCATTCTCTAATAAAGTCATGAATCTCCTTGTTCAGTATACAGTACAGGAAGACACAACCAGGAAAAAGGGGCTTTGACTTTTCAGAGTAAGAGCCATTCTTTAATTTCTTTTTCTCCCTCACAGTTGGATAATAAACCTGGACAAAAATATACTTTCATGAGCATAATCTTTCCCCCCTATGTGTGTCAGAATGATGAGGATGAATCTAAGACCACTTTGTTATGTACTACATTTGTGTTACCACCAGATAAGAATTAACCATCCTACTACAAGTCTACATCATTATAACTTGCAAGCAATACTTGCAAAGCATAATATTTTTAAAAGCATGGACAAACCCAAAAGTTGCAACATATTCCAAATAGCATAATTGACGCTGCAAGTCTCCTATTCTAGCCTACGTTGTATTTTTTTTTTATTCTGAAGATTCCTCTTGATTAGTTATTTAACAGTTTCCTGCATGTATGAGAAGCCAAATGAAGCTTAACAATTTCTTGGTCATGTTAGAGAGTTGCAGAGTGGGTGGAACTTGCAGCTTTTGTACTATTTCTTGGTCATGTTAGAAAGTTGTTAATCAATTGAGTTAGAGGAAATTATCACAACTACAAATTTCCAACAGACTAAGCATAACAGCATCAAGATCAATGCAAATGAAGCTGATGGCAGTGTTCTTAGTGAAAGGTTACAAAGACATCGTCCAATACAAGGATACAATGGTCATACAGTTGAAAGGTTTAGGACTTTTTTTTTGAAAATAAAAGGGAATGGTGGATCCTTGTTTGTTGGGAAAGTGTTAAAAGAAAATATCTATTGCCGTGAACATCTAAATGAGCCAGGAGTGTTACTTATATTGAATTTGGTTGAATTTATCCTCTCTTTATTCAGAGAAGAAGAGGGGGGGGGGGGGGGGGGGGGGGTGGAGAGAGAGAGAGAAAGAGAGAGGGAGGGAGTTTGCTTATCTTAAGCTTTTTGTTTTCTATTATAAAGATACCTTGAACTCGAGATCCGGAAAACTCCTGGCGAGGGAGCCAGCGAGGCGGTCGACGGCCTCCTGACCAAGACTGGTGACCCGGGAGACGCGAAGGACCCACCACCGGGGGCCCAGCCGGGCGAGGTTGTCGAGGTTGAGCTCCTCCATCCAGGAGCCCCGCCTCTTCTTGGGCTTCTTGAGGAGCCTCTCCTCCACCTCCTCCCTCCAGTTGCCGCTCTCGGCCTTGCTCTCCCTCCGCTCCTTCCTCAGCTGCCTCCTCTCCCTCGCCGTCAGCTCACCGCCGCCCCCGCCCCCGCCGGCCGAGATCCCGGTGGCCGCCGACGCTCTCAAGGAGTACCGGGTGGTACCGCCGAGCGAGAGGGGGAGGCGAGGAGATGAGACCGGAGGACGCCATTGGAGCAGGAGAAGGCCTTGCTGCATATCCCCTACCGATCCCAGCCCCGATCTTATCGCTGCTACCCACCTTTGCTTTAGCGCTTCCTCGTCATCTTGATTTCGATCTTGACCGTCCAAGTAGCTGCTGCAACGCGGGGGCGGGGGGATGGATCATGCTCAGGCAACCACCGTGTCAGTTTTTGTCCTCTAATGGGCCGTGTTGGACTGTAAGTAGCAGGCCCAACCAACTACAGCCCATCATCCAAATCGAGATGAAGTGATCGAAATAGAGGATCGTGATCGCGATCCTCTACTTCTTCTCCCTACTCTTCAGTTGAGCGGATAGGCCACAACAACTATCGTTACTGTAGATTCTACAGATGTTCGAACGGCTGCCAGCCGTTGGGTTGCACTCAACCACCGCAAGAACAACCACCGCAAGAATTACGAGCGGATGCAACAACCTCAAGTCTATCCCCTATCCAAAACCCTTTAAATACTTGAGTTCTCCTCCACTTAACGCGCCACCACATTTGAGCTCTACCACCCTCGAAAATCCCACTTGTTCAATCTTCACGTCCTGTTTTTCCTTTATTCTGAGATCTATTTTTCTCATTATATCCAATTTCAGTTTTTATGACTTACAGGTTCCGGAGCGAATACTCATGTTCTTCAAACCCCCTGGCGCTCTACCATTCCTTTAATTGCTTGGCCTACTTTCCTGAACATGGAGGCGCAACTTGCTGATACTCGTTTAAGTGATTTCATCACTAATGACACATCCTGGGATATGGCTAAGTTAGCAGTTGTTTTCTCTGCTGATATCTTGTCTCATGTTGCAAGGATCCCCTCCAGATCTTCAGCATCTTTTGTGGAAAGACAAGTATTTGTAGACTACTACGTCTGTAATTTTGGCTTACGCCCGCTTTGCATCGAAAAAAAATATAATAATAATAATAAAATCCATCAACTAGCGCTCATTTGAGCCGGAGGGCCCGGATGTCAAATATTCGGGGTCTGACTGGGCGGTGCGTTTGTTAATCAAGTGTGTATCACCCCGCCCTTCTCCTCTCTCTTCTTTTACCAACCCCTCCCTCCCTCCTCTCTTCCCAAAGCTTTTCGAAAACTCCCGCTTCCTTTTACCTCCTCATCTTCTTTCCCTCCATTTTCTCTCCTCTTCGACTTATAATAACCTCTCTGGCCATGGATGCATTCCTTCAATCCTCTCCTAGTTCTCCGCCATGGCGAAGCAGCACAAGGTCAGGAAGCATGAGAATATAGGGAAGGGGAAGGTCACCCCTGTCCAGATCGCCTTCATCGTCGACCGCTATCTCGCCGACAACAACTACACCGACACCCTCGCCGCCTTCCGAGCCGAAGCCTCCGATCTCTTCTCCAAAACCAAGGGCAAAGAGGTGGGGCCCCTGATCCCTTCCTGATAAATCTTCTCTCTTGCTTCTCCCTTCTTCCCTTCCCTTATAGCGTGGTAGATCATCCTCACGCTGGGAGGAAAATGCACAGGTGCCGAAGGGGCTGCTGGGGTTGGGGGAGATACTGGACGAGTACATAAGCTTGAAGGAGAAGAGGATGATGGTGGATCAGGAGAAGTGGAGGGTGGAGATGGCGTTGCAGGGCATGCAAGATGTGATGCTGGCCTACCACTCTGCTGGGCCTCCTGCTCTTCCTCCTCCTCCCCCACTGCTTCCTCCTCAGTTTGTGGCGACGCCGGTGGCCCCGCTTCTTCCAGCATCATACCACAGCAGCGGTTCTCCTCCAGGTACGATTAGATCTACTAGATCGCTCCATCATTGTGTAGATTGGTTATTTTTCCTGCGAGCTGTAATCTAAAGAATCCTGCTCTTCATCTTACTTGGCATTGGCCTTTCTCCCATGCCACGCAACTGTTTGTCCTTTTTCTCGTGCGACTAATTTAAGATGATTCGCACGGATCTAGATCTAGGATAGAGTAGAGATGGAAATGATTGATCAATGTGAAAGGAAATCCAAAGCACAATACTCTGCAAGATCTCAATGTTATATTGGCAAGGGGGATCAAGTACACTGCTGAATTTTCTCTTACACATAATGGAAATCGTGGAGTTTTATTACTTAAGTTGCGTATGGAAGTAGTCATCGGTCTCTAAGTTGCATTGTGGATGAATGTGGGTTGTTGCAAGTATAATAGTTTGGATTACAATGTGTTCAACAATAGGATCCTTGCAAAACTTGCCATGTTGTCTTCAACCAACCTTGGCTTAGTTTGTCATTATCCCTCTCTGCATGGGAGAGGTGCAGAGTTCAAACATTGGCGATGATAAATGGCATCTCCCTCTGTATTTCTCCCCTCTGAAGAAGACTCTGTTGAAGTCATATATTTTAGCTTGATAGTAGATTTTTTGGATGTGTATGAATCTCATGTTGTGCTATGTTGGGAGAATTTGGATCAAAATCGAGGATACTCCTGACTCTCTTCTTATTGTCTGATTTTTCATTTGGGCTCTTATTATTCATCCCTATTTCTTTCTAACTAATCTTGTTCTCTCTTCCAAGTTGTAAATTCTTTTATCTATATTAATAAAAGCCAGGTGGCTCCTTTTTGCTTCCCTTTATTCGAAAAAAAAAATTTGTTTGCTCACATATCTTTCTTGACTGATCCTATCGAGGTTACATTATCTTTGAGGTTAAGAAACATGATGTTAACATGCATTTGGTATAACAAGATTTGGGCACATACGAGATCCATCTTCATATCTGAACCTATATGCTGCTAGATTAATGTCTTATTGTATGTGCATTGAGCTGTTACATGCTCAGCTGCCAACATTGAAAATAAAATGATCCATCTGAAGTTTAATTAAGATGACTTCGACACATGCAGGCTGTATGGTAAATGGAGCTGCTGCTATTACTAATGCACAGCCAGCTACCATGCTTACAAACAAAGCAGCTGAACCCCCCAAATTTTCAACTCCAATACCTAACTCTTCATATGCTAATAAGAGAAAAGCTTCCAAGTCTGCTCCTCGAGTTCCTCCAGCTACAAAAAAGTCATGCACTCAACCATCTGCTGAATCATCTGTGACCGGAGGTAACTCTTATGTCCTGAATAGGTATATGACCATTTCCATGTTCTTTCTTATAAAGATATTTCTTTATGGTTCTTTTAGGTATTTCATTACCCTCACAAGTGACACCCCCCAGTGACAAGCAAGATAGTATGGAGACTTCAGCTTTCCGGTCAGCATCCATCAACAATCCTATAGTTTCTTCTCCAGTCCAAGGATCCGCTGTTGCAAGGAGCCTATTCAAGCAGCCACTTGAGCCTCAGGCCAATTCTTCTCCTAAAACCCCTCCACAACCACTTCCTTCTCAAGCTGACAAATCAGTTTCTCCACCAGAAAATACATCCTGTCAAATCACTGATGCTAGCATCTTGCAGGATATTCCTTCATCCAATTGCACCTTAATTTCATCTGAAACTATTATTGTCAGTCCTCTCAAAGTTACAGGTTATTATGCTATCGAACGGAGCTATCATATTAATTCACCATACAAATCAAATTCAAAGAAGATGAGCAGAAGAGAGCATGTGAAAGGGAGGCTGGATTTTGATAACCCTGATGTGCAAATGGGTTCCGAAGTTCCAGTTGCTATCGACGGTTCTACTTCTACCTCTTCATCAGAAGGAGAAATCTCAGAAAGCTTTGACCTTGATCTTCCAGATTTTGATATCTTTAATGGCGATTTCTCCTTCTCTGAACTGCTAGCTGATATTGATCTTGACTGTGAAAGAATTCCTTCATGCCAGCTACCTACTGATTATGCTGATTTAATTCCTGGGTGCAAATCCTATATCCTTTCTTTTCTATTTCCTTGAGATTTATTTTTCCCTTGTGGATAATTTTTTGATTGTTACATGGTCTCTTAACTTTTTTTTGCTTTGGAAATCATACACAGGTTCGAGGAGAATGCAGGCAATGGATGTTTGGAGACGAACAAAGTTTTACCTGATTTTTCTATGTCAACTGTATCTGGTGTTCTTTCAGAAGACTTGAATATTCAAGGTTATAAGACCTATATCGTCTATGAGATTTATATCGTCCTAGTTTGTGCTGCTGAATGCTCAACTTGTTATCCTAAATTTTTACCTCTTTCGATTGCTTTCTTGCCAACTGCTGCAGATTCTGTAATGTCGGTGAGGACTCTAACGAAGCGAGTCAAAATTGTAAGTCCTGGTAAGCGGTCATCATGGTTCGCTCCATTCTTTTTTTTTCTTCTGAAGAAAATGAATTCATGCTTTCTGTGTTTGAACCTCTCCGTTTAGCTAATGAACTACCATGTATTTTGCAGCTAAAAACAGAAGAGATTGCTCATTTGAACAAAGAAGTTCATCAAACTTGTAGTGGATGATAAAGCCGACTTGCATAATCTAGAAATTACGCTGAGATGATTCCTCAGTGTTCTAACCTATTGCTCCGTCACTGAAGCACTAGATTTAGCGATGTGTATATAATTTGTATCCTTTTCACCACTTATTTGTTCACCTTAATATTGATGTGTAGGCTGTGCTCTAAGCTCTCATATTCAGAATTCAGGGCCATTTAATCATCCAATCTGGGAGTACCAAAATTCAGTTCCATGAGTATTTTGACGTTGTTTCATGAGATTATTTGTATTGCAATTTACATCATGTCGCTGGTGGTGTTGCGTGTATACCGTAAATTATAAGTTGATTGATGCACGTCTACCAAAACGTAAGAGGCTCTTCACGTTAAGCAGTATATCCAATAGTATTTTAGTAACAACATCGAAAAATGAACAGGGTTGGTTTTACCTTCCCAAAACAAACTTTAGACTTTCAACGTTTGCACATCTGGTTTTAAATGTCTCTTAGAGAGAAGACCATTCATCATCTAGATAAACCGAGCGAACATTGATTGCTTGGGAGAAGTTGGGAATTCATGAATGTTCATGCCAGGAACTTCTCCGGCTTCTCTACTTCTTCCGCGCTTCTAATGAAGAGTGGAACTCTTTGATAAATCTGCCAAGCTCACAAGGAGAGAAAGGAATGAGAAAAGCAGAGTTAAAAAGTCGCATGAGAATGGGTTCTAAATTCTAATAATCTATAATCGGAATCGCCTCTTGAGGTTTGATGTCGAGAATCCTCTGGCGGCCAGCGGATCTCTTTCCACTGGCCTGCTCCACGATGAAGCTCATGGGAGCGCACTCGTAGAGAAGCCTCAGCTTGCCGTTGTTTGCTCTTTTTGTCCCGGGGGTGGCCACTGAATACTGATCCCGCCGCAGAGCAGCGCGCGGTGGAAGTAGCCCAGCAGACTCCCGATTAGAGCTGACATGTATCGGGCGGCCTCAGCTTGTCGTCCCACAGCTGGTACTGGCGCTACCGTCTTGACAAGTACAAGCACCAACTACTGTAGGATATATGTGAGCTTCTAGAAGGATTAGTTCATCGGGTCACTCATATTTATTAGGACCTGCTTATTGCCAGCAAGATAATAATAAATTTATAGAGTCGAATACCTAGCACTTATCTCTCTAGTAACCTAGGGGTATATGTCTCAAAAAGTTTTTTGAAGCATGCAACCTCCACCCTGAGCTTATACTTCTTTCATGTGTTTTTTTATGGAATCCATATCTAAGTACATCGTCAAAGTCATCTAGCCATTGTGCCTGGGCCGGCTACAAATCGGGCATCGGGCAAGTTGATTGGTCTTGGGCTTGAATCCATAAATACAAAAAAAAAAAAAAAAGACAAGCCTATACCCACTCTAAAGCCTTGAGCTGGCCCGGTTTTAACTCTACATCTAGCAAGATACTAAGCTAGCTAGCGTACGTGCTCCCATGTAACACTTATTGGACTTTGTTAAAACACAAAGGCGTTAAGACTTAAATATATATATTGTATTCAATTAATTTATCCATCTTGAATTAAAATCTCTGGTGACAGGGAAAAGTTGAAAGATGTTCGGATCCAGCCAGCAATTAAGACCTCAGGAATAATTGACCGTTAATGCTGCTATGCTTGTCTATTATATGTTGTAAAACAAAAAAAGAGGTTGGAATCAGCCTTCTTGTAAGCGGCGGAATGGATATAGAATGCATGGTGAAGATTAACCTCTCCTCGTTTCGAAAATAAAATATATGCTGCTTTACCATTGCACTAAATCTGTGTAGAGTCCTTGGACCCGTGTGACGAGAGTTGCAAAATATCAACGCTTTTGTTTTCTGAAAGGATTGTTCGGTACTCTCGCTATGTGTGGTAATAGAGGTGTTTTTTCCACTTGTTGACACAAAGGTTGGACGCAGAGCCCAGATGCGCTTTTTTGAACAGTTTGTTACAAGAAAACATGTGGAATCCAAAAAAGCTTAAGCTTTATGCACGTCATATGTATTTTGATCACTAAAGAAAAAGTTTATGTCATCATTACTTCCCCGGGGAGCTCAGAAGAAAGGAATAATGATTCGATTTAGCTCGAGGAGCTCCTCAAATTCCGGTTCCTAAAACGCTTTCAGCAGTGTCTTGGATAAAATGCAGAGGAAGCTTTCTGAGCATTATGCATGTGGAGTTGATTCGAGCTGACAAGTGTGCATACGTGAATGTTGGAGCCGTCCGGTTCTTATATCCTAATCGGAATCAAGTAGGAGGCACGATGAATTATGAGATCCTGGACCAGCCACTTGGCAGGGCATCCGATGATCCAGCTGGTTCTCCTGAGGTAGTTTGCGACACACCATACCGAATTAGACGACAAATATCCCTTTGTTGAAGCAGCCTCGTGGCAACAGAGGATTGCCACCTGCCTCTCCCCGTCACCGCTCACCACGCGCTATCTCTCGCGAGCGGTCTCAAATTTCGGCAGGTGGCGGCCGCTGGATTCAAATCTACGTATATGAGTAGTACAATTAACAGGCGCCACATGGAAGGCATGGTTCCACATTGAATTAGCTCGGAACCTAACTGGCTACTAGTGTCAATGGCTTCGCCCAATGGGGAGGATGCGACTATTTAGGTCACCGGCAAGCGTAGTCCGACTTCGATATCCTAATTAACTTGCCTGCCAAGTGCCAATTGGCCTCCACGAGAGCTTCTATTAGTTCGGATGCACGCCGAATATGGAAGGAAGGTTCAGACATTTGAATGCTTCGCCCCTCGGACAATTCCAAAGCTTCCGAATCTTCCAATGCCATGCGTCCATCTATAGAACCGAACGCAGTCAACAATATGCGACTATACATTACTAATTAGGTGGAAACGCGTGAGTCAGATGGTTAACACGACGTGGCCCCGCTATCTGGCCTTCCGAGATCTCAGGTCAGACTTGCCGCGAACGCGTGCGCGGCACGTAATGGATCTCTCTCTGGTCTTGGTGGCCGCCTGTTGGAATCGCTCAATGCCGTGCCTACCAAAACCGCGCTAGGAAAGTTAGGAAGGAAAAAAAAAAAATGCGTTAAGCCTCAAGAAGAAGACGAAGTCGTTGGAGCATTTGCGCTCTATAAAGCCACCCAACACTATCCCCACACCGTCTCCCAACTCACAATTCTCCGACCAATACATTCCTCATTCCCATCACCCAAATTACAATCTCTCCGAGGTTTACTCCGAAGACGCAGAGATCGAAATAGGAAGGACAAAGAAAAACCTACCACCGATGGCTTCGTCATCTTCATCTTCCAAGATGATGGCCATGGCCTTTCTTCTCTCCCTCCCCCTCCTCCTCCTCCCCTCTGCCCTAGGTATGTAAGATTGAAGGACCACTACGAACTATCTCATGCTCTATATTTTTCTAGGGCAAAGCAATACTAATTGGTATGTTTTTTTGCACTGCTATAGCGGCGGGGGTGATTTGCGAGGATTTGCCGCAAGACCTGTGTGCGTTTGCGATCTCGTCGTCGTCAAAGAGATGCGTGCTGGAGAGCACCCCACACAACGGGGGGCCACCGAATACCAATGCCGGACGTCGGACGTGGTGGTGCACCGGATGTCGGCGTGGATCGAGACGGACGAGTGCGTGAGGGCCTGCGGCGTGGACCGCAACTCGGTGGGGATCTCGTCCGACTCTCTCCTGGAGCCGCAGTTCACCGAGAAGCTCTGCTCTCCGGCGTGCCACCGGAACTGCCCCAACATCGTCGACCTCTATTTCAACCTCGCCGCCGGAGAAGGTAAGAGAAACGCCTGCCTTACACAACATGAGCGCGTATCGGCTAAATTGCTCCGAAAAACCTATCGCCGCGTGTCGCATGCATCCATGTTTCCGTAATTTAGGTGATTTCAATCAAACAAAAAAAAAAAACCCCATGATTCCTAATCAGTGTTTAGATTTGAGAATTAATTATTGAAGAAAACCTGCCATGCCTAGCCGACTTAGGCGCCGCGGGTGTAGTCCTGGTCCACGAGTGATTGGGTGTGAGCCGGAAAGATATCAACCTAGGAAACCGTATATTTAAGTATCACCCAAGCCACCGGATCCATGATAATTTAGTCGTTTCCATTTTCTTTTTACCTCTTCTGAAAAACAAAATTACCATCCAGCATTTTTTTTATGAAAAGAATTGCAATTTTAGACGGACATGACCTCATCTAAGCTCGGGTTAGAGCTGCTCTTTGGGAGCCGGCCTGGCTTTGTTTCACCATGTGACATACAATGATAAGATGGGTCTGCTTAGTCGCATGCATGGTTTGAATTGATGACTGTTATTTGTTAAGAAATGTATTTCCTTTATGAAACCCCTCGGTTATTCTTGGAAAATCTTGACCTCCTATTCAACAGGAATTCGTGACATTCTTTTTCTTTTTTTTTTTTGGTAAAAGGACATTCTTTTTCAATGGCCATTCTTTCGACCTATAATAACTAGGGACTTGAATTCTATCTCTCAAAAAAAAAGAAAAAAAAAGTAGGGACGTAAATCATAACAGAAACATTTAAAATCTTGAATAGGTTAAATTTAATGACCCAGTCCAAAGCAATATAAAATTAGCCCTACATATGGATCTATGAAACACTAATCTGACCACCGGTCAAATAAGTGTTGGCTTCAAAAAAAAATAAAGAAAAAAAAAAGGGAATGCATGTTGGCTTAAATCAATTCAAACAAGTAGCAGCTTAGTTGGAAAGCGGTAGCGTGAGATTTTTTTCATCTTACTGACGAATATATATATATTGATGTGTAACAGGTGTGTTCCTGCCGAAGCTGTGCGAGGCGCGGCGTGTGAATCCTCGCCGGGCGATGGTGGAGCTTCTCAGTTCTGGGGCTGCGCCCGGCCCGGTCGCCGGTGGGGTCGTGAGCAAATTGGATGCAGCAGCTGCGCCTGCCCCCATGGCCTTCCCCCCTGCTTCACCCTAAAATTTTTCCCCTTGTGTATTCTAATACAAAGATTATTATTTGCTCATCAGAAAAAAAATAAAAATAAGGAAGAAAACGGGTGGGATTCTTGCGCACTCGATATATATACATGAGGTGGTGTGCTTTTTTCGAGGAATAGTTAGCTGGTCAGAGTGTGGAACTACGTGGATATTTGTATTTGAATTTGTTGGTTACAATAAGCATTTACATTCTTCACATATTCGGTTCCTAATATGTACTTGCCATCTCAATTATAGCTTATTTAGTTTCATCCTGGCCAACATTTGCATTGTCATCATGATTTTTGTGGGCATTAAAGCTTCACTTGGAAGTCAGAAATCCCGACATGATTTGGTGTGGTTTTTTGAAAAGAAAAAAAGGTTTAGGAGGGACTCCACCCGGAGAATCTCGTCCCTTCAGTAATTAGGCTGCTCTAAGATTCAAACTCAGGATTTATAAAGCAGGTTCGCAGAATTAAGAGGGTTCTAATTTTGAGGGATATCACCGCTCAAGAGACTAGAAGATAATCTCTAAGGAGTGTGGTCGCTGTATTATAAAGTCCATGGTGCAAGTTAGGAGCGAACAACATCGAATTAATGTTCTCGTGTGATGCCTTGCGATGACGAGGATTTATTATATAAACACTACCTTGGTTCAAAAAAAATTACAATGCCTGTCAACGTCTGATAGGTTGCCTCCCCAGCAAGCAAATAATTAAATAGGACTGTACTATCATATCGAGACATCTGCAAGATCATGGCTTGAGGGTATGGGTGATACGGTGCTTAATTGTTACGGTAGGGGGTTCTTCGTTTTGGAGAGAGGAAATGGACGGATTAGGAGTGAAGGCTAGTTTACTGGTAAAATACCAAATTCAAGGTTCTTCATTACGAAGTAAAGGCTTGCCTCACCACGCCACTTTAGAAGCAAAGCATCATTATTGCAAGGTGATAAAATATAGTTGGTGTGATGGTATGGTGCCAGCTGGTGTTTTCCTTGCACGGCAGTAAGTTGGTTCTTTTGCTGAGACGCTCTTCCACGCATTAAGTTTCAACGTAATGTCCCGTCACTAGGCTAGCTAAGCAAACTAGTCCCTTTTTTTATTTGATTTGGTCCATTTAGAGTTTCTCGCGTTCACGATTCCTTTTCTCTTGGACGATGCGACTTTTCTTATTCCATCCGCCCATCCACTTCCATTTTTTCACCTTTTGCGGAAGCACGCATCTCGAGCTTACGAGGCTAAGCCCCCCATCTTCCTAAAGTTCTGTTGGCACCTGTATCAGCAAAGACAAAATTAGATTTTTTATTAATATTTTGGCCTACTAAAAGTTTTTTGGTTATTAAAAAGAAAAAAAAAATAAAATAGGCATAGTAGTAGTAGTAGTAGTAGAAGAAGAAGAAGAAGAAGAAGAAGAAGATAAATTTGGCTATATTTCGATGGATCTCCAATTAAATTCGATCAAAATATGGATCGAATGATAACGAACCCAATCAATGATTCGAGCTGTTAGATGCAATCTATTATTTCTATTTATTTATGTATCAAAAATTATATAATTTGTAGACATCTAGCCTACATATCTAATGGTTAAAGTAATATATATTATTTTGTATTATTTAAACTATCTATTTTTTTTCCCACTAAATATATACATAAGTTAGGGATCTCCATATCATAAAATTTTGTATGTTGATAGTTTAGAGATAGTAAATCACATTCAATTGCTCAGATTGTTGATATAAATCTTCATCGTTTCATTTAAATCAAATATAATTTGAGTGATGATCTACTCGAGTGTAGCCAAATTCAGCTAATAATAACAGCAGCAGTAGCAGCAATAATAGATAGATTATATTTCTATAATTATGTATCAAGCAAATAAAAAAGAAACACTATCAAAATGATGCAAGACAATATTTTACTATAATCTAAGCATTAAATTTTATTTTATTTTATTTTTGCTTTATGCATGTTTAAACATATTTCAATCATAATCAATGATGTGTTTCTTAATATACATATTTTATTATATATTTTAGCATATCAGCACAATAAAAATTATATATTTTTCCACCTTATCTGGCAAGAGATAATCAAAGATATAATTTTTTAATTTATTTTTTGATTGTTTAGATCGTCATCAATGATGTACATCTTCGGTTTTATTGTCTCGTCATTAATTTAAACTTGAGAAGAACCGACTCCTCCTGAGAGCCCAGTAGTTCATCCATAATGATGATGATCTTGATGTTGAATGGCTAGGATTTGGGCCGTGATTCCATTTGATTGATATACTCTCAGCCATCGGTCCGAACGAGTGAACAGTATGGAAAGGTCCGAATCTTGAAGAGCTGACGTCTACGACGTTTTCTAACCGTAGGTTTGCTTTGAGAAGGTTTCTCCTTCCGTGGACCGGGCCACTTTCGAAATCGAGTGACATGGGTCGGCGCTCGTCCGTCCAAGTCCAACCTGGTGGCTCCCACTCCTGGTTGGTGTTGGGTCGATTGCCCAAGGGAGCTCCGTTCCCAAAGGGAGCCATGAAACGAAATTGATCAGGACCATCCCAATAAGTTACGTACATTGGACGGTCTTGATCTAAACGTTACTCGAGGCACAGTGTTCCTTCACTTCGCGAAATCGTATCACCGGGAGATGAGCGAGGGGTAGGATACAGACAAACGCGTGGATGGCGCAGATACTTCAAGGGCCAATGATTGCGTATTATTTTTCTAAATATCATCTTAATCTCTCTAATACAAGCAGCACGAGCAAAACCCCTCCCCCTTATATAAACCATACTCCTTTTCTGTCGAGGTCTCTGGTGGTAGGAGTCCTTTCCTTATCGATGTCCCCTCTTGTCGATTGAAATCATTAAAAAAAAAGAACTGTAAATTTCTTTTCTTCTGCAAATGCTCTATTTTTTCCCTTCTTTTTCAAAATTTTATTTTATCACGGGAATCTCGCTTTAGAAGGAAGGGCCGCCACCGAGAGGCAAGTTAAAATCTCCATCTATCCATTTCTTTTTTTCTTAATCTTTTCGCACCTCCCCCCTTCTGAAGGCTTATGGATTGAGAAACCTCTCCAGGATCCCAATCTTGCCGTGTTTTGCCCAGATTTCATGGATTTTTCTGATACTTTCTTCGTGGTTTTCATACCCCGGGTAGAAGCTTCCACAAATAACCTATTTCGATCGGTTCGTCAAGGAGTGCATTAATGCATCATTTATAGTCGTGTAGATTTTTTGAAATTTTTTTAGGAACTACATTGTAGCATCCCAAAAAGAAAGTTTACGTTTTTGTTTTTGGGATTTTTTTTCTCTTCTGCGTGGGAAAGATTGGGTTTTGATTCTGGTGGGTCTTTCCTTTTTTTTTTGTCCCTCGAATCTTTCTAGTGTTACCTAAAATTTTATGTTCTGGGATCGTCTTTCTAATTCTGAAGGCTTGGATCGACCCACAAAAAGCAAAAGCCTTGGAGTGACTCTCCAGACCTTCCATGAATTCGTCTGTCATGGACTTCTTCTTCGCGGTTAAAGTGAAAGATGCCGTTTTGCGTCCTCCTCCTTGTTAGGCCTTCCAAAGGTTCATCCCAAAGAGCTCGTTTCCATTGTCTCTTGAAAGACATTTTCATTTATTGTTTCGAATTAAACACTCCAAGTATCACCACTTGTAGGGGCTTTTCATGCCATAAAGCAAGTCTTTCCTTCTGATTTCTTTGCTTCTGGATTCCTTCTTTGCTTCTGTATTCCTTGGCAAATGACAACAAAGGGAGAGAAGTCCCATGGAGATTTAGAAGAAGGGCCTCACCTTCACCGCCCCACTACAGACGATAGTGATAATGGCCTCTGCTTCTGTGATGCAGAGGACCAGCCTTGGCATTCGCCGTGTAATTCAAACCGCAGCGGTTCAGCTTATGATGAGGACCGCTTCTCTGGTGCCTCCCATCATGAGATAGATGGAGTTCCAGAGTCATGCAGAAAATCCTGTGTCTCGGACTGTTCGGTGGAGATTGATTTGGAGAACGGAATTTCAGAGATTAAGGCGAACAACGCCAAAGTCGAGAAGGATTGCAGGATTTGTCATCTCAGCTTGGAGGAGTCGGGCATTCCGATCGTATTAGGTTGTTCTTGCAAGGGTGATTTGGCTGCTGCCCACAAGCAATGTGCTGAGACATGGTTCAAAATCAAAGGGAACAAGTACGCGAAATTAATATTGCATTAAGTTCTTTGAAATTGTGTGTGATGAATTATACGCTACATTCTGGATTGTTGTTGAGGAATGGAGGATTTCCTTTTTGATGCTTCCATTATATTTATGGATCTCCGCCATTTATGCCACTTCAATATGTTATTTTCCTCTATTTCATTATATTGAAATAGAGGCATTAAGAAATTAAAGCGATAAAGTAGGGCATTAGAAATCACAGCTGTTAACTATGCTGAGGTATGTAAGTGATAAAGAAAGACATTAGGTACTCGGTGTTGGGCGTAACAGTTCGAGGATTCATTTGCAATCTCTTTCTTTTCATCTTCTTTTATCGACTTCCTATTTGACCCTAATCATAAGAAACGTGGAGCTTTGATTCCTGTCTTTCGCAGATGATTTCAGAGTCAACCTATACTTGAGGAGATGATAGGAATCTTGTCTTTTGTAAAAGTTGTGTCAACTGCAGCATCTATTTATTGCATTATCTCCTTTTGTTATTTAAATATATGTGTTAATACTATCACATGTAGGAACAAGTCATACCAATCAAGAGAATTTCATGGGATCACAAATTCTTCAGATTTTTCTTGGCCTACTCTGTGATAGTCATTGTCCTTGGGTTGTATGGAAGTTCTTCCTTACATATATCTGTGGAGTTACTACAAACTCATGAGTACATATTGAAGCCGAAGGACATTGTAGTCCCTATTAATTATGTACTACTCTCAGTTCCCTTCAAGTGTATAGTATATGCCTGCAGCAGGAATCAAGAAGACGTCCAAATTAATATGGGGAGGAAATTGACTGTTTATTTTTCTGTATATTACACTTACCTCCTACAATCACTTCTGCTGATATGTTCTATCATATTTCATCAATTAGTTTTGCATGCAATGCTTGATATCCTCGGTATATGATGATAACTTTCCAAGTATTGGCAGACAACCCCTTAGCCTATAGAATACGTAGTGATGCTTCACAGCAAGCAAATTTCTTGGCAACTTGCATTTTTTTTAAAGCCAAATTCATTTCATTATCCTCAGACACGTTGTATTCTCTCAAACATGATCCGGAGGACTTGCTAAACTGATTGCATTATGTACCAATGAGGCAATGGCAAAGTCTAGTTTATTCCTCTCTGTTGTGTTGAAACTATATCATCATCTATCACTATCAGAAAAGTAATTCTTTTCATGTTGTGTTGTTATATTTCTTGCATGAGTCGATGATTGAATTACAGTCCAGTAATAATAGAGCATCTTGTTGAAATTATTCTTTGAATTCTTATCTTTAAATAATCACTTTACTAATTTGAACAAACAAAGTATGTTTAAATGCAAAGAAAAAATATCATCACTGAGCTATATGTTGTATTAGTCAACATGTGAAAATAATGTTCTTGGTCTCCCCCCCCCCTGAAGAATGAGTTAGTGCTAACAGGATTAACAATATAAGAAAATATTAAAGTGTACCCTTTAGTTGTTTCCTTCCAAGTTCCCCCATAGCCATGACCATCAAGCCCTATCCGAACTATTTGGGCCAAGCTTTATAAATCTTCATTGCCAAGAATTGCTCTTCAGAGCCACCTCTAATGCAATTTCAGGCTTTTTTATATCTTTTCTCACAGCCTCCATCCATGTCATCTTGGATCTTTTGTCCTCCTATATCAGATAAAATATAAAGGTATACTGATTACATTTGAAGGGTGTGTTTCTTATCATGCTTGCCTGGGTAATTGTCTGACACTTTTTTGACATGATGCTGAGGCAAATTTAAATGCCCATATTGGTTCTGCCATAACCGATGACAATTTAGATGTTTTCTGATCTGTATTATTGTGTTCAACCATCTATATCACCTGGCCAATGAATGCAATATATGAAGACATCAAATATACTTGGGCAACTATGCACTGCAATCGTGGAGCTGTACCCACTATGTTATGCATCACGCTGTACGGGTTGTGTCACATTTCTTGTAGTAAAAGGGATAACTAACTCTTCTGCTTGACCAACGCATCTGCTGATGTCAAGTCTCATCTGCTATCAGATTTTTTCCATCAAAAGCTTCCATAATTTTTAGAGTTAAGAAGCACTTTGGCATCATGAGCATCATTGCTATATGTCGGCTTGGCAAATTAGCTGAGTTTTTTGTTATTAGTTTTTAATTTGGAGAACTTGTGCACTATTGCGTTGAATTCCTTGCTTCTGTTTCTTGTGCAAGTGACTTTTCAGGAGACCCTTTTTCTGTACTTTTATGCCAACTTTGTCAACCGAGATTTTTCATGGTTTTTCAAAAGGGAGCTGATGATGTCAATTTGTTCCTTAATATGGGACTTCTCTGCAAACAATGAGCCACAACATAGATAATGATGATGATGATGATCAAGTCATTCTTCCAAATAAGGGAAAAATATAGTGACAAGTAGATCTTTGCACTGAATAAATTTTGGTATTTTCATTTCTACCACTCTTCACTAAATAATTGGCCTTCCTAGCCATTTCTAGTTTTTCAATCAGACTGCTGTGCCAATATTGGTTTATTATCTGCATTTTAGGAAATGTTCACTTGACCAGATAAGCAATTTGTTGATGTTGTTGCTGAAGAATGATATTATAGTTTAACAGGAACTTGCCAAGTGTATACTGGTGTAGAAAACTAGAAATCACAGGATAGTGTTGGTTGTTTTTGTGGTTTTGCTGCCTAACGTTTTAATATCTGCCTAGAGGCTTATTCTACATATTCTTGGTAGTGTGAGTTTTTGGGGAATCGAGTTGCTAGGTATGAACTGAAGGTTAATAGGTAGAGTTTGTTCAATGCTGGCTCTGGGAAAGTTTATGCAATTAGAAATTTGAGACACTATAAAATTTGACATTTTGAACTCTGTTCTTCCTTCTTTTTGGCCTCTGTTTTGTCTTTGGTATTTCTGCATCTCTAGCTAGGGTCTATTATTTCAGCACGCTCAACCATTAACTGACTGCCTGTAATCCATTCAATGGAACCTAGATTTTCCTTTTGTTCCATCAACGGGAGAAGGGGAATGGATGGGTTGACAGGCATTCAGTTAATGGTTGAGTGTACCTTATGGTCAATGTGACTATGCAGGTGGTAAGTTGTTGGCTTGGTTTCTATTGGTCAACATCGCATGCTCGTTTATCTAATATTATTCTTCAAGTTATCGAAGCTAGCTGAGATGCCAAAACACCATGTGGTTGCGAACAGCTTTCTCTGCCATGTCATGGGCTCAAGCATGATTTGCCAAACCATCAGAATGCTGAGGTCATAAAAATGCAGAAAATATTTCTGTATTATGTAGAGTTACATTTTTTATTTTCTTTTTATAGTAGATTCTCAGTTTCAAGTTTTTTTGATGATGAAACATGCAAGCTTTTTAACATTATTATTTTGCTTCTTTTTTTTTGGATCTAATCCTTACCGGATCTTTCCCTTTTCTTTGTGCTGCTTGTGTCATAACATAGTGCTTGCAGCGTTGCTGATTCAGTATTGCTAGGCAATTTATGTCGTGAAAACATAAATTTAGGGAGAAAGGCTCTCTCATAAGATTAGAGTTCATAAGGTGCCTATTTCACCGTTGATCCTATCAAATGGTCAAAGTGAAGCCTCCTTGAATCATTCTCACCAGTTTTATTGCAAAATGGCATTAAACATGATACAAATTGTGGGAAAACAATTTTGACAATGATATCATATACCTGTGTGATATTCCTGTCTCAACTTGGGTTCTTGCCCTGATGGCTAAGAATCATTGCAATTGATATGCTTATAGTATCTGCAGTTTCGTTGTATGCTTTTTCATTTTCAGTTTGTTAACATTTGTTCACATCTGAAGCTTTAAGTCCTGCTTTTTTGGTTTCTTCTTTCAGGACTTGTGAGATTTGTGGCTCAACGGCTCAGAATGTGGTTGTTACAGGCGAGAGCGAGTTCATCGAGCAGTGGAATGAAACAAGCAGTAGTACAGCACCACCTGCGCCGCCATCTGAAACACGAAGCTTTTGGCAGGGGCATCGGTTCCTCAATTTCTTGCTTGCCTGCATGGTGTTTGCGTTTGTCATCTCTTGGCTCTTTCACTTCAATGTTCCTGGCTAATTCCAGTAACAGTTGCCAGGCTTCCATGTTATCATGAAGAACTCATCTTCATTGCTGACAGGAACCCATTGGCCAGAACCATGACGAAAATCCCAAAGAAGATAAGGTGGAATTGTCAGGAAGAAAAAATTTATTATGAATTTGTTGCTAGTGAAGGGAAGGGAAGGTGAAACTAGTTGCCTCCCATTAGGAGTCAAAAAGATATGTCGAGTTTGTTGTGAGTAGAGAAAAAGATCATGCTGAAGAATTGGTTCTGCCTTTAAGCTACCAGGAACCGGATCTTTGATGAGTTTGCGAGTGTTCGACAACATATGGTGCTTGTCTTATTCTTCCGTCTTCCCCTTTTTTTTTACCCCCCTGCGTCTCATCTATACTTGTGTTGCATTCTGAGCTTAAATGTCCTCTCGTTCGCCAGATTCTAGGCTTCAAAAATTGCAAGTCTGCAGCATCCGCTTACAATCAAACAAATAAAGTAGCTGCTGGATGTTTTCAAACTGGTGGTTTTGATCTATCAAGTATCTTATGCATTAGAGATCTGATAGTATGGAATCTGAGTAACGGGCAAAGAGTCAGCAGTCAATCATATCTTGCTACATTTTTTGGGTTGGCTTTAGGACAGCAAATAGGTCTGATCAGACTGGCGCCTGCTTGATCCTTTTCTGACTTGATCTCATGTTGGGTTAGAATTTTAGGTCTGGATCTAATCGGATCGGGTTGGGTCTATGATTTTAGATCCAATGTATTATTCAAGTCGGGTTGGGGTCAAATATGACCCGAATGATCGGATTGGAGTATTTGAGTCAGTATTGGCGGTTGGGGTCACGTACATAACTATTCTTTTAAAGTTAGAATATAATAATTAATAATTAATATAAAATTATTTAAAAATTAAATAAAATTTTAAAAAAACAGTTAATTTAAATTTGAATTTTTATTTAAAAACTTTTAATTTTATTGCCATAATTGATCATTTTTAAGCTTACAAACTATTATTTTAAAAAGTAAATATGTTGATATTACTTCTGCCTTACAATTAAGAATCTATCAAGAACAATCAAATATGAATATAATTAAGATTGAATTTTTGGATTGGGATGAATTGGGTTTTTGGCTGGGTCAATTCTATTTTTGTTGATCCAGATTAGATTTGGATGATATACAGCTTGGGTCAAGTCGAAAATTCAAGATTCATACGCCGGGTCTTCAAATATCAACCTGGCCAGGTTTAATTATGTCAGATCAGAGGCCAATCCAACACATTTGCAATTCTAGCTACCTGCACCTTTTTACTTTGGCGGAGATACTATCAGTATGGATCACTCATTTGTATCCAATCTTTCTTTGCCCTTGTTTTAAATCCATGTATATTTGAATACGAAATGATACAACCTCTTGTGTCAACCGATTCACTATCAATTGTACTAGGATAGCAATGAATTGGAATCATCGTAAACTAGCTGGCACATGACATATTCATGCCCATGGATCGACCGAGATGTATGTATCAACTCGGATCTTACTGAAACTTTCCCACTTTCCATGCTGGCCAAAATATAAGCTAAAAGTTCACCGGGATATGCTGGTCGTCCGTGGCAGGGCATTTCACACAAAAGTCCGTTGGAATGCCTGGCTGAAGGAATCGGAGGATATCCCGGCTCCATTATCCAATAAAATCTAGGGACCAAGAATATCACCTGCTATAATTGGATTGGATTATTCTGAATTTTAGGAATTCGGACTTTCCTTTTGAATGATCTGCAAGTCGCGTCCACACAGGCCGCGCGGCGGGAGATGCATCCGATAGGAGCCGGTTTCCTGACTATCCGAATCCATTTAAATTAGTCAATGTTTCGTGGATACCCTACCGTATACAGCATATCGGGATCATCAGGATGAGCAATGTGGCACAGCGAGCATCGATGATGTCTACAGTCCTATCCTCCGTTATTCACTTATTCTTGCCTCTATAAGTGGCTCATCGCACATCAGGCAAAGGCATATAGCCCATTGTTGCTAGACTTTTCTCTCATGGACAAGGGGAAACCAAACAATAACCATATTAAACCTCCGACTTCTGGGAATCTCTTTTTTTAGTTTTTGTGGGGGGGGGGGGATGGAATGTGGAGGAAGCAACGCACTTGCCCCACTCAAACTTCTGGGAATCTCATCGCCGTTCTAAGCATCGATGGAGGAGGAATTAGAGGCATCATCCCAGCCGTTATTCTTAGTTTCTTGGAATCAGAGCTTCAGGTATTAATTCATCCCGTTCCATCATATACAATTGTATAGCGCTGCAAGTGGTTCAGGTTGATCTATTTCCATTACGATAAATAACGGAGCATGACTAATCAAGTGAAACTAAGAAGCAAAACGAATGACATGAGCAGTGCCTGTTATGGATGGCTGCCACCCATCCTTTCAAAATACTTGGCTTCTTTTCAATCAAGGAGAGCAAGATAGGAATCGAGGTGTATTTATTAAAAAGAGAACTTGATGGCGAGGATGCGAGGCTTGCTGATTATTTCGATGTGATTGCTGGAACCAGTACTTGTGGTCTCGTGACAGCAATGCAAAAACACACGATTGCACCAGACTTCGACGAACATTGTCATACCAACTTTTGATATACAACGTTTCCAGCCCATCATTTTTCCTAGCTTTCAGGTATGGCACGATCTTTCTTTATCCTCGCATATCCTATTCATTCCTTGTGTCCGGTATTTTGTTCGTCTTTTGGAAACTCATGCTTGGCAATTCCCATTAGAAAGATTCACGGACTAAATTAGTGCAAGCTTCCGAGTCGGGTTGAAATCACTAGTATAACCTAGTATTATCAAGCTGTCGGTCATGGAGGGTAGATTTATTTGAAATTACATAAGTTTAATATCAGCTAAAAGCAGTAGATTGAATAAATTTAATGTCGCACAATTACTCACTTTGTCAATCCCAGCTGGACGCTTCAAGAACACCCAGTCGAGATAGAGAATATTGTAGTAAATGCTTTCAGGCTGTAGAAAACATGCAAGATGGTAATTTTATAGACATGTTTCTAGGTTAACATATACAACAATGCATCGAAACTTTTGCAACCAACTTAATGCATGCTGATATATGATAATTCTATTCAGACGAAAGACTCATTGTCGAATGTATCTTAATTGTATAAACTAGAGCCTATTCGCTTTTGATCGGCTTCAACCAAATGTCAGCTTGGAATCTTCAAGCTGCACCTCTTAACCCAACCCAGCCCTATCTAGTTGAACCCAACTTGAATTTGTCGGTGCTTTTGGAATGGAAAAGGGTAGTCTCCCCAAGAATTAAACAATATTACTCGTATGAAGATTTGGTTGCTTTTTGCAGGATAAAGTGAAGTTGACTTTTATGTTTTTCTTTTCTCTTTGCCTCTGTCGCGCATTTGAAGTGACATAACTTCTTCCAAGATAGTCTGACTCGCAACCGAGCTACAATTTGCCCTTTTTCTTTCTTTACATTATAAATATAAAATTTTGTGAGCCACCAAAACTAATTCGTGACGATAACGGAATATTTTCTCTGTGGAATTTCATTAGCCTTGGGTGGATAAACTTTACATCTATTATTATACCAATTGCAGCAAGAGGTGAAAAAAAGCATTGTGTTCTAATAACTAGATAAACAACATTTCTTGCTAATAACCAAATTTCATTGCGTCAAGAGATCAAAAAATAGAGGAGATAAATTCGTTGGGGGCCATGGTCATGGAGTGACACAAAAGACTCTTTTGGTTCGCAGAAAAAGGAGGAGGAAAGTATGGTTAGTGGAAAAGAAAAAAATACTTCATGTTTGGTTGAAGTTTTCAAAAAAAAGATGAAAAAATAGTTTTTTTATATAAATAAGGTTCACATATCTCATGAAAAAGAAAAATTCATTTAAGATAGATAAAGCTCAATATCCATCCATCAGAAATTGAAGAATTTTTTTCAAAAATACCCTCAAGTCTTTAGATAAAATAGAATAAGATATTTTCTTTATTAAAGACATAATATATATTATATATATATTTTTTTAAAAATAAATATTTAACTAATATAAGACATGTAGCATTTTTTATGATGATTCAAATATGTGAAAATTATTTTTTTTAGGTGTTATATATTTAAAAATTAAAAAAAAATATTTTTATATTTTTTTTCTCACCAACTAAAACTAAACCGGAAGAAGGAGAGGCCGCTAGTTTTGTATACATAGGCGCTAACGACAGTAGAACCTATGGATCGACCCGCCAGCTCGATGAGTTATAACCGGAGCCGACCTTGACAAAAGGGCCCAAGCCAACCATAGTGTTGGGTCGGGCCCGCCGGGATCCGAAACCGAGACCCGTCGGTGATCCTATCCAGCCGAATTCCGGATGCATTTCCTCTTGGAATCCACCGCCACGACACCGCTTCCTCCCATAAATAAATAAACCCTAGAAAAAGACCCTTCCTAAGTTTTATAATTATCGTCTCCCCATTCCAAGCTTCTTGCTTCGCTGCATCTTCGTGCGGCGGCGGCGGTGATTTCTCGGTCGCTCCATCGCGACTGCGACTCCCTCTGGAGCCAAGAACCACCCGTCGCCAGGTATATCTTTTATATTTGTTTCTTTTCTTGTGTTTTTTATAATTTTTTTCCCTGGTTGATCGATCGGAAGTAAAGAAGGAGAAACCCTTTCAGGAACTTTTTTTTTTTTTGTAGGATTTGAAGCAGATTTTTGTTCCCAAGATACGAGTTTTGGGGAAGATATTAGATCCAAATAGAAGGTTTCCTGTGGAGATTTTGGTTCGGTTGAATTAGGTTCGGCAGTTTTCTCGTTTTCGAATTTCTAGATGAATTCCAGGAATGGGGCTTTCTTGATCTTGTTCCTGTCATCTCGGTTTTTTTTCCTGGAGGATCTTATACGCTCTATAACTTCTCGTTTGGTTTTCTTGATCGCTTATGCGATGCTCTTTCTTCCACAATTTTCCTTTTGCAGTTTTCTTCGTTTTAGATTTCTAATTGAATTCCAAGGATGAGTGTTCTTCAATCTTAGTCTGGTTATATCCTTTTCTTGGGTGTTTTCTTTTTAAATGTTGTGATACCACTCTTTTGGTTGCTTGATCGCGCAGGTAGTACTTGTCCCTTGATATCTCTTTGTTTCTCTCTTTCCAGTTTCTTTTTGAATCTATGAATGGCTTTTTCTTTCTATTTCTGGCATTTTTTCATGTTTTAGCAGCTCTTTTGATTTTCTTGATGGAAAAACTTGAAATCTCATCGTATTCTGTTAATTTTCGTTCCATAGTACCTGGCTTTCATTGTTGTAGTAGTGCTTGCTAGGTGGTAACCTCTCTCTTTTTTTCGTTTTCATTTTGATTTTTTTTTGATCGTGCAGCAGAAGGATATAAAATGGCGGCTACTAGTGCCCCCACGAATATCGAGAAAGAGCAGGCAGGTTCTCATTTTTTGCATACATAATATGTATGGCCAAAACATTCGAATAAGTAATTTTTTTATTAAAAAAGGTTGGCGAATGATTTTGCTGTCCATAAAGCTTGGCATTTGACTGTAGCAATCTCTGACTGTGTTTCTGTAGAATTTCATAGTCTTTTAAAAATTTTGAGATTGATGACTAACATAGCCGCTTGATTTGGATGTGTTATCTATTCATCAAGTTTTAATGATTTGCAACCAATATGGAAATTTGTGCCATGATTGGTGAAATGTATTATTTGTATCCTTTCTTTTATCCGGCCAGTTATATTGACCTTTTACCCTTGACAAAGCAGATATTTGGAATGGCAGAGAAGGAGATGGAATACAGGGTAGATCTCTTTAACAGGTATTTAGAAAGTATGAATCATGCAGTTGCTATATCCTCTCCGCTTTTGTATGTCATGGAAATCAATCTTTTGCTTCTTCATCCTTCCTGTTTTGCCTTTTTGAGTCTTGGCCTCCTCTTCTCTTTTCTTCATTCATCAAAGACTGTCGATAGTCTTAGTGGACTTGACATGAGTCTCATGGCAAGACATAGTATGACTATTTGATGGTAGACAGGATGCACCATTTCAATTTCATTATTCTAAGCATATGTTCTAAGTGTCAAAATCTAGCCAAAATGAAATGCACGTAAAATGTTTGCCAGACAATTTTGCTAAAGCCAATTAACTCCCTGCTAGAGAAGAACTATTGAAATGAGCTTTAAATGAAGAAATTCAACTTGAGCATGTAATACAATGTTCTGCGATACAGTCAGATCACTCAAATCTATTGATTTCATGAACGGGGACTTGACCATCAGCCTTTCTTCTGGGACTGGGTGCTCTGAAACCTGCTTTTAAAGAGGGGCAGTTAAGGCAAGCATTGTAGAAGCTTCTAGAGGCATTCCGGTAGGAAGGCTGACCACGACATAAAACTTAAGCTAGCATGCAAATGCTTGGCTTGGGAGCAAGCTGCTTCTAGCATAATGAAGCTTCATGTCTCTCTGTTCTACAGACTCATGACCTTGTAGCTTTCAAATAAATAAACCTTATAATGCTTATGTTTGAAAATAAATAATAATTAGGGTTTATCAAGTGATCGGTTTGTGCGCTGGTCATGGTTTAAAAGCTAAAACCTGTGTATCTTGATGTTAGTGAAATTGCGGAAATTTTACTTTTTATAGACCCCTATTTGGTTCCATTATGGTTTTATCCATGTTATTTTGAACAAATGGAATGGTTGTGGGAAAAAACAGGGGAATGAAGATGAATGTGCCTGAATTGATTTACTCAACCATATTGGTTGTATAGTTTTATTCAGGTTAAATAGGACTAAGTACTTGAAAGGTGTTTTCCGCTTTTTTTGCCTGCTTTAATCTAGTGCCAGAAAGTTCGTTTGGCTTAATAAAATGAATTAGCGGATTTTTTTAAGGTTCATCCAAGGTTATTCATGAATCAAACAGGGCCTTGGTTGACAATGATAAAAAATTATGAAAGTTAGAATAATAATTCGAATAATGATATAATGGAGGATTCTGTCTATTATTTTCTTTTTCTGGTTGACAGCAGTGCGAGTTTGTTTCTTAAGCTTCTGTTTTTTCTGTATTTAATTTCTGTAAGTGGGACACCATTTGGCTTTCAGAATTAACTGCAAGCTTAAGCAAGGGAATTTGATCTGACCTCCTCATTTTTATATGATTGAAGCATAGGGTAGGATGCTCAAGAAGGTAGGAACTAGGAAGAGCAGGGGCAGTGAAAAGATATGTCCAATTTGGATTAATAGAAGCATCAATAACTAGTACTTAGGTGATGTGGAGTCAATTGCTCACAAGATCATAAAGCTGATGGTTTTGGTCTAAAATTTGTTTACGTTGGAAGGAATTCTGTAGGTTGAGTGTATTTTGAAGGCACAAGAAATTTGATTTTGGAGGAGGTGAAAAATAAGTGCTGATCGAATAAATGTTAAAAGGTCCTTTGTGTTTTTGATCCTTATACACGATAAACAAATAGTTATATGAAGATGTATATCATGATAAGATGTCTTAGTTGATGTTTAAAGATCAGGTGGTAAATAATATAAATGTTGTTCTGTCCTCAATTTCTTGTTACTAGTGTTTGTTTATCAAAGGAAAGGGCTATAATATGTGGATTAACCAAAAATTAAGTAGGCATGGTAAAATCTGTGAAATTCTCATCTAAGGAGGGCCTGCCAGTCCAGTCTCTAAGAGCTTCTTTGTGCATGTTAAATGACAAGGCTTCTATCTAATTCCTGCTTTAGTATCTTGTTACAAAGAAGTGTTTGGATTACTTTGATGGAGTTGTAGATTTTGCTTTCAAGAAGAGGACTGCTTGGTATAATTTCGGATTAGTGTTTGGATAGATTGAGTTATTCACATGTTAGTTATGATCTTGGGTGGTTCTTGACTTTTTCGTAGGAATCTTACACTCTAAATGATTAGACATCTAAAAGCTGTCACCAAATTAAACATAATGTTTTTGAAGTTTCGTTATAGGAATAGTTTGAGATACTTAAGGAGGTCGAGAATTTCTGACCTTTGGGACTAATTATTAGTTAAAGTGCTAATTTAGTAGGCCCTTTGGATTGAGATTTTTGGCAAACAGAGCTTGTCAATGCCAGTTGGAGCAGTGAGTGGCGATGCTCATCTATTTCTTTGGTTTTAACTTTGTAGTTTCAGATGAGTCTTTATCTCTACTCTCTGTATGTGATGTTTCTGGCACTTTAATGTTTAGTCTTGGAACTGTTTCTGATGGGCCCCATAAGTGGTGGGTTGTGCTTATATAATGTGAGAGCTTGGGATGAAGCCGCTGTTTCAACCATGATCACTTGTGTAGGGTTTAATAGTATAAAAAAAAGAATAAATGTATAACTTGCACCCAGGGTAAAGCTGATGTGCTGTATAGTCTTTTGCTGCTTTGGTTTTATATGGCCGCATGGCAAAACATACAACCGTTTGATAAGGTAACATGAATCCATCATACATACCCTATTCTTGAATTAATCATGTATATCACACATGACAAGTTCTAGTGTAATTATCTAAAGGATGTTGACAAGTTGTATCATTTCATTTTTTTCATCCTTGTTCCTTTTCTTTATTTTCCTTAGTGATTTCACCTAGATTGCCTACATTGACACTCTGTTGTTGCGAATGATGCAAAAAAAAGGAGCATTCAGTGTTATCTACCTTAATTTAGGAAGTGAGAACATTTCCAAAAAATATATGGGAGATAATTTCGTTTTCCATGTTTCCAAGTTTTATGGAAGCCAAATTGCTTGACAAATCGAGGACTACAAATTGAAGTGCCTCCTCTGGATGCCATTAAACCTGGCTATCTTGAAAGCCATTGAAGCAGCTGGAAGCATAGACACCACATGCCTACCTTAAATACCATGGTTTATTTAACAAGTCTGTGTTATTATAACCATTTTTCTTATCGAATGCTTTTTTTTAACCCTATTACTATATAAAGATATACTAAAAGGTTTTAGCTGCAGCTTACACCAGAATTAAATTTCTTATGCTTAAATATATCAGGTTATACCTTTTTTTATCTCTAATATCCAACAGCATTAATGCATATAGTTATTAATTATTACTTGTGCCTCACAAATCTGAGACTATGTTCCAAAGTTAAAAGAATTTGTTCAGGTTTCTATGTCAGTAATCTTAACAACTTTAGGTCCATTAGAGGTTGCCTTTTTTGTTGTTCAGAAAGATATAAAAGAAACCATAAGTAGGTTTTTAGTTGTGAAAAAAATTATTGATTTCTTTATTTCTCTCTGTTTTTTTTCGTAACAGGCTTACTGCAACATGCTTTGACAAATGTATTGAAAAAAGGTATGTTGAACATGCTTGCCTCTTTCATAGACTCTTAATGCTTGTTTCTTGGTGCTCCTGAAAATTGGAGTTTTTGGTTCATCTTACTTTCGGTGCACAACAATGGAGCAATATGAGTTTATGTTTTGACATGATAACTAGATGTGCTTTTGCGTGCAACTTTAGATGTGTGCCAGTCCTCAATCTATCTACATGAATATGCATGACTGGTGTGTTCCCAGTATATCTATAAAAGTACTTTTAATCTTGTACATGGTGCAAGTGTGGTCCAATTGCTCATAGCTGGGATGAACTTTTTTCCAAGGAGCCTTTTGGTTGTATAAAAGATTAAACAACTCAAGAATGTTTTCCATTTTATCTTTCCAGGTATAAGGAATCTGAGCTTAACATGGGTGAGAACGGTTGTATTGATCGTTGTGTTTCAAAATATTGGCAGGCAAGTTATCACATAACATGCTTGAAATCTCGAGGTTGATACTGTATGAATGTATAGATTTAGTTGTTAAACTGGTGTTTGATGCTTGTGGTTTTCAATTTTAAATAAAAGAAACAGAAAAGGCAGAGTGAAAACTTAAACCATACTATTTTGACAATCATATGTTTGATAATTTTGACTAAAATTCATTGTAAATTCCCTCATCTATAAGTGCTTGAAACTTCCTGCCAAGCATCAAATTCCTTGCTATCATGGAATTCATTTTTATGTTTTCTTCAGATGTTTTTTGTTGTATTATAATTAATATTGTTGCCTATTGCACAAATATAGAGGGTGAGCTTTGGTACAAGGGTAAGGTTGTTTGTGGCGGGAGTTTCGTGCACTAGGCCGCTCTTTTTTTACCTATTGCACAAATATCTGTTGACATGAAGTAGGTCAATCATTGTATAAGGTTGATTTCGAATTGGGTCAATTTCACTATGAAGGTCTGGTCCTCTGGCTTGAGCTCGATCCAGTTCCAACATGCCATACAAGTTAGGTTTCTCTCTCCCAAACTTATTAAGGGGGTTAGTTAGATAGGAATGGTAATAGGGCAGAAATGGGCTGGGTTGGGCATTACTCGAACTGCCCTGCAATTGGAACTAAGGTTGCAAATGGGTTGGGATAACTCGTAACCCGACCTGACCTGCTTTGGAGGATCCGTGGGGCCGGGTCGGGTCCTAAAATTGAACCTGTTCAATTTTTTTTGGATCGGGTTTGGGTTTACTGAATTCAGACCCGACTCGATCCATTTAAAATTAAAATAATTTTAGATTTTCATTGAATCTGTAAAATTTTTTCGATTTGTAGGAGTGCAAATAAGTTCTGAAGCTATGAATGGGGTGATCTGAACTGGATCCAAATTTTTCTAGGTTGGGTTCGAGTTATACATAGACCCGAGTCGAATGACTCGGATGAAAAATTTTTGCCGTGGATCCGACGTGATCCCATCTTCTATTGGGTTGGGTTTGAGTTCAAAATTAGGACTCAAACAAGGAACCGGGTTGGGTTGGGGTCACTCATGACCCGATCCGATCGATTTGCACCCCTAATTGGAACCACGTACCATATATGCATATATGCCTTGTGATCATCCCTGGCAGGTTGGAACTGGTCGAGGCAAGTAGAGCTGTAATTTTTTTTACAAATTAAATGAATAAAAAAGAATATAAAAGTAAATTTTAGTACTTCACATAATATTAAACAAAATAAGAGTTGAAGATATAGAACAAAATAAACAAAATTTTTAATAATAATAAAATTATAACGAATAGAAATATTGTTCTCTAGGAAGCTAAGACAAATATTTTTTAAGACAGCTAAATATATATTTAGTAATCTTTCACATGAATCGTGCGATCTTGGAAAAGAGAGCTGTGTGCGGTTAGGGCTTGGAAAGGGAGGAGACGAGTAGTTGAGGTAAGTAAGCCATTAAGTCCAAGGGTGGGGAGCGTCCGATTGGTAGAGTTACATATAACTGGGTTGGGTTTGGGATGGCATTGCCTGCACCTATCTCAGGTCCCTTACATATTTTAGAATAAAGACCTGTCCCCACCTTTGACTTTTCGAAAAATGAGTTGGATATATAACTTGTTTCATTAGGGTTGGGCTGGGTCTAGTCGGGTACTCGATAGGTTGGAGTAAATTTACCACCCCTACAACTAGGTCAGTACGGAAAGGGGAGGATGAGGGGCACATAGTGAAAGATGGTGCCCTGGGTGGTGGGCTTGATCGGTGTTGGGCGTGGCAGTAGGGTAACAACGGGCAATCGGACCGCAGGGCAACTGGCGTGTCCGAACTGTGCAGTGAGACTGATGGGGCAATAGCCAATAAGCACTGGGCGGCACCGGGCAACAATGAGGACGGGAGGGAGAGTAAGCGTAAGAGAGCAGGAGGGAGGAGAGTTGATGGAGATGAGAGAACTCACCAGGAACGAGAGAATTAGAAGAAATGGACGTCAGTTGTTATTCTCTTTAATATAAATTATACAGTTATCAAAGTAGACCTTATTGCAAGGTCTATGGCCATAGGATTCAGAATCCTCCAACCTGAACGTGCTCGCTGGTTGGTCATGACTATGCAACCTCTATGACCATCAGTGAAGGGTTTCTGCAACTTGAAGGAGGGTCGTCGGTTGTGGTTGACGGCTCAGTTCCAAAATTACCAAAACAATCGAATTCTTCCATGATCACCGTATGTTAATAAAGTGAAGTATTTCGCACATTTATTCTCTCTTAATTCAAAAAGTTGCTTAGTTTGGTTTTATTTGTTTTCTGACACTTATTCGTCTAAATGGAAAAACTTTAGCATGCTGATCTAAATTTTTGAAGCAGTCAAAAATTTGATAACTTAAATATTAATTGATATTCAATGGTTTGGCTGATTTATTTATTAGATATGAATGAATTAAAGGATTAAGATATGGAAAACAAGGGAAAAAAAAGGGAAAAAAAGGGAAACTAATGAGCTAACTTTGTTCATTTGAAAAAAGGCGGCGTTTTGTTGGTTGACTGAATTTCTTTTTAGCTAAGATTTTATTGAGGAGAAACTAGTAAATTCGTTAAAAAAAGTTGACAAATGGTAACTACTTCAAAACTTTTTTTTTTTTTTTTGACATGGTATGGATTGTACGTTGTTGCAATTCCTTTAAGATTGTATTTTTTTTTTTTCTTGTTTCCTTTGAATATGGCTGGTAGCCGTTTGGTTTGTCATACCGTTCTATTTTCCGTTTGGTTTGTCATACTGTTCTATTTCTAAATATTGAGTTACTCTTGTAATGAAGGTTCGGCACTTCCTAAGCTGTTATCCCTTCTAATTGTTCCAGGTGACAAATTTAGTAGGACAGTTGCTCGGTTCCAACCGACCTCCGGTGTGATAAAACCACTGTCATTTATGGTTGATGGCAGATACTCCGGTTGCCGTTTGTTGGTCAAAGGTTTAACAGATGCTTGTATTGCATGATAAAATGAATGGAAGTACTCTGGAAATATTTGGTTGGGAGATGATATCTTCCAATGGCTGCTGTATGCTTTGAGCAAATTTTGGCGAGTATCCTCATGTAACCGGATGGAATATGAGAGGAACCATAATTAGAATTTTGCCTTCAATACAGGTTTGTCTGCCCCTTGCATTGTCAGCAGGACTCGAGAGGGAGCCCATAGCTGATCATTGCTGTTAAAATGGCTACAGGTTAATCCATCCGATAATATCAAATGTTAACCCAAAAGAGGCCTATTGAATTGCCTATTATTTTCAGTCGTATAAAACGGGCCTTGTCACATCTGTGGGCTAGAGCCTGTCGCCGCGTCACGGCTGGCAAACCTTGCTAAGTGATTTCCGCGCCATCCACGATACAGCTGCTGGACTAAATCATAGACATCTAGTTTCTTACTCTGCATGCACTCTTGTGTGCACTAAATTACTGTTTCCGACCTATCTAAAGTTACACTGAAAGAGTGTATGAGGAAAAATCTGGAGGGCAACCATATGGCAGAGATAAAAGAGTCTAGAAATAGAAATAAAGAAGCAACTGCTAGTCAAAATTATCTGGAGAAAGTGATAAAAAGCAGTTTTCCAACCTCATTGGCAACTCCCTCACCATCCTCGTATCCAAACTTCTCTAATATTTCATGCATAACAGTTAAGGTCCAAACGGCACAAGCTTCCCCAGGAGAAGACCGAGAGTGCTTGCATTGAGGTTGCAGAACAATGTGAAATATCCATAAGTATATGATGGTACCTGCTAAAGTAAAATTGAATTGGTATCATGCAACCTTCATCAAGAATTAGAACAGTAAAATAAAACAAAAACTAACTTAATCTCCCAAATCTGAAGAGAAAAAGTGAGCGAAGTTTATACAGGTAATTAATAATAATATCAGCAATTTGAAAATTGTACTGAAAATTGCACTTGTAAATCAATAGAGGATCCCGTATATACTACTACAAATCTATAACCACAGGAAATAAGCAAGCAACATGTGATCTAAAGTGAAATTTAATTACAAGGAAATACTGGTTAATTCTGGCAATATTGGCAGCAATGACCATGAAGATCTTAGGCAAGAAGAAAAAAATAACTGCATGATTTCTAGCTTAAGGTGCTAACTGCTAAACAATGTGCAAGAAAACTTTTACAAAGGCCCAAGGAAATAATTCAATCAATCCAATCTGTGTAACAGCAAGGAGATCCTTAACAGAGCAGGGATAATTGCATGTCTCTAGATTAAGGTACTAACTTGTGTGCATTGAAAATTTTACAACGGGTACAGAAGAGAGCGCATTCGATTCACATAGCAGCTAACAGATCTTTTTACATTCCAAAGCAATTTCTGCACAAAAAGTCTTACCTCTGAGTCTTTTTAAAGAGATGTAAGAGCAGTTACCAGTGACTTCACATTTGGCCTCTCATGAGCAAACAGCAAGACACTAACCGCACTAACTCAGTTCTATTGGCATTCAAGAAATGCCTCTCTAACATCAGAAACTTCTTACCATGTATTAGGTCAAGTGCTTGCAGCAAAACGATCTCTCGTTATGCTTTAACTGTTGAAAATACAAATTGCAATTGGACAACTGCTTTTCCACATACAAATGGATAAAGCACAAGTAATTTTAAAAACAAGGATTCTTCTACTTATCCATTAATAAAAATCATAGAAGGTTCAACTTTCACTTTTGTCCTATTTTGCAGTATCTGTATATTTTTGAGAAGGTAGAGACAGCCAATGACAATTAACCTTTGTGCATTGTAGGCTAGCCCACACAAAACTACCATAAATAACTTAATAAGATACCTAAAAGATAAGCATGTGACTTTGAAGCACATGCACTTTCTAAACATAAATGCCACCCCTTATACCTTGACAATGGTGTGAGGTGCTTTTATGCTCCATTATTCAATATAAAATGAGAAAACAATTTAACTCCATATCTACCATCTCTACTTGGTAGCACAAAATACCAAGAACAGATCATAGCTTTTGCCTGCACTGAATGAAACAGATAGGTCAAAATAAAACAGAAAAAGAAAAAGAATGGAGGCTGAAGTGGGTGGAGCGAAAGCTCTCTAGAGAGTTTACTTTGTGGAAATCATTTTGGAAATATGGAAAGTCTGTCGGCGCCCCTGCTCACAGACTGGACCTTGAATATAATTTATCTCAAACAACATATTCATTAGAGTCCTGTTTCTGTCTCCTCTCAGACAGGAATTACAACAATGATATTGAAAACATCAACTGATAGGTAAGTAATAGGAAAAATTGTTGAGCATAACCCTGCACACCAGATGCATTTGACCATGCAGCATGAATCCTAGGAAAAGGATGATAAATTTAAGAAGCTCGTTCAGAAAGGCTGTACTGTCGGTTGACCAGGATTATCTTGGCAATCAACGTCACACTTTTACTTCGACATGGGCCTAAAAAGATTTCCTTACACCACCTTTCTGTAAGAATTCAGAAGGTCATGCAGGTTTCTTTGGTGGAGCTAAAAAGGCAAAGTTTCTTGAGCATCACCATGTTGATAGTCAAATTAATGTATAGATATCTTTGCAGCAAAACGAACAGCCTAACCTGACAAACAGAGGTGGATATTTGATTTCCAGAAACGAGTAGGCATATCCAGTACAGATGTATGTTTGTATATAAAGTATACTTCAGACTATATCCTGAAACATGTCTATTTCCTAGGCGTCGCATAAACATGCACGTCACACAGCATCATACAGTACCTGGAGGTCACCTACAAAGGGCTCCTTCTGTGCACCAAATAATAACTTTGAAAAAAAACAGATGGCATCTCTGTATTTCTATTATTTGTACTGCCTGTAGTGAGATCTTAGCCAATCCATTAGATTAATGGCAGAAAGAGAGAGGTTTCAGTTGAAAATCAACATGTCAAGCACTGAAGCCATTAACTACAGAGAGACAGTTCTAACCTTTGATCCAGGCAAGACTGCTTCTGTACATCATCAGTCATTAGTTAATGCGCCTTGAATCATTTGTGAGCATGGTTTGAGATACTGTTCTTTCTAAGCCCCAGGAAGGTGATATACTCCATGTTTTTGGGGACAAAGTTGCCATCTGCACAGTAAGGTCAAAATCCACGAGTACCTTACATGGAAATTGTTTCTCGGTGCCTTGAAGCTTGACATCATTTCTATCAATTTCTACCTTGTCATGGTTAGAGCTTTTATTGAATGAGTAGTCACGTGATAGGAGCATGATATCAGTAGTATCAAAAAGCCATGCACTTACAGAACAAAATCACCACCTATTTACATGATTATATCAATTTACTTTGTGGCGAGCATGAGCATATCCATAAGTCTACCTACAAATACTTTAAAGTGGGCATCCATCTGGCAGCAAAATGGACTCCAGATAAAGCCAATGAAATGCATTCACCTTCACTTTCTTTCTAACCAGGTTCATTCTATCTGCAACTCCCCACCCACTATCAGTTCCAACCAGCAATAATATCTTAGATTCCGGAGTGTAGCATGTTAAGAGTTTCCTGGATAAATGGTCAGTGAAAATACTGAAATCTTGTTCCATTGGAGGTACATGTATGGAAAATCCAGTTCCCATCCTTCAGGACCATGCAGATAGACATTTTAAGTTATTGATTTTAGTGATGTGCTTATTAAAACAGCATGGACATAAAGCTAATACAAGCTTCCAAACCATCAAGTGTAAATTACTTCTACAAAATGCTATTATCAAACTTTAGCTTGAGATAAATTTGGGAAGTAAAGAACTCACATGACTTAGGGGAATATGCTTTCCACTAAGAAGGTCCAGCAAAAGAGTTCCAAAGCTGTATACCACACTCTCTGGGGTCACTCTTCCTGCCAAATCAAGCCAACAAGGAATGAATGATGTTTTCCAACCTTGAATGATATAGAAACTCTTTTTCATGCACAGTAGACAGTCCATGGAATTCAATAGTCAAGAAGGAAAGTAAACTAGTTGCATGGAGATTTTAGCAGTTCTGTTACTCCTCCCATGCTAAGGAACTTATTACTGATTCAAGAGGAAAGAAAACATGTCAAACAGAGTGCTGAAAAGAATAAAATAGTTTAGTCATGATGTTTAAAAGGACATTCTTCCTGAGGCCATTTTCTATAATGCCAACATCTTTTCTCAACATACAACATGATGCACCACGTGCTGTCATTGAATTAGGCAATCAAACACATGCAAGAAGTATTGTATTTTAACGAGTTTAAGATAATATAGTGCCTCGACATAGAAAACTCATGAAAAGGATTGCATTTAGCCAAGTCAATGGATGTCACAGAACATAAAAACTTTTTCTATGCCAAACCAAAAGCCATTTCAATACAATGCTAATCCATCCTGCAGTACACCAGAGGCATGAAGGCCAAGTTAGTACCACAGCTCCTTCCATCTCTACTGTTCTTCATGAGGCCAAAACAGGACAGCCAGGGATTACTGTCCTATCAAATGCCCGATGGCAAAACAGCAAGTAGCAACAAATGCAGCACCTCTATGAGAAGCGAAGAATAAGACGCAGATGCCTCAGTGATGATCTCACCTGATCAAAGAGGACACTGTATGCATTGAAATCATGATATAGCGCCCACCCTCTGCTGCTGCAATACTCCAATACCTGTGCAAAATACAGTGCTACTCTTATTCTCATTGCCCAACTCAAGGGCTGTGTGTCCTCTGCAATACACCATTATCATTTGCACCCCCATTCAATTGTGATATTAAAAAAAAACACTGGTCCTGCGATCCAGCACATATTACCATGTCGATCAAATATAGGAACATATACAGAGCAGTAGATCAGATGGAATCAAACGATCTGGTTTTGGAAGTGGTAAAGAAGTCTCTCTCCTTTAATAACTAAAATTTTGTCAATAGATCATAGATCTATGAAATCATGCCCAAAATATATATTGAAATATCTGAAATTACTCTGCATAAATCTGTAAGTACCAATGAACCATAGATAATAACCACCATCATCTTCCAAATTGATTCAAGAAAAATGATTATATATAGCATAGCAACATGGAACAAAATCTATGAAGTGTCGTGCCAGGAATTCATCAGTCATAGCAACCAGTTACTTGTTAATATAAATCAAGAAAGTGGTGCCTGAAAGAGTGACCTGACTATGTAAAATTATTCTGCAAAATCTAGAAATACCGTCTCTACCACCATCCTATTTATAAATCGAGAACTAAATGAATAATACCAGAACGAGTTCAAAATGATGATAAGATGACCAAAGCCAAAACCCCATCCTGGTGCAACTTGCAAGAGAGATCATATTATACGAATCAAGAAAATCGAACAAGAACATTTTCGACATATGGATAATAACAGCTTTCGAGATTATTTGGCTGAGAA
Organism: Phoenix dactylifera; assembly: GCF_009389715.1. Taxonomy (NCBI): domain Eukaryota; kingdom Viridiplantae; phylum Streptophyta; class Magnoliopsida; order Arecales; family Arecaceae; genus Phoenix; species Phoenix dactylifera. Next base: position 554,630 of record NC_052394.1, on the reverse strand, counting down.
AATAATCAAAGAAGAAGAGGGAGGGGTGGAGTGGGAACAGTGGAAGAGGTTCCTGGCTAGGGTTTCGTGGGGCATGAACTCGGAGACCAGCAACCCCTCTTCGCCCTTGCAGCAGCAGCCGATGAGGTTGGTCAGTCGCTCGCTCTCGAGCTACCCCCGAATCTCGCCTCCTTCTGCCAGAAACCAAACCCCATCAGATCAGATCAGACTGGATATCGAAATGCGATGCGATCAAAAGTGAAAAAGAGAAGAGAAAAGAGAGAGAGAGAGAGAGAGAGAGAGAGAGGGTAAAACGGACGAGCAGCTGGCGAGGGTCGGGCCAGGCGGACTTGTTGAGGCGCTTGACGGCGACGACGCGATCGGTGTGTGGGAGTTGGCCGCGGCAGACCACGTTGGAGAGCTCCTCGCCGTGCTTGGAGACGATGTGGTGGGGGCCGAAGCCGGCAGTGACGGCCCTCAGCTCCTCCAGCCGGAACTCCCCAAACACTGGGACGCCCTCCCGATCGCCATCGCCCCCATCGTCGGACAGAGAATTTGAAGCAGGCCGGCAGCGAGCCCCCATTATTGCCCCCATATAATCATCAGGAAGACTGAGAGAGGGAAGGATGGAGACTGGAGAAAAAGAAAAAGAGAGAGAGATCCGGGAAGGATGGAGACTGGAGAGGAGGAGGAAGAAGAGGGAATGAATGGCGTGGTGTGAGCAAGGGCTTTGGAAGAGGATTTTCGAGTGCTGGATTGGGATAGGGAAGCAAGAAAGCAAGATATCCGAGGTTTCCCCCTTTTCCGCCCCTGGCCTCTCTCTTTTATCGCCCTTTCCTATCTCTGCTCCCCGGTTCCTTGCTGCGATGTACATATTTTATTTATATATTCTACTGATGTAATCCTTCTGCGCAAGATTTTACCCCTGAATCGTGGAAGAGATGATTGGGTCCAAACTTGGCTTGGATGGAGCCTGCTCCATCTCTCTCTTTACATATATATATATATATATATATATATACATACATATATATAATATCAATCAAAAACAGAATGTAGAGGTTACATGAGTATAAGATATGCATTAAAAAGATGAGAAATTTGCAAAACCATTAAGTTCCGGAGAGGAGAGATCATACCATGCGTGTAGGATCCAGAAATAACTAGGACTATGTGATAATATTATGTTTCAAAGCTAGATAGTGTAACATCCTGATACAAAAGACTCATCAATGGAACCCTCTTTTTTCCTCTTTTTTGATAGAATCTCATCAATGGAACCTTCAAAAATGCCATTCTACCACTTTTCCGAGTTTGTCTAATTCTGCCATTACAATGAGCAACAAATTTCTTAATTTGTCAAAAGTGAAGTTCAAACTTAAAACAAGAATTTCAACTTAAAAGGTTTCCAATAAAATGACAATGCCACGGTCAAGAAAGATCCTCCAATTAGGTAACGAGGTTGCACTAACCATTCAAGCAGCTCCACCTCGAAAGAGCACTTAAATTGCATGAAAGTTATATACATCCACACTTAACTGGTATGTGTTGCACAGCACAAAGCACAGCTGAGACTGCACATGCAAAGGAATAATGAACACGTGCGGCAAGATAGGAAACAACGCAATCCATCCAGCATTAAAACATTAATAACGCTAGCAATCAAACATTCCCATAAAGTATAAGGTAACATTCAGGATTTTCAAAAAGAATTGCTCTAAATTCTCGGTTTTTTGCAGAAGACAAATCTTGATCATGAATTGGTTATGACCCTCGAACAACTAGAATAATACTTGAAACACGAGTCCTGCATGCAGAAGCTTCCACTTCTCCAGAAGAAGTAGAAGTTCTACCGATAGTCTCCATGCATATCTTCCTCCATAGTTGCAAAGAAACAGCGATCCCTACAATAGATGCATGCAAAATCAAAAAAAAAGTGTAGAAGCATTGAGTAAAATGTTAAAATCACCTCTTGTCCTAAAAGAGGAAGATTTATTTATAAATTTTATATTTTCTTACACTCCTCACATGGGGGTCGGACTTTCTTTTAATAGATGAGCCCAATATGTGATATTTTCTTAATAATGGAGTTAAAGAATGCGGAGATAGGATTGAACTCAGAACCTCTGCTCTGATAGCATATTAAAATCACCACTTATCCTAAAAGCTTAAACTGATAGAATGAGGTAGATTTATTTACATATTTTATAGTTTCTTACGTAAAGAATCCGGAGGAAAGAAAGACGAGAGAAGGAGAGGATAATTCCCCGAAGCCTCGCGAGCGATGTAAAACGTCATCTCTACCTAGGGCACCCACTACCTAGGGCTATTCCATGTGTTAGCCCGAGAGGAGTCCTCCCTTTCTCTCCGGGGAATTTTGGCTGCCAGGAGATTGGGAGGAAAAGGAGGCCTACTGCCAGAAGACCCAATCAACACCAAGAGAGCACGCGATAGAATCATAGAAAGAGCCTGCTGTGCCAAGGTTCTTGCTTTTTCTTGTTAGCATGTGTGCAGTCGCCCCCGCCTGCAGGCCTGCGACGCCCGGCTCTCAATGCTATAATTTCAAGGACCCGGACAGAAAGACCATTGCTGTCCCTTCTTGATGACATGGGTTCGTGTTTTTTTAGTAAAATACGTGTTCGTCGATTTGGCCGCCCCTTAATGCATGTCCGTGACCCAGAATCTTTTGCGATGGGCAGTTCATGGATGATTATCAACAATGATGTACCGTATATAATACTACAATATTCTGCGTCGCAAACCATGCACCGCAGAGAATCTATTCTAACATCAGGCTGCTGAATAAGATCAGGATTCCTTCTGTGATCCTGCCCTGCTTCTTTCCCCATCATAGGTTATGAAATCCCGATTTAGGCAAGATACACATATTCTTAACCCCATGAATGTTAATGATTTGGATGCTGGCATGCATAGACTATGGATGAGTGTTTGAAACCTTGGATAACTGCTAATGCCTTTTTTTCCCCCGGTCCTTTTCAATAACCGAGCTTTTTGGGATCACCCTATATGACGCTTTACCTTGCTTTGGTAAGGGTGCCTTATCTCAATGATACGTTTTATCGAAATCTTCGCTCTCAAGGGAACCAGTCCATCGCAAACATCCATGGAATTGCATTCAACTCTACCTAAACTTAAAATGGAAGGTTTCCCGTCACACTTTTAAGAGAATCCTAGGAGCAAGGGAGTGAGGATAGAGCACAAATCTTCTATGGTACATGGACCGTATCACAGAATAATATATAGCTACGATGACAATTATCATAGATGGATAGTCATCAAATATCGTACAAATAATATCATATATGATGCATTATTTGATAGTCACATACGGTCCGCATCATTTGATAGTTGTTCATCTTTTGATAGTGGCCATACAAAAATGCATAGCATCCTATGGTGCTAACCGTGTAGAGGATCTGTCCTCTTTGGATAGGTGCTCGATACTCATGAAGTTGTACTAGATTTAGGATTTTGCGAACCATCCAATTCGATCAATCCAATTTTAGTTTACAATCTTCATCAGACTATGTTGCTAATAACTTATTTATATAAATACAGTAAATATTTTTTTTTGATGAAGATGCGTATTAAATAAAATGGAATATAATATCATGGCATTTAGGTCAAAGCATCAAGGAACGCAAGCACGTTTCAATTAACATTCATTATGTATCTATGTGCGAGTGTATCTAGACTCCAAAAAAACATGTTTGACTAATATTTTCAATCCACTTTTACTGATAACAAAATATTTTTAGTTAATTGATAATACATCTAACCACAATATCAGAGAATATGGTGAAATGATGAGAAAAAATATATCCTGCGCTAAAAAAATAAAACTTGACTTATCTAATCTAACTCTGCAAGATCTGCTGAAATTTTAGATGGTGTTATTCCAAAACCACCGTCCTTGGTAGAGAGGGAGAGCAAAATATGGAAGAGAAATTGCCCAATTGCCTTGTGTCTGTATGTGCGACATGAAAATCATTCCCATATATTTGGTAAATATGAATATGAAACTTTTTTTTAAAAAAAAACGTAGCCATTGGCATAATTTATGAAAATTGATGATGATTACACACACAAAAAAAAGATTGATTTGTAAGTTACTGTATCAAGGTCTTGTAATCTCATAGGTCATTTGGTATAATTGATGGCATATCTGCTTGATGTGTTTTTGCAAGTGCAATCATATCACAAAAGCATTGGGATCATGATACACCTGTATTTGAATGAGTTAACCAAGGGACTCGATCATTCTCATCAAGTCTTGCTAAATGAATTGAATGTCCTATTTGTGAACAGAAAGTTGTGATGTAAAAATAGTTAGATCTAAAATGCCTTAACGCTCATTTTCAATGTTCCACCTTCTCATAGCTAGGTGAATAATTTTTTCTAAATTTAAAGTAGATGTCCTCCTAGGAATACACTCCAAGTCGGAAGTAATTTAAGAACTCTTTGAACTTTAGCACTTCCAATCACAAATCAACACCAATCAAACAGAGCACAAAGCAAGCAAGTGGACATTGCTTGAGATGTCCCAATTGGTGGTTTGCTAGTCAAATACTCTGTCATTATGTGATTAATATGGATGTTGTGCGTCACAATGATTCATTTTAATGAAATAAATTGTTGCTGGAAATTGGACCCGGGGGCCGCCGCGAAGCCGGGGAAGGAGGGGCTTCCGCCGCAGGGGCGGCGATCGACGGCGTGCCGACTGGTGGCGTCCTCCTGGAGGGGCTGAGCTCCGCCGCTGGGAGGGTGGTCGACGGTGCGCCGGCTGGTGGCGTCCTCCTGGAGGGGCAGAGCTCCGCCGCCGGGAGGGTGGTCGACGGTGCGCCGGCTGGTGGCGTCCTCCTGGAGGGGCAGAGCTCCGGCTAGGAGGGGTGGTCGACGGTGCGCCGGCTGGTGGCGTCCTCCTGGAGGGGCAGAGCTCCGCCGCTGGAAGGATGGTCGACGGTGCGCCGGCTGGTGGCGTCCTTCACTGTGGGGTGCGAGTCCTGCATGAAGAACCGGTGGCCGGGCTTCCCGGCGCCGGCCCTCTGATGCCTAAGTCAGAGGGGGCAAATATGTGGAGAGAGCGGGGAAGAGAGTATGTGGAGAAGACAGAGAGAATATTTGGATAAAATCAAGAGGATCAGTTTCCTCAATTGTCTGTGTTGTTTACTTCTTTCCACCCGGTCTAGGAGGGTTCTCTCCGGCTACGGGTTTTTCCTCCCCTTTTTGGTCCCCCTTTCCTCTTCCCCCCAGGTTCCCTTTTATAGGAGGATTCGGTTACCTGGGAGGTGACAGTAGGTTTGTCCCGTTCTGTAATAATTGGGCACGATTTGGCCCATTAATGGCGTGATGGAGAACGGGACCGGATCAGACCGGAATCAGGGAGTTGTCACGGTCGATCGGACCTGTTGAAGTGGTTGAACCGCCGGTCGTGGTGGGCCTGGGGTCTGTGGATGGTAAGTGCATTTATTACCGAATGAACCGGCGGTCAGGGAGAGCCATACGCTCTGATGGTTCAGTGATCCGGAGATCGTCTTGGGCCGTGTTCATTAAATGACTGAGTGCATCGGAGACTTGAGGGAGCCTCGTGCATTAATGGCAGGTCGTGCTGAATACCTGCGGAGATCTTATGCCTTGATGGCTTGAAGATAGCGGCAGGTTATAGTGGAGTTGTCAGGTCCCTTAGAGGGTCAAGCGAGAGTTGAATTATTTGGTAAAGGCATCGGCTCGGCAAGGGTGCCGAGCCGAGCTGGTCGCCCAATGGGGCACCCTGTGGCGGGGTTGCTTGAGTACTCCTGGTCGGCGCCTTCTGGGCGAGCACCTCCTAGCCGAGCGCCTCTACTTGGCGCTGTCTTTGGTCGGCGCTTTCTACTTGAGCGCTTCTTTGGTCGGCGCCCGCTGGTCGGCTCTTTCTAGCCGAGCATCCCTACTTGGTTATTTCGGTTGGGCGCCTCTTGGCGCTTTCTCTGGTCGGCGCTCTCTACTTGAGCGCTTCTTTGGTCGGCGCCCGCTGGTCGGCTCTTTCTAGCCGAGCATCCCTACTTGGTTATTTCGGTTGGGCGCCTCTTGGCGCTTTCTCTGGTCGGCGCTCTTTGGCCGAGCGCCTTTCCGGTCGGCGCTCCCTAGCCGAGCGCCTCCGTGGTGATGACTTGGGGTTTTTCCCCCAACACTACCCCCCGACTTCCGAGTTCCAGTTGGCTACCAGCTGGAGCGCGGGAAGTAATTCAGTCATCGATCGTCCTGGTGCTGGAGCGTTCTTACACCAAGGCGACTGAAGATGCTTTTTCTGCTCGGAGTCCGTTCTTTGGGGACGTCGGCAGAGAAGAATCCAAGTAAAGATAAATGAGAATGTAAAGACATTAAATGAATGGGTACCTTGTACCGTGTGCGTCCTTGCGCCGAGGCGACTGAAGACGCTTCTCTGCTCGGACTCCGTTCTTTGGGGACGTCGGCAGAGAAATCCAAAAATAGACAATATGGAGACATTAACGTAGAAACATTAAGTAAATGGGTACCTTGTACCGTGTGCGTCCTTGCGCCGAGGCGACTGAAGACGCTTCTCTGCTCGGACTCCGTTCTTTGGGGACGTCGGCAGAGAAATCCAAAAATAGAATAGCGGGCTGAGCTCGTTGGCTGAAGACGATGGAGCACGAGCCGAGCTCGTCCGGTCAGAGAGGACCACTACTCATCTCGATGTCTCGAGCATCCCTATAGCCGGGGCATCCCGACGTCTCGGGGCATCCTGACCGTGGTCAGGGTAGGAGCACGAGCCGAGCTCGTCCGGTCAGAGAGGACCGCTAACTCATAGCCGATGGAGCACGAGCCGAGCTCGTCCGGTCAGAGAGGACCGCTAACTCATAGCCGATGGAGCACGAGCCGAGCTCGTCCGGTCAGAGAGGACCGCTAACTCATATCCCGACGTCTCGGGCGTCCCTATAGCCGGGGCATCCCGACGTCTCGGGGCATCCCGACGGATCGGGGCATCCCGACGTCTCGGGGCATCCTGACCGTGGTCAGGGTAGGAGCACGAGCCGAGCTCGTCCGGTCAGAGAGGACCGCTAACTCATAGCCGATGGAGCACGAGCCGAGCTCGTCCGGTCAGAGAGGACCGCTAACTCATAGCCGATGGAGCACGAGCCGAGCTCGTCCGGTCAGAGAGGACCGCTAACTCATATCCCGACGTCTCGGGCCATCCCGACGGATTGGGGCATCCCGTTGTGGTAGGGCATCCCAATATATTGGGGCATCCTGACGTCTCAGGGTAGGAGCACGAGCCGAGCTCGTCCGGTCAGAGAGGACCGCTAACTCATAGCCGATGGAGCACGAGCCGAGCTCGTCCGGTCAGAGAGGACCGCTGACTCATAGTCGGGGAGCACGAGCCGAGCTCGACGGTGGAAGCCGATGGAGAACGAGCCGAGCTCGTCTGGTCACTTAAGACCGCACCCCGACGTCTCGGGCCATCCCGACGAATCGGGGCATCCCGTTGTGGCAGGGCATCCCAATATATTGGGGCATCCTGACGTCTCAGGGCATCCTGACCGTGGTCAGGGTAGGAGAACGAGCCGAGCTCGTTGGCTAACCTGAAAATAGATAAAATATTGAATTTATTTGAAGCCAAAGTGGCGTCCTGTACCTTTTGGAGATATTTTGATAGCTCTCGAGCTTCGAAGTCCCTCAGGACTTGGTTCGGCACCGGCCTTCTTTGGCTTGATTTTTTAGGTGTTTTGCGCTCGGGTTTCGGAGCTCGGTCTGCATGAGCTCGGCGGGGGCTTCAGTGATGGCGACGCTCTGAAAGGGGAGCAATGTCGCGGGCGCCGTCCCAAGGACTTACGCCCGTAAGGAGGGAGTACATGCTGGTTTCTTGCTTGCTGCCGGAAGACAGAAGACTTGGAAGGATAATGGGATTTAATGGGGCTGTACCCTTTGTCACAGAGGCTTACAATCCCATTTTAAAGCTCCAAAACTCTTCTTCTCCAGACCTCAGCTTTTATTTCTCTTTCCCCCCAACTCGTTGACGTGAGACTTGGACTACTACTTCTCACTGGTTGCCCCCACATACGTCGTTGCAGCGGGAGCCATGCCTGATTCGAGATGGCTCGGGAGTCAGGAGAAAGTTTCTTCCTCTGCTTAACATGATTCCGTGGAGGCGGCACAGGAGGGGCCTCCACTTGTTGCAGGCTTTGGGCTGCAAATAGCTAGCGCTTGGACTTGCTGCACAAGCGCATCGAAGTGCTCGAGTTGGACTGGTGGAACTTGATCTACCGGAGATCTTGATGGTGAATTTTGGACTGAGCGTTTGGGACTTGGAGCATGATACTCGAAGGGGAAACCCGCTTGTAGGGGGCTCCGGTTGAACTGGAGCCGGAGGAGGCGGTGCCGTTGGGATGCCCCTGGGTTGCAAGCTTTGGACAGCGGTAGCCAAGGCTTGCACTTGTTGCACCAGGGCATCAAACTGCTCCGGCCGAACTTGATGAACTGACTCAGCCGGAGGTGGTGAGTTCCGGACGGAATGCTCAGGACTGAGTGGAGGACGTCGAGAGGCATTGGAAGCCCCTTTGCTTCTTAGCTTCATGGCAGCGAACTCGGGCCCTTCCTCTAGCGCCAACTGTTGCTGAAAATTGGACCCGGGGGCCGCCGCGAAGCCGGGGAAGGAGGGGCTTCCGCCGCAGGGGCGGCGATCGACGGCGTGCCGACTGGTGGCGTCCTCCTGGAGGGGCTGAGCTCCGCCGCTGGGAGGGTGGTCGACGGTGCGCCGGCTGGTGGCGTCCTCCTGGAGGGGCAGAGCTCCGCCGCCGGGAGGGTGGTCGACGGTGCGCCGGCTGGTGGCGTCCTCCTGGAGGGGCAGAGCTCCGGCTAGGAGGGGTGGTCGACGGTGCGCCGGCTGGTGGCGTCCTCCTGGAGGGGCAGAGCTCCGCCGCTGGAAGGGTGGTCGACGGTGCGCCGGCTGGTGGCGTCCTCCACTGTGGGGTGCGAGTCCTGCAGGAAGAACCGGTGGCCGGGCTCCCCGGCGCCGGCCCTCCGATGCCTAAGTCAGAGGGGGCAAATATGTGGAGAGAGCGGGGAAGAGAGTATGTGGAGAAGACAGAGAGAATATTTGGATAAAATCAAGAGGATCAGTTTCCTCAATTGTCTGTGTTGTTTACTTCTTTCCACCCGATCTAGGAGGGTTCTCTCCGGCTTCGGATTTTTCCTCCCCTTTTTGGTCCCTCTTTCCTCTTCCCCCCAGGTTCCCTTTTATAGGAGGATTCGGTTACCTGGGAGGTGACAGTAGGTTTGTCCCATTCTGTAATAATTGGGCACGATTTGGCCCATTAATGGCGTGATGGAGAACGGGACCGGATCAGACCGGAATCAGGGAGTTGTCACGGTCGATCGGACCTGTTGAAGTGGTTGAACCGCCGGTCGTGGTGGGCCTGGGGTCCGTGGATGGTAAGTGCATTTATTACCGAATGAACCGGCGGTCAGGGAGAGCCATACGCTCTGATGGTTCAGTGATCCGGAGATCGTCTTGGGCCGTGTTCATTAAATGACTGAGTGCATCGGAGACTTGAGGGAGCCTCGTGCATTAATGGCAGGTCGTGCTGAATACCTGCGGAGATCTTATGCCTTGATGGCTTGAAGATAGCGGCAGGTTATAGTGGAGTTGTCAGGTCCCTTAGAGGGTCAAGCGAGAGTTGAATTATTTGGTAAAGGCATCGGCTCGGCAAGGGTGCCGAGCCGAGCTGGTCGCCCAATGGGGCACCCTGTGGCGGGGTTGCTTGAGTACTCCTGGTCGGCGCCTTCTGGGCGAGCACCTCCTAGCCGAGCGCCTCTACTTGGCGCTGTCTCTGGTCGGCGCTTTCTACTTGAGCGCTTCTTTGGTCGGCGCCCGCTGGTCGGCTCTTTCTAGCCGAGCATCCCTACTTGGTTATTTCGGTTGGGCGCCTCTTGGCGCTTTCTCTGGTCGGCGCTCTCTACTTGAGCGCTTCTTTGGTCGGCGCCCGCTGGTCGGCTCTTTCTAGCCGAGCATCCCTACTTGGTTATTTCGGTTGGGCGCCTCTTGGCGCTTTCTCTGGTCGGCGCTCTTTGGCCGAGCGCCTTTCCGGTCGGCGCTCCCTAGCCGAGCGCCTCCGTGGTGATGACTTGGGGTTTTTCCCCCAACATAAATAATGTAAAAGAACTCATTTATAGACGAGACATGTATTGTTGCTATTGTATCTATTTATTTTAAAAAAAAAACACATAACTCTTAGCCAAAAATAAAAAAAAAAACACATAATTTCAATTGGAATAAGCCAATACATCACGTATGATTAGATTATAGCCATTCATCATGCGAGCCTACCTGTCCTATAAAAATGATGACACTTATTAGATGCAAACAGAAAAATATTTAGATTGTCGGGGATTGCACAAAAAATTGAATTTGACACGGATATTGCAAACATATTCAAAAATTTTCACCGTGCATTGATCATATCATGGATCATGACTTTCCACAGGACGCGATCCATCCGTGGCGATGCATAATCAGTCTTATACGGCACCGATGGTCCATGACGTTGATTAGCGTAATGGAGCTCCCCTGTGCATGAAACAAATTAGATCTTCATCATCTGGTCCGGCCGCCGTTGAAAAGTACCACATGAAGGAGGACAATTCCCTCCCGGCAGTCTATGTAGGTGCGTTTTTGGATTTCATTTTTAACATAAGGCCGGATATTATCCTTGCATGAATACAACCATGAGAATCTGAGGACAAGAGGTCCAGAAGGAACAGCACAAATGTAGAAATTCAATCCCCGTCCTCATCGCTGATGTAACGTTCTGCTTGTTTTATACGACGTTCCAAAAATTAACCCAGAGCAATTGTTGGAAGAGGAGTTTATCTTCATCATCATCAACAACAACAACAACAACAACAACAAAAAAGAGGTCCCCCAAGTGCTCGACGACTCACGAAAAAAAGAAGTGCGAGATGGACGTCGGGAATCCGATCGAGATGCCGAAGGACTCGACCGCGCATGTGCTGATCTTCCCCTTCCCAGCTCAAGGTCATGTGAACTGCATGCTCAAGCTGGGCGAGCTCCTCACCAAGACCGGCCTCCATGTCACCTTCCTGAACACCGACTACAACCACCACCGCCTCAGCCGCTACTCCGCCGCCTACGCTCTGCTAGCCGAAAGTCCGAGATTCCGCTTCGAGTCCATCCCCGACGGCCTCGCCGATGAGGATCCCCGGTCGGTCCTTCATCTGATGGACCTGGAGGAGTCTTTGAGGGTTCGGTCCGCCGTCTTGTACCGCGAGCTGTTAATCAAACGTGGCCGCAGAGATGATGGAAAATGGCCGCCGGTGACGTGCGTCATAGCGGACGGCATCATGACGTTCGCCGTCGACATCGCGGAAGAGCTGGGAATTCCGGCGATCGCTTTCCGAACGGTCAGCGCGTGCAGCTTCTGGGCATACTTCCGTCTTCCCCAGCTCTTGCAGAGCGGGGAGCTCCCGTTCCCAGGTATGGCTGATAGAACAGATATGGAAGCACCCGGTCGTGTATTCTTCTTAGTTTTCTAAAAGAGGCAGTAAACAACGATTCGCTACTCTGGCGTATATAAAACTGGCAGATGAGGCGGACCTGGACGAGCCCGTCCGGAGCGTGCCGGGGATGGAGGCTTTTCTAAGGCGGCGAGATCTTCCGAGCTTCTGTAGACTGGCAGGGGATCGGACGGACCGCACCTTCGAGTTCGTGACAACCGTGACCGCTAACACGAATCGGGCGAGGGCGCTCATTCTCAACACCTTCGAGTCCCTGGAGGCCACCGCGCTGTCGCCCGTGCGCTCTCACTTTCCCGTGACCTTCGCCGTCGGACCGCTTCCCGCGCTGCTGAGATCGTACCGGTCCCGCTGCCCCAGCGACCCGGCGGTACCTCCCGCTTCCTCCATGCCGTCCGCCACTCTGTGGGAAGAGGACCGGACCTGCATGACGTGGCTCGACTCCCAGCCGCACAAGTCTGTGGTCTATGTTAGCTTCGGGAGCCTCACGCTGGTGTCTCAGGAGGCGTTCCTCGAGTTCTGGGTGGGGCTGGTCAACAGCGGGCAGCGGTTTCTATGGGTGGTGAGGCCCGATCTGGTAGGGGAGGAGGGAAGGCGGTGGGAGGAGATGCTACCGGTGACGGAAGAGGTGAAGGTGGGGACAAAGGAGAGGGGTTGCCTTGTCAAGTGGGTCCCGCAGGAGGAGGTGCTGGCGCATCCGGCGGTGGGGTGCTTTCTGACTCACAGTGGATGGAATTCAACTCTGGAGAGCATAGTGGCAGGAGTGCCGATGCTCTGCTGGCCATTCTTTGCGGATCAGCAGATTAACAGCAGGTTCGTCAGCGAGGTGTGGAAGGTGGGGCTGGACATGAAAGACTTGTGCAGTAGGAGCATAGTGGAGAAGATGGTGAGGGAAATGATGGAAGGGCCGAGGGCCGAAGAGTGGAGGAGGTCTGCGAAAGAGATGGCGAAGATGGCAAGGGAGAGCGTGGCTGAAGGCGGTTCTTCCTACACAGACTTTCGAAGGCTGATCTCTCTGATCACGCATGGTGCTTAGAGACAAATTAGGACCATGCAGCCAGGGCTGTGTATCACGAAATCTTACGCAAGTAAGTTGCGCAGGCGCTGTGTATCTCTCCTGTTGCCGCCGGTACCGTACCATACAGATCAGGCTATCAACAGTAGGACGCAAGGAATAATTGCACATCAAAATACCACTTTAGTTGTATGAGATTGACATGTTAATTCAGCATTTCTCCAAGAAAATTGATACCACGCTGTCTTGAAAGCGAGTTTAAGTTTTGTTCTCAACTTTCTCCTTCTAGAGAAGCCGATTAGCGGACCATCCGCATCGAAGAGCCAAACAAACGGAGACCTCGTCTCTATCTCCATCCAATGTATGCAAATCGACACGCTAATTGGAGATTTACTGTTATCATAATTTTAGAATTCACGTGCGCCGCCTATAATTTTTTTCATTAATATAATTTCGTATCAAGTTATATTATTTTTTTATTAACATTATTTTATTAAAATGATTTTAGAGATCACATAACAACTTATATCAATTAATAGTATTTTTCATTGTTAATGTAATCTTATATCAGCCTATATTATTTTTTTTGTATTAAGTATGTACACAAGTATACATAATATCTGAAATGTATCGGATACAATGAAATAGAGAAATAGAATCTTTTTCTCTCTCTCTTTTCTCTTGTTTTTCTCTTTTGTTATAAATATTGTAACATGGTATCAGAGCCATTGATCACTTAACTTACTGCCATCATCTCTTCTGCCTTTGTTGTGGTCATCGTCGCCATGTCGAGAAGCTTTGAAAACTCTCGTTGCCAATTTATCGATCTCTGTTTTCGGATAAATCAACATCCGAAAATTCTCTATTTTTTGGTAGATTCGCAGATCCTCTATTTTCTAATGAATCAATATTGATCTAATTAGTAAATCTATATATCTTCTATTTCTGGTAGATTACTATCCGAAGATTTTTTATTTTTTATGGATCCACAGCTCCTCTTTAGTGATTTTGTCTTTAGTTTCAGATCTTCGGTCATCTCTTCTCATCGTCACTCAGCCCAATTCTCTCTATCTCCAGTTTTATTTGTTGTCTTCAATTCCTTCACCTCCAGTTTGAAGCCAATTGCTCCTCTTTCATTGTGCCTCCGTCTATAAAAATCATTGATCTTCGGTTGCCTTCTCTTTGAGCTCTGTTCTTTTTGCATCTATCATCTTATACATGTCTTCTCGCTGCCGCATCATCAGACAAGTTAATCGACCACATCGACAGACATGTCAGTCAGATATATCAGTTTATTATATTGACTTTTAAGTTCTCGCTGCTATAATAACTCATGTTTTGCCACATCGGGCTCTATGCTGCTACGTCAGCTTTGATCTACCACCTTGTCAGTCTTTTCTAAGTTGTTATGCCAACTCTTAATTTATTACGTCAGCTTCTTAGCTGTTATAATAGTTCGTGTTCTACTACACTAGGCTCTATACTGCCACGTAAGTTTTTGATATACTAGCATGTCAGTCTATGAGTTGCTATGTCAACTTTTAAGATTCTATTTCAGCTCTTCATCTAGTACATTAATTTTTCGATACATTCGTGATTCGGTTTCCAAATTCAAGTTGATACCTATAGTACCATCTTGAGTTTAAAGAGGATGTTAGTATAATCTTAGAGATCACATAATAATCTGCATTACCAATAATATTTTTTTATTAGCATGATTCTGTATCGATTTATATTATTTTTATTGATTAGCATGATTCTGTTATAAAATGATTTTAGAGATGATATAACAATTTATATATGTTAGTAATATTTTTTTATTATTAGTGTAATTCTATATCAGCTTATATTATTTTTTTTAATAATATATATATATATATATTGAGATGTATCAAATAGGATAGGATGGAGAAATAAAATTTTCTGTAATCTCTTAACATTTAGAGTTCGACCTCTTTCGTTGCCCGACCAGAAAACAGTCACGACAATCCAGAAAATCTCATCGGAATTCTCCTTTTAAATGCCCGTATAAAAGTTTCCACGCGGTCATCATCCAGGAAGGTTCCAGGCAGCTTCGCCAGTCAATAGCAAGCAACTGTCTCCCATACCTGTCGTTTTTCCTTGGCCTTTACTATGTCTGCGGTGATACGTGTCATTACCTCAGCCTTGCCCCGAGTCCCTCTCAGGTCACACCTCACACCGCCCACCACAAACCCCAGATGAGATATCGATCATCTCTCTTCTTAATTATATACACATCTCCTCTTCTGTTGGCTGCTGAAGGGGGAGATTGGCAATGGGCAGAGGAGGCGTCATGCAGGATGGGATGGGAGGGACGACTCCTGCAACCATGCCCGGTCATCACGATAAGGGTGGCGACATGGCGATGCACATGACCCTCTTCTGGGGGGAGCGCGTCGAGGTCCTCTTCTCTGGCTGGCCCGGCGACCAAGGCCTCGGCATGTACCTCCTCGCCCTCCTCTGCGTCGTCGCTACCGCCTTCCTCGCCGAATACCTCTCCGACCATCTCTCCCAGGCTGCTCCCACCACCGCCACCGGCAGCAGCCGCCGAATATCCACCGCCTTGCTGCCGACTTTCCTCCATGCCGTCCGGATGGGGCTGCTTTACCTCGTCATGCTCGCCGTCATGTCCTTCAACCTGGGTGTCCTCATCGCCGCCATCGCCGGCCATGCCCTCGGCTTCCTCCTTTCAGCAAGTGGCCTGATCTACAAGCGGGCTCGGCCCGGTAATGGGGAGGCCCCTGGCAACGATGCCACCAAGCGTTAAATTTTAGCTTTCCTTTTTCTTTTTTTCTTTTTCTTTTCCTTTATTATAAATATTCGTTTTTTTTATATCTTCCTCGCAACACATGCTTGCTTGTGAATAGTGGGTGGAGGCTTGAGGGGAGGGCTCTGGTTGTAGCGAACTTTGTTGGAAACTTGAGAGGAGGGCTCTGGTTGCAGCGAACTTTGTTATCTGGCAGAAGCCATCGCACTTCCAGTGCTGAAATCGAGGAATATTCCTGTTTTTGCAGCGTTTCCTTTTATGTTTGGGTCTCAATATGCACGGCCACTTGCTTCAAATTTTCGACATCCCTTAAATCTTGGCTGAAGAAATTGTTGAATGGTTCTCCATAGAGACGTCCGTGCAAACTGAACTGGGACAGCAGAGAGGATGCAACCTTTTCTTTTTCTTCTTTCTTTCTTTCTTTCTTTCTTTCTGAAACGAAAGCATCATATATATATATATATATATATATATATATATATATATATATATATATATATATATATATATATATATATATATATATATATATATATATATATATATATAACGTGTATGGATATAGCTAAAAAGCCCAAAAGGCAGTACATTACGAAGGACAACTCCATCTCTTCTAATCATAGGTGATTTTTGGAATGGTTAGCTATAAAGGAGGCTATCCAGTTCGTAGTTTTATTCGTCTTCCTGAACCGAGGATCGGCTTTCACTCATACATAGTTTATATGTACTCATCTATCATGGATACAGATGCACTGAGGAGTGAAGACACTTTCATAACCTATCTCTAGACCAATTTACCTATCCTTTTATGGCTGTAATCGGACCACTGTTTGATGCTCATCACTGTGCAGCGCATTTTGGCGAAAGTTGGATACAAAAGCCAGTGAATAGATCATGCAAGCAATGGCTGCTAATCTAATAAGACCAGATTCTGTACCTGGTGTTTTATAAACCACCAGGACCTATGAGACCTAATGGTTTATAAACTAGTTGGTACAGCATCTAGTCTTATAATTTTCTGTTAGATTAGCAACTACTGCTTGCATGGTGGATTTAATAATCCATTAGGAACTCTTTTTTCTCTTTTCTTTTTTCTTTTTTGAGGACAGAGATGTTGACCCATCGGAATTCATGAAAATGTGAACTATTTGCTCGCATACGTATCGATTTGATAGCCTACGGTGCACTGCTTGCGCTGTCAAACAATTGCATTACCATCCACCTGAAGGAAATTTTGTGCAAACCAGGTCACGTCTGGGTCATTACCAAAATTTGAAAATCTAGCCATTGACGTAACAGTATGCTGCGTCTATGTAGTCCGCCAACCGCGAGGAATCTTCTACCAGCTGGCCGTAAATGTTATCAGCTTCAAGAACGCATGCTACTCCTCCATTTGAATTGCTTTCCTCGCTTGCATCTCCATTTTCTGCGTCTCGCGTCTCAACTTCATGTTTTATTTCACCTCGAACTCTTGTCATCCCCTGAATCAGTTCCAACTACTGCATTTTTCCAGGTTTCTTGTCCAATAGGCTTTTGAACTGCTTCCTACCTTTCCTCACTTGTTTTACGAAAAACATTCATGAATAACTAATGCAAACATAAAAATAGCTGCATTATCTGGGTGGGGTTTTACAAAAGCACTGCCAATGCTTATCATCTGAAGGATAATACTTGAATTTCTATTTGCAAATGTTTAATCAACACAATTAGATTGCTACACATTAAACATTAGATGTCTAGTTTTTTTTAATAAAATAAGAAGAAAAAGAAAAGAAACAGAAACGAAAAATAAGCAAAACAAACTAATTCAGAATCTCTCTGAGCTCCAGCTCGAGCAGGCCATGCCGCACATCAGTATAAAGATTTGAATGTACTCGGTTTGCATGATGGATCTAGGACCTCCCTTGAAAATTAATGAAAATAACTAAGAGCCAAGTGATATTACATCTATTCTCTGCATCTGGTCGCAGGCTGCCATAGTTAGATGTCATGAATTCTACATGCATCATGAAGAGATAATACGTTAAAATCAAATTATAGAGGAAACATTCAAAATAATGGGGCAGTTTTCATACAAGATTATGTTAGATTCTTTTAGAGACAGCACAATCAGTTGGGAATCGGATAATTTGGCTAATGGAACCATATCTAGGATAAAGTGTAACTTCTATTCTCTTCTTCTATTAGGTTAGATAGGAAATAAAGAAGTTACTTGGATGGATTTACATAGATTATCTTATTCTTGAATTCAAAGATTTGTCCTGCCTCATCACCCTGTGCATGTAAATGAATATATTCCTGAACAACCAGTAAGTATTTTTTTTAAAAAAAGAATCTATGATTATGGCAAAAATTAATTAAAGACTGGCATCAAAATGGTTTAAATTAAATTACTACCGTCAAAAATGTTATAACATGATGGCTATCCATGCAATGAGGTCAGCACGAACAACTTGTAGAAGAGAAAAGCTTGGAACGAATATAAAGTTCTTGACACCGAACAGAGCCTCCATGTCATTGGTTCAGAATGTTGCAATTCACAGGTTATTCTTGAAAAGCAACATATCTTCATAACAAGGGGAGAAAAACACCATAGTGATAGAAGGGCAGTGAAGAACCACCTTTGATATTACATAAAGTAAATGATAAACTAACAAATAGTAGAAAGGTATCCTCTGATTGAGTCATCTAATAGCTTATTTTTCATGCCGATGCATTGGGCTGTACATATGCGAGAAACCAATTAAGCGGCTTTCACTACCAAAGGAAAATTGACCGATCGCTGATATGGTAACAATTCTGTTCAAAAGAAAATAATCAGTAAGATGAAATGCCGAAACATGTAATCAAACAAGTGGAAATGCACATCAGATTTTTCCGAATGGGCCCTCGAATGGTCAGGATCATTCCTTGTACGATACTTACCGAGTCATTCGAAGGCATTTTTGGTTAACCATAACAATGCAAATTATTAAACTTTAAAAAACATTAGGAAATCCCAAATTGCAGTTAGCATTTTTCCTGACTTAGCTTGATGTATTAGTAAAAGATTTTAGAAGTAAAGTACATCGGTCATTCTAATAATTATTCCAAGACAATTGAGGACGGTCCGTGCAATCAAAAAAGTAATATAATTCTCTTTTAAATTTTCAGTAATATACTTTATGCTCACAAAGTTCTTCCAGCTTTTGGCAAAGTGCGGGACAAAATTCAAAGTCTCATTTATTGCTTCAGGACCTCTCCATCTTGAATCGGTTCTCCAACTGGCCAGCTGATCCATTCGGTTCAAAAAAGACTAGCTAAGTTTCTGTTCTTTCCTTTTCTTGCTCCGTGGAGATGCTGCAATCTTTGTTTCATTATTTTGCTTTGTTAACTCTCTCTCATTTCTCTGTATATTCCTTACCTTCTAAGTCTGTTCTAATATCTACTTTCAATTCTTTAATAAAAATTCGGTGGATTACGGCTTCTGTGTAGCCTTAGCCTCCATTTTAATCACACACATGCAAAAAAAATACAGTAACCTTGGATTTTCTTTTCCTGGTATTTGCAAAGAGAACAACAAACCAACCTTCCTAAACAATGTAGCACCGTAAAGATGATGGAGTTATACTTCAATGGATCGCAAAGCTCATCGGGTGTTCCAGAACTCAAACGCTTGCGGCAAGCTGAAGCAAGGCATGCTTAGGTTTTTGTGGTACGACAGGTTATTAGACCATCACACGTCCATGAGTCGATAACCTCATGATATATTTGCACGAATTGTCTTGCTTTCCATTTTGTTTTCCCTTGTCTACCCAAATCTCAATCACAAATCTTAAAACAGCATTCTGAGAAAATAAAAGGCATTTACTAGATTGGCGAAGAAGGGCAGCCTCTGCATGTACATGACTAATTTGCCCTCTGTCAACTTACGTGCAACGCACATTTCAGGTATGGTGTATTCAACAGAGAGAATCGACCAAATGCCGATTCGACAAAAATTTAGCGTCTGCCCGTGAAACAACACACATTGAACGCTTCGCAGGTCTCCGGGGTTGCTTATACTTCCCCTTGCATTGTAGCGCTGCTCCTTCCATTGTTGCGTGGAGTTAGGACAGCCACCGGCAACCCTTCCATCCAATAAATCATAACAGTTTGCTCCGACGAGAAGCGGTCCCAGGAATAGAGTAAGCAAGCCTCCACATAAAACAGGGCCCCACCACAGCAGCAGTTTAAAATCCAGGCCCCACGATAGCTGTATACTTGCAAAGCCAAAGCAACGATCCGAAAACACGGAAAAAACCAAGCAGTTTCCTGAGAGCTTAGTGTTCCAGCTTTTTCTTTGTGCTCCTTTTTCTGTTTTTGTTTTTTTTTGGAGCTTGCTCCCCTGTTCTAAGTGTACTAAAAAAAAAAAAATCCAGCAGGTTCTCCCTGTGCGTTCAGAAACCCAAACAGTTATTCAGTAAACGATCGACTCCTCCCCATTTATTGCTCAGTTGTTTCTTCGATAGGCACATCTGGAAGTACACATCTTCCGTCTTGAAGCGATGAATAATAGATTCAATACAACTTTTATTAGATTTCATGAAAAATTTCCACAAGACGAAGATGATTTTTTTTTCTTTTGGCATTCTTTCATTTTAAAATTAGGCTACTGTATTGTTCTAGTTGAAGCCGGCTTGATCCAGGTGCCGTGCAAAAGAGATTACAGGAGGACTCCGTGGAGAGCTGCCCGCATCGTACAAGGCAGCGATTCAGAGTGGAATGTTGTATCAAATAGGGCCGGCCAAACTCTTAGGCGGCTGAGGCGGTCGCCTAAGGCTCCGGCCCAAAAAAAGCCCGCCGCAAGAAAGGCCTCAAAGATAAAACACAAAGAAAAAAGGCCCGCTTTAATAAGTTTGCTTTAGGCCAACCCACTGCATAGAAGGCCTCAAAGACAAAACAGAAAAAAAAAAACTCCTCTTAGTGTGTTCGCGTTAGGCCCCCAAATGCATTGGGTCGCTCCTGGTATCAAAGGCCTTGGCCCGCGATCTAGCTCCACCCTAAAACATGTATCAATCAAAAGCAATCTCTTTTTTTTTTGGGGTACACTGGCAGCTCACACTAATCTCACATGAGCATTGCCTACAAAATTAAAAGCCAAAATGCTTCACAGTTGCGGAGAAACAGGTACACTTGGGGTCCAGATTATCTCTCCAGAGTAATGAGCATCAAAGGAGGTGACCCAGTCAGTAACTTTGTTCGCCTTTCGAAACATATGCACAGTCTGAAAAACGTCACACTCCTACAGTAAGCACCGGATGTTCTTTAAAATCGGATGGTCGGTGACCCTGGACCCCTCATGTAGAATTTTCTCACCCGCCTCCACTAAGTCTCTCTCTAGGATAATGCATTGGGCCTCCAAAACTCGCCTCGCATAGGAGATACCCTCCCATGCGGCCCTGAGTTCCGCTCGTAGAACATAAGGCTTAAAGATGCATCGCCCTCCTGCCGCAATCAGCCTGGACTCGTGATCCCTAATCACAAAGGCAACACCAACGCCTCCACCAGCAGACAAACTACTATCAAAATTCACTTTGAAATGGCAGGGGGTGGGGGTTCCCAAGATGTGAGCACATATCTAGACGCTAAAGCAGCGGAAGGAGAGATCTAGATGTTCCTAACCAACTCAGATGAAACAGTCACAGTAGCCTCGGTGACCTCCTTGGCCAAACGGATATCTTTATCTACCACAATCCTCAGAGGGGCGCTCCTACTCTCGAAGATTCTATTGTTTCTATCCAGCTATATATGATAAGCCATAAAGGCACCATCAATGCCCCAATTGGCAGAACGTGGAGCCCGAAAGGCCGACCTTAAGTACCGGAGCAAATCCTCAGCAAACTTAGTGAAGCTAGACAGAGAAAAAGAGGCATGTCGCTAAACCTAAACAGCCTATGGGCACTGTAATAGAACATGACTAGCTATGAGTGATCTTCGACAGCCAGAGTGATCCAAAGCGCAGTGCAGCAGCCAGTCACCAAATCCCATGGCTGTCTCGCTTCGAGGAGGCCCGTGCATGACTGGGTGCGGAGGCCCAGTACGCCGCATTCTGCGCACCACCAAACCATAGCGAAGGGGATGACCAAATTTCACAGTTAGGCCCACAAGCAAAACAAGTTGAGCGTGCAATCTAGAGACTCCACCAACCTGCAGTACGACACCAGATCCAAAAAATCGGGGAACGCGAACCGTTTGATCACATGACGATCATCAATCCCTGTACTGCAGCCGGAACCTCGAAACGTAAACATCCATTTCATAGCCACTATTTTCGGGTTCGCAGGGGAGAACGTGCAGCCAACTCATGAACACCATCATATAAGACAAAACTTTCCATTTTCGCGCGAACTTATCCCTGCTTCCACTGCACGCTTTCCCACACCTACCGATCCCTCTGCCACTGCATTTTTTTTTTTTAAAACGAATAATTTAAATTAATCAAGTATAAATACATTCGTGGGAAACCACTGCACATCTCTGAGAACAGATACGAAGCAACTTTCGGTCGTCTTTAAACCATAATTTTATTATTTAATTAGCTAGAAAAGGAGAAATTGACCGGGTCAAACAACAAAGTGCAACAAACGCGCCGGTCACAAAAGGGGCATGCATAAATAAAATTCGGAACAATAGGCGCCAATCGCCAAAAAAAAACAAGAAGCCCCCGACCCCATGCACAAGCGACCATCCCCGTCACGTCTTCTCATACAACAATAAAGAAGCACATTCAGGCTTCAGATACATTTATTATTTTCTTTTGGGAAAACCCCCAGATGGCGCATAAAACCAACCACGCCGGACAGTGTATAGATTCCATTCGGGTGGTTGACCGGCCCATGCTGATGCCGTAGCGCCGTCTCATCCCATGGGCCCTAAAAGCGGGGAAGCACCAAGAACATATGGTGAATTTAATTTTCATGAAGTAATACATAGAAACATTTTTTTCCCAAAAATACATAGCTTGATAAAACTTGTAGCAGCCCACACTATCGCATATGATCTTCCTAACTCCATCCTCCAACCAATATACAAAAGAGAGAAATTATAACAAAAGACAAGTTACAAACGAGGCATCTTTGCTTATTCCTCAAGCTCATGTGCTTCTGCAATGAGAGAATTGGGGCAGGCTTGGCGAGCACCAAGGTAAAACTTCAGAGAAGCGGGTGTGTTATTGGATAAGCACCCTTTCCTAATTGTTCTCCAAATTATCCAAAAAAAAACATGACTTATTTCTTCCATCCCTCTTCTGCTTCCATTCCCCACACTGACGCAAAGTACTCGAGATCTGTGACTTCCCAGGACGCACGACCACCACCCCCAAATGCAATAACAATGTTCCAGGACTACTAAAAGCAGCACCAGATGCTGCTCCTCCAAGCTACCTGCTGCAAGAGGTGCCACCATCAGCACGCAAGAGGTCAGTAGTGGCGAGGGTTAGCACGTTCCTTCCTGGGGAGACGTATATCATGGCTCGTGACGGCCGGCGGCGGGGGACGGAAGTCGTTCCGGTTCCGCTGGGAAATGGCAGTGCTGGCCCAGCCAAGAACATCTGCGACAATAGAAGGAGACCGCTATTAGCGAAGAATGGCCCTCTCAAGTCAAAGCACAGTGATTAAAATCTCATAATAATCGCATGAGAATTCCCAGTTTTTTTTGGATAAAAGGTTCTTGCCATGATCAACAACAAAGCCATCCGGAGAGCTTTGCTGGGCTCCCAATTCTTCCATATTCAGGTTCAAAGCCTGAACCACTCTTGCCGGAAGAAGCACAGTCGAGCAAGCTGATCATAACCAATAAATTAGAAATATGTGACCTTAAGCAGACGTTTTACCGACAAATTTATGTGTGATTCCTGATGAAAAGTAAAACATTAATAAAAACATGCCACCAGCCGACAGAAACCACAATCATAAATAATACAAAATTGATGAAGAGGGAAAAAAATATTGAGATTCAACAACACCGATTAAATCTAAAATCCGGAACGGATATATCAATCTAACAATGATTAAACAGGAGATCGACGGTAGTCTCCGTCCTATTGATTGCCGGTGCTATCATACCTGGCTTCTTGCTCGACTCGGTTGGGGTGCCGACTCTCCGAGGCAAGAAAACACCCGTGCCGGTGGACTCCTTTTTAGCGCCGGCACCAGTCAGGAAAACCGCCCTCATCCCAGAACCGTGTTGGGGTTGCTGCCGCGACTTCTGAAGAGGCGGCCACGCCGAAGATGGCAAGCCAAGAGGCCGCCGCTCCCCACCGTAAACCCCACCGCCGCCCCTTGCTCTGCTCTGCCTCCCCCATGCTGCAGAGAGCGGCTGCTTGATTAACTGCTGTTGCTTCAGATGACAGAGCTACAAGAGGATGCAAAAGATGATCAGACAAAAGGTTTTAAACCGAGAACACCAAGGAACAAAACTTTCAAGGAAAAGAGGAGGAAAAAAAAAAACAAGAGGAGAGACGCACGCAAACACACCTGCAACTGCTGCTGGGTGAGAGCTGGAGCGTGGTAATAACCAGTGCCGGGGGCGTTGGAAGCGGCCGAAATCGGGGGAGAAGGCTTCCACAAGAGCCCGCCGCCCTGATAGCTGTGATGGTTGCCCTGGTCGTTGAGCCCCCTCATCCGCGTCACCTGCTCCGCCGCGGCGTAGAGCAGATCCCAGGCATCGTCCTGTTGCTGCTCTAACGGAGTCGAAGGCGGCGACACGCGCAGCGACAGGCCGTTGGGGCTCCCCTTCCCGGAAGCGGACCAAGGGCTCAGAGTAGACTGTGGTGAACCGGCCATGACTTCCCGTGCCTGCGCAGCAAATCCAGAAAAGAACTTGATGCGGAACGTCTAATAATATATGTATAGATGTTGGAGGATAGATACCTTTGCGTTGTCAGCTGCAAGTCCTGGCGTATCGTTGGCGTCGTCGTCCTGGAGGAAGGACTGAGCCATCTTTTGGGTTAGCCCGGCCATGTAGTCCTCCTCGTCGCTCTTGGTCTCGGTGGTCGCAGAATCCACCGGAGAGCTCGGATTCGAGTCGGACGCGGGACAAAGGTCGGCGGAGAAGCAAGTCTCCGCAACCTCTGCTTCCGCCTTTCTGGTCCCGACTCCTTCGAGGAAGAAATCGTCGCAGAGGAACTCGGACGGAAGGAAGAACTCAGCGTCCTCCATATCCTCAGCCATATCGGGAAGCAAGAAAGCTCGGTCGCTGGTCTGGTCGAAGGGCGAGGAGAGATGCTAAAAACAGCAGGGGAGGGGCAGGGTGGGCATGACTCCGCAGTTGCGCAGTTGTGCTGGTGGGAGAAGAAATAATAATAGCCTACACTCGCGGGCTTCCTCTCCTCTGGTTCCCACTCGCCTGGAGTTGGGCCCCTCCCAAAAGGAAAGCAGGGAACAAACCGAGATGCAGGAAAGCAAGGGGGCTTGGTCGCCCCTCTCGCTCTCTTCTTTCTGGAGGCCGAGGAGAGAGAAAAGGAAGGTCGTACCCAAAAGAAGAGGGAAGGAAGGGAAGGTGTCAAATAATTACGAACAAGAAACCGAATAAATGAAGAAAGTTACCTCTGCCTCCGTCTCGGTTCTGCACACTTGCACATTGACCAACCTAACCTGTCCTCCCGTTGAAAAGCATGGCCGTTACTTCCAAAACCTGGCATTTCAGAGATGTTTTGAGTCGCATGGTTAGTAAGACTTTTAGGAACTCGTACAAACAGCAGGGTTTTTCTCTACTAATGATCGAACAAAGGAAGGCAAAATCAGGGTAAGAATTGGGCCGGTCAACTTTCGCGCTGCTGCATCTGTTTTAGCCTCAGCAGGTGCGATGGGCCCGGCAGCCTTTTTTGTTTTTGATGAGGGGCGAATGTTCCGCAAATACCAACGCGACAGAAAAAGACAAAAATCATGCTGCTCGACCGTCTATTTTCCCTTCCGTTGCTTAGACCACCATCTTACTCTTATAACTCATTATATTCAAAGCTTTGCACGACGAATTAGGTGAGGAAAAAAAATTGCAAAAAGAAAAAATCAAGCGAATCTTTTTTTTGTTCGTATTTATTAATAGAGAGGAGACGATAACGTGTACGGAAGAAATTAGAATCCGGTTTCCGGCGCGAAAAGAATCTAAACGCTCCAGATACGGCGCGAGGCAGCCGTCTCCCTCTCTCTCTCTCTCTCTCTCTCTCTCTCCCCACTGCCAAATTGGGTAGTTCTATATACACCCCCCCTATTGCTCAGGACACCCCCCAAAAACCAAAAAAAAAATACCCAAACTAACCTTTAGTGTAATTACCATATTGCCCTTGAAATTTTCTCATACACCCTCCTTCCTCCTCCTCCGTTTCGTTTTGAAAAGAAAAAAAAAAAACACCCCTCAAACCCCCCTTAAACCCCTCCTCCCCCGTTCCCCCTTCTCGCTCTCGTCGCCGGCATTCTCCCGATCTCCGACCACCTCGCCGGCTTCTCCCGGAACCACCTCGCCGGCTTCTCCCGAATTTTTTTTTTCACGGTTCGTGCTCCGTTCGGCACTGGATCGCCGAACAAAAGGCTTCTGTTCGGCTGAACAGTGCCGAACAGAAGCCTTCTGTTCGGCAATCCTCAACCGAACAGATCTGTTCGGCTGCACAGTGCCGAACAGAAGGCTTCTGTCCGGCACTGTTCAGCCGAACAGAAGCCTTTTGTTCGGCGATCCAGTGCCGAACGGAGCACGAACCATGAAAAAAAAAATTTCGGGAGAAGCCGGCGAGGTGGTTCCGGGAGAAGCCGGTGAGGTGGTCGGAGATCGGGAAAATGCCGGCGACGAGAGGGAGAAGGGGGAACGGGGGGGTTTTGGGCGTTGGCGAGGTGTTTTGGAGGGGAAGAGCGGGGTGGGGGGGGTTTGGGGGGTGTAGAGAGCAATTTAGGTGAGGAGGTGGGGAGGGTGGAGGGTAATTTAGGAATTTTTAATTTTTTAGGGGTGTCCTTAGCAAATGGGGGGGGGGTGTAGAGAGTATTTAATTTTTTTTTAATTTTTGGGGGGTGTCCTGAGCAATAGGGGGGGGGGGGGGGGGGGTGTATATAGAACCACCCTGCCAAATTGAGATAAAACCGAAACCGAAATTACCAAATTACCCCCGAGATCCCATTCCATCCCCTCCTGGGCAACCTGGCCGTCCGTTCCAAGTTCCAACCGTCGCGGCATCTGAGATCGCCTCACCGCCTGGTGAGCTCACCACAAACAAACTAACATGAAATCCGGTCAAGTTTGATGGTACATGTATCTCTTTCCGAGGCAGACCAGTCTTCCCTTCGCCGCCGTGGATCATGTGCCCGGACCCTGGATTGCTCGCAAACCGCCTCGTTCTCAGAATCTTGAATCTAGAGGTGACGTGGCAGCTGCGGAGATTCACTCAGGAATCAGGATAACCGTTACCTGTCGCGATCGTGGTTCTGCCGTTGCTGAGATTTTCCTGACCTTGTCCGCCACGATCGCTTCACGGAAAGGCGCCCGATGCTCGTGGCACTTTAACCAGGCTACCGGTGGCCGACGGCGAGGACCAGGTCCCCGTTTTCCGTGGACGCCACTCTGGCTTATTGAATCCAGTTAAACATCTACCTCAAGCTAAAAACGAAAAATTTAAAATATTTATATAAGAATGAATTATGAACCTTTCTCTAGGGCTAATTCATAATCCATGCACCAAGCAAATAAAAAAAATGTATGGTTTTAATGATAATAGTACATTAAAATACAGGATAAAGCATCTAAATAGTATTAAATTAAAAAATTATTTCGTCGAATACTACCTATACATGTTAAAATATGCATAAATTGATAATTAGTAGGTTTGAATAATCAAAATACAATTTAATATTATTTCATATATTTATTTTTATATTCATTTAATGCGTAGGCTACCTTTTGATTTGTTTTGATATGTTTTGTTATATTAGATGATGCAATGATTATGAAATGGATCTAATCCGAATTTTTTTAAAAAATAATTTTTTCTAAAATAATAAAATTCATCAATTTAAAATTATATCGGTGGTTTGAAAAATGTGTGGATGGATCGTAGGGGCCCGTACTTCGCTGTCTCACAAACGACAGCACGGGTGGAAGTGGGTTAAAGAATTTTTTTTTTTTTTTTGAAAAAGTCCAGGTAAAGGAAAGTTTGTTCTCGTATTAAGAAACTTAAAAATATTCGGTTTCGATTGATAAGGCGAAGATAGTGGAGGGGAGGGCATTTTTGTCCACTGGCCAGCCTACACGGTGGCCATGGCTGTTTCAGCTGGCTCCTACTTCAGATATAAAAAGATATGAAAAATAGTAACAATATAAAAGGCCAACAACTCCACTTGGATTTTTTCCCACCGAAAGTGGTCGCCGAGGCAAAGGGCCGCCGGCCCCCCACTGCAGTTCAAAATTTAAGGAAGACGGATGCGGTTAGATCGATGGAATGGGCGCTGTTGAAATGGAGCCGCAGGCACTTGGTTGCCGATTTCCAGCCAACTTGCGTTTTCTGGACGTGCATGCAATGTGTTTTTCCTGCAGCGAGCCTGCTAGGAAATTTTAGAAGTTGCAAGACACTTGATACCTGGTTCGTGAGATACAAGAGCACCAATCGATCTACACGAAAAGGAAAAGCATTGACCGATAATCTGGAGGATGCTGATGGATCCATACGATAGATGAAGAATGTTTATTTGCATGAAAAAAAGAAAGAAAGAAAAAGGCCGCCAAGTTGCTCTCTAATACTTCAATCATGAAGAGGTGGAGAAACAAAGGAGAAGAGAGATTAAAGAGTGTGTGTCTTGTATAAATTCTTCGGGTCTTAAGCCCTTTATATAGATGAGGAGTTCCAATCTAGCTGGAATTACACCCTAGAGTCTAGAGTCGAATTAAGAGTTGTCTCTCGGTCTCCCTTCCTTATCTGGATCTCCGCAGGAATTTGAGCAACTGAATAGATCTCCTTGATGCCATGTATCAACTTATCGTTGGGTGACCAGATTTGGGCCATATCAGCACCTAACCTATTTGCCTTGGTGAGTTCTTGAGTGTGCATAACTATGAGATAATCTTTTCTTAACTAATTATAGCATCCGGGTAGTTAAAGACATGTCGGGCAATATGATGGATTCCCTTTTATATTTGGATCCTCTCCACCTTGGAACGGAAGTGGATGTGTCTTGAATGCATCAGAGACCACCCATGTGATATGGATAGCCATGATTATATAAATCAGACCATCAAGTTCGATCTCTGAATATAAGAGAATTCAACTATTTTCTTTTTAGCTCATTGGACGGTCCACCATCCTATCTCATCCATAGAAGAATCATTTATTTTAAATGTCAAGGACGATGACAATTGTTGAAGAATAATATAGTATTGCTTCGAATAGTTTAAAAATTCTTATGGTGCTTATATTTTGTTAAGCCAATTCATTTAAAAGCCAAGATTTTTAGATAGAGATATCAGAGCCTACCGAAACTTCCACATTATCACTTATCGATCCGTATGTTGTTCTTCGTTATAAGTTTTGTCCCTCGGGCTCTACACGGTGTTAAAGAACAGCGTAAATTATTAAAATTTTCTTGAGGTTAAGGAAAAATTATACCTACACCTAATAGTTTGAAAACCTACACTTAAATCTATAAAGTTTATTTTTATCTAACATTTTAATCCATAATTTAACAGAATATTAGTCAAGCCATTAATTTTAGATGAGACGTATATGCTATGTTAGAAAATTTTTAAAATGATTAAAATAATTTTAAGTGAGATAATAGCCGCACAAAGATATACAATGTAAAAGAAATCGGTGAAAATAACAAAGCGCCGGTCCATGGCGGCACCGCCTTTTTGAAGGGGGATCGTGTACAAGGCTGAAGGCCTCTCTCTCTCACTCACTTTTTTTTATAGGATGAAGAAGGAAGGTCTTGAAGCAGGGAAGCGAGGCTTGAGAGCAATGTCCGCTGGCTTCTTCTTCCTATTCTCGATAATGCAGGGCTCTGATTGACCCTTGAGCCTGCTTGAATCATCGCCCGATATCTATCTTCTAAAACCTTTTTGAGTTGGGAGGCAAAGGCAAAACGATAGAAGTTATCACAAAAGCAAGTCAGCTGCGATGCCCACCTTACGAGGCCTCTTTTCGTTTCGGGATTTCTGAGCCCTATCAAGATTTCTGCTTTTCTTGCCTTGCATACAATTAGAATGACTGATGAGCTGAGTTGGGTGCATCCTGGTTGCTGCTCTGCATTAGCTTAGAAATTAGCTTGGGAGGTTTGAGACCTGTAAGGGATTCAAAATGTCAACACTTTATATCATCGAGGTCAATAGAGAAAAATACCGTCATATTAGTCTTTGGAGTTCGAACAGTTCAGTTAAGCTTTATTCGGTTAAAATTGCTTTCATCTTGTTCGACCACAAAGGTGGATATTACTTTTTAATTGATGCAGTGCTTCAAAACCACAGTCAATAAATACTTGATTAGGACGTGGTGCAGCATGCGTGATGATCGCGCATGGATGGCAGGTAGATAACTGAAGAATCACCAATCATAATATGCAGCTTGACATTAGTTGGCATCATTCATCATCCTTAAAACATTTATTTTGATATGTCGAACAAAACCTCTAAGTCTTCAGGCGCAATAATATGTTATTATGACGATTTCAGATGGCGGACTGGACTTCTAATTAAAACCACAAAGCAGTCTCTTGTGTACTAAAATGATCTTTTTATAATATATATAAGCGAATTCAGTCAAACACAAAGCGCTTGCTGCACTGAAACACACTCATCAGATTGACATGTTTACAATGTTCGCAGACACCTGTGAGCACACTATACATGTATCAAGGCATATTGATTTCATTTAAACGCCTAGCAGTAAGGCTTAAGCAGGAAACCTGAATATACATGACCTCATGGACACGTAAATCCGGAGGCTGCAATTTTTTGCAGCTGGAACACAAGGTGCGCTTAGCTTTATGTTTTGGCATGGTGCAAGCTTTTGGTTGCATAGAAAGTAAAACGACCGAGAGCTTTTATCGCAGTTGCACTTAGTTCCATCTGCATTTTTTCCAATCTCCACCTCCAATCTCCATGAGTACAGCTCATAGAAAGTAAAACGACCGAGAGCTTTTAATATGAGTACAGCTCAAAGAGCCAGAAACTCGAAGTCGTTTCTTGCGGCCGTCCCTATCACCATGAGACATGTGGTGGATGATGGCAGCGGTCCTTATCGGGCCCACATAATAAGGAACGTACAAGAGTGCCTCTGAGTGACGTGGCAGCTTGCAAGGCCGCACGAGCATTTGGACCCACCAAGCAGCCTACTACTACTACTACTACTTCTACTATTTTTTCTTCTTCTTTCGCCGTCGTTACTCATACACAACAAATATGAGTACAGCTCAAAGAGCTAGACACTCGAAGTCGTTTCGTGCAGCCCTCACGCATAATGTAAGCTAAGCTACATCCGATGTCCAAAGCTTCTAGAACTAGGCCTAGATTATAAGTGGAAACCTTTCTCAAACATAATATGTATGTAAAAAATTTTGAGTGCATTAAAAAGAGTCCGCATAAATTATGCATGTTTTATAAACCAAGGTCATCAATTTGAAGTGCCAAACCATTTGTTTCATGCTACTCTTGCTCTTGCACCTGCTTCCAAAGTATCAGCTTTTTTTAATGTGTTAAAAGTTTCGAGTTCATTAAAAAAAAGACACCTATTAATCAAGCATATGTTCTTTATTGGAGAAGCCCAAATGTCAAAACCTCCAGATCGAATACCCAGGCCCGCCCAGCCTTTCTCCAGGTTTGCTCTGCCAGGGCTGAGAAATCCTGCCAGGGAGCTCTCGGTCGGTCGTCGTCGAAGTAAACATCTCGCCAATTGTTTGAAAACCAAATCAAGAGAATTAAAGAAGAAGGTTTTCTTTCATGTGGGGTTGCAACGCGTTAGGTGGAGAGCGATGGAGGCGGCGGTGCACGAAGTCTGGCCAGGATTGGGTGCAGGACGTGTCGCACGGAATCACGGCTAGGAAAGATTCTGGATTCAAATTTTTGAGATTGATGAGTCCGAGCTGTCGTCTTCCGACGTGGAAATCGGCTATTGATTGTTGGGGACCGGGCGAACCTTTGAATCGTCGACCGCGTGCCACCCAGAAGTAGCTCCTGTTTGACTCGACCCGCCTCCCTGATTCCTAGTCCTAATAATAATTAGAAGAAGAAGATCCAATTTGTTTTCTGGTCCGATTATAACAGGGACTATTAGAGAAACGTGAAAGGCATAAACAGTAGTGTCACTCTCTGTAATGGACCAGGACCAGCCAGACCTATCACCAAACCAACCGCTATCATTTACACAAGGTCCGCTGCTGGGTTGAGCGGTGACGAATCAACAATCACACCACGGACCACCGCTAGATTGCTGTCATATCACCTTGATTGGCACCTTATTAAGCTGGTTGTGGCGTGCGTTTGATCTTCTAGATTTGAAGCACATTGATTGCTTGTTTGTGCAGGCTGGATTGTGCGGCGAACGAATCCACCATGAACCGTGCTCGTGTTTTAAATTCCCAAGCTCCAAATGCCGAAAAAAATTCTGCCCTCCAGGGGGTCATGACATTCATCAAATCATCGCCGGGAAAGGTGAGCTCTTACCGATTAATTATTTTATTACAGAGTTAGGTGGTAGGTCTTATCTCAGACACCAAATCCAATCCGCCAGGAGGCCAATGGTTTCAATTATTGGAAGATTCTACCACGTCAAACATGAGTTCCTAACAAATTTCCTGGGAACCGCTGGCATACCAAATCCTAGGGAGCGCGACCGCCTTCCCCGGGAAAAATCTAAGATTTTCCTCTCTCTAAAATCAGGAGTGAGATTGATCCCACGATATAGAGCGACTCTTTGTTTCTAAGCTGCAAAGCGCCTCAGGGAACTATGAAGAATGAAAAATTTATTCCCTTTCACCATATCTCATTCCGCTAATGCTTCCAAAAATTGTTCGCTCAAAAATAAGGTGCTCAGAAAGAAAAGCTTACTTCTACCAAAAAAAAAAAAAAGAAGAAAAAAAACAGTTTGCAGCTACAGAATAACCCCCCTTTTTTTTCCATTGGACTTCATATATGCTTTGCTATCATCTTACAATGACCGGATAAGAAGATCATATACAAATGATACATGAAAGAAAGAGAAACGACACTTGGAAACAACCCAACTGATCCTGCAAAGAATGACAATAATAAAATGTGGTTATATCAGGAGCTTGGACGAGAGAACTTGTTACCGTCTTTCCCATTTAAGGAGACCTGCACTCGACAACAAAAGCCCCAAAAAATCACATTCTGTCTGCATAACTGATCATTCGAACTCACAGGGGGGTTAGTGAACACATGTGCAGGATCAACCAAGAGTGCACTGTGCATGTTTGCCAGCAAGCCCCCTAGTCAGCTTCATCCCTCAAACTAGGGTAATAGCTTGTTATTTCTAGCTGAATATTGTCTATCATCCTTTTATACACTGTTGCAGCGAGCAAAATGGGAAACATTTCTAAATGAGCCCCCCGCGAGTCATGCTAATAGATCTTTACACATAAATGCAAACGAAAAGTGAGCTGTATGTATTTTTATACGGTCGATTACAGGCACAAGCTGCCACTTCTAACCTGGTCATTAGTTATCTGAAAGATCAATTTAACTGGAAATGGAGCCTATCATATATGCAAGGTTGTCTGCTTGTGTTTCTGTGTGCCATTTAAGTCCTAGTCGGTCTTATCGTGCATACATTGGATAAGATTTTGCAGCCATGGTTACAATCACCCTTGAAATACTGTGGCGGGTAGGAAATTTAAGCATGACAAATAACAATTCCGCATTAATCAAACGAATGGTCCAGATAACTCATCTATATACAATCACCAAATAGGAAATCACAGCTTCAAATATTTATGCATGCAATCACAAAGCTCCTAATAACTAAACAACCTACACAACTGGCAGGTCAAGATGTGAAATGAACAAGCATGCTCACAGATTAGATCATAGAATATGATACAGATAATTTGAAACAAATCTAACATTTCTGATTTTAAGTGCTCAGAAGGTGGTTATTACCAGAAGAATATCCTCATCGGTGCCGAAGGATTTGCGTGCTTCATCGAGGAACTGCATAGGAACTCTTTCAGACTTCCTGCAGAGTTACAACAACCAACTGAAAACCTGATGAATCATTTTCTGCCCAGAACACAAAAACAGACATAAAAATAGCCCAAGCCGACACTTGTGTAATATACAAGTGCAAGGGAGAAAAAAGATTCTAATCTATAAATGTTAAAAGATTCCAGAGACAAAACTAAGAAAAAACTATATCTGGATGAAAGATCTGAGAAGACAAAATCTAAAGGAAACTTGGTAACTATGGAGCAACCTAGGCAAGAGGCATGCAAATTGGATCACTATGAGATTCTGTCATCCATGTCTTTATATAAGGGAGGGTTATGGAACAAAATATAGAAAGACAACATAAGAAATAACAGTATGGACGAGACCTTTTCTCTACATGTATGGCTATTGCTACGAACAAGAACTGTCCTATTCCAGTACAAAAGAATCTAGTGGAGTTGTTCCTCGAAATATAATTCACTGAAGCATTCTGTACAATAGGCTCTCAAGTTGCTGGCACTCACACAGAAGTACAACCTATGAAGATTCTCCATATCACGGTAGATTAGCGACGAAGAATTCAAAACTATCATTTTAAAACTTCTCTAGATGGCCTTTAGTTTGTGGACATTATCCCAGACTACAGTTTTCTCATATTACATAAAGAGAACAGATCCATTGACAAATCAAAGAACAGACATCCATTTGCCCAGTTATTATGCCATGAGGATAAGCAGAGCTACCCTGACCAAGGAAAAAAAGCAGAACAAAATTAGAAAGAAGAAGGAGGAGGAAAGAATACCGGTAATTTCATCTTCTCCCAACAACTCCCTAGCAAAGCGATTCTAATGTTGCTATATCCGGAAGTGATAAATCTTAATTTCAGGTACAAAACAAGATACTTAAATCTTTTTTCAGTAATCATAAATCAAATCACATGGACCTAAATGCCGCAAATAACCCCAAAGCACACTTCGTAGATTCGAAAGAGATGCATTCACTTCAGTGTAGATATGCAATTTTAACACAATCATTACCATCACTACCAAGCCTTGTTCCAACTATTTGGAATCATTTTATGAATCTTTACAAATCATTTCTATTAAGGGAGACCTTGGGTGTTGTTGCAAGATTTTTTTTATACTTTTTCACAACTTCCATTCATGTTAGTTATTCATTCCAAAAATAGATAATGATATATGTCTAGATGTATATATTGAAGATTGATAGGGACAGAAATGCATAAAGGTCGAATTTAGATCTAGTGATGAATTGTTAGCAATGCTTTCAAAGAGCAGCAAGCGTTACAGCTACAAGCATACCAGCCACGTTATTAAAAGCTTTAGTATTTAACAGCGATAGGCAATAAACTTTATGCCCGAGTAGCATAGAGGTGCTATAGCCTTATTTACATACTACATTATGGTTAAGAAAAAGCAAATCATATAAAAGTGAAACTTCCCCTACTTTAGTTCAAATAAAGAAATTTACATTAGAATACCTAGAACTGGCAGGATCTCTTATTTCAAATTCATCAGTATCTGCATCATAACCACATATTATAACATAGTGCCCTGACAAAACCATAAAATTCAGTTAGATCAACTAGTAGATGATCCACATACAAGGAAAGAAATCAATTTGCAAGAAAGAATTGAAGAAAAAAAGGGATCTTACAATTTCTACAACATGGTAATACATAAAGGGAGCATAGGTCAATTTGATTAAATATTAAATCATCCACATATAGAAGAAGATGGTTCAGTTAAATACTGTTTGATTAGCAAGACCAAATGGGAAAAAAGACCTGTTTATTTTGCAAGTGACAAGAGAAACTGGTGTGATAATACCATAAAACTGAGGTAATCAAGGAACGAAAGTGATGGGATTGAGTTATTTGAGGATAGACAGTTTGCTACTCATGCGTAGAATTATTAACAGGTGCGAACACCCAATCCATGGAAAGTGTTGTGGAGATGGCTCTCAGCTTATTTCAAAGCTTCCATAAACCCAAACCTCACTTCTGAAGTGGAGTTCAACAAGGTTAAGAGGCTATAGAGATGGCTTCTCTATGTGGCTTCATAGCGGAATTAAATCAATTTATGGCTGATTGGAGGCACTTAACCATGATTCTGACATCAACAGTTTGTTGTTACCAGATATAATCAGCGGGTGATAAAAAGTGATATCCATAATGACAAATGTTGGAATTAGCCAACGGACATCATGAACTTAACCTAATGGAAAGATAACAAACACCCTCTCCTTACAATGATGGCTGCTTCATTCAACATCTTCTGTTGATTGTTGATCTGCCACTGATAATTGGCCCTGCACAGTGATTTTCATTTTCACCTTCAAAGGAAGCATCTTCCAGCATTTCTGCTTCTTTTTTGATTCATGGATTTTCTCAATATAACATTGTACCTCACTCAAAGTTTTCAAAGAAAACCATAGAGCTATTACTTCTTGGATTTCTAAAATGCAAAGAAATCCTTACACATGCATGCCTTGTCAACTAAAGTTTTTTAAAAAAATCGCTGCACTAAAATAGCTGGAAAGATAGCCTCACTAAAACAATAATCCCAAGGACTCATCAAAACATTGTGAAAAAGAAAAAAGAAAAACGATGTTTCACAATTCAAAAATATCAATTTCAGTGCAGGACTTATCAGAAACTGAAAGCACAAAATAAAAGGCAGTATCCAATTATAAATGAAAGCGAGTACCATAATAAAAACAAACAGGAGAAAATCTTCTCACCCATATAATCGGAGTTTCGACCATACCATTCTGGCACGTGTACATCTTTCAGCCAAGTCCGACTGCATTACCAATATTAGTGTAAACATCAAGCATATTTGTAAAAGAAACAAAAATAATATTTTTAGATTTATGCATTCTGCTTAATGCAATAATGCCGACCATTCATGTTTGTTAACTAGAGCCTTGGAGGGAAAGTCTAAAAAAAGTAAAGATACCTAGAAATGATCCCCACCCTACGAACCACCACCAACAACCATCTCTCTCTCTCTCTCTCTCTCTCTCTCTCTCTCTCTCTCTCTCTCTCTCTCTCTCTGCTTTTGTGTTTGGGGTAGGGGGCAGGGAGGATGCCCAGGGAACAGTAGTGCTAGCGCCAGGAAAAAAAGGCAAAGATATCCAGAATGCAAATTTGATAGTCTACAACATGGTGCTGAGCTAGGCATTTTGATTTCTACAAAAGAAAGAACTTTTTCTTTTATTGACAATATCACAGGAAGAAGCATTGCAAAAAATTCCTTACCGTAACTTCATCTTGTCAACTAAAGCAACAGCAATGCATTGGCCAGATAATATTAGGACAGAAATATCTTTTCCACTGATGGATCTGCACTGTGAAACACTATATATTTGTTAAACTAATACAAGAGACTAACTAAAAACTGGTTAACCAACAACTATTCATCTGATAACTTTTTCACCCTTAAAAATAGACCCATCACTGAAACAAGGTAGCAAGCAGTAACGTGAAGAACATATACTTGTATGCTAATCCCAGCTTCAAGTGCTTTTTTAAATAGTCCGTCCACTCTTCCTACATCATCTTGCAGTTGCTCCTGCACGTGTTCCAAAGTTTAGAGTTATATACTGCTGATAAATCAGAAGATTTTTGTATATATTATTCAAAATATAATAGACATGCATAGAATTGCAATAAAGCAAAGAATATCAGCAATAGAACTGAAAATGATGTGAGATAAGCTTTAAGTGAAGTCAAATATTTGAAGTTTGAAAAAAAATAATCCCAATATCCTTATTTTTCGAGGCAAGTAGTATGAGTCACTCAGTATGCGACTAACACAATAAAATTATATGTATCATAATGAACTGGGCAGTGGCCCAGCACTCGCAACTTTCCTCCTCGTTCCAGGTATGAAACTTTGGAGTTGTTTTCCCAATTAGTTAGATATGCATAATTTCACCAGGTGGATCTTCCCTCCCTCAACAACACCCCCCCCCCCCCCCCCCAAAAAAAAAAAAAAAGTATCATATTACAAAATTCAGTCATGGCACCAGTTGTCCCAATTGCTTGAAATATTTAAAGTAAAATATAAAATATGGATAATTGCTTTCACAGCACTCATGACTAGACCCTTTAAAAACCCAATGATCTCAAAGGGTCCACATATTCTTGCCCCATGAAATATCCCAAGAAGTAATAAAAGGTTAAATCTGATTGTGCAAAATAATAAAAAAGCACATACTTAAAACAAAAACACAGGACATACGTAGAGTATATTTTGATTTATGTGTGACGAAGAAGATAAAGCAAAGGTTGTCAAAGCACTCATTCAAACCACAATCTTCACTCTATCAGTGTCCGCAAGAATTTGAGCATTCTAACTTCAAATTATCATCATCAGAGTCAATACCCAAGCAACATTATGGAATACATTGAGGAGATGATACTCTGCAACATCTGCAGTTAAAAGTGTGCTGTTGATGTACTTAGACAAAGTTGTTAACCACCAGGTTAAACATATATTTATCCTTTAATTTATCCATATGATTTCAAGAAATGTGTTCAGTCATTACAATCTCAATTGCATTCTTGAGTTCAAGGTGAAAGTTTCCAGTTTCAGATCCTCAAGAGGGAGCAGATCGTTTTAGTAAAGTATATGACCTCAGATGATGTCTTTTTTTCTAACAAATCACTATATTAACACAATGCAAAGTCTAGAACAGAGGAATAACCATAATTCCCGGTTTAGTCATCAAGAAGTGCCATCAGTCTAACTGAAAGGTCCCTGTTGAACTTCAAGAAGTTGACCTAAAAATCAAATGCATAATTACATCTAAGCTTCTACGTTCAAATTATGGTCCTTCCAGCAGGAATTGATCCAAATTACACCACTGAATACTTCCCTGGATAGATAAGTGGAGGGGACATAGTTTTCATAAAATCACTCCCAACAGGTAACAGGATCCAGTGATAAGGATGGTTAAGCATGCTTTTAGGACAACAACATTAGAATCAAAACTAATACCAGATGACGAGGGAAGAAGAAACCCTGCCTCATAGCAAAAATCATCTCCCAAACCACCCAAAACAGGAGGGGGGAAGGGAAAACTTCTTCCCTACAACGACTGGAAAAAAAAGAGCACCAAATATGGTGGAGACGTCAGCAACATGAAGGCAAAAAAACTAAGGTCTCGTAGACAAAAAAAGAAAGACATATTCATGAGGGGGACAACAATCAGGATATATGGAAATGTTACTAAATGATGAAAATAATCAAGCAAGCCTGACTAAAAAGAAAAGAAAAAAGCAAAAAAAGGATCGCACTTCCTTTCCCTACAAATAATAATGAGAAAAATTCAAATAAGCACAAGGAATATAAATCTGTTCATAATAAAATGACTAAGAACTTACCCTGTAGAAGGATTCTGCTGAAAATTCTGGATTTACTCCTAAAGTGACAGTCAAGAAAGAAAAACTAACTGAAAACTTATGCAGCAAGTATGCCAGATCGACAGTCCAAATACTGCAAAAGAGGAGCGAAGACATGAACAATAAACTAAAGAATGACATTCATTTACAAAATGCATCAATAGATAACATAATTAATTAACACATGTCTAGCAAAATCAACATCCATTTTTCTGATAGGAACAACTGATAGTAAGGGACAGGATAAGCATCTAAATAGAAAAACTGCATATTTGCTGTTCTTAAATGAACTATAAGCTTTGGACAAATGTAGCCATAAGCAATGACTGTATTGATTTGGAAATAAAGCATCACATGTTTATGAATTACCTAGATGAAAATTAGAAACTTTGGGAATTTTGAAGTTGTCAAACAGGAAATTTCTAATGTATACTTCCTTTTCAGAAGTCATGGACTCACTCTCTGAACTAATGTACGATCTTTCCCATTTCTTGAGAATAATCTTGTTAAATTGTCCCTGAAAATGATACTGTTATTGCTACCAGCAGCTCTTAATAGGAGTTCCCTTAGCAAATATCATTTCATCAAGGATTTAAGAGTCGAGTCTACTACCCAGAGATTGATACAGGGGATCCTTGTATAGTAGCATGTCTCGGTTTTAGTAAACCAGGCCCGGATCATCCCATATCATGCCTAACGTGGCAAATCAAGCACATTATTGCTCGGCACATATTTTTTCCCTTAATATTTTTTTAATCGAGGCATATTGACCCGATACCATCCCCATATCACGTGTACCCTACTGGTCCATGCATAGCCTATACGTCGGTATTTAAATCGTTGCCTTTTATAAATGGGAACAGGGACGAGAAGAGATTCTAAACCACAGGAGCAGCTGAGTGCTAAAAGTCTGTCAAGCAGTCATACCAGCGGAATAGAAAAGAATGTGTATTCCATAAGAAACCAAAATTTCATATTCATTTTTGTGGGTTTTGTATGGGCAGCAGTTAATAATCGAATCGACAAACTAGCTGGAACATCGTTTTGAAGCAAAACAAATTAGACATCTTTTCTTTATCCCGAAGGAGTTGGCACAGATAACACTCACCTTGTCGTACAGCAAAGCTTCTCGAGATCATGAATGTTGTAATGGTCGATTCCCAGAGTCTTTAAAACCATTAAAACACAGGCAAGGCCACAATCCCAATTGAATAGCTGCCGAACATGAGGAACCTAGAAGCCCACGATCATCAGAGCAGGAAATTTAACTAACAGGTAATTGAGAAGTAAAGTAGGTCACCAGAGGAAACTCACATCCACAGAGTGAGAACGACGGTTAAGAGGAATTAGATCTTTAGAAGAGAAGAGGCCTCCTTCCTCTTGGCCTCCTCCTTTGATCATCTTCAACAACTTGTCAGCAATGAGGCATAGACGCCACATAAACAATCAGTTCTAAATCAATAATTCCACGACATTATATAATTTGCTGAATGGCCAGACCTCCTCCTCCTCAATTGCGAAAATTCTGCCATTTCCTGCAGAGCTTCCCTTCCCTGAGTCAATTCCTAGGCTTCATGAAATCAACGAAATCATCTTAGTAAAAGAACATGTCATCGATATCAATACAGGAAATCATTCAAGACGCGTTTTTTCGCTTGATCGTGATGGAGAAGGAAGGCCAGGGTCTGGAATCGGTTTAATATTTGTCGAGGGAGATGGGGATCTTTTTCGAGAGGGGGGGAGGGAGACAAGAAAAAGATCTCAATTCTTAGTACTTCGACAAGTCGAGGAGATCACCAGCATCTAGTGTTTATTTGCAGACTATCTGCAATTGATCATGGATCGCGAGTATGCGTTGTCAGAAGAGACGGCAAAGAGGAGAGAGATCGCACGGTTCGTGGGGAAGAAAGACAAAAGAACAGCGGACAACAAAGAACGAAGACCAATAAAAGCGCAAACAGAAAGGGGAAAGGGAGAGATGGAAAGTGCCCCTTTCTTTGTTTCTCTCTTTCTTTCGTTCTTGCCTGAAAGGTATCTGCGGAAACGCGCCCGAGAAATCGAATCGGCAGCAGGTACTGCTGTCAGCGGGGGTTCCAGAATCCGCTCCAAGGCATCTCCCTTCTCTCCTTCTCCGCGCCTATCGGGCGACGAGCTTCTCGTTTCGGAGAGAGCGACCCAGGCTGAGTTAGAGAACCCACGGTAAAAAGAAATAACCAGCCGAAAGATAACCCGACTGATAACGCCCGACAGATGGGAGGCAGTGCGGCCCAAGCCCGCCGACTGGCCGCTGGTGTGGTGCCTGTACGAACTTGAATATGCTACGAAGTACCAACCGACACGTGGGAGGATATGCATGAATATATATTTATTCAAGTGGAAGAAAATTAGATGGATATACATGAATATACAGACTGCTGCTTTTTGGTTTTTTGCGGGTAAAGATAATGTTTTGTTTTCGAATCTAAGTCGATGTGGGCATTGCCCGGCGTTTTTTTCTCTGGAACTCTCCTGTTTAATTAGTATCCTAGGTGGACAAAATATCCAAATATGTATACTTTTTGTAGAAAAGAAGGAATGTTTTTCTTTAAAAAAAGTGGATATAAAAGGGCTAGGCTAAAGGATTCCCGTGGAATGTTTAAAACAAAAGGTTCGGGAAGAAAAACCGGAGACATGATCGTAAGATTTGTTTTTTTAATAAATAATTAGATAGAAAGAGTGAGTGTTTTATTTTTTAATTTTTTGGGCGAAGAATGCCGTATAAAAATTACTCTATCAATGGCATTGAATTTTGAAACATAGTCAAATTTTCAAGTTAAGACTAAATATCATCCACCATCTCATAATATTAATTTTGTACAGAGTTATGTCATCTAACTCAGGTAAATAGATTCGTTTTCAAATTAAGTCATGATTCATTGAAATTCTATTTAAAGGTGCTTGAGTTAGATGGGTGGGTATTGATCATGCTAGATAGTTTTTAAGGTCAAATAAAGTTAATTTAACAAAGGCTTTAGTTTAGAATTTAATATATTCTCAAAGCACAAGCTGGAGAGAGATTAATAAAATAAAACAATGGATAAAAGAAATTAAACTACATACGTAAATTCTATTGTCAAGCTCTAGCGCTTCTCACCAATTAGCATACAAATGGCCTAGCCTGACAACCTTGTAAATTAAATATATATTGCTTGAACTTAAATTATCGAGCTATCCTACCAAATATCTTAGAAATTTTTGGTTTGATCGAAAAACCTATCAATATCCTTTCCTAACAACCATGAAGTTTAGAACATTCATCGCCAATGATCCATAGCAACCTAAGTTGTTTGTTGCTCTTGCCCGCACGAACCTTCTCATGTCAATATATAGTCCGAATATTAGGGGTAAGCAAAATGATACCAACTGATTGATAGGATGGTTATTTCCAACGTCATTATGAAATAGTTTGATCGTGCATGTGCATTGCATCAATCCACCTGATACTTTTGCATTTGCTTACCTAATCAATGATTCGCAACAAATCAAATAGTGGTTGATCTTGATGAAACATAGACTCCTTCCACCCGATAACTAGAGCATTAAAAAGAAATATTGATAGCTGACTCCAAAGTAAGTGCAGAGACATTGGAGTTCCCAGAGGCAACTCGGGGGCCATGCAAACCAGTTTCCTCGTATAAAAATATTAAAAATGGTTTTTTAATATTTTTATATTCATATCATTTTTTGTTATTATATTCATATAAAAATAAAAATAGCAAATATTAAAAATGGTTTTTATATATGTCAAATTTATACATTTACAGGAAGTCACTCAATTTTTGGGAAACTAACTATTTATTTCCAGAAAAGCTAATCATATATATTCTCATATATATTCATATTTTTGTTCGTTTAAAATAATATTTTATAATTATCAATTTTTTATCAACCATTTCAACGTTTTTTCTTCATCACTTTTCTACATTAGCATAACTAAGAAATATGATGCACCTCGTGGCGTGGCATGTAATCACACTTTGAAACAACCATTTGAAATGGACTTGGGTGCGTATATCACAAGGAAGCTGGGAGGAAGCGTCCTATTTCGATTTTGAGACAAGTCCCGAGAGATTATTAAGCAAAAAAATCCCGAGTAGCTCGCCGTACGTGGACCACTTTTTCTCCATATAAATCCCACCCCCTCGTCTCACCGACTCGCCTCCATGCGGCCCCGATGTCAAGCCATCTTATCACGATGGTAACAGCGCCGTTTCGGACAACTCTAGTTCAAGGGCATTACAGACATTTGGAACCCAAGAGCGGCACGGCAGTACCGGGTGGTTCTATATACACCCCCCCTATTGCTAAGGACACCCCCCAAAAACCAAAAAAAAATATCCAAACTAACCTTTAGTGTAATTACCATATTGCCCTTGAAATTTTCTCAGTACACCCCCCCTTCCTCCTCACTGCCGCCTCCTCCTCCTCCGCCTCACTGCCGCCTCCTCCCCTCCCCCTCCTCCTCACTGTCGCCTCCTCCTCCTCCTCCCCGCCTCCCCCATCACCCCTCCTCCTCCTCTTCCTCCCCCCTCCCCCCTGCGCCCGCTTCCTCCTCCTCCCCATCCCCCACCTCCCCGTCCTCCTTCCTCCCCCCCTCCTCCCCTCCACCTCCCCCCCTCCTCCCCTCCACCTCCCCGTCCTCCCCCTCCACCTCCCCTCCACCTCCCCGTCCTCCTCCTCCTCCTCCCCCCTCCTCCTCCGCCACCTCCTCTCACTCCTCTTCCCCCAACTCCCCGTCCTCCTTCCTCCTCCTCCCCATCCCCCACCTCCACCTCCCCGTCCTCCCCCTCC
Source organism: Phoenix dactylifera (assembly GCF_009389715.1). Taxonomy (NCBI): domain Eukaryota; kingdom Viridiplantae; phylum Streptophyta; class Magnoliopsida; order Arecales; family Arecaceae; genus Phoenix; species Phoenix dactylifera. Next base: position 510,884 of record NC_052394.1, on the reverse strand, counting down.
ACCTCCCCGTCCTCCTCCTCCGCCTCCCCCCTCCTCCTCCGCCACCTCCTCTCACTCCTCTTCCCCCACCTCCCCGTCCTCCTTCCTCCTCCTCCCCATCCCCCACCTCCCCCTCCGCCTCCCCCCGCCTCCCCGTCCTCCTCCTCCGCCTCCCCCTCCTCCTCCGCCGGCGAGGTGCTCGTTGCTCGGGAGATGGCCGGGGAGGTGCTTGAGGCGAGGTTTTTTGGGCGGAAGGGAGAAGCCGGCGGGTGTTTTGGAGGGGAAGAGCGGGGTGGGGGGGTTTGGGGGGTGTAGAGAGCAATTTAGGTGAGGAGGTGGGAAGGGTGGGGGGTAATTTAGGAATTTTTAATTTTTTAGGGGTGTCCTTAGCAAATGGGGGGGGGGGGGTGTAGAGAGTATTTATTTTTTTTTTAATTTTTGGGGGGTGTCCTGAGCAATAGGGGGGGTGTATATAGAACCACCCGGCAGTACCCCACATGGATGCCAATCTCTTTTCTTTCTTTTTCCCCGTGTCCTCCAGCGATTAGTATACGGTGGGAAAGATGCGAGGCTCGCATCCCTGTAGAGTCCCTGACCTTTTCCTTCTCATATCTTCGTCGCCATTGTTGTGTGGCTCTGCACTCCATCCCTAGGAAGCACCAAGAGAGAGGGAGAGAATATGGGAGGAGACAGGAAGATCGGGGTGGCGCTGGACTTCTCCAAGAGCAGCAAGAAAGCGCTGGAATGGGCCATCAACAACCTGCTCCACAAGGGCGACATGCTCGTCGTCCTCCACGTCATGCCCCCCAAGAAGGGCGAGTCCAAGCACGGCCTCTGGGTCAAATCCGGTTCCCGTAAGATCTCCCCTCCACTCTAGGGACTCCGATCCGACTTCTTTTATCCACACCTCTCGCCATTCCTAACCATTTAGCTCATGTTTTAGCTCTGATTCCTCTGGCGGAGTTTAGGGAGCCGGAGGTGACGACGCACTACGATCTGGAAGTCGACATCGAGGCCCTCGACATGCTCGACACTGCTTCCAGACAGAAGGAGGTGCTCCGTTTAATTCCCCCTTTCCCCATCTCATAGTTCAATTTTGAAAAATGTTTGGTGACTATTCTCTCTTTCCCCCCCTTAAATCTGGGGCAAAAAAAAAAAAAAAAAAAAAAATTCAGGCAACGATCGTGGCGAAGTTGTACTGGGGAGATGCGAGGGAGAAGCTGTGCGAAGCCGTAGAAGATCTGAAGCTGGACTCGCTGGTGATGGGCAGCAGAGGTCTTAGCCAGATCCAGAGGTAATGTGCACTCCTATTTCTGACTCTAATTGTTGCTTACTTATCTCCTGCCAGTTGCCACGCCGCCTTCCCCCAATTTGATGCAATTAGAAATAGATAGGTCGTGATGTATATAGGACCTGTACGTATAAATATCAAAGCGATCTCAAATTCCTTCCTATACTCATATTTTTAGTTCAAATCCATCAGCTGGCCCACCATGAATTTCGTACATGTCAAATCTGCGATCATCGTCGTCGTCGTCGTCATCTGATGTCCCGCGTCAAAATCGGAAAGTTAAATCCGTCCAGTGTTTCAGACCCACCGGACGGGTAACTTGAAGCCCATTCCCTTCTTCCCTTGATTATTTCATGGTTGTAGACGTCTAAATCCGTCGTAAGAACCAACAAAGATTTGCCCATAGGATGAACTTTTCAAGTTTTTCTTATGCTTGTACCCTTATTTATATGTGGGTTGCATAGGCCCTAATTTAGTTTCATCATGGCGATATGTCGAGCCATGTGTTGGGAAATTACTGATCAATGAATACTATAGATTTCATGGACTGCATTAGCCAAACAATTGATTCATATGAGGGGGTTCTTCACAAGGTTTAGGTAAACTCAACTGCCTCCAGCTGTTCTCGTTTTGTCAAGTGTCTTGGCCAGCGGGCAGATTAACTTGCGGAGTCTTCAATCTCTCTTAGCATAATGTTGGTGCAAAATTTATCACAAGTTGAGCGTAATAAAATTGACAAATTTCAAGTTGAGTTTTAGAGTAACCTGGAGGACCTCTTGGAGTCTTGGACTCTTCAAAAAATTTTGTTGCAGGGTGGCATTTATATGTGCTTATATTGTTGTACTTATGTTCTCTTTAAGAGAATTCTTTGTCTGTCCGTCATGTGAGTCCTCCAAGTTTGCATTTGCCAGCTGACCATAGGCTTAAGCACCCTCTAAAACAAAAATTAGTTGGGAAAAAAATCCCTCTAAAACTCCCGTGCTTTGAGTCAGGATCTTCTCAAGTTTAGGTCTGAACTGGAGAGATCCAGCTTGCCAATCATGACCATCTGTGTATTACAGAGATTATAGTAGAAGAGATCATTGGTTGTCATTGTCATTTGTTGCTATCGACCCTCGAAGAGGAGGAAGAGTTGTTGGTTGTAGTCTCAAACACGAACAGGAAGATACTATGATACACCCGTAGCGATCTGGAGCCGAATTTATTTGGAATTTGGGGCAAATAGACAATAAAAACGTAGCTCCTCTGGTTCTCTTCAGGCCCACAAGGGGGTGGACTAGTGTGAAGACAATGGTCTAGGATTCCCAGAAAGACATCTCAAGCCAATTACATTGGTTCAGAAATAGGTGCTGCAACTCATGGTTACAGAAAAGTAAAAAATTATTTGGAAGTTTGGGCAAATTGACAATAACAACATGCCTCCTTTGTTTCTGTTCAAGCCCACGGGAGGTGGACTAGTTTCAAGTTCCATCAAAAATCACGTGGATTGTTGTGAAATTGACAATTTTAGGATCTGAGAGTAGAAAAATAATCAGAATAGAAAATCAAGCGCACACAAGAACACCAAGATTTAAGTGGTTCGGCTTGGGTAGCCTACATCCACTGTCGAGGCCGTCAGGAAGAAATCTACTAACAACAAAAAGGGAGTACAACAGGGTAGTAAGAAATCACTTACAACCCAAAGCCCAAATACACCCGAAGAAAACTCCAACTCCACTCTCAGGAATCCTCTCTGTTCTCTTCACTGTGTATTATAGCTATCTCTCTCTTCTCTGTTATTCTCCCAAAGATTGAACCCTTAGGTCCTACTTATAGACTTTAGAAGTCCTTTTCAATCTGGGACTAGGAGTTTACTCCTAATACAAATTAGAAGTCATATCTCTACGAGCACTTAGGAGCTCTAATCCTACTAGGATTAGTTGATGAGCTGTTTGGCTAATTTCTAGCCACTCGCTCAACATGGATCCCCAGTGTTGGTTTCATTCCATAATAAAAGTGGAAGCTGGAGAATGTTTGGGAGACAGGGAGTCCTAAATATTAGAAAAAAATTGGTCTGCATGTTTGAAACCAATTCAACTTAAAAGCTTAAACTGCTAGGTCCTAATCATTTATATGAGCTCTTCTATGTCTCACTAATTAGTCCATATAGGACTACACCTTACACATAATCGTCAACAGAAAATCCTCCTCAAGATGGCTAGGGTTGTTGAAAGTTCATGTCCTGCAATGTACGAGGCATTAACTCTTGAGTCTGATATTCTTGAACTTGACTTCAGTACCTCTCATCAAACACATTATGCGAACAATGCCACAAACCCTTGGACAAATCTCTCGTTGCTTCAATTGAAACACCAAGAAATTATTCTATACTGCAAAATTTAGTAGAACACATCTGAATGTTTACGCTTGAAGTTTGGGTCTTTAGTGGAATGAAGATGTCCATTATCAGGCACCTGATATCTTTTCTAAGCGAAACTTGCAAAAATTCGGAGCTACTCTAAATTTCAATCCAAGCCAACTTATGGCATTACGAGGGAAGTGGTTGGAATGAAGATTTTTCAAGCAATGAAAATTTAGTTGCACTAACCCTGGCTGAAAAACTTATCATATCATTATTCTGAAATATTTGAATTTCATCTATAATGAAATTAATAGTCCCCATCATATTCTGATTTTCTCTTGCTTTTTTCTTGTTCCTTGTTTTTGGAATATTTGCAGGATTCTGTTGGGCAGTGTGACAAACTATATATTATCAAATGCAGCATGCCCTGTGACCATTGTCAAGGATTCAAACTCCAAACCTTGATATATGTTCTGCATGGAAAAACTCAAGCACCAGAAATTCAAGGAGTGAAAGTTCTTCTATTGCTAAGAGACAGGAATTTAGTAATGCTTATAGACTTGGAATAATGTGGAATGTAAAATGAACTTGCAGAACTTGAAGCATAGATTGCCTTTAATTCACGTTGGCCTTTCAGCTTTGTGTAAGAATTGTGGTAATAAATCGTGAGTGATGTTTAGTTCATTGTCATCCCGTGTACATCTTTTATCTGCTCTCCATATTTTCAGCAGTCTGTCAGATCTGGAATGACTTCCGACGTTTCATTTGTTTAATCTGCTCGAGAAAGGAATGCTTGCGTTTCTTCTCGTCTCTTGATACATATGTGAAGTAGCTGGTAGGCTTTATTGATCAGTCAGAAGCAGCTTGGTGCTCAATAGATGAAAGCGTCGATCACGATGCCGATCCATCTGTACTTCAGAAGCGGCCTGGAATGTATTAAATGGGAAGTTGGTCTTTAATTGTATGGCTTTCTAGTTTCATCCTCTCAAATGTGAATTGTGAGAGCTTCTGCTGGCGTGTGTGTAGTTTCATAGGAATCCAAATAACATCTTTGGGTTAATTTTTTTGAGTGAGGTTTTGGGTCCTTATAAAAGTTATCTTGATAACGTGCTATGTGGACCTTTCATGAGGTGTGGGCAGTTTAAAATCTTAATTGTTTGTTTATAAGGATGCCTAAAACATGTGAAGAGCGATCGATGGTGCTTTTGCAGTTGTAGCGAGCAGTCCTTGGTGGAAACTGGAATAACAGGTCTGCTTTCCCTTTCTCCTCGCGTCGTAAAATTCGGTTCGACCTCTCCCCTCTCGAATTGGGCTGGGCCGACATTCTATACCTGCACTGATCGAGTTGAGGCACCCGTGGACTGCCCATACTATACTTGCCAGATGTTTGGCACGCTTAACATTATCTGATGGTCGGCTTAAGAGTAGCAGCGTTTGCATCACCAAATCAAACGTCTGGATGGACATCTCCCTCCATGCATTCAAATAAGATCCTCCGCCATATATATAATTTATGAAGAAAGAACGTCAATTGGTGGGAGCGTAGCGATATTCCTCAGTTGATTGATTTCATTGATCGATTGACGACTGCTTTCGCTGTAACTTGCGGATTTATTATAGACTAAGAAAGAATAATCAAAGTATTCTAAAATGAAGGAGCAACCGAAGACGAGACATCTATACTAGAACCAACGGAGAGAATACTACTCCGAGGGCAACCCACTTATCCAGGATAAGTTTTGATGGTTATGATTTGATAGCTCTCGACAAGGCGGAAACTCAATGGTCAATCGGCGTCGCGCAAATCTCACCCACCGTTCTAGAATCGGCGGTCTCCACCCCACTGTTTAGAGTGACGCTTTTTCTTTTTCTTGCTTTCTTTTTTGGGTGTCTTTTGCTGCTCTGCCCAACGCCGCTTTACTCTGCGCGGAAGATTCGACCCGGTCCCCTTTCCTCTTCCACCGTCTCGTCGCCCCCTTTGTCGAGATGGACGACGGCGAAATATACGAATACGACGACCAGCGGCCGCGGAGCCCCGGATCCGACGGCGGCGGAGGGACGAGCATCCACATCACGGCGCTGGACGGCATCATCAACGTGAACTCCCTCTTTACGCTGGCCGTCTTCGTGGGCCTCGCCTGGAACCCATCCGACCTCTCCGCCGGCAGCCTCGCCTCCGGCGACTGCGTCGCGGGGAAGCGGGTGGCGCAGGACCTGGTCTCCTTCCACGTCTTCGCCTTCGCCTCCTTCCTCTTCTCCAGCCTCGTCGCTCTCTGCCTCAAGCAGGCCATCCGCCTCGTCCACCCGCCCGGCAGCTCCCGGGCCGCGCGCGTCAACAGGGCGCTGCTTCGCGCCGGCATCCTCGCCTCCGCCGTCGGCTCCGTCTTCGGATGCGGCTTTCTCATGCTCGCCCTCGTCAACGTCGTCCAGGTCAAGCTCGGGCGGCTCGGGTGCGGCGGCTCCGCTTCCGCTGGGGCCATCGCGCCCCTCGTCACCCTCGTCCCCGCCGCCATGCTCATCTACACCGCCATCGTCTTTTACGCCTTCACTCGCTAGTCGGTCGCCATGATCGGTCTCAACCGCCCATCCATCAACCATTTCCATGGTTAGGGTTAGGGTTAGGTCTCTCTGTGAATTAGTCTTCTCCGAGGTTCCGACCTGTTTATTTTTTCCTTCCTCTTTTGTGTGTGGAAATCTTGATTTGAAAATACCGACTTTGTGAATAACTGTTTTAATCTTTCATGAATTTATTTGCTTGCTTATATGATGAACTTTAAGATTGATTTCGTATCTTTTTTGTACAGAATTTTATTTGGAAATGGTGATTATTTTTTTTTGTTAATTTTCAAAAACGCTTTGATTAGTCGGTGTGAGTTGTTCGTGCATACTTCATTGTATAACTAAGAAAAGAGTGCATTGATGGAAGTAACCGATCAGATCTATGGGAAGTGGAGACACGGATATCTGTTGTACAAGGCTTATTTTGACCGTCAAACATTGAAGAAAGTTTAGAAAGTAGTTGCTCCTCGTGAATTCCTATCCGAAACTGCCCAAAAGCCAGCATTTCCACTTGGGGAACAATTGGCAAGTCAAATGGAAGATTCTGCCTCCAGTTTCAACAGTGTAAGATGAATTCATGTTCTTCATTTAGAGATCTAATTTATTTTTAAATATTCTTTCGTCATTTGATTCCTTGCTTTGTAGTCTTCAACAATGGCAAAGAATCAATTCGACATCTCCTTCAGTTTCCACTACCTCCATTACCTCATATTTGCTTCCTCTTTGCCCCGATCCATTTTTGTGCTCTGCTTTCTGCGATCATGCCGACCATGTAACTACAAGCAATCACGTTGGGAGATTAGAATATACGTGATCCCAGAAGAATGGGTTCACCCATAATTGCTAATGGTTTGGACGAAAATATCTACAAAGGGAGATCGGGAAGAAGGTCGGGGTGCTCGACAATGCAAGTTTAGTTGTAGGAACGGCAGGATGTTGGTGAAGGATAGAGGACAATCCTCTGATGCTTGAAGCACTGAAGCAAGTCTCCACAGAAAGAAAGCAAGAGTTTCAGAAGACATTTATGTCTTAGTTGCTGGAGATGGACTGAGGGTTTATAGATATGAGGAGCTCGGACCAAATTTACTTGTTCTGGGTTCTCTGGAGCAACAACAATTGGCAAGGTTTTACAACTTGATGGATGATGTTTTCATAAATCCGAGTCTCAGAGCAACAGGCCACAGGGTTTGTATCATGCACTATAGAAGCAATGCTTTCTGGTGTTACGGCCACAGAATTTGCCAGCATTACCAGCACTCTTATTGTGGGGCCAGATATCAGCTACGCATTTTCGCAAACAGTTCGTTTGCTTGAGGACTCTTTCCGCAGGATTCTGGACATGGAAAAAGAGTACTCACGGAGGAAGGTGAGGTCGGCTGAAACAGAGCAACGTGGCTCTGCGGGAAAGATGGCAGCTGCTTGTGAAAGGCTTGTGCTCTGCTTTTCTAGAGAAGCTAATGTAAAGGCTAACAATGATTACTGAAAAGGCCTATTTCCATGGGATTGAAGTGGGTGAAGCTGTTCTATCCATTTTGGTGGGTGTTAGTGCCACCATAAACAAACTGTAATTGATGTAGCGCTGCCTCCATTAAAGTCATATAGGCTATGTGGCTGCGGCACTCATCTATATCCATGAATATGGTCTTCTTGGAGCTTCTCCAGCAATATATATACCTGTGGAAAGGTTTATAGTCTGCGCACGGAAGAGATGGAAGTTACAATGAATCACTTCTGCCTCCTCGGATTTTTTGTGGTTGCAAGTATCGCGGGATCGGAGAGTGCTAATGGAGCTGGGGGATGTGGGAATGTTCGTGTTCATAGAGTTGCCCTTCGGATGGCTCTGAGTGCAGCAGCATCACGAGATGCACAGGCCGGAGTTTCAGATAGGTGCTGCTCAGAAGAAGTGAAGAAGCTAGGCCAGAACCCAAGCTGCCTTTGTGCTGTCAAACGCTGATAGCTGCTGGTTGTGATGTTGTATCTCCTCCTGGTTTAAATAAGATGATAGACATGCTGTTCCATGTTGCATGTGCTGTATGAACATAAAAAAAAATAAAATTAGTGGTTTGTTGTGTTGAATATAATCGTGGATCCTGGTCTGTTCATAAAGGTTTTCAGCAGATTGTCGAGTCGCGCTTTAGACTGCCTAATATGCTATATACAGCTGATTTCTATATCAATTGGTGAATTTGGTAGTTGGGAGATGATTTGCAGGGCTTTATCCTAATCGATTCAAATTGTAAACTGACTGCTTGTTTATGTTTGTATGGTGCCTCCTCCTCCTCCTCCTCCTCGTTATATAGGTGCGAGGGACTTAAATAGTTGTGCAAACTGAGAGGTACTGTTTAAAAGTAGTTGCATCTGATTTCTCGTGGAATTACTCGCTCCGTTTTCACCCATGTAAATCTTGCTAGATTGTTTGCAGCGGAATATTGCTAGGAAGAATTTATCCAAATCAATCCATTCATTCTTTTTTCTTTCTTTTTTGGGAGCATGGTTCCTTTTGCTTCAGAAATTAGAGTTACATCTAAATGCACGGGTATCGTAAACTAAAGAGGGGCATCTAGTTGTGCAAACTGCAAATTACTGCTTAATAAGGTAGTTGATTCATGTGAATCTTGCCAGATTGTTTGCAGTACGATTTTCTTGGGAAGAATTTATCCAAATCAATCCAATGACTAAACTGCTTCCTTGAGTTCTTGATATTCTACAAGTCCGTGCGTTTACCCGAAGAAGACGAAAAGAAAAAGAAAGAACGTCCATGCTGCAGCTTGCACCAGAATTCAGGATCGTATGCACAAAGTTGGCCATTTCCTCTGGTGTTTTAAATTGTTGGTTCCCTAATGGTGACTTTAGCTTTAATTATTGAGGTGCTTACGTCTCCGCGCATCACACTGTCAAGTTGGTATGAGCGGAGAATTCCCAAACAAGCGTGTATCTCTTCCTCCCTGCTTTTTTTATAAAGAAAAGTTAGGCATGATACTTAATTTTGCTTAAATTCAGAATGTTATATGCCTTTTCGAGATCCAACTTGACACACATATAACCGATCTTTACGTTCGACCATTTTGCGAAAGCACCATACGGATAATGAAATCAGGCAACTTTTACTCGCCTTCCGTCAAACCCTGTTCCAAGGACATAGTCCTCTGCTGAGATATTGTTAAGAGGTTGACATAGATGCTCGCTATTTTTGTCACCGCTGTTGAGTTTGAAAGAAAAAATAAATAAATAAATAAATAACTTGGAGAGAAAAAGAGGAACAATCTGCTCATGACATCTTCTTAGTATTGAATCCAAAGTAATCCAAGTTCAACGACAGTGGTACTATCTGTATCTTTTTTCCCTGTTATATTCCATGATGGTCAAAAACCAGATGAGAGCTAGATCTATCCTACACAACTAGGAGGTGAGCTGGGGGAAGCATATTTCATTAATCTATCCTACACAACTAATCCGTTGTTTGAATGTGGCTTTACGACCTCCATCTTGGTTCCTGTCAGGGTTGGTGGATTTGAGCCATCCGTTCAAAGAGCTTGTAAATCAACCTCCCAGACCTGGATTAATCAATCAACGCTCTGTCCATACGACAGTTGAATAAATCTGCCATATTACCAGAGACTCTGGTAAAATCCAGTCTTTTTTAAGTATCTTTTTAACATCTGTCGTGTGACATCAGATATTTGAAGATGTTCGATACAAGATTGATATAAGATATATTCCAACGGGGACAACTTTGACTAGGCAAGGAATCAAATGGTGAAGTTAATTTGCTGGTAGCTCATGCTTTTGCGGATCTAAAACAAATCAAATATGTTTTATTTCCATTTTCTTGGATTCAGACTCCAAAATCTGAATACATATTTAAAAATGGGTTAATGTTTATCATATTTAATATGTAGAACATGCTTGAGATATTATTAGCACAAGTTGTAATGATTGAGTTCAGGTTTAAACTAATTTTGGATATTATTAGCCATTTATTGATCCACTATTAGTTCATTAAACCAAAGCAACAAATTGTCTAGAATAAAGACTCACGAGGCTCAAGCTGCCTGCAAAAGTCCTCCTACCACTGAACCTAACACCTAACAAAGCCTCGACCTAATGACACTAAAAGGTTGGGTTCACATTGCTAGACAGGCAGAATAAACTTATGGACCTTCATCCGTTTCCAGTATCAATGACATTTGTTGTCTTTTTTAAAGTTGATTTGATCTGCAACACTAATTCCACTGCATGTTGCTGCGTCTGTTACTTTCTCTTCTTTTTTAAAAAATAATACTTTCATATATATATATTTTGATTTCATCTCAGCTAAATGTAGTCAATCAAAGCATTCATACTCCTAACGAGCACCAATCTCTTACCTAACTCACCTACCTTCATAAAAAAAAAGAAGAAAAAAAGTAAACCCATAGTTTGAGACCACCATGAAGCTCGATATAATTATATTATTTCACATTTCCGCTCATTGTCAACTTTAGAATATCGATTAGGAACAGAGAGTTAAAACTCTGGGCCAGGCCTTAAGCACTAGCTGGAAATTGGATCAGATCGGGTCATGGAACAATCCTACCCATTTGTAGCCGATCCCATATCCTAGAGAGCATGGATCCATTGTGGTGCATAGGCTGCACCATGAAATGTTATACCACATCCAATAACCATGACTGGAAGATGAACAGCAATGGTTGTCCATCTTGTGATGGTGACCATCAAGCATGGCACAGCAAGCACTCTGCGGTGCAGTCCACACACCATATAAGATCCTGGATGGCAGGCGGAGACACTGGTGCTCGCTTCTCTGCGAGCACCTGAAATCAGCACAGAGGCTGTTTGCTGTATGGGAAGCGCACCTATCAAAATTCCACAGAAGCTTCCGCCGCGGCCGATGAAATGGACCACCGGAAATCGGCAGGAAACGAGGTACGAAATTTCCATGCAGCTGCCGGCTCACAAGGCGGTCCCCTCACCAGAAGAAGCTTCGCCCACTCCTTGGGAGACCTGAACCAAGTGTAAACGCGTGGCGCGCTGGGCGCACCCGATCTAGAAGCCCAACGAACAACCACCGATTCAAAAGATGGCAATGAGAGACGCCCATCCCCATCATCCAAGCTATTCAATCCCAGAAAACTAGATATATAGACGCTCCTTCTTCCAATGAACCCCTGCCCTGCGTCATTCTCTCCCGTACTTCTAGAAACAGATCGAATGTCTGCCTCATGGGAAAAAAAGAGGTACTTGAAAATTCTGCAAGAATACGAAAGATATCCAATTAATCCACCTTCTTCGAGAAAAAAAGAACGCGTCTAAGAGGACCTAGACCTCGAACGTCTGCGCCTATATAATACTATAAGAAGCCGCTGCAGTTGCAAGCTCCCTGGCTACACCGGAGGCATGGAGTCGCAAAGAGCTTCCCTCTTCTTCTTGCTGCTCTTGGTTTGCGTCCAGGTTCACATCTCTAGGGGTGCAGAAGCCAGGCCACTTCCCTCTGCCAAACAAGAACGTAAGCGGTTTCCTAGAGAATTATAATTAAGAGGAATTATTTCGTGTGTTTGTATGCTATGTATGTGAAGGGTTTTAGTCTGAGTACCTGATTGGTTTTTGAATTATGGCATGGCTCAGGATATGTCCAAGTATTGGAGTCACTGGGCCTGAACTGCAGGTGCTGCGACGGAGCAGGAGGCGAGTGCAGGAGCACCTGGGATTCCACTTGTGCTAAATTGGATTGCCATCCCTGGAAATTCTAGTGTTCCTGGCATCACAAGTTTGATGATTTCTTCAGCTTGTACACATCACTTTCGAAGAGACTGTAATTAAAAGCACCAAATAATACTGCAAATCATACTTCTAGTGAAAAAAAAAAGCAGAATAAACGAGCATCGAGTAGATTGCATGTAGACAGAGAAGAAAACTTTGTGAATGCCAACACAAGTTCTCTAGAATTGATCTGTATCACGACTAATCTTTTATCATGCCTCTACTTATGCAGATCATGAAAACTATAGAATTGAGGGTACGATTGAAGAAAACCCAATAGTCCTAAATGGTCATTGAGTTTTCGTTAAAAGTTTGCAGATTACAATTTTCTGATGATTGGGAAATGGTCTATATATGAGCCTATTCATAACTCAAAAAAAATTGTTGTCTCATTGCCTAGCACCAACTCATTTATGATTTGCCGGTTGATTTTGCTAGCCATATCGCTCGACGTCCAACGAGCAGAATTAGGTACGAAACGAAGGAAAGGTACGTACCTGGTTTCCAGCTGACATAATCTCAGGATCCTTTCTATTTTTCATGGCATGAGATGACCCAGTATCTATCTAACCAGAGAAATAATCCCTAGGAGAGGATTCTGCGAAGGAAGCTGATATGATGCCAACCCCACTTGCAATAGCATCACCCCCCCCCCCCCCCCCCCCCCCAAAAAAAAAAAAAAAAACCTTTTTTTTTCGGTGGAGACTTGCAACGGCATCATCGAATACAGCTAAGACAAGCAACTCATCCAGAAGCAAGAGTTAAAGATATGAATAATAAATATGCGATCAGCTGATTTTTCTTTTCTTTTCTTTTTTTTCTTGAAAGTATGCCACCGATCTTAAAACAAGCTAATTGAAACAAATGACATACCAAAGAGCAACTTTATGATCCAAGGGAATTGGATCACTACGTAGTCAACTAATAATACAGGCCCAGGAGGAATATATAGATCAATGAAATGCTTTTGTGTGTGCGCGCGTGTGTGTGTTTGTTTGTGGGGGCCCTGGGGGGCAATACAAGGTTAAAAAAATACATTAGAAGTACGCATAGTTTATGTTAAGAAGGGGTCTTATAGCATGGACGCAGAGGCCGTCACTCTCTCTCTCTCTTCTACCATGGGAATAAGCCAATCCGAAAACCCAGCAACCTGAAAGAGGGAGGGAAAAAGAGGATTTAAAGGGATCGGGAGTTGGATATGCATGGTTTCTGCTTGCCGACTCACATACGACATTCTTTTCGAAATATACTATGAATCTATGATACCATCAATGATAAACCGATCGATAAATCCCGTCTGAGAAACAAAGCGGAGGCAACAGCGGATCAGATATCCTCGTTGATCCCGTGGAGTCGAGGTGACAAGCCATGAGACGCCACAGCTGAGTGATAGATTTTACCGAACACTTTCGGGGCAATTGGGACGGAACCAAATAGTCGAGCAGGAGACGAATGGCGATTTTATGCATATGATCATCCCTTTTTTATTTTTTTTTTCATTTTCGGATCTTTCATTTCCCCGGCGTTCCCTCAATGGTCGGCTACTGGACACGCGAAGTGGGAAGACCAGCCTCTCTGTCCCACAAGCAAAAGATACCCACCACCAATCCTCCCACAACGTCAAAGGAGGCCGGTGCGGGAACTGAAATAAATTACTAAAATAAAGATTATGTTGACATCACTTTCATTTTTTATTTTTTGATAAAATATATTTTCCATTTTATTTCTCAAATTTAAAATATAAATATAATAAATTATTTTATAAATACAAATATAATTATGATTGTCAAGATGACGACAATAAAAATAATAGAAATTTAATAGTTGTAATAGTAGAAAGGTGATAGAGATGGCAGCCGTAGTGGTTATGGCAACAATAATGATTGTGTTGACATAAACAATAGTGGAGACAATGATAATGACAGTGATGGATATTGAATTGATAATGACTGCGATAATAGCAATGATCGCAGCGAAGATAATAGTGGCTATATTGAAGGCGGTGTCAATAGTGATTATAAAAAAAATAGAGCTACCTGTTTTTTTAAAAATAGTGAAAGTAAATATATTTTACTTTCATTTTTTATAAATAATAAAAACAAATTTTTTAAAAAAAATGAAACTGATGGTACCAAACATTTTTCTTTTTTTGTTTCTTTCGATATCTATAATTCTATTTTTAAAAATAAAAATAAGAAAGTAACCAAAAATGCTAAACAACTCTAAACTACCGTAGTTGGGAGACATCTGCAGATACTCTGCTATGTTAATACGTTTTATATACAGATTATAACTATTAATTAAAGACCCCTCTCGCCTGCATAAATCACTATTGTAAGTTAAGATCGTGCGTTAAAATTATGACAACTTGATCACAACCGAATAAAATATAAGCAGTAACAAAAAAGCGAGAGGAGGAGTTGGGCGAACTATTGCCCCGGCGGCAACACTCGCAGGTCGGATTTGATTATGGATGATTTTCGGTTTGCCCCACGCCCAGCTAAACACATATAATTCGAGACAAGGAGTTGGTTAATAGTCAGATTCGTCATACACGCCGCCAACCCGATCTACAATAAGCCATCCATTTCAGCTACAGATTAGCATCAACAATATGCCACTTGCTTCCCGCTTTAAGCATGGCCTTGTTCAACTTTACTTTTTCCTCTTTTTTTTTCTGGTTTAGAAAAATCATGGCCAAGTTAAATTACTCTGGACTCCATATTAAGGTAACTCAATTCCCGGAAACTCTCCCTAAATTTGATACGATGATGGCAATCAGAACACAATTGTCACAGATCTAAGGATGAAGATAAATGAATGGAGGACCGGTAACTATGGTCCCTGGTAATCCTGAAATTTGCTTGTGCCATTAACAACAATATCATCATCACTCAAAGCCAATCTGCATGAGATTCATTTTGGGAAAAAAAAAACCGACGATGGAACTCAGTTCATCTAAGAGAGTTAAGCATGTCTTCTGCAATGTAGACCTGTTAGAACACAACCGTGTCTAGCATGGTTCCCAGAGTCTGAACTATGTTTGATGACATCAAGTTCGAGACATGCTCTTCCAAATGCTTCTTTGCATCTTGCCTTCCAACATTTGCAATCGCCAGCTTCTCTGGTGGCAGCTCATCTTCCTCCTGAACTGCTTTGTTATACTTGATGGCCAAATTCAGCATTTCCTGCTCATACACCCCACATCAGACAGATCATTAGAAAATGCTGCAGTTGAATCACAAATTCTCAGTTAGCAAACCAGAATTGAAAGATTTTGCGGCAACATTAGGCAATTCTCTATCATGGTATGACATCGGATAAGAAAACAAAGAAACAATAATAAGCTGAATATCTAGGTAACAATACCTGCACAGTCTGCTCGTTAGTTTTGGAATGAGCATCGAACTTCCGCAAAGTCAATCCATCAGTCCACTTCTTTTTGTGCAGGTTTAGTAGCATCTTTTCTTCAAGCTCATTTTTTCGATAATTTATGGCTATAGAGTAGTAATGCCGATTCAACCCATGGATAAGTGCCTAGCAAATGAAAACCATTAAAAAGGAATAATTTGAAAGATAATAGAATAAATGTTACCTAGTGGCCACTTTAATGTGGATCACCACAAAATGGGAGAAACATCAATGATCAATTGGACTGTTTGTGACAAAAAAAGTAGAAGTTAACAAGATATCAGGTAAACATGGGAACCATGTTTCTCAAGATTTACCTTTGCATCCTGATTAATTATGCCCTTAAATTAACAAGCAGCCTCTGATTAAGTTGGCTGAGGAAAACATTAATCCTTCCATAAAGCAATTTATTAATATAAATGGAGTACAACATGATCCGTACACATAATAAAGTAAATAAAAAAAACTATCTCCATCGATTAGGGTTTCAAACTCAAAACACTTCATGACAAAGTTCAAAGTTGAACCTGTTAATGAATAGGCTGCTTTTCAGAATTCACTAATTTCTCTTGAAACAAGTCTTCTCATATCATGCATGATCCATCAGTGATTAGAACACAAACATAAAAATACACATAATATGCTTCTTTGGATCCAAATGTAGTTTAGTAAAATTAAAAATAGAGATGAAAGTAAAAGGAAAAATTAGGATCATGAAGTTTCCAGGACTAACCATTTTCGGAATTTAGGATCGATTATTCATATGAGAGAGGAGGCTAAGAAAGATACTATTCGTAAGGTTAAAGCAAGTTGGATAAAATAGAGAATTGCACATGGAATATTACGTGATAGTAGAATACCTACTAGGTTGAAAGAAAAATGTTATAGCACAACCGTACGGCCAACTATGCTTTATGGTACAGAATGTTGGGCAGTTAGAAAACTATATATGCATAAGATGAACGTGGCCAAAATAAGAATGTTGAGATGGATGCATGGTAATATAAGAAAAGATAGAATAAGAAATAAAATCATTTATAGAAAGATGGAGACCACCAATTGAGTATAAATCGAGAGAAGGATGACTTAAATGGTTTGGACATATACAACATAGGCTCAAAAATACACCACTAAGAAGGAATAATTTGATATATGTAGAAGAAAAAAAAGGATAGAAACAGACTGAAAATCATATGGGATGAAGTAGTAAGGAAGGATTTGATATGGCCACACCTTTTAAAAATTGTGGCCCTAAATAAAGCGGAATGGAGAAAAAAAGAACCATGTAACCGATCCCAGCTAGTATGGGATTAAGGTTTAGTTGAGTTAAGAATACTTACTTGGATGCAAATCTCATGGCAATCCAACGGTTAGTCACATCTTAGCAATCCAATGACTCGTCAGATACTACAAAAAAGTCACCTTATTGAAGCTAAAGTTGCATTCTAGCAGCAGCGGCTCTTTCTCTTTGAACCTTGGTCAGGTTTAATCAAAGCCTAACCTATAACTTAATAAGGTTCTGAAATAAGAACCTAATCATTGATAGGTTCAACTCTGAATCTCATGAAAGGGTCTTTAAGTGCAAAACTCCAAAACCAATGCATAGGGTTATGCCAAACCCTAGACCAAAATTTCTTTTATCATATATAACACTCATATATTATCGCATTATTTTTATTAATAAAAACCTTGTGTACAAGGGTATTGGTTTCTCAGCCCGCATAACCGAAGGTTGCTCAATAAGTTAAAAGCATAATTAATCAGGATTCAAGTACAAATCTAGAGAAACATAGTTCCCATATTTACCCGATTCCTTTGTTACTTGAACTCTTGTTTCTCACAAACAAAGTCACATCTATAATTGATGTTTCTCTCATTTTGTGGTGATCCATATTCAACAAGCAATTTACCTGAATGGATGGCTTGTTGAGATGCCCAACATTGGAGGTAGTCTGGCGAGGTTCTTGGCCTAGCATCATGGTTTGAGGATTGATCAAGCGGAATGCATCAATGACCACTTTCCCTTTGACACTCTGAATTGGATCTATGACAACTGCTACTGCCCTTGGATTCAAGGCTTCAAAACTCTGTTCTAGGCGATGCAATTGAACAACCATGTCATAAAGCAATAAAGAAGTTTAAAGACCAAAGTATACAAGCAAACTCAGTAATAATGATAGAATTGACCAGAAGCACATAAATTTCAAGTAAATTTCATAAAGACTAGAAGAGTTTGGAGTGAGATGAAGGGAGGCATGAGCATTACAGGATCTAGTGGAACAACAAAAGACAATCACTCTTCTTAGAAAAATAGTGCAAAAAACAACTAAATACATGGCCCCCATAACCAAGAATGTTAAACCATTGGATACACAGTTTTCATATACGAGAAAGGATAGGTCAGCTCCATCCTTCTCTCTTTTTTTAAACTTTTTTTTCATTTATTAAGTTGCTTACCTGCTGCGTATTTATATCAACCCCAGAAAGCCAACAACCAAAGCCTGGATGAGAGTGGTACCAGCCTACCACCATTTCAGGCCTGAAAAATTAGAAACAAAGTTAGCGAGCATTATTTCTGCAGGCATTGCAAACATCCATTATATCTTATCCATGATACAAAGTCATGAATTTAGAAAAGCTAGCAGCATGCAGTTGTCAAAAACCAAAAGCATTAATAAGATAAAAATATATAAATAACAACTGATATGTGTCTGCATCTGTACTTGTGCATGTGTGTGTAAGAGAGAGAGAGAGAGAGAGAGAGAGAGAGAGAGAGAGTAGCTCCATGGAATAATCTATGGTGGCCAATCATACGAAATACACATTTGACCATCATTGATGCTATCCCAAAAACCCCAGCAAAAGGTACTACCTTCTTAGAACTGACCTTGCGTAAAGAAATTAAATTAGTAAATAGTATATTTGCAACTTTCATACTTACACAGATATTGTTTCCAAAATAATTCCATATTACCCAGTTTAGTAGCTTGCAAGGACCCTTTAAAATGGGCAATGAATAATAAGAGAACTCTAGCAGATAATAAGAAGTCATATATTGAATTTGCCTCAGCCAAATAACCTCTCCAACCTGCTAACAGCTTAAACATCAGGCAAAATGGCAAAAAATGGGTCTATTCAGGGCTATGTTTGAGAGAACCCCTTTTCCTGCAATCTATTGTTCTCGGAGACACTAAAGGTACAACCTCTAGACCATGGCAAGACCAAATGAACAGACGAGTACTCGGATTCAAGAGATGAAGGTGAACGAACTTATCATATCTAGCAAATGCATTGTAGCATGTAAAGCAGACAAACTATCAGGAATAGCCAAATCCAAGATAACTTTTACTGTCCAGAAGAAAACAACAGGCAATTGTAGCAAAGATAAGGATTAACAATCAAGGGGGGTAACAGTGTCTGCCTTATGGTGCTGAGAGCACGAAACAAATGCACTTGACTCATTGACTACAATAAATTTCCAAGTTTGCTGCAAGATCAATGTGGCACACAAGATCAATCTGTAAATTTCTGTCTCAAATTCTACTGTGTATGCAGTTATCAGATGAGGACCTTGCAAGCTTTAGGTTTCCAGAACACTTTACCTCTTGGAATTACAAAGAAACTAACTGAAACTCTTGAACATATTCCTAGCATAGAGTTAGGATATTACATATCCATGTTAATTTTATGATCAATAAGAGATAGGTAGAATTAGAAGTGTTGCACTGTCACATCCCCTTGAAATAACAGAAAAATTTCTGATCACCTAATTGTACATCCCTAACCCCAAAGACATCAGGTCCATCACTTTTCAACAGCTAATACTCAAGTTACTCTATATCCTAAATACAAAAAACACCCTTGTCCCCCCTCTTGCACAAAAGAAATCATATACATTCTCTTGCAAGTTGTATAAACAAGGAACCTACAGAACAACATAAAACAGAATAAATTACATGGAACCATGTTCGCAAACATCCTTTTCACTGTACGATCCCAATCATACTTCTTCTTTCTTTCATGAGGCAACCAAGTGGAAAGCCTTTTGATCTTACATATTACAGAGGCAACCTCTCCAAAGGTCTATCCTCCCCAATCCTATATCCCTCCATAGAACAGTAACCATAACAATGTTCTGACCAATAACCCATCTCAACGCCAAGCTGAAAGAAAAAGAATTTAAAGCAGATAAACGTTTGCAACTTATTCCATATAACATCAATGCCGCCCACATACTGAAATCCAGATTATACCTCTAAAACATAAGAAACATTTACTGCACATTTTACATGATATCTAATAACTAAACTGTATAGGCCATGAGAAACTGGATCATTTTGTCTTTTTCAATAAATACTAATATCAAATGTTTAAAAAAGATCCCTTCACCATACAAAAGTTTTCATAATCCTTCAGATTTCCAAATCAACCATCTCGCTTACACCAAATCACTAATATTAGATAGGAAACCGACTATAACTATTTAGTAATCATTGTTTGTTAGTAAACAAGAAAAGATAAACTGCGGCTACTCCATTAACTTCAGCACCTTCCGTACAGTTGCATTTATTACCATAGATAAGTGATGGGGATCTAAGCAAAGTTGCTACAAGTCATTCATTCAGACAATCAGAGTTATTCAGGAAAAAAGAACTGAGCCTATACAAAGGAGATTAATGCCTCTTGTGCCAAGAGGAAAAGGGGAAAAAAAGGGTGGGATTCCAATATTTAGAGAAAAAAAAAAAATCAAGAAAAGATACGGGAAAAAATTGGGAAAGGCTCGAGAGAGAGATGAGGACCTTCCGGTCTGCTTGAGCATATCAAGCATGTTGGTCTGGAAGACATGATCGACGGCCTCGACGCTGACGCCGGTCCCGCTCTGCGGCATGGCGAACACGTCCACCACCCGCACCGTGTACTCGTCCACGAACTCCCCCAGCATCAACCCCATCACCTCCATCGGAACCCCGGCCCTCCCTATTTTTTGTTTTTTTAATCAATAATTCCAAGATGAAGAAAATATATGCATATATTTATAAAAAGAAACCCTAATTTGATTGAAAGAAAAGAAGACAGAGAAAAAGAGAGCACAAGGAGAGGATGAAATCCCTAGATCTGATGGACGGGAAGGGGTAGGAGGGTTGGCAATTTACCGTGCTTGAGCATCTTGAGGAGGGCGAGGGAGGAGATGTAGACCTGCTCCGACGAGTCTAGCAGCGGGGAGTCGGTGGGCGGGTGCCCCATCGCTCCCGCCCCCGAGAAGATGCGATGCAGCCTCTCCATCTCAATCTCGGGCGTTCTATGCCCCTTCGCTGGAGTGGAGACCCAACTCCGTTCCGAAGGATCATTTATAATACCTGGGGATTTTCAGGCTCTGTCCCAGCCCGGAAATCGCACTCCGTCAAGCTATTAGCCCATTACCAGGCTAAACTGTGAACATGATTGGGCGAGCTCAACAAGACACATTTAAGAGTGCAAATGAGCCGAACAAACCGTAAGCTATCCCAGCTCAACTCGGATCCAAGCTTAACGCAACTCAACCATTACCGAACTTGAATACCGAAATACCCAATCGAGTATATATATTTTTCATAATATTTTATTATTAATTTTATTTTTTAATATAATATAATATTATATTTTAATTATGACTAAGGTTCGAATTCAAGCTTGAGTATGGATCCGTTGATAATCAAGTCGAGCTGATCTCGAATAGTGCTTTTTTTGATTAAATCGAGTTTAAGCTTGAATATTAAAGCTCGATTGATCTTGAATCGAATTTTGAGCTCAAGTATTTTGAATTAAGTTAATTTCAAGCTGCTAACAATTTGACTCGGCTCATTTTGATTGCATCTCTAACCACAGTGAACTCTCTTGCAGATCAAAAACAATCTAACCTAAGAGCTAAAATAATTAACACTGCATACATGGTGCACATGCAAAATCAAAAAAGCTAAAATATTGCTTTTTTTTTATTAAGTCAAGTTTGAGCTTGAACATTAAGATTCGATCGATCTCGAATCGAATTTTGAGCTCCAGTATTTTGAATTAAGTTAATTTCAAGCTTCTAGCTATTCGACTCAGCTCAGCTCAATTGCATATCTAACCACGGTGAACTCCCTTGCAGATCAAAAACAATATAACCAAAGAGCTAAAATAATTAACACTGCATACATGGTGCACATGCAAAATCAAAAAAGCTAAAATAAGTAAATTTGAGATTTTCTCCTCAAATTGGTAAACTAAATTACTTTTGGCACATCCTTGCATCATATAACAAAGAAATTAAAAGCATTCTTGCTAGCATGAAGAACCTGTTATCCTACAACCTCACAAAAAACTTTAATTTGATCTGAAGGAATAGATGTAGCTTGATCCAAAGTAAAGCTATCTGAAAGACCATGCACCCTCTTGCAATGTAGAGAATTATAATATCATCCATATTATTATCAAACAAGAAGAAGAAGAAGAACAAGAAAAAGCAGTAGCAGTAGCAGTAGCTCATATAAATGTTTTCTTTTTGCCAATTTTAACACAATTGACAATCTAACAATGTCCAGTCACAAGAATCTGTAACTTTCTTGCCAAAAGACCATCAAATTAATCCACTTTAGAATCCTACAAATGTAACAAAGAAGCTCCACAGTCACAGGGACAAAGAACTCAAGTGTGGAGATAATTAGCCGCCATCATCAACTCCAAAGTAATTTCAGGTTCAATATGAAACTCCGTCTCCTTTCCACTGCCATGAATGACCATCAACATACGAGTTAGCTCAAGAAAAGAAAAAAGCAAAGCAGAAAAGGCTTTCAAACCATTCTAGAAATTATACAATCATATTACAGGTCGACTCTAGAGCTCAATTTAAGAGCAAAGCATTGCAAGAATAAAAATCAAGTACGCTTCACTAGTTCATGGTAACCACCACAGAGTAAAATGCATACATTATTAGACTCAGGTTCAACTTAACCCTCAACACAAACATAAATGATAGACAAAGATACTGGTATTGCATTTCTAAATTTATAAGCTACCATTTAAAAGGTATTCTCGAAAACCAACATATCCACTGTTAATGTAGAAGATGATCTCTGGGATAAATACATAGATCTAGCCTATAAATCCAACTTAGTCAGAACATGAAGTCCAAAATCCCTTTATATAATTCTCTTTGACCTTTTCTAAATCCATTCATTGTTTCCTATCTTTTACCAAATCTTCATCCATATAACAGCAAATTCATGAGATAATAAAACAGGAGCACAAGCCAATTTCAATTAGAATTTCCCATGAGAAATAAAAAAAAAAATCAATGTAAAAAAACTGTATAAGTGGTTTGATGAAAAGGTTATATGCACCACATATATACATGAAACATTTCCTGTGACCATACTGCCAGCTATAAGTTTGAGCTCTATTACAATACCAATGAACTTAAATTTTTTATTTTCCTTTTTATAAAGCCCTTTCAAGGAAAAAATATTGCATAAGATGACTTGTTATTTCTTCATGCGATCAGAAGTTCAAATACTACAGCAGGTAGATGAAAAATTAAAAATGGTCAATTTTAAGAGCAGTGATCGATATGATTGCACACGTAGGTGCAACCATCTAAATTTGCCTCCATTGGCTCAAAGACATGCTTGGTTCTTGGGTCCACTTGAATCTTCCATGGGACCCACAGCACAGATGCAGCAATTTGCAGTGGGCAACAGGAATATAGGTGGCCGACAACCATGTGAAGCAGTCCTTACATAAGAAGGTAGGGATAAGGTAGGATATTAAAACATAAACACGAGGAAATATTGCTTGGGGGAGCTGTTAGCTACACAAATACGATAAACATTTCCTACTATATATGTTTAAATCTACTAAAATAGAGTGCACTATTCCAGACACTTTCTCAACAAGCAAAAATTTTCCATCTGGATTGCAAAAATAATAAACCTCCCCAGTCTTTCCCTGCCTCCAAGGTTTAAGCATGTAGAAAGTATGCTGCAATGGAAAAATAAAATCCTATTTATACACATAGTATGAACAAAAAAGAACATGCATCAAGGAAAGGCCATCTAATTGCTGAATACAAAGGTAATATTTATTCATCTAGCAACATTTCATAATTATCTTGTTAGGTAAAAATATACACCATGAATTAGTTGTTCCTTGATGTGGTAAAGACTCATGCTCTCATAAACCAATAATTTAACAATTTTACAACTTTTCTCAATACACCTTATCTTCATTAACAAAATTAAATGAAATTTTTATACTTTTAAAAGTTATAGATAGCTTCTCTCATTAAATGTCACCAATTCATATTTAACTTCTGCATATTCAGGGCCTGTTTGTACTAGCATTACAATTTGGATTGTATCTACTTCTGTATATTTATAAATTGATAAGATTAAATCAGATGTAATCATTGGAAAAACATTAAAATAAAAGAAAGGGTGCATAATTTCGTCATTTACCCCCTCAATGGATGGTATCAGGGTAATCCATTAGGTCCAAAGTCAAGAAGAAACTAAAGAAATGCTAGTAGGCTTTTGAGACATAAAATATGTAGCACTTGAACACTAATACCTAGCCCAGCATATTAGACGCATGACAACCCAATATTCAAGTATTCTCTCATTTTTCATGCAATACAAATGACCAATGTTTTGGGACAGAATGACATCCTAGACTGACCGACCACAACAAGACAGCTGGCCAAGATTCTGTCAGCATGTCACCAACCAGTTCCAAATAGTATTTGGATACATCAGGATACTAGCCTAATGTTCTCCAAATCACCTACCCAAGGACAAGGATGTAATAACCGAGAAGTTGTTTCCTTGTCCTTCTTATAGTTCGATGACTTTGCGAACCGAATAAGCCTGTTCTTCATGCTGTCAAGCATGAGAATTTCTTTATTAGCTCCATGCTAACAAAATTCAAGTGCAATTGGGAACCATCCATCCTAAACCTTAGTAAATGAATGCACATGCTAATTCACAAACAAATGTTCATTAACCAGGACAATTTTAAACTCATTAGAATAGTCCCGTTATGATTTGCGACTTTGCTGGATATAGTTCATTAAACTTGAGCAGCTTACCATGAGTTCTTAGTTGGATGGACAACTGAACTGGAAATGACACCATAGGCAATCTATTGGAATTGATTTACTTGCAAAGCTTGAAGGCTTCTACAGGAAAAGTGATTCCTAGTGTAGCATGAAGATGCAACATATCCTGCAAATCTAAAATGAACAATACTGGTTGAACCACGGTTCCCAGCATGTCTTCTCTTGGGTAATCATTTACTAGTTCTTGGACATGCGTGCATATATGCTTGTGTCTGTCATTCTTTTCCATTTGAAGGTGGATAGAAAAAGAGGGCTAGTCCACTACTCCAATATCAATTTGAACAGTTAGAAATTCCAAAAGGTCATTCATATATATTTCGACAAAATACAAGGGCCATCATCAAGCATTCTCGATGCTATCCAACGGACAGGAGAAAAGTTAATGCTGCAGGAGACTACGTATTACAACTAGTACATATTATTTCAGCAACTAAGTGTCAGGCATCAATTATTTTTCCCATCAGGCATTAACTTAAGGATTAACTCGAAATATGGCTGGCTAATCGTCGAAGAGACTCAAACATGCAAGAAACTTAATTTTCGAGGATTAACTTCTCTAGCATTTCTTGAGAAATAAAATTTTAACCGATCAGACAAACTATCCCCCAGGAATTCAAAACCGCTTTGTTCCCTGATTAGACCAATTGTGATCATTAAGGACCGACGAATGCATAAACATTTATTTCTGTTCATGGAGGATTAAATTTTACCCTAGAGAGCGAATTAAGCAGAAAGGAAAGGGGAAAACCAACACGTTAATAAGGAATGATAAGGATTGAGAACGGGAACCTGGCGTATTGAAGGGACCAGTAGAAATACTGGCAGATTTTCTCGAGGATGGGGGTGCTGATCTCCGGAAACGTCACCTCCCCAAGCTGCGTCTCCGCGAAGCCACCTGCCACATTAGAATTGGAAGTCTGGTAAGAAAACCCTATCGTACTAAAACAAAATAAGAAGGGGAAGAGATGGAAGGGAGGAAAGGAGAAGATGGACCAGGGGAGGTGAGCATGTTGCGGATGGTGTGGGAGACCATGGCCGCCTTCTTGTCAATCACGAACTCGAACCCCTCCGCGCTTATCAGCTTCACCGTCTCCTCCTTCATCCCTTCCCCTTTCGAGGTCTCAACGATGATAGGGGTGGTAACTTCCCAGGGCCAGGTCGGTCGATTCTAACGCGGAAACTATTGCAGGATTTACCAGTTACGGTCGAAAAGAAATGGACCAAAAAAAAAGCGGGTCATTTACCCAAAAAAAAAAAAAAAAAGCGGGCCGTAGATCGGGCCGGGCTAATACGTTAACTTAAATCTCAGCTTAAACTTGGGCCAACCCAATCACTCTAGTTGCTAAGCAGAGGGTGGGTCGGTCTGGCCATTTAGGGATTCAACTCTCTCCCTCTTTCTTTCATACGCATATTCCTATCAAATGATTCAAAAACCTCTTTTAGATCTATCATGTTAATGAGAAAAAAGAATGTGAACTTTAAATTATGACTTAGAATTAAGAATAGTTTAATTCAATAATTGTCTTAAAATATCATACTAATTATATGCTCTTGTCTGTCTCCTCTTTCTTGTTTCTTTATCTTTGATGAAAACTAAATTCGATATTCCAAATTTAAAACAACAATAGGCATCATCGAACAAAATCACATACTCAATGGATCTTGCTCTTACTATCTTACATGCATTTTGTTTCATGCTTTCAAGAATTCCATGCACATATTCGAAAATAGCTCTCATATTATACCAATTACATTTCTTTTGAAGCATTGGAAATGATAGTGCCATTTGTCAGCATCCCTAAACACTGCCCCTAAAAGAAGAAGGGGAAAAAAAATCAAAATATCTTGCCTATCATCATTCATATGTCATAGACCAACAAGAAGAGCAGGCATCCTCTTTTTTTTTTTTTTTTTTGCTAAAGAAAAGGGGAAGGGGGGAGGAAGGGACAAGCCCACCCCCGCGTAGCAGCCTTGACTACTGGGCTCTCACCCCGCCAGGAGAATGTTCGATGCGGGTAGACCGAGTCGTGTGTTGGGCACCCCAACCTATTTTACTCATACTATCCCCATCCGTGGGCCGGCTCGGTTATCCGACCCGACCTTTCGTGTGAGTACGTCACACCTGGCATCACCCAGACTACCAGCCGACCAGTAGCGCTTCCAGACCCCGTGTCCAGGCGTGGGGCATCCGGTCTCCAAATTTAATCGATGCCCGCGCGTTTCGAACCTGAAACCACTTGGTTGGAAGCAAACACCCCGTTCCAACTGGGCAGGCATCCCTAAGTAGTTGTTTGTGCAGTAATTTGTTTTTCAATTTTGAATAATTGACCTGACTAGTATATAACTAGTGCAATGTGCGAGGTGCAATTTTTTCTTAATTTTCCAATTGTATTTAAATATAATACAAAATAGATAACAAAAATTGAATAAAATGTAACGGATATAACAACCTAATTATTTCTACAATAAATATTTTTGATGTTAATATTATAATATACCATCACTATACAAAATTCTAAATATATATATATATATACACACATTGATATAGTGAAATAATATATTATTATAAAATAATAAAATCATGATCTATAACACACACACACATATATATATATATATATATATATAAATAAGAAATGGAAAAAATATTGTATTTAAAGTCTATTTAAGTGTAGTATAAAAGAGTCAACAATGATTGTACTTTCACTTTTAATAAAATTATGATCATAAAAAATTAATAAAAATTAATAAACTGTTATTGTAATCTAATAGTGACATTTAACAAGTTGATAAGTTTTTTTATTAATGAAAGAGCTTTATTAATAATTTTGTTAATACGAAGAGTTTGCTTCATTTTATATACATATATAGATATATATTAGGTGGCGGTAGCTCCGGTGGTTACCAAGTTGCTATCGATGATATCCGAGCACCACCGCCAAGGGGAGGAGAATCATCTAAACAACTGTCGGTGTAGGGCCGGATCCACCAAACGACATCAAGTCGGGCTATCATCCTACGGTAAAGCGATGGACACCTCACGCGACCAAAATCACCCGTGCGACGTGGACGGCAGATCCTGGTGCTCGCATTACGAATTGTATGCGTGCTCTGTTTTGGCCCTGCCTTCTTCCTCCCCCTCTACTCGAGGAATAAACGTGGGCGCGGACCGACACCTCCAAGCGGCCAGCGAAAATATTCAAATTATTTTTTTATAAGAATAAAAAATAATAATGGGGGATATTGGAGGCGCATAAAATGTTGATGGGGTTCCATTTCTCGCCATTGACCTCTGGGACTTTGCTCCGCAGTCCTCTCTCTCCTCGCCCCTGAAACCCATCGAATTCCAGGCTTTCTCCGCGTTTCTTCGATCGGATCTCACAGCGGGTAGGGTTTTCTCCAGGCCGATCCTGATCCTATTCAATCCAGTCTTCTCCATCAACTTCGGATTCAGATCTTGATTGTTTTTTTTTTCCAGATCGGAGGGTAGAGGGGAGAAGGAGCGGCAGAGATGGCGCACAGAGTGGATCACGAGTACGATTACCTCTTCAAGATCGTCCTGATCGGTGATTCCGGCGTCGGCAAATCGAACATCCTCTCGAGATTCACCAGAAACGAGTTTTGCTTGGAATCCAAATCCACCATCGGCGTCGAATTCGCCACCAGGACTCTTCAGGTCAGCTGCTTCCGTTCTGGCCTTCTCCGTCCTGTGCCCTCGTTCGTTCTCCCAATCCTTCCGTTTTCATCTGCTCTGCTCCGTTTTAATCGGAGGAACAAGCATTACCACGAATTTGATTTCGAAATAGCTTTCACCACGAATAGTATATTCATATCTTGCTGCTTTGATCTCATAAATGTGGTATATAATGAAGGGGAAAACGAATTTAAGCCTTTAAATTGTCGTCAATTGACCTTGTAATCTGCTTTCAGAACCTAATACTATATTTTACTCTGAGTCATGGTTCGTTACTATATCAAGAATGTAAGGAGTGGCTGCAAAACATTAAAGATTGCGATCTACCTTAATCCGGCAATCCCACCACACTAGAACCTCAGTTAGCATTGTTTTCCGAGGGTCACAAAGCACTTCTTGGAGGGCCAGAAGCTCGATGTTTGATTAAAGTTTTGAAACAACTTAATTGCTCCTCTAAAAGCTAATGAGGTTTACTAGGAAAAGCCTCCAGTTTAGAGCCTTTGGGCAAAAGCTCTACATGAGATGCGTGGGGAAGTTGTTTTCCTTTAGATGAGAAACCTAGGTTTGAGTCCCAGTAACAAGATTTATAATAAATTAATTCAAAATAACCTATAAATTAACAATACTTTATAATAATAATTTTTAATTGTATAATATAATAATGTTATAAAATTACACTATATTTATAGTATTATAATAATATTATATTACTATCATCCTTATTATTATATTATAACAATCATATAATAATGTTATAAAATATCATTATATTTTATAATAAATATAAAAATCTATTTTTGATTATATTTTGTAGATTTAATATTAAAATAAATAATCATGAATAAGAATAATTTTATCGTAAACTTTGATAATACAAACAATTTGACAATTGGCGTCCTTTATCATCATCTCTTGATACTAGAAACATTTTTCCAATTTGGTTACCCAACTATAGCACTTCAGAAGTATAGCTATTAAACAGTTAATAACTTTTTATTAAAAGCTTTGTCGAACCACTGAGGTGGTAGCCTAGTGGGAGCGTGGTCTTACTTCCAACCAAGTGGTTCCGAGTTCGAAACGCACGGGCGTGGATTAAATTGTGGAGACCGAATGCTCCCTGCTCGGACACGGGGTCTGGAAGGGCATATTGCTCTGCTGGTAGCCTCGGTGGTGCTAGGTGTGACGTACTCACACGTGGTATTCGTGCCGGAGCCCAGAGGGGTAACCGAGCCGGGCCCACGGGTGGGGAGGGTATGAGGAAAACCGGCCGGGGTGCCCAATATACGGTCATTTTTGCCCGCATCGAACATTCTCCTGGTGGGGTGGGGGTCCAGTGGGGCTGCTACGCGGGGGTGGGTTTGTCTCTTCCTCCCCCCTTCCCCTTTTGTTTAGCAAAAAAAAAAAAAAAAAAAAAGCTTTGCCGATGAAAGTTCTATTGCCTAAAGCGATACGAACAAAAGCTCTACTACCTAGACCTATGCCAAATGGGGCTTAAGTTACTTTGCTGATGAAAGTTCTATTGCCTAAACCTTTACAAACAAAACTTCTACCACCTAGACCAATGCCAAATGGGGCTTAAGTTACTTACCCATTCCCAACCAACACCCTTCCCACCCTTTTTTGAAGAAACATATAGAGTTTTATTAAACTTCTGATAGAGGGAACTCACCCAGTGGGATTAATTTCAAGGAGAAACTAAAATGGATTTCATTTACCTCTTTGTTGATGCCATTTTGGATGGATTGAAGCAGATTTATGATTATTTGGACAAGAATAGGAGGTTAAGGTACATCACCATTCTAGTACTACTCTTACGCTAGCATGCTTAACTATTGAGCTTAAGATACATCAAGCTTAACTTTTCTTAGAAAATTAGAGATCAAACAACAGAAAATTAGAGATCAAATGCTACCTTATAATTACAGACTAAATGCTAGCGTCTACTTCCAACCCATTAGTGCTTAATCAAATAGTTCCATATACATATTTGTCCTTTAAATAATGCCTTAGAAAAGGGGGAAAAAGGCTTGTGAATGTTTATGAAAAACATGCAAACCGTAGAGACATTTTTTTCTTTTTCTTCTGGGCATGTATTGGTAGTTGATTGTTTGCATGACTGAAAAATCCTTGCCAGGGGGTAAGATGCTGTGAGGTAAAATTCGTAATACGTATAAACTGATGATCTGGTGTTCACAAACCAGCTAAATAGGCGACCAACTTCTGTGCCTGAATTGAAGATATAACTATGAAATTTTCATCCATGCTAGCAAATTTGAGTTAAATTTCTTAAATGATTGTAGAAGTAGTTTAGCTTGTGTAGCTTCTTTTATTATTTTTCCTTTATATTCATATTCTTTCTCTCACTTTTCTCTGCTTTTTATTTTATTTTTTTTATTATATTTTCTTTGTTTTTTAAGGTAAGCTCTAACATTCTAATTGCAATAGGTCCAAAGAATTTACCGTTATAAATTGTTTCTGACATTTATATAATGCAAAACTTGTTTCTATTAATAACAAATTGCCGATGTCATAACAATGATATTAAGTCTTTCATGGAAGTTGATTGCTCTATAGTTAGTTTACTTTGAGATCAATATTGAGAAGAGGAATACTGCTCAATGGAGAGAGTCCAGGCATACAAAGTAAGTGTGCAGAAATGAGAATAATGAGGTGGATGTGTGCTGAATCTATAGGGAGAGGAAGGGGCAGATAAGGATATGGGTAAGAGCTGGGTCAAGAGAGGACATATTGGTGGAGATTGAGAAGTATGGTTTTGTGACTTGAGTATGACCTGGTAAACAAAGGTTCTCATGAATTGTTCAAAGAAAAAGGATGTTAAGGCGAAGAAAAATCTATCACTTTTGTTTAATCTATCAGTTTTTTAAAGTTGACTTTCTTTTTGTGTGTACTGATGATTAATTAATTACTAGATTTGTATCGATTGCACTTCTGCTGCTTGATATTGTTTTAAAGTTGTCTCACGAACTTATTGGGTTTCTGTTTTGAGTGATCTTCAGTTGGTGTCTGTTGGGTTGTTTACCTATTGTTGCATGACATCAAGGTGAAAACCCAACCCTGTGATTGTTAGTATCATGTATTTATGTACTAGAATGACATTTGCAGTTACATTCTGTATTGCTATAGTTCACGGTGCAGCTGTTTGCTTGTCAATTTTGCAAATGCAAGGTGCTCCATCCAAGAAGCTATTATTCTCCTGGATGGAGATAGTACTAAATACAACCATGTGGAGACAGAAATGCATTTTAGATTGGTGAAACATTGAACATTAATTATTTGCTTAATCTCTATATTGGCCCTTGCTCATTATATGGCATACTCTCCTTATATAATGATGCATCAGTTCAGTACTAACCATCATTCAAAAAACCCTCTTTTTTTTGATGAATAACCATTGTTTTGATTGTCTCTTTTGTATCAAGGCTCCATTTGAGGCTTATTCTCCTTGTAGATGTTTATTTTTTTCCATTTGTTTTCCATTCAAGGAATGCCATTATGCACCTCTCTTTATATGGAATGCATATTGTCTTGTGTTATTGTGTTTTGCTGCCTTTGCACTATGGATTGTTGATATTGGGGATTGGCAATCTAAATACTAAATTGTCTTTACATATCTGTCGTAGTGGTTGACTAAGACTTGTGCTGCATCTCTTGTTTTGCTATTTCGATTCTGTTGTTAATGCTGTAAAATTTTGATTTTTATTTTTTTTAAGCAGATAGAGGGAAAGACAGTCAAAGCACAGATATGGGACACTGCTGGCCAGGAGAGGTACCGTGCCATCACCAGTGCATATTACAGAGGTGCAGTGGGAGCACTTCTAGTCTATGACATAACAAAGAGGCAGACTTTTGACAATGTCCAGAGGTGGCTTCGTGAACTCAGAGACCATGCAGACTCCAACATTGTCATTATGATGGCTGGTAACAAGTCTGACTTGAATCATCTAAGAGCAGTTTCAGAGGACGATGGCCAAATATTGGCTGAGAAGGAGGGGCTCTCCTTTCTTGAGACCTCAGCACTGGAAGCAATCAACATTGAGAAGGCATTCCAGACTATTTTGACAGAGATTTACCAAATAATAAGCAAGAAGGCACTTGCTGCTCAAGAGGCAGCAAGCACAGCTGGACCACCCATTCAAGGAACGACCATCAGTGTTGCTGATTCCTCTGGAAATGCAAAGAGAGCTTGCTGTTCCACTTAGGTGATTACCTTTCAGAAAGGAGCACTACAGACTTACAGAGATCTCAAACTATGTGTAGATTACTTCTCCAATTTTTTGTGTGCGATTCTAGGAGACTCTGAAGGTCGATTTCCTTTTTCAAATGAAAATTTTCAATCAAAAGATAGATGTGTTTGGTATAGGATGAGTCCTTTTGTGCTTTGCTTTTCAAGGCACTGAAGCTTGGTAGGGTAGACGATGCACGTAAAGAATTCGGTGCCCACTTTGTACTTTTGATTTGATTCTAACTAAAATGAAACCCCTTTTTGCATCTTCGGATGTGAATTTGTTGCTGATTAAGCTCTTTTCTTTTGGTTGGTCATTTACCATAGCAATTATTTTGTTTGAACCTTCGCGAAGTTTACCGAATGTGTTTGTGAAGAGGAATGCTAAATCATTAATTACACAATCATCATCTTGTTCTCTTTGATATACTAAAAAGTCAAAATGCACGTGTAACATGCTGCTCATTTGATTTGAAAACCAAAGTTTGCGTGTGGTAGTAGAACATAGAACAAGGTGATTAGAATATGGATCAGATCCAGCATTCAAGTAATTTGATGCAATTGATCTACTGATGATCATGGAGAAATATACTCCTTGGATGTTTATGTTTACATGTAATATGCTGTTACTATTTTTCAATACAAGTGTGGCTTTTCACCCGGAATTTCTCCAAATTACAAATTTTTTTAATAAGGACTCATTTGATTCGGGGGAAAAAGAGGGGAGAAAATAGGGTCAACAGAAAAATGGAGAGATATCTTATGTTTGGTTGGAGTTTTCAAAGAAGAGAAATAAAAAAATATTTTTCAGTAAAAATAAGATTGGCATATTTCATGGAAAGAAAAAGCTATGTAGGATATGAGAAAGTCCAATTCCTACTAACTGAAAATTAGGATCTTTTTTTCCAAAAATATCCTCGAGCTTTTAGATAGAATAAGATTAGGTCCTTTTTCTTATTAAGAGAATAACAGATATTTTATACATTTTTTAAAAAAAGTAGGTACTATAAGCCACTATAAAAATGTGTCATTTTTTCGTGATCAACCAAATAGTTTCTTCTTATCTGATGTGGTACTTTTTCTTCTGATATGTTATGCGGCTAGAATTGAACAAAGCTCAATAGTCTACTTTAGTGGGTGTGATTGTGAATCATGATCGAAGAAGAGTCACGCTGAAGTGGACAGCAAACTTGAAGTTGAGAAGACCAGCGTAAGGGCCAAAATCCAGCTCTTGGAGTGATGCCTTGATTTCTCATCAACACTCGGGACGTGAAAGCATATTAGAATTGAAGAGGGTTCTTTTTATAGTTCTGTTAGACAATGAAGGAAAATGTTTAGATATTTCTATAAAATTTAGCCAAAAAATTTATAGTATTTCTGCATTGGGCCACCTATTTGTAAGAGCTTGTAATAGGTTGGGCTTGGGCCGGCCTGGTCTGCTCTGGGAGCGGTCTAGACCGGCCATTTGGGCCGACCAACATGCGTCGGCATGTGCAACGAGGAGAGGACTCTCGGTAGGAGTTGTCTTGCTCCCTAAGTTTGTCACGGAAGAGAATTCTTAGGGCTTGTCGGACTCCAGTGAAAGTTCTAGGACTCGGTCTATAAAAGGCACCTCCCCTCTCCTCTCAAATCTCTTGCTTATGGATCCCAAACAATCCTCACCAGATTTCTTTTATTTTCCAAGTTCTATTTCTGAATCTCTTCTCCGATTATCACCAAGAAAGGCCACTAGAACCTCATTGCCCTAATCCTTCTTCTCTTTCTTTCCCTAGTTTTAGAGTTGCTGGCACATTGATTTGAGCCGGCAAATTGCTGAAATTTGATTCGAAACAGAGGTGCCCTATTTTAGCTTCTTCTCCTGAGTTTTGCCGCCGCCAGCCACCGAATAGGCTGGGTTGTGCTGACCCTAGAGATCCCTATGATCATGTGGTTATCGGTTAGGGAGATAACCATGGTTCAAGCTGAGTTGATCGGTTCTTTGATGATGCTCTTTCTCTTTTCTTATCTTCTTCGCATCGGCCGAGCATCGTCGCCAGTGGTACTGCGGATGAAAGTAGCTATCATTAGAGCTCGACCACCTTGGGCCGCCACCCCCCGATCCAAGAAGAAGAGGGTGAGATTGGGCTCTCTCCTATTTGGAAAAGAAGAGAGCCCTCTCTCTTCTTTCTCTCACCTCTCTCTCTTAGTTTTCTCTTTCTCTATTTCTCTCTCTTCGTATGGTTCTATGGACCCACCAGACGGGTCCTAAATGTTCTCATTGTAGACCTGGGTTGAGCATTGTAAACTGGTGTCGCTGCGACCATCCATTGCGTTTGTCTTACCCCGATTATTACTAACCACCGTTGGATTCTATCATCATAAATTTTTATAGTGTTACCTGTACCATAGTCTGATTCTTGTTTTATGATTTGAATAACTTTATTGGCCAAAGTGGACCAACTCGGATCGTCGGACACTACTACCTAATAATCTAGGTCGGACGCTGCTACCCACTCGATCCCGTCATTCCTACACCCCAACTACTGTCATCTACTGTTGGACCCATAACTGTTAATTTCTAATCTATGACCTTCTTCTTGATTGGATATATAGTTTTTGATTAGATGGATTGAGTTACACTATATTAACTAATTCAACCCAATGGGGCGTTGTCATCTAGCAGATATCGTATATCTTCTTATACGAACCTATTTTCATGATCAACCCTAGTTTTGTATAGGGCTACAATCATCTGGACAGAAAGAAGCCCAACAAGATCTTGTACTTTAGTTTCTCTCTCTTTCTTTTTTTCTTAGTATTTTCTCCCTCTAGCTTGATCCGAAAATTTTTTGGTTAAAGGGACTTAGAGGATAGTCCCAGATTACTACATAATGGTGGACCTTTTAGTAGATCAGTAGAGGGTTCTGGATTGTCGGATATTTTAGATAATTTTTTATGTTGATTTGGTTCTGTAGGAGAACAATCTTCTAGATAAGAGGATGCTGAGCAGGGTTTTGTACACTCCAATTCGTAGATCGTGATGTAGGTAGGTGATTAGTCTGTCTGGATTGTCTGCTAAGAGGTAAGAATCCTTGTACACCGACCTGCATGATATAGATATTTTTGTAGCTATATATGTTTGATATGCTAATGATCTAGATAAGTAAGAAGCAAGAATGATTTTATGATGGTTTTGGTATTAAATCATATTTTGATCATGTATGCTTGTGATTGATAGTATGATAGATGCATATATGAGTATAACTTACACTTGCATAATCGAACTAATGGATGTGGTGCTCTGGACTAACCATATTATATTAATTGCCCCATCACAGGCGAAAAAACATGATCGTGGTTAGTTTAAAGCTGAAAATTAAAAAAAATTAATGTGTGGATGTGAACTGGATCGAATGAACAAAGATTTTAAAAATGTAAAACTATAGCAGGCCCCATCATAGGTTGGAAATATGAAATTATAGTAGGCCACATCACAGGTTGGAAATTTGAAACTATAACAGGCTTTGTCACAGGCTAGAAATGTGAAACTATAGCAAGTCCCATCGTAGGCTGGAAATGTGAAATTATAGCAGGCCAGTCACAAACTAGAAATGTGATACCATAGTAGGCCTCGTCACAAGCTGGAAATGTGATACTATAGCATACTTCATCACAAGTGGGAAATGTGACCAGAATTTGGTCTAAAGTCAAATAGATAATTAATCCGGATCAAGTTAAAAAGGAATGAAATGAAAAGCATTAAAAATATTATTAAAGATTTATGAGATATCATATGATATATCACTCTTAAGTGGCTAAATTTTTATTGATATTTGATGTACATATTTATACTGATTATTCAAGCATTTTTGATAGTCACTTTATGATTTTATGATGTGTGCAATAATTTCTTGTGGTTTTCAAACTTATACTATTATTGTGTTGGTATGAATGTATGGAGATTTTTACTGGGCTGTAAAGCTTACTACCCTTTTCTCTTTTTTTTTTCAGAGATACAGATTGAATAGTATATGATTATAGTTGAGATCGCATATGAAGGAGATGATTAGATAGAACTTCACTGATGTTAGTTGGATGATCAAATTTTGTAATTGGACTAACTCTGTTATTTGGTATGAATTAAGGTCATTATTATACAATAATATTAAGATTGTAATAAATTTTTAGGTATAGTACAGTTTTTAGGAATTTGTCCTAAGCTGTGTGCGGCCGTGCCGCGTGCCTGGATCAGAGTTCGTACAGTCTATACTCTATATGAACTAAATACCATCCAGCTCATATCCTATGGAAAGAAGAACACGATGTTTCCGAGATTTGGACTAGATTTGGAAGGAATTCGAAAAAATACAAGATGGATGGGCCACCGGGACTAATTTTTATAGAATTGTCAGTCTAAATTTATAGAAATTTTTAATCCTGCTGCACGATTACTGCCGGCTGTCATCCAACAGGGCTGTGCATGGCAGCACTCTGGAAGGTGGTCCAAGGTGGCCCCTAGAGGGCCCACCTCTCGCACGTCAAGATGCTCTTGCACGTCCATCCCATCACTTTTCTCACAAAAAGAGCTCGCCACAAGCTGCTGCCCTCGGCCCAACCGTCCAAGCCAAATCTAGGAGATGATACGGCGCCCTCTCCCATCTTCTTCTTCCCCTGTCGTGGTACTTGCTTCCTCCCTTTCTGTCGTACGTTGATGGGTTTGGAGGCATTCCCTGTGTGCGCGCACCTCCAGATACGGCGGTTGGACTGGATACATTTCACCACCCCATCTCCCGGTCTGGACCTCTACCTCCAACCCAAGAGGCCCCGGCGATTGGAGCTGACGGGCTTCAAAGTCGTAGGTGATCATTTTGGCCGCTGCCACTACACGAGGTCAAAGTTGTCGTTACCTTCCTATCTTGCCCCCTTTGCTTCCAATTCCCACTTTTTTTTTTTGACAAAGGATAATAATGGCCTGTTTTTTCACACCCTACTACATAGCTCCGACATGCCGTGTGGCTAGTAGATTATGAGAAATTGACCTTGACCAACATGATATTGCAAAATTGGCCTAGGTTCAATGATGCTGCCAAAACATGCACCACCTAGCCATGAATTAACATCCATTAATTATTAATTCTAGTGCACACCCTAATGCTGCTATTCAATCCAAAGTTCTTGCTTGAATGACTTCTCCTGTAAAGACGGGACCGCCGTATAAAGGGTCCACGATAGATTGTGGCTCACATTAAGCAAAAAAAAAGCAGACTAGCTAGCTAAAGGTGGGGAGGATTAGGCCACAGCGGTATAGCTTTCTAGGAGAGCAGTTGAGCTAGCAGATGGCTTTTTGAAATAACGACCGGTAAACTGACCCTAAGCAGTGGATTCCCCACTTGCACTTTGTTGCTACTCTCATTTATATATATATATATATACACGCACGGGTCTGTCATTTTGTTGATGGTTTTGTGTGTGTACGCGCGCGCGCTAGCTGTGTCTGGTCAGAAGTTGAAGAATGATTTCCTCCATTTGTTTATTTATGTCCGTGTTTGTGTGGAAGGCAATGGTTTCTCGTAATGGCGCCTTGTGGCATTTATTTACTCCAAGTCAAAGAGGACTGAGTTTGGTAATTTGCTTTGCCCACTAAAAGGAGATAAGAAGCCGTTCCCTGTACGTTCACATGGAGCTCGGATGTGACGGTTTTTTGGTGGGCCAGGTTTGGTTGAAGTCTGCAATGTTACATCCATGCCCATCCTTGTGGTAATTCATGGCTATCATTTGAATCCACTTCAGCATCTAAATGCACGAAAAACTCATTGCTTCCATGAGCCAGCCCTTCGACCAGTCTACTAGAATTCAAAGAGGAAAAGCATGATATGGTCATGTTGCAACTTGCATATCATCATTGATTATTGCACTACATCATCGCCACTCTGGCCTTGGTGCAGTCAAATAGTTAATAACAAAGTGGGATCGCTTTTTGTTCTCTTTACCTAAAACCATTTATGTCTTAACATTTTGATGGTCTGAAGAGATTTTAATTCGATTGTTGAAAAATAAAGAAAAAATAAAGAGAATTGTATTTCTGCATGTCTATTACAATATACAGGAGCAACCTTTATATAGACTAGGAGACTGACGAAGTTTGGTAAGGCCGACTAAATTTGGCACAATTAATCACAAACCAATCAAAGTAAAGTTTGATAAGGCCGACTAAGTTTGGCATAATCAATCAATCAATGGATCTAATTAATCATATAATTTTAACACTGATAAAATTGTATCTGAAGAACCACATGATCTAGAATTGAAGCGATGGAAGCTAAATTCATCTTCTGAAAAAAAATTTGACGTCAACAAGGTTGATTTCAAGCTTGTTTCAGGCGAGCAGGAAGCAATCGATCAATTTGGCTACCTAGACCCGGTGCCGACCACAGGGGTCGAAGATTGCATGTATGCTTCACCCATCTCATTAATGATAAAGCTGCATCTGTTCGTGTCACTCAAAACATGCAGATTCCTATAAAATGTAAGAATATATATAAGAACATGTCCGTTGAGGTGAATCCTCCTTTTTTCTGAGCTCGAAATACACGTGAACTGCATTGGCACTAACCCGGAGCTGCTTTCCATTGCGTGGAAAAGCAATGCTGAGAGCCTGAGAGCAAATTAATCACTTGAGTGATACCACGGCACCAGCCTGATGCTAACGTCACCAACGGCGACCCAACTTTTCCAGAGATAGGAACTCGATTCTCTCATTCTTTCCGACCGAATGAATTGGACTGAGAACTATGACGCGCTGTCACTCCTCCCGCCACAGGACCGTGAAGAGCCACGTACAAGGATGCAGAGAATTGCGTGGGTTCGGTGCCTGGGACCAAGCAGGGGATATTGGATATGTATATTGGAGAAAGGTTTATCGAGTACTCGGAAGGATTAGCAAGCGGAAGTTAATTGTTTTCCATTCTTCCGGTAAAACCAAGTGATTTACTTTAAGCAAGTGCTTGAGAGCCACTTTGTCAACAAAGAGGCGCACTAAACGCCATCACATCACTTAGATCAATTGCGGGTGGAGTGCTTACGGTTACCGACAAGTGCCCGCATGTATATCTTATTTGTGCTAGCTGTATATATGTTTGAGCATATTATCCACATGCATGAGAAGTAATAGCAAGCACCGACGAATTAATGATATATATCGATCGTGTCAAGTAAAGTGGTGCAATCTAATCCACTTGACATCCAACTTATGTCTCCCACCAGAGTTGTCGGCATTAATCATTGCTTGTCATGCAATTTGCGAGACTGATCTCATTCCGCAATAACTCTCCAATCCTAATGGCCGTGAACCTGCATCTGGACACAGCTGCTGTTTCCGACTCTCAAAATGAAATTGCTTCCCTGTTTTTCTGATGAAACGATTAGGCCAAGAAGCTAGCCTAATCACTTCCATTCCATAGGTGAAATTGTTAACTAATATTATGTGCCAACTTGGTTGGAGATATTAATCATCCATTTGTATGCACCAAATAATTTAAAAAATGAGAAAAGGACGCAAACCGCTCAGAAAGATGGTGCAGATCTGGCAAATCATGGAGATGTTTTAGGGAGTCAGCTTAAGCATGCATACTGAATTTTTATTTTTGACAGAAGTAGAATTGCGGATAACAAGTAGGTTACTAGATTGTGCACGCTTCCAGGTGAAGGTTGAATGCTCCTGCCTTGAACCACAAAATACCGTCTTAACATTATGATCTTGCATCCGATACATGCTGATTAAAGAGGGGAGGATGTAGTTCACATAGTTTTGGCAGTTTTTACCTATATGAATAATGAAGCTGTGGGTTTAGGTTTTTTTTCGGATAATAAATTTGTTGAATTATTACACACAACAATGGCATCTACAAGATAGAGATTAATTGTACAACTTTTTTTATCCATCTTTCTTTCCTTGTAAGAGCTAGGGAGCAATATGGTTTCAATTAGTAACAATGGTGTGGTTTGTCAAACAAAAATGTGAAGTGGCTTTGTGGAAACCATTGATGCAAGGTTTTCATCTTGGTCGATTTTTATTAGAGTTGGACATTCACCAATATAATGTAATTAATATCTCAGCCTTCACTGGTCGGCGAATATTTTCTTTAAAAATACTATATAGACCAATATAAAGTAATATGTCCTATGACACCATATAATATGATAGGATTTATTACTTTATCATTTCCTGATTAAAATTTTTACCAATTTAAATCAATTTATGATATTTATTTATATAATATTTAAAATGGTAACATGTCCATATTACCAGCAAATTAAGATCTTGTAATATCTTGATTTTTTTTCTTCTAATTTTCAATTAGATAGAGATGAATCAGGATCTTGGATCATCTTGATAAGACCTTGAAATTAATATCTCGATTTTTATTTTTTATTT
Source organism: Phoenix dactylifera (assembly GCF_009389715.1). Taxonomy (NCBI): domain Eukaryota; kingdom Viridiplantae; phylum Streptophyta; class Magnoliopsida; order Arecales; family Arecaceae; genus Phoenix; species Phoenix dactylifera. The sequence continues at coordinate 470,060 of NC_052394.1, read as the reverse complement.
TCAAATTTAGGCTAAGATATATCAATGTCTTGAAACATCTCGCACCATCGATCAAGATGGCTGAGGTATCAATTTCAAAAATCTTGCTCATATATATGTTGACGGAAATTATTGTCATAATTAACTATCAATCCTTTAATTGATGGCCATTTTGTATTGAATTTCTATTGATTCTAAATTTTAGTTACCTTCTTTTATTTCAATCGAGTACCGTTTAATATCTAATCTCTAAGGCTTTGCAATTATCTTCCAGGGCGAATCATATCCACACGTCACAACACATAGGAAATACCTTTATATTTTATGTGGCTATAGCCTATGGGCTAGCTTTAGCGGAAGATAGCTGAACGATCGATATGCATGCCTTTTGAAAGTGGTCCAACGAGACCTGCCTCTTTCCATTCAGTCTTCCTACTCGAGGATTCGATTCCTTTGCCCGCCAGCGACAGCTGAAGTGCTGGTAGGAGAGAATTTGTTATCGTCCAATATCCGAAACACCAGCAAAGGCCATAATTGCAGAAAAAATTAGGGCGTCCCAATTCGATGGGATGCTATATAAAGAGCCATGGAGCTCCCCTTGCTCTCAGCCAGCTTAGCGCACCTAATCAGTCTTCCCTCGCATCTTCAACTCCCCATCTCCAGTTCCTCTTCTCTTCTATGAGAACAGAACTAGCTGCAACCCCCATCTCACTCATGGAACCGGGGATGTTCGACGAGAAGGGGAGAGGGGAGGCACAAGTTGAGGAAAAACGGGTCTATGATTCATCCGTTGATCACAAGGGAAGGGTTCCTCTCAGGGCCTCAACTGGAGCCTGGAAAGCAGCCCTCTTCATCATAGGTAATATATATTTATGGCCCGTGAGCACCTGAGAGAAGCTGAGTTGTGTATTAATTAGTTTCTCATGAAAGAGTTCATTCGTTACATTATACATCGATCGATCGCGTATACATATGCTTTCCTTGCATGGTGCAGCAATAGAGTTCAGTGAGAGGCTGAGCTATTTCGGTCTGGCCACCAACCTCATCATATACCTGACCAAGGTGCTCCATCAGGAGGTGAAGACGGCGGCCAAGAACGTCAACTACTGGTCCGGGGTCACCACCGTGATGCCGCTCATCGGAGGGTTCATCGCCGACGCCTACCTGGGGAGGTTCTCCACCGTCCTCTGTTCCTCCCTCATTTATCTCGGGGTGAGCGTGATGAGCATAACACCACCATGATGCTTTCTCTTTCTTGTTCCTTGATTAGTCCGTCACTTTCTTAATTTGTTTTGAAGGAGCTTCTTAAGATTTCCGGGCTAGGGAAAAAAATCGTCAAAAATACAAAACCACACACACACGCACACGCACACGCACAAAAAAAAATTCTTAAGGGGAAGAAAGACATCGAGAAAAGAGAATTTTAATAGCGACCTCGCTCAGCAGGGCGCACCACTCGCCAGAGACGTTTCTTTCCTATTCCGGCCGCGGTGAATAACCGAACAAGTTATCCGAGATAATTCCAACGTCGGCGAATAAAGATGTGGGCCAAGGCCAATTTCGAGTCAGGCCAGGCCCGCACAAGTTTTACCTGATGGTGCACAACAACATGGGCAGCATCATGTCTGTCTGAGTCGATCACATCGTGCACCAACCCACTTCTACGCCCTTCCCATATTCCTGCCGTCGTGGCAGCTTGCATCGCCTTGCATGCATTCCAAGTTGCAAAGCTTACGACCACCGAGTCACATGACGCGCTGAACCACCAAAAAGATGGTTGTCGCTTTTCCCCTGCTGCCAATATTCTTCACACGGCCTTCGCGAACACGACGTTGGTCTATATTCTGTCGTTGGATATTTTCTCCTCACGTTCAACTGTTAAAAAAAAAAGAAAAAGAAAATTCACTGTCAAAAATTAAAAAAAATCAAGTTCACTTCTCCAGAGCTACTGCACTCGATACCAAATAAGCACGCTTGACTCAGCTGACTTTCTTCGCTTCGGCTGAAGCACTCTGATGGGTATCTGGTGCCGTTGCTATGCTACGTTCCTCCTGACTTTTTGCTGTCATGTTACTTTCCTCCTATGGAAGAACATACTTTTCGCTTCGACTGTCCGTCTCAATTGCAGCACAGCTAGTTTCAACCTAGGCACGATCCACCACCGAGGTGCAAAAGCCGATTTGGAATGCCGGACTTAAAACAAAGTCATATTACATATGATTGATTTTACGTTGATCATGAAATCTCGAAGAGTTTGTAACATAAAACAGCTAGCATCGAGTCTATATAATTCATTGGATCTTTCTTGTCGCAGGGTCTCATCCTCTTGACCATGTGTCAACTGGTCCCGGGCCTGAAGCCCTACCACAGATCATTACGACTCCATGAGATTATCTTCTTCGTGGCCATTTATTTGATCTCTATTGGCACTGGGGGTCACAAACCCGCACTCGAGAGCTTCGGAGCGGACCAATTCGACGACGACCATGAGGAGGAGAGGAAGAAGAAGATGTCATACTTTAACTGGTGGAACTTTGGGCTGTGCTGTGGGCTGTTGCTAGGGGTCACCGTGATTGTATACATCGAGGACAAGGTGAGCTGGGGTGTGGCTGATATTATCCTCACCTCGGTTATGGGAATCAGCCTGGTGATATTCTTGTTGGGGAGGCCATTCTACCGATACCGGGTGCCGACGGGTAGCCCCCTGACGCCCATGCTGCAAGTTCTCGTGGCAGCCATGGCCAAAAGACACCTCCCTCACCCTTCTCATGCCGGACAGTTGTACGAGGTTCCAAAGTCGCAGAAGAGTGACAAGAGACTGCTTTTCCACACCAACCAACTCAGGTATAATAAAACTATGCAGCTCCTTTCAACCTCACTCCTCTCGATTAGTTGATTCATTACTCTTCCATAAAACCCTAGCTGTCTGCGGGCTTGTCACTCGAGCACTATATAGCGTTTGGGCCCGATAACACTGTCGCTAGGCCTGGTGTTTCCCCTGAGCTACCTTTAGATCAAATCATATCACCGCAGCGCCAAGATGGCCTTGACAAGCGGGATATGTTACCAGTTCCTGTACCTGGACCCGATTTAGATTGCATTCTGAGTGAGCCCGTGGTTAGAGCGGGCCACATGTGGGCCTAGTAACGCTTTAGTCATCACGTGCACTCGGCCCAATTTGCTTCGCTCTTCGAACGCCAAAATTCGCGACACTTTAATCCACTTGGCCTTTTATGTTCTCGGATCAATTCCTCCTGATTCCATGAATGAATTCTCAGGTTTCTTGACAAAGCCGCCATTATCGAGCATAGAGACGATGAGGCCGCCTTCGCAGCTGAGAAACTAAACCCATGGCGGCTAGCCACGGTGACTCAAGTGGAGGAGACCAAATTAATCCTCGCCATGGTTCCCATATGGTCAGCCTCCCTGCCATTCGGCATCTGCGTGGCACAAACCTCCACTTTCTTCATCAAGCAAGCTAGCATCATGGACCGAAAACTAGCCGGTGGCTTCGACGTCCCTCCAGCCTCTGTCTTCTCCCTTGCTGCCATCAGCATGATCATCTCTGTAAGCTTTTATGACAAGATTCTGGTACCCTTCTTAAGACGAGCCACTGGGAACGAGAGGGGCATGAGCATCCTCAGAAGGATCGGAATAGGCATGGTGTTCTGCATCGTCGCCATGGCTGCCGCAGCCATTGTAGAAAGGAAGAGGCTGAGGGTGGCCGAGGCAGAGCAAACAAGCGTGGTCTCCATGAGCGTACTTTGGCTGGTTCCTCAATTCATGATCATGGGCTTCGGCGATGGGTTCACCATTGTGGGCCTGCAAGAGTATTTCTACGATCAAGTGCCTGATTGCATGCGGAGCCTGGGACTGGCCTTCTACTTGAGCGTGATAGGCACAGGCAGCTTTTTGAGTAGCCTCTTGATCACTGTTGCTGACCATTTGACTGGGAAGGGAGGGAGGGCTGGCTGGTTCGCCAAGGACCTGAACGAGAGTCGCTTGGACCTCTTCTACTGGTTGCTAGCTGCTATAGCTGCAGTAGGCCTCTGTGGGTACGTGTACCTAGCCAGTAGGTACTCCTACAAAAATGTGCAGAGAAAGGTGGGAATTGCCAATTTCCCTCAACAAGATGACATAGAATCTAGCAAATCTTGATATGTCTACATCAAACACCTCTGTATGGATTGTTTCCAGTAGTATGTTTATGTTTGAAGAATGGCATTAGCTATGCTTTTGTTGTATCATCAAGAAGAATAAAATGTGTCATCACTTTGCAAATCTAACGAGTCAGTTTGTATCGACACCACATAAATTTTGAGCCATAAGGTTTTACTAGGTGCGATCATATCAGTACTAATGCACCGGATCCTATTAGAACTCCGCAGATAAATATGCTTGGACGAGAGTAGTACTAGAATGAGTAAGCTGTAAGGTTTAACTGGTGCTTAGAGTATCTGGGTCTTTCGTTCACACCCGTATCCACAGTGAAACTAATCTCGCTCCCAATAACGTAGTGCCACCCGAAAGCAGCACTCATCTTGTGTTGCTCTTGGAAGTGCTTTTTACAAAACTCCACATGGGAATCATATTTGTTAATAAAATGGGCCACAAAATAGCACATAGATAACTCATAGTGCTGATTTGGTCATTGCTTGGCCGACCATATATACAAGGCTGGTCCTCCATCTTAAGAGTCGGGGCCAGATAAAGCCCCTATGGTTTTTGCCCCAACTAATCCATCTCTGAGCCATAAAGGTGGTTCCAGAAAGAAGAGTCCGATATTGAGGACCTTTATTAGAGGACAACACTTGATTGCTAGCCAGCTAAAAAAGACTCTGCTGATCTATCGTCCCATTATTCTAATGCACGCGAAGGCAGTGCATGTGCAAACCGTAGATAACTATCCTGACGGCCGCTTCCTAGCGTCGCCAAACCTCCGGTGCCTTTCTTTTTTTTTTTGCTAGACTCGGTGCCTTTCTTGGTGTGTCACCAACTTCAACTATATATCAACACATCATTGATTCCGGATGAAAATATTGCACCTTTATAAAGATAGACACTATACCTCCTTTAACCTTTTCTCCGCTCTGTTAAGCTCACAGCTTTAGAACGAATCGATTCCTTCCACCCTCACGGAACACAAAGTTAACTAAATAATTAATTATTAACTAGGGTCGAGAATCTTTATTGTACTCCAATTATTCTTCTCGAAAGCTTTACCGGGCCACGGGGATTTAAAAACTTGCTTAAAAAAAAATCAAATTTTATTATTATCCACAATTATGGAACTAGAGCTCTGGCTTTGTCTTCTTTTCAGCTTGGGCTCCTCCTTTAGAGCACCAGCTGGACCCACCGGGCCGCACTCGGCACGCCCTGGTTAACCACGAACGCCATGTAATACCCCGGCGGCGCCACCCTCCCGTTCGGCGGTGCCTTGCAAGCAATGCGGTACCGATGCGGAGCCCCATCTCCGCCGCCCCTTGCCACCTCCGCCGGCGGCGAAACGGCCAGCCTCACCATCCTCTGCCCCTGCGAGAACGAGTGGGTTGCGAAGGGCGCGCTTAGGAGGTTCACCTCCAGAACCCCCACCACCGGCAGCGCCACCTCTACCTCCACCTCGAACCCCTCCCCGTAACCCACCTTCTCCGGTGCAGCCTCGAGCCCCGGCCGGAGGCTGGCCTTATCCGGCGACAGATACTCCGGCGAGAACGCCTCCACCCGGAGCTCCGTCGGGAATTCGCCTTCGAAGCGGTAGAAGTAGTGGGGGTTGCTTCCCGCCACCAGGACCCGCCCGTCCGGCAGGAGGTTGGCCGTGGAATGGTACATCCGGGGAATCTCGGTCGGGGTCAGCGTCATGAACCTTAATCCGTCAGGTTCGTTGGGCCGATAAAGGACCGGGTTGAGGCACGGTCTGGAGGCCAACTCGAAGCCCTGAGAGCCGGCCTGCGCGCCGTTGATGATGAGGACCTCTCCCGTGGGCAGCATCACCATGTCGCCCATGATCCTCGGGAACGCCATCTCCTCCATGGCCCATACAGGGTCCGTGTCGGTCGCCACGAGCCGGCCGCACGTGACCCCGGCCGGCATTTCGAAGTCCCGGTGGAGAAAGGCCCCGTACTGGGCCCCGCCGCAGACCACGACCTCGGCCCTGGAGTAGCCGTCCGCCGGGTCGAGGGGGAGCATGGCGGAGGAGCCGCCGGAGGGATAGTTGCGGGGCCCACCGTCGAGGACGGGGTACTCGCGGAGGACGTCGCCGGTGTCTGGGTCGTAGAGGACGGACCGGTCGTTGGCGAAGACGAAGAGGTGGCCGTCGGGGAGGAGGTGGACGAAGGGGTAGAGGTTGTCCATCTGGGGGTCCGAGGCGGCGGCGAGGAAGGGGAAGGGGCGGAGGGGACGGTCCGGCGGATAGAACTCGACGGAGGGGGCGGCGCGGCCGCCGACGATGACGACGGAGCCGTCGGGGAGGATCTGGTTGGTGGCGTACCAGCGCCCGGCGGCGAGGAGGGGGGAGGGGAGCTCGAGCCAGTCGCAGGGGCTGCGGTCGTCGAGGGAGCAGGGAGAGATGGTGCGGAGCTTGCGGAGGCCGTCGAGGTCGCCGCCAGTCTGGAGGAGGGTGCCGTCGGGGAGGAACTGACCGGAGGAGCACCAGGTGTCGGTGAGGATGGAGAGGGGGCGGAGCCGGCGGGTGGCGGGGTCGAGGAGGGCGGAGTGGGCGGTGCAGTCGCCGCCGGGGAGGGCGCGGTCGGTGGGGTCGCGGCGGCAGTGGCTCTTGGGGAGGGGGAGCCGGGAAGGCCCGATGTCGGTCCTGTCCAGGAGGACGACCGTGCCGAACCGGGTGACGGCCGTGTGCATGGAGGCGATGCCGGCGTCCTCGACCAGCACCTCCCAGGTGCCGGGCAGCTGCGCATGCGTGAGGCTCACGCTCGTCAGCAGCAGCAGCACGTGCAAGGACAGACGGACGAGGCCGTGGGGCGGTCCGGTGGAAGCGGAGGCCGCTGCTGCCATGGTCGGAATTTCTGTACTTCAGAACGTCCGGAGTCAAATGTAGGAGTGGGCGTCTTCGGGCTTAAAATGGCGACCTCGATTCGGCTCCACCTGGAGTATATAGTTGGAGGGGAGGCATCGAAACGAAACGAAGAGAAAAGCTCCAGTAACGACGCCCGACCACCGCAGCAAGAGTAGCCCGCAATGTGGCCAAAAGGGAAAAATAAAAGAAGAGGCAAGGCTGCCGCTAATAAGCTGGCATTGACCCAGCCTGGATCAAGGGATGACCGTTTGATGGCAGCGTTTTGGACTGCCAGAATCTCAATTTAGCACCGAAATCTTATACACCATGGAATTGGTATAAAAGCGTTAGATACAGACAGAGAGAGAGAGAGAGAGAGAGATGGTGGGGGAGAGAGCGCCCACCGTTTCCGGCATGCGTCCACCGTTCTCGGCGGAGCCCACATCAACGGTGGGAGATGCAGACAGGTTAAAGGGGCCGGCACGTTCCGGGGCGGGTGTGGTGGCACCCGCAGCATCTACCTCGTGTCATGTGATTCTCCTGATGGGCCAAGTGGGTCGTAAGGTTTACGAAAGCAGACGATAGAAAATAAAACAATTCCGTGTTGTGCTCTTGAACGGGACATTTGCCTGCCGCTTAGCTGATTACGACCCTCCACCCACTAGCTTAGTAGACTCTCATCAAGGGTTGCGGTTTGGACCCGCTGCCGTTGCAGGCTCCGGGTGTGCTGCAAGGATAACTTTAAGAGTCGTGCAACATTTTGATGGTCCCGTTAAAAAAATAAGGGCCATTGGAAGATGAATAACATCTCTCAGCAATTTAGCGGCCGGCATCTGATTACGGACTCATTATTCCGGAGCAGACGGGGAATTCCTTAGCATAATAGCATGTTCTCGGTCTTGGTTTGCCAAAGTAGGTCCTGTAAATCCAGAGAAGGAACTGCCGCTCTTCCTTCGAGTTAACAGCAAAACTGCATGACATGGGCCATAAATTCACGCTCCAATAATTATGAACAATGATAAAGATGTCGTCGTCACGAATGATGGATATCTATTTTGAGGACCTTGATTTTATCAGTATACCTTATTCTTGAAAGCCGTGTACTTGTTCTAACAATATTTACTAATGTTGATAGAGTAAGATTAATAAACTTCATGAAAGGAAACTACTATATAAAACTTGCTACTGCTCACTTCATCAATTTTGTACGGAAGTCAACGATTGGCTAAGTAGCATGTAAGACTAACTGACATCGCCTAATATCCATGTACCACACCAATCCCCCATTGCCCAATCATGAAAATTTTGACTAATATAGCAGGGGATCAATGCTAATGCTCTTCATGGAAATTACTTGGCATGATAATAAACTTAGCATATCTAAACTTTCATCACCACTTTTTGATGTGGAGGACACAAGCACCAACTTCAATTTAATCTTAGCCGTACAATACAAGCAACATCATGGACAATGTTGAGCCTTATTGCGCATGAAGCAAAGGTAAATTTAAGCTGATTTATTGTTCTAGACTGTGTGTTTAAGGTAAATTGATCGACAACGGGTTGAAACAAATTAAATAGATTAAAGGGTTAAACCTTGCCACCCCTAGTCAAGATCATAATATCCATCCAACGGTGAGCCTAACATCAGGATGTTAGAGCACAGAACCTTTAAAATATCTTGAAAACAATGGTTGCGGAGAGGAGGTCAAAACATAAAATTGGAGTGATTCAAAGGTGTACATGATTCATAATCACAAAATATTTTCAAGGAAAAGATTGTGGGGCTGGTGGCTGAACACGGCCCAACCAGGGCCCAAATTTGTTGACAAACGCAGCCCACCACGCAACACTGTTCGTAGGCGCCCTTGTATTTGGGTCTTAGCCTCCTAAACTATTTCAAGTGGTGCCTTTGCTGCTTGTAGTTAATGTCGAATAAGAACAAGTTTAAGTGAAAAATAACATTTTTTTATCTGAACAAAGAAACGGCTTTCTCTTTTTTTTTTATGAAATGCTTTTTAGATAGAAAAAGAAGAAGAAGAAGAAGAAGAAGAAGAAGGATATGCAATGCACCTTCATTGTTTGGTCAATGGAAGCAATGACAGAGGAATGATGAAAAGGAGGTGCAATGTACAAAGTATGCCGGTCAGGGGAGATGCAATATATAGAGTAACCCGGAAATTTGAGTTGGCAAAAAGAAGATTGAAACGATGAACCGAGTCGCAGTGGGGAATATTTTTCGCCATATCGAAGAGATGGAGATAGTCGTTGGCCAACTGGAAGAAAAAGAAGATGCTCAAGGGGGTCTCTTTGAGGAGAGATTTTGCCTACTTAGGGTAAATCTATCGACTTACCACTCTCTTCTTCACCAACAAGATACTTTGGAGCTAGAAATCCAGAATTTCTTAGCTAAGGGATGGAGATGGTAATTCAAAATTTTCCATCGCTCTATAGCAGTGAGGAAACAGAGGAACTGTATTAGATTGCTGAAGACTAGTAAGGGTTCGTTGTTAGAGGACCTAGAGGAAATCAAGAATGAATTGTTCCAATTTTTCAAGCCAGATGGAGATTGGATGCAAAGTCATCTCACTTGGGTCCTCGTCCAAGTCGAAGAGACTCTTTTCAGGAGAATACAGGGTTAATGAGCCCAGTGATGGATAAGGGGGTTACGGATACTCTAAGAACTTTGGTTGGTGTTAAATTAAGCTCCAAATTTGGACAGCTTTTCAACTTTCTTCTTCAAGATGTAATGGCCCATCATTCAGGAGGATGTGTGCTAGGCAGGGAAACAATACTTTGAAAATAGCTCTATGCTAGATGCTTGGAAGAGAACTTTTGCAACCCCGCTCCTTGAGAGATCCAGTCCCATATGGAGGCGGTACACTTGAGACTTATCCATTTGTGCACCATCCTTTGCCAATTAATTGCAAAGATTATGGTAGCTAGAATGCTGCCGCTTCTAAATGATCTAATTAGTCCTAACTCCTAAATAGGGAGCCTTCATTAGGGGCAAAGGCATATTAGATAACACTCTTCTAGTCAAGGAATTTACGTAGGACCTCATAAAAGCTCCCACATGTAGATGCTTGATGGCCATCAAAATTGACATAGAGCGGGTCTATGGCTAGCTGTGATGGGATTTCCTATTTCTCTTTCTAACATAGCTTGGGTTCTAGGATGGGTGGATCGGCTGGATAAGGGGTTGTGTGGTCTAGCTTCTTTTGCTCTTTTGGTAAATGAAACTCCTGCAAAGTATTTCTAATTAAAGACTGGGGTTGTGCTAGGGTTGTCTCTTGTCACCTTGTTTGTTCATCATCTTTGCTAATACTCTCTCCTGTATGTATGCTAAGGGCGGTTAGTGGTAGAGCTGATTATGCGTTGGGTCTCAAGCCTAAATTTTATTCATTTTTAGTCCGGCTTCAGGCCGGCCCTTTTTCAAAGTGAAGCTTTTTTGTGCCCAAGCCGGCCCATGACTAGTTCTAGTTGGCAGCCTATCAACCTAGTCCCTTAGCCCCCCTCCACTGCTCCACACACCTTCTGTCCGTAGATGGTTGTCTTGTCATAGGTTGGGTTCTAATGAGTAATGTGGTGGTATTTAGAGGGTTGGTCCTCGACTATTTTCAATGGTGTTTATGATTCATAATCACAAAACTCTTTGGAGGATAGGATCGTGGGGCTGGTGGCTGAAGAAGGCCCAATTATTTTTGGATCGACCCTGGGCCCAAATTTGTTGACCCTTGTGTTTATATGTTAGCGTTCTAAGCTGTTTCAAGGGGTGTCCGTTCTGGTATATTTAAGAACAAGGTTAAGTGAAAAATAACGACATCCTTTTATCCGAACAAAAAGCAGCTTTCTTTTTCTCTGAAATGCTGCTTAGATCTTGAATTTTGAACAAAATGAGACTTCCACCTGGAACCAAACTATGATTTTTTCTGTTTTGCAAGAAAATACCAGTATCCTGACGAATCTTGTGAACCTCTCAGCCCATCGAAATTTGGGCCTTAAAGAGAGTGGCTGGGTCAGTTCTATCTAGCGGTTTTCTAAGGGATGATCAGGTGGATCCAAACGCGTTGCTGGAAACTTGGATCTCAATCGGTGAAATGTCAGCCGGACTGCCCAAGTTGCAGCGGCCCATGCGGTCCGGTTTCAAATGACCGAGCGCAGGTGATCGTACGACCGGAGACTCAGCGGCCTAAAAGAGAGGGGGAGTTGCATCCAGACAAAGGGAGTCCGTGCATCAATGCCGCTTTATTTTCACTTGCATTCTGGCCATCCTTCACTCCCGCGTCCGTAGCCATTAAAGCACCCCAGGCCGTACAGTAATCGGGTTGAACAGGCCTCGGTATCCGGGGATCGACGGGAAACTCGGGCGCTCCCTTCCCTCATCTCAAGCAAAAGATCTGCTGCGGGGACTCTGCACTCTGCAGCGCAAAAGATTGAAAAGGAAAAGTAACCAAGGGCACCAGTACTCGCCCTGAAGCAGCGAAGCAGTACTCTCTCTCCACTCAGTTCTCAGTCAGAGAACAGACGACGTCACGTTTCCCTTAACACCGTAACGCAGCACTGCACCTCCACCTAACCCGCTTTATTGAGGAGCAAACCCAATAATGATCATTCCTCAGGAAGCCGGCACGAACGCTCCGACACGTGGTTAATGATGACCGTGATCCGCGTAATAATCTTTTATTTTCGAATCATCTTCCCCCTACGCTACTCCCCAAATCTGGCTGTCATCATCGCCATTCACGCCACGGCACGACGAATGTGCGATGTAACGTCACGTTCTCATTTGATTTTACTACGATACCCTCCCAGGCTCGCTTCCCAATGGCATGCGGGGAGCCTCGCTGAACCAGGGCGATCGGCCCGCCCTCTGGGGGCGGATGGAACGTCCCCTTCACCCCGGCCCCGTCGCTCCGAATGGTAAGTTGGAACTTGGAAGGTATACGAACGGCTGCGATCTTCCGTGAAGCGAGCGATGAAGGGCATTTTTGTCATTTAGTTTCCACTTAAATTCCCGATCCGGGATAGCGATGGAGGTCCCACCGACCTCCGGTTTCGGATCCCACGTGCGTCAGCCACAGCCGTTCGCTCGACACCGAGTCCCATATTCTCCACCCAATCACGAATTTTAATTTAAATTAATGAATGGAGAATCATTGATCACACATACGCTCGTTGCTAGTGATCCTCAAACCGCGCGACACATCCAACAGAGTGGGGGCATATTTGTCATTTGCCTTAGTCATTAAATCCGATTTCCTTCCTCGCCTCTCTGTCTCTTTCTCACTCCCACTTCTCATATCTTTTTCGCCTTTCGCTTTCATTGTTTCCTGTAATCCTCTCTCTCTCTCTCTCTCTCTCTCTCTCGCTCCTTTGGCAGAAGAAAGCAAGCGACCTTGGTTACAAAAAAATCAGAAAGGGAAAAGTTATCTAGCTGTAGACCTTTCTTGTTCTCTCTCCAGGGGAAGAGGTGTGGGGAAGAAGATGTCGGCGGCAGCGGAGCGATTCGTCGTTGAAGGAGGAGAGGAGCAGCTACTTCAACAGCATCCGATTTACCACGTGCCCCAGCACGGCCGGAGGGAGAAGCTCCGGTTCCCGCCGGAGGACTCTCCACCACCCACCTCCTTACTGTTACTCCCCGATGCCACCATCGCTTCGCCGCTCTACCCCACCAGCACCCTCACCTCCTTCTTTCCGGCCTCTTCCTCCGCTTCTTCCTCGTCTTCCTCTACCTATTATTCGCAAAACTCTAACTACAATATCGCTTCCAGTACCCAATTCTCGGGCCACACATCCACTCTCTCTCTCCCAGCACACCAGCACCACCAGATCTCCAACCAGGGCTTCTCTCTGTCCCTGTCTTCCTCTCCTTCCAACCCTCCACCCCCTCCTCGCCACCAGTCGGGCGTCGGAATAAACCACGGGGTGCTGAGGAGCCCGGCTCCTCTCGGGCCATTCACGGGCTACGCCACCGTCCTCAACCGCTCGAGGTTTTTCGAGCCTGCCCGGCAGCTTCTTGAAGAAATATGCGGTGCTGGCCGTAGAGCAGTAACAGCAGCTGAAGGAAGCAGCGCTGACGATATGCTTTTAGATGCTGATCCACCGGCCCCGTCGCCGATGGATCATCGGATGGAGCTGAACGACCGGATCTCGAGCACGGAGCAGCAGTGGAAGAAGACCAGGCTTGTCTCCATGCTTGATGAGGTGACGCTCAGCCCCATTAGCTTGTTTTCCTAGATCGTTCATTGCTCTCTTTCTCTTTCTTTTTCTTTTTCCCTCTTCTTCTTGTTCTTCTTTTTCTCCCCCACAGCCGATGAAAAGACTTTGTGAGAACTTGTTCCAGTTACTACTTTCGGGATTGAGATCCTCTTTTTGGGCCCTCTCGAGTTCTGCTAGCTTCTCGAGGCGTGTTACTGGGTTACGAGGCAAAGATATCTTCATGTTCTTTCATGTCAAAATATTTTGGATGCAACGGGTGGAATCTTGTTACTGTACGAGATCATGGTCTTGTCATATTTTCATACTTGCTGTTTCAGCTGGGATTATTGGGATAGCAATCCTGATTATTTCTTGAAAATGAAACAGCAAAAATGCATTATCAAACTTGTGCACTTGATTAACTTCCATGCATCTTTTTCATTTGATGAAATATCCTTTTATTGCTCGGTAGGTGGGATTGTTAGATTCTAGGGATTACTTGCTACTCCTTAATTCCTGCTGCATTTTGGTGCAAATCATGATGGTAAGATATCTTTATTAGTTAATTACCTAGAAGATGCCATGGTAGATAATGGGCTAAATCCTTTGGATTTTGTCTTTTAAACATGTTGCTCGAAATATTAAATTTGCCGAACATGTATCATAGAAGTTAACCGCAATTTTAGGAAAAGAAATGAAGACATGCAAAAAGGTTGCAGTATCAGATCATGAAGGAAATTAATAGTAGTAGAGCCTTTTGGGATGAGCAGAACTGTTAAAATTGGGGTTGAACTTTCGTGTCTAAACTACTTGTTGCCACGAGGCCAAGGATTTTCTCTTATATGTTTGAATTTAGAAATCTTGAATGTTACAGTTCATTGGCTTATCGTATATCGATTGATGAAGGGGCTGTCATTGTAGGGTAGATTGCTGCTTCTAAGGGGATATACAACATCGTGACATTTTTGAGAAATAATTTTGGCCAAGATGACTATCAGTTGTTGATCTGTAGGAATATAATCTCTAATCAATAGAGTTCAAATATTTTTTAAGAGAAAAATCACCAGAATTCCAATATTTAGTTTAAGCTACCTAATTTTTGCTAATTAGACATTTCATTTAAGTGACTAAACAGTTTGTCAGAGTTAAAGCAGAAAAAGAAGGAAACTAACTTTTCATGGGCCAATCTATCACAAAGAAGGTTATCACAATACATGTATTATTAGCATGCAGGCATGTGTTTGCTCCTATCGGCTATGCCTTGGGTATTTAGATTGGGGCAAGGAATTCCAAATAATAATTTTTCTGATGCCTTTTTGGGGAGTTCCCTAGGTTGTTACATGCTGCATGGAGAAATCTTCAGATTGTTGGAGTGTTAGCATTGAATTAGTTTAGAAAAACTTACCTTTATAGTTGCACATGATGTGCATATCGTTTGAATGGTTCCTTAAGTTCCCATGAGTCTAAATTATGTCAAATTATCTCCTTTTCTTTTGTCTCATTGAAAGACAATGTTTACTAGTGCCATATAACTACACATGTTTATTGAAAATAGCTAAGCTTTATAAAACAAGATGTCAAATTATTTACCTGAATAACCACACGCACATGTGCACTGGCTTAACTAAGTGAGAGGTCATATTATTATCAAATAAAAAAGATGTTGGCAAATCATGAATATTTACAATTTTACTTTGTTCTCTAAGATGTTTGGTTGTTCTAATGATCAAAGAAAAGAACTCTTGGCAGCTGGCATCTTTCACTACAACTAAAAGTATATGGATTTGGCATTCTGGTAGTAAGAGATGATGTAATGATTAATCTTGCTTGCTGTGAGAATTCTTCACACTTCATTCAAAAGCTTGTTTTTTGCGAGTTTACTTAGATATTACATTTAATTTTGAGATGTACTCTGAATCAGGAGTTAAGTTGTACGTCTTGGAGAATATTAAAATTGATTTATGAATTAGTTTTAACAAGTAGTTCTGGGATATATTGACATTTTGCTTCTTACTGCCATATTAAACAGTATATGAATGTTCAATATTAGGTGGAATGAAAAGAATTGCGAAATAGGGATATGCTTTTATCTCTATCAAGAAAATTTGTGTCAAAGCATTTGTATGCGTTTGACAGGATTTGTTAATGCTGTCATGTTCGTCATCATTATCATTGCCGTTATTAGTTGTAGCCTTTAGCTCCTAGGCATTTTTAAAGTCCATGAAAGTACTAAGCTTATCTTTCTGACCAGTTCTTGACTTTATGAACCTTTCTTATTGGTGCTTTAATGTTAACAAGGGTAAGTTTAGGCACAAGACGGACGTGCCATGAACCGACAAGATTATTTGACATGTATTGGGGGGGGGGGGGGGGGGGGGTAACTACGTTGGTTTATTGTAAAATCATGCAATTACAATGCAACTTTTGGGAATCTGTCTAAACTGGGTCAGAGTTTAGATGAAGGTGCATGGAAGATGATAGTGTTTCATAGAGACGTATAAGATATGGCTGTGTGCTAAGTATTAAAACTAAAATGCTATTCCATGCTTCGGTCCCTTTTGGATGCTCTTGAATTGTTCTCTTCTATTCTTTTGTTTCACCTTTCCTACGTTGTCTGCTTTGCACTAGAAATCACTATGCATGGTTTTTCCTAGTTACTGTTCTCTAGATTTGCTTTCAAAAAAGATCTATTAAAATTGTGTTGATCTTGCAAATTTCTTGATTGAATTTGCTGTTGCTGTAGTAGTGTTCTTTTTTTCTTTCTTTTTGAGCAAATGACTACTAGTATTCTTTTGTCACTTTGATGTCTTAATAACTTCTGGAGGCTACAACATATCATGTTCAGCCTTGTTCTTATATTTCCTTCTTGCCCTAGTTCATCTCAAATGATGTCTGTGTAGGTCTATAGAAGGTACAAGCAATACTATCAACAGGTGCAAGCTGTCATCACATCTTTTGAATCTGTAGCTGGCTTAAGTACCGCTTCGCCTTTTGCCTTCATGGCCCTAAAGGCCATGTCGAAACACTTCAGACGCCTCAGAAATATGATTGCTAATCAGCTTCATCACACAAACAAGGTCCTTGGAAAAGAAAGCCTCGGTAGTGAAGAAACTCCAAGCTATGGGCTCACTAACAATGGTGTTTGTATTCAACGAATGATAAACAACTCAGGTACCTTTAGCCAGCCGCATGTTTGGCGACCTCAGAGAGGACTCCCTGAATGTGCTGTTGCTGTCCTACGTGCGTGGCTTTTTGAACACTTCTTGCACCCGTAAGTGGCGATCCCTTCATATGTACTTAGCTTTGTAGTTGGCTGTGTAAGTTGGAGGAGGTTTCTATGTCCGTTTCCTAGCGGCAATTTTGTTTGTCTGTTGGTCATGCATAAATTTATTCATGACCTACGAATCAACTCTTTTAGTGCCTGACATATACCCAGCTACTAGGTTGACAAGTTATTTTCTATATCTTCCCCACTTTTGAAAGGTCACAAAAATAGAAGAAGAACTGAAAAACAAAGTCAGCAACCCTGCGTCTTTTGGAATCAAAGTTGTTATTAGCAGTCGTTGACCGTATCGTGCACGTGTTGGGTTATCTGATATTAGGAGCTGGCAAGCATGTCTCACTGTCCAAGCCACCAGGCCATAGTTTATGTGATAAAGGAATGGCGAAAACATTACTGCTGTGAACTTGTCATCTGCATTATTTGCAAGATAAACTGATGGATGGTTTTATCTGATATTCTTATTTTTTTCCAGATATCCTACTGATACTGACAAGCAGATGTTGGCTAAACAAACAGGTCTCACAAGAAATCAGGTAAATGAACTTCATTCATGCCTTTTAGTCACTTCATGGGAAATAATATGTTGCCCCTTGAGTTGTAGGTGTTCTCTATAATGTAATTTAGGGCACTGCTCTTTCTTTTTTCTCTTTTTTTTTTCCTTTAAAATCTAAAGTTTGGTGGAATTTGGCCACGGCAGTAATACTTGTTTCTCTCTTTTCTCCCCTGGATGATCTAACGAACTGTCTTTCTGTATTTTGATGTTACAATAGTAGTAATATTTTAAAATGACACATCCATTCAAACAGGTTTCAAACTGGTTTATTAATGCGAGGGTAAGACTTTGGAAACCAATGGTTGAAGAAATACACTCTCTTGAGATGCAACAATTACATAAAGTTTCAGCGGGTGATAAAAGCCGTGACCTTGATGAGCAAACTAAGCTACAATCAGCTTCTACTGCTGCTTCCCATGATTCTCAACCACCTCAAAGTGCTAATACCCAAAAGAATCATCACCCAACAAGTAAATGCATTCAACATGATCGCACTCAGACGCCCAGCCATACCCAAGAGCCATTTAGCTTCGTATATGATGTTTTACCTGGTCATCAGCATATTGGAGTTGGTATGAGTGTTGCTGCTGGGGGAAATTCAGGTGTTTCGCTTACTCTTGGTCTCCGCCAAACCAACAAGGTTTGCTTGCAGGAGCCTCTTCCATTGAATGTTGTTCGTTGTTTTGGTCTTGAAGAGTGCAATGATGCTTACGTAATGGGTGCATTTGACGGGCAAGACCGGCAGTTTGGAAAGAACATCGGTGGGCCGTTTGTTCATGATTTTGTTGGATGAAAGTGCTTGTGTGATATCTGTTTAGCCAAGATGGAGCAGCAGAAAATTTTAGATGTTAAGAAATACCAAGATAGGCCAAGAGTATACTCATTGGGTGCAGGGGACTCCAATTCTTCAAGCTTTGTTTTAGAAGATTTTAGCCTCGATGGAGCAGAAGGTATGCTATTTTATGCTCAAGCTTCCTATTTTGTTAGAGACATTAGTCATGCCGCTGTTGCACATGGACATGAAAATCTCACTTGAAGTGAGCGTTAAGTGTGATGAGTGGTACTTTAAAAGCTATAGATCACAAACCTCATGACCTTGGATGGCTATTTGCGAGCAATTACATGCACAGAAAACATTGGAAAGCGCGTGGCCCTTGCGTTTGCGCCGTTTATGAGAACGGCTTCTATTTGATGGGTCGGGAAAATCTATATTGAGTAGATTTTGTCATCGCGGAGGTCACGACCAAGTTTCCCGCTTTTAATGCCTGCATGTTTGCCTTCTGATATCCTAGGACCCCCTCGTCCAAAACAAGTCGGACGTGTCTCATATTTTTCAAAAAATATTAAGCATTCATTGTCAAACTTGGCCTTCATGGCCATGTATCTGCTGCTGCTGCTGCGCTAATTTCTTTTTGTGTTTTCCATTCTACAGGATACAGAAGGAATGTAGGCTGAGTTCCACTTCAGAAGAAAATATAAGTTTGTTTATGATGCAGTTAAACATTGTGAAGTATGAACTTGTATGTCATTTTAAGCTTGGCAAGAATGTAAGAAATTATATTAAGCAAGTTTGTATTGATGATAGCTGGCTGGTTAGGAGGCCGTTCTGTGTCCTCAAGGGGTAACGTGTACCAGAAAGGTGAGGCAGGGATTCCTGGCCGTTAATGGGTGTTTTCCTGGATGGCTTTTAGGACGTTTGCCAAGGTATACGCTCAAACCAATAACAAATGGATCATCGAGCTAAGAAAAACTTACCTTCTTGGGTCGAGCATTTTATTATTTTGCTAGGTCTCTTTCATTTTAATTTATTCGGGGTCTGAGGCGCTGTGGGTTCCGAACATATTTTAAGCAGTCCGCGGGGACTGGCGATGCAGGTCGCTGAATTGGGGCCGAGTTGCAGCGGCCAACGTACTCGCGTCTCGGTAATGACATGTACTGTTTACGCAGAATAATTGCTTTCTTGGAAATGACATGCACTGCGAGCGATGTATCATAGGCCTACCATTCGATATACGCACTACTCCTTCTTTAGCCTTGTTTTTTCTGTGTTAGATTACGGTCGGTACAGTGCTTGCTTTACCTGTAATGTGGTTTCTTTTGTCCTTTGCTCTCAGCCAGGAAACTAGCTTTGCTTTTCCAACCTTTCTGTTCAGTGATGCTCTCCTCTTCCAGTTGTAGATGATGCTTCTTATCTATGTTAATTGGTAATGTTGTTAATACTCGATAGGGCAAGGGTACGGGAGAGCTTAACCCCTCTCAACCAAATCAGTAGGGCTTTAACTTGTAGTTAGAGATTCTAAATTCCATCGTTGGTGGTTCATGGACTCGTAGTTATAGATCTGATTAGGTCGCCCTTCGTTGTTCTAGTAAAAGTATGGAAACTTTAATCACTTACATGCTATTGGTATGCGTGAAAGATTGTGCACGTTAATGCAAATTTTTCGAGATTTTATTTGACTCTACCATCATACTGAAAATGGTGAACCAATCAAGGATGGCAAACTAAAAAAGAATTGCCACCTTGTACCCAAAAAAAAATAAAAAAAAAAGGAATTGCCACCGGAGAGTCTGCTCTCATGACGGGCCGGTAATATGTTACATCATGAACAGTGAATAGCAAGGCAAAAGTGTAATTAAAAAGTATCGCTTAATATGAATATAAATATCTTTTAGTTTTACGACGACATAATAGGGTCGATAATTTTACGTATATTGTGTTGGGAAGTGCTGGATAACGGTACAAACCTTGTCGAGGGATGAGGAGCAACATACCAGAATCGCAGGCATGGTCTCTCATGGAACTGTGAAAAAAGAATATTTTATTGAATCTCCGTGCTAACTCTTTACGGAAATACGATGATTCATTTTCATAGAAATTATTGTATTTCATGCAATTAATCGACTCGGACATTTCTGCAGTTCAGATTCATGCCATCGATATTTTGTTGCACCTGCCTGCACGAGAAGCAAACGTGGTCCCTGCCGTTGTTTATCGATATTCATGTCTTCACTGGAAGCGATGAAAACGCTCTTGAAATCGAATGACATGGTACTGCTAACCACGGCGACTCAATGATTCTCCCCATACGGGATGTGTTGGTGGAAAAATGGACCACCCCACAAATGTAATTATAGCACCCAAATCCATCAGCAAGCTCGAGCTCATCCTAAGTGATGGAGCTCTTCCGCTCTCGAGCTCATCCTAAGTGATCGGGCTCTTCCGCTCTCGAGCTCATCCTAAGTGATCGAGCTCTTCCGCTCTCGAGCTCATCCTAAGTGATCGGGCTCTTCCGCTCTCGAGCTCATAGACCAGAGAGCCGAGACCAGAAGGCCGAGACCAGAGAACCGAGACCAGAAGGCCGAGCACAGCAGGCCGAGCCCATGCCTTAGCCAAATATCCAATTTCCACCTAACCCTCTAAGGGACCTGACAACTCCACTATAACCTGCCACTATCTCCAAGCCATCAAGGCATAAGATCTTCGCAGGTATTCGGCACGACCTGCCATTAATGCACGAGACTCTCTCAAGTCTCCGATGCACTCAGTCATTTAATGAACACGGCCCAAGACGATCTCCGGATCACTGAACCATCAGAACGTATGGCTCTCCCTGACCGCCGGTTCATTCGGTAATAAATGCACTTACCATCCACGGACCCCAGGCCCACCACAGCCGGCGGTTCAACCACTCCAACAGGTCCGATCGACCGTGACAACTCCCTGATTCCGGTCTGATCCGGTCCCGTTCTCCATTACGCCATTAATGGGCCAAATCGTGCCCAATTATTACAAAACAGGACAAACCTCCTGTCACCTCCCAGGTAACAAAAATCCTCCTATAAAAGGAAACCTGGGGGGAAAAGGAAGGGGGAACAAAAAACGGAAACAGATCCCCGGGACTGAACCGGCCGGGAAGCACAGACACAATTGAGGACATCATCCTCTTCGTCTTCTTTATCTTATCCAAATGTTCTTGCTGTCTTCTCCAGATACTCTCTTCCCTGCTATCTCCACATACTTGCCCCCTCTGACTTAGGCATCGGAGGGCCGGCGCCGGGGAGCCCGGCCACCGGTTTTCCTTGCAGGACTTGCACACCCCCCCGCAGCGGAGGATGCAGCCAGCCGGCGCACCGCCGTCCGCCCCCTGTAGCAGCGGAGCTCCTCCTTCCCCGGCTTCACGGCGGCCCCCGGGTCCAATTTCCAGCAACAGGATGGATGGATGGATGAACCCATACTCGAATGGTACTTTTAAGTGTCACCTTTTTTTTGGGAGGGCGAGGAGCATGGTTGTCTCATCGGTGAGGAACCTCTAATATATTGGGTGGGTGGTGCAGGAAAAACTTTTGTTTAATTTGGACCCGAACTGAAGATGGAATGTTGAAGGTGGCGGATACGGGATACTATCATGCGATAGCAATTTGCTGGTTATAATTTATGATGCTTTGGTGAAGGTCCAATGATACAGATGCACATGGCCTGTGTCCGTTGCCCATTCTATTCCTTCGCTCGGCCGGTCCAAGGCTGCGAGATGGAAGGCCCATGGTCCTACCCAGCCCACTTATGTCTGACGCTCGAGAGCGGTCACAAGGAGAACAATGCGTTCGGGGACCGGCAGAGCGTCCGGCGGTCCCATCTTTCCGTAGAAAAAATGTTAGGATCACTGCCGTTTGATTGGCCTTGGGCCAGATGTTAGGATTGTGATTGTGTCGACGCCTTCCTTGGGCTTGGGCCAGACGCTAGCATCTGGTTATATCGCTGGGCTCATGCTTGCAGAGAACCGCTCCTCCTTGCAAGCCATGCCCCGCCACGTTTACGGGTTGAAGGAAGAATATTCCAAGAACCCGAGCCAGAGACGCCGACGGATATTCCCTCGGATGTGCTCCGGTATCGGCTCGACGTGCTAGGGTTTCCCGATCTCGCGAATTCTTCATCTCCACCGTCCGATCCAACAAAACCCGATCTTACATTTCTTGCTTCAAAAAAAATAAAAAATCCTCGTAACCGGCATAACGACGAAATCCACCCTCTTTCAAATCGAGCTTGACGAAATATATCTAGGTTTCTATTTGTTTTCGAGGGTTTGAGTTGGATTTGGGGTGGCCTCCATGGACGTCGAATCTGCCTGGGCTCGTTTCTAGGGTTCCCGGGTTCACGTTCTTGTATCAATCCGGGGAGCGGCGATGCAGACGGAGGCGCGGGTCGGGGTGGTCATGGAGGGCGGGGGGCAGAGGGCTCTCGCTTCCAGCCACGCCGTCGCCGTTGACGGCGGGGTCCGGCGCTTCTCCCAGGCCCACCACCAGCGAACTCGGCAGCAGGGCCTGCAGCAGCAGCCGCAGATCGGGACGTCGGTGCATCTCCTCGCCGGAGGGGTCGCCGGAGCGGTTAGCAAGACCTGCACGGCTCCCCTCGCTCGCCTCACCATTCTTTTCCAGGTAGGTCATCGCTTTCTCCCCTTTCCTTCGATGCTCAACAGGAGGGATTTTTCGCCATTTGTGTTAAATAATTTGTTATGATCAGTTGGGGGGGGGGGGGGTGCGCTAGTAATATTTACAAAAAGCACAGCACATACTTATTTAATAAATTTCAAGAGCACAAGTTGCCAGTAAAAAGAGAATTTTGGGATCATCTTCGGGTTCTTTTGAAAATGAGGCTTCCCGAGTCGAATAGTATTTAGAACAGACCCAAGAATTAGAATGGTATGAATGTCCCAGCCACCCAGGGCATTATGTGAATGCCAGATTGTAAACCCTGGCAAGTGGTGTTGCTGATCAAGTGTGAGTCTGAAACTCGGAGGTACGTAGTCAAAATGGACCATGGACTTTGTCATTTTAACATTGCCGATGATGGTTATTTGTAAAAAAAGGGAGTTGCAACATAAAGTCTCTTGTGTTGCATGTCTAATAGATAATAGGAATATTTAGAACTCCAAATCTTATGAACAATATGTCCCAACCATGTCCATTCCGTATTCTATCTACATAGTCCATGTAGTTTTGGGTGTGTGTAGGCATGCAAGAGAAAGTATGGAGGCACATCTGATGCTGATATGAGGAAGCATGGAACGCTTGATTCTCTATTAATAAGATAGCCTGTTATCTGCAATCATTAGCTTAATTAAAATTTAAACTCAACATTAATTGTCTACATTATCTTACAAAGTCCCTCAATATAGGTTCTCTATAGTTTGCTTAAGTGTTTAAACATTCAGTGGTTTGAATTTATTTTACTCTAAATTGAGCACTAGGATCACATGTTGTGATTATAAGGTGATGCATTTTCTAGAAGCCTTGGTTCGTGTCTTTGTGAAACTGTTATATCAAGATCCGATCATGTTTCCTTTTTAATCTCTTTCTTTTTTGTATCCATTCTTCTACTTCCAATTATCCAATTTCTCCGTCATTTGTGTAAGCATCCATAATCTTGTGGTTTATTCTCGGATAATCTGTATTGGTTGGTCTCATATAGGTAGAATCCAGTCTTTTGGCTTTTTCATTGTGCAAAACCCTCAAATCAGCAACTAGCTCTGTGGCATTTTGTTTGTAGGTGCAAGGCATGCATTCTGATGTTGCAACTCTAGGCAAGGCTAGCATGTGGCGTGAGGCTTCCCGTATTGTTTATGAGGAAGGGTTTAGAGCATTCTGGAAGGGAAATTTGGTTACCATTGCTCATCGCTTACCTTATTCCTCGATTAGCTTTTATGCTTTTGAACGCTACAAGCATGTAAGTGCGAAAACTCACTGGAGAGATGTATGCTAGCCTGTCAGCAAACTGAGTGTTGTGGTTTCTAATTCAATAACCACATTTTCTTATATTTTGCAGTTTCTACAGTTAGTTCCAGGGCTACATAGGCATAGAGAATATGTGAGTGCAGATGTATGTGTGGGATTAATAGCTGGTGGTCTGGCAGGAATAACAGCTGCATCTATGACATACCCATTGGATCTCGTGAGGACACGTCTTGCTGCTCAGGTAATCCGATGATTCATATGACAGGTCAAGCAGCCGTCCATCTGTTAGTTTCAACTTTAGCAATCATATTTGAAGGAAAACTTCTTACTATTTTCAACTTTAGCAATCATATTTGAAGGAAGACTTCTTAGTTTTCCAGATATAAATTGGAACAAAAAAATTGGCCGATCGATCTCTCTTTAAGGGTTTGAAGACATGAAAATTTTATTTAACCATATTTTGAGGCAATGATACTGGTTGTAGCAGTGTAGAAGCTTATGCATTGTACTGTTATGAAGTACTCTTTCCATTGTTCTTATTTATATGATGTTCTCATTTAAGAATTTTATGATTTAGCCCTTGATAATAATTGCATAAATATCTAGAAGTCATTACGTGGATCATGGACGATCTACCAGTGGACTCACAGTTGCTTACTATAGTTTTTAGCTCTCATATAGAAATTAGAATTCTTGTTTGTGTTTCTGGAACATATTCTGTGTGCCTAGCCACATGAATGAGGGATAGACTTTTGTATTGAGTCCATTTGTTTTGTAAAGACTTTATGGCTAATTCCTTGTTTTATAAAAAGAAATCTAATGAATGTCTGCCATCATCATGCTGCCACTAGTCCGTGTTGTGCCCGCTTTTTAATCATACAAGCAGCTTGTATGTGTTTCTAAAAATATACTAGAGTCATTATTTTATCTAGTTTTTGATAGCTTGATTCTCTTGAAATTGCTAGTTCCATCTTCTGCATTGCAGTGTGACCTGGTCTGTATTTATTCTTCCATCTATCAGTATCTTTAGGTATGTTTTGTTTCTGTTATAACTACTATGAGATTTGCATTCATTTGCAAATTTTGGAGTGTATCTTACACAAGCATGTTGTCCACAAAAGTAATATATTTCATTCCCATCAACCATGGTCAGTTGGTGATACCGATCCTTCCTCATTAATTTCTCTTAAGTTTGCATTCTTATTCAATGCAAGTCATTTTAATTGCTTTTCCCATGGTTTCTAATGTATTTCCCTGCTCTTTATTTCTAAAATATAGATTGAGCACCTTATGTTAGAGCCCTAGTAGGTTCCAGAGCTCATGTCATATTGTCTAAAAACTAGTTGCTTACGATGCATTGGCTGACGGTTAGTGTATGAAAAAAAGTGAAAAATGGCCAAGAATACTGTTAATAATTGAATCACCTATTTTTTACATGATTTATCATATTATCACTAACAATAATAACAAAATTTCTCAATTGCCTTGTCGAATCAGTGGATAAAGATAGCAAATAAAGATGGTAAGGATGTAAACGCATCTGTGGTGCTAGACGTCTTGTGACAATGGAAAATAACCCAGGTTAGCCAAAGTACGAGGTGGATGCTCCTTGGCTCCATGTTGCCTTAGTATAACCTTTGGATTTATTTTCATTGATTTGAGTATTGTTTTGAAGTGCCTTTAATAACCAAATCTTCTGTTGTAATATTCTCAACCTCCATGGATTGATAAAACACATAAGTTTTATATAACTTATTTTTATGTTTTCTTGGTTATTTTTATGTTGTCTAGTTCATTAGCTCTTCTCAATGCAAAGTCATAAATATCTTCACCACTGCAGGACATTTGTGTTTTTTGATGTGTTATGTAGTTTGTACATTGCTGTTTAGAGCAGGTATTGCAGATATTTTTAGTATATTATGAATTTGTGTGATTTGAAATTGTGCAGACAAAAACTATATATTACAGAGGCATTTCACATGCGCTCTATGCCATCTGCAGAGATGAGGGTATAAAAGGGCTATATAGGGGTCTAGGAGCAACATTACTGGTAAATTATCATGCAATTTACTTTAGTTGGGACTACAATGTTTTTTATTTGTTTTGGGTTGACATTGATAACTGGTTACCTGCAGGGGGTTGGACCTAGTATAGCGATCAGCTTTTCTGTTTATGAAACCTTGAAGTCCCGTTGGAAACTGCAAAGGTGACAGTAGTGCACTTTGATTAAATAAAATCTAGAACTTTGTGTGCTGAGAAAATTATTCTTTCCATTGCCTGATTGATGCTAATATGTGCATTTTGATTATTTGGAATCAGGCCACGTGATAGTGCAGTCTTTGTTAGCTTGGCTTGTGGAAGTCTTTCTGGCATTGCATCATCAACAGGCAAGTAATTGATCACTTGACAAGATGAAATCTCCAAGTCTCATATGACATAAAAATGAGATTCAAAAGAACTAGCAAATATTCAATCAAAAGAACTAGTGAGTAGATGGAAACCAGTACGAAGAATGGGTTAAAATACTGACAGTGAAATTCTATGGCTTTAGTGCATATATCGGAGACTTTTTTAAAAATTAAGTGGGCCACTCAAATACATTTGTAGATTACTGTACTCTGCTCCCATCCATAAGAAGTAGATTGTTGATTTTTGCATCCATTCAGTTCAAAATTATGTTACTTTAAAATACCTATTCCTTAAGATATGCTTCTATGAGTGCGGGTTAGGCCTCAACCAAGTGGACATTGGAGACTTTGAGATTTGCAAGCACCCTGCCTCAAAAGCTGGGAAGAAGCATGGATACTTCAGATCACATGCCTTGTTTGTATCAATTACAAATCGAATATTAATAATTGTTGAATACTTCCCTGATATGCACCTGATACTTGTATTAAGTATCCTATTGTATAAGTTTTTAGAAAAACTTTTTGTTACTTCCTAGATACACTTGAGATACTTTCCCAATACCTTCAAAATATGGGGGAAAGGTGTTTTCTTCCATTTTTAAATGTTAACCTTTTAAAAGCGAATGGTCAATTTTAGAGTCTATGATGTTAATATTTTAATATGTAGTATGTGGGTCTAGGATTTGAATGATGATTAAATGATAAGCTCATAAAAGTTGATGTTATTAGGTGAAGTATGGAGTATGTTATTTTGATAACCTACTATATTTTATGTATGCCTTTTTTTTTCATACATTAAAATGCATAAATGTATATGTTGTTGTGAAAGTATATTTCTATATGCATGTTATATGTGCATATTCATTGATGTATCTTAGCCATATCATATCTCAGTTTTTCGAGATTTGTTATATTGTGAATGCATAACATGTTGTATTCATATCTCATATCTATGCCCATGCACATGATGGTATGGATCTCAAAGTCTTCCCTGTATAGTCGACCGACCTGAACTGAAATCTCAGTTTCAACTTTTCAGCGGAACTAAACCATATCGTGCTTCTATTTTTCTTTGTTCCAACATCAAATATAAATTATTTATATTGACGGGATTTTGTGTGTTTTACATGGTGCTAACAGGGTTCTAGTTCACCAAGGGTTGAAGAACAAAGGTGATAGACAAAAAAAGGAGAGATGCCACGAGGACTTGATAACAGGAGACCTTGTAATCTCACAATAAATTGATATGCAAGGGAACCATTAAATGCAGATAAAATACCAACATCCTGTTTATGCTGGTTATCCTTGAAGTTATCCTTAAAGTTGGGTTGGCTCAACTAGTTAAGCCCAATTGCAATGAAAGCCTCAGTAGAAGGTCAACCACATAAAACTAGAAAGTATTGCCTTAAGTTTGGGATCTGAATGTATTAGGCACATGATATGGACCATTATGAATACTTGCCGGGGTGAGAGCTTATGTATCACTATTTATCTCAAAACATGCAATGTATGCAAATGCTCTGGACTTCTGGTCATGCATGTCAAGCATGAAGGTTTTGCCTCATTGGAATCTGGTGTATGCGACACATGTTTTTAAGGAGAGAAGGAAGATGCTTGCTCCAGTAGACTACAGACATTTGAGATGAGGGAGATACTTCCTTGATCTCTTGTAAAAGCCATGTTTGTGGCCATGTAACCTGCAAATGGGGTTTAGAATGTAGCTTCTGCTTTTTCATCCATGGGCAAGGTTCAATTTGGGGCTCTTATATCTTTTTAGGACTATTTCCTTGACAACTATCCTTTTTTTTTGTAACTCTTCACCTTCAATAGGGATATTGCTCTGTTTTTTCTTTATTACAGACTCTTGCCCAGCTATTTCTTCATTTGATAAGAATCTGGTTCTTAGTTGATAGAATTGGGAGCGGGTGTGGGTGCGGGGAAGTCGATATTTTAGAAACATTTTTAGTATGGAAGTGCTTTTGCAGGTTCGATATTCGAAAAAGATTCTAAAGTAGGTGCATTACCTTTGGTAGAAGATTCCATCTACTAAGATCTGGTTTACTAACATTGGTATCTGTGGGCCACTGAATGCCATTCTGGGCCTCTCTTATTCTAATTGTGAGATGATCAAGTTGAAATGATACATCTGTTGGCTACTAAGTCGTGCCTTCTTGCTTGTGTACTACAAACTGCTGGTATGACACATGATTATATGCAGAAATTTCTGCTTCAATAAGTTCACAGACCAATTGCTAGCTTGACTTCAAGATCATCTTGGACAATGAAATACTTGATTCAACTTTATTTCCAACATAGTTATATGCATGTGTTTTCCATCAGTTTATGAAATTGAACTTCCGCCTGTCTCAATTTGACAACCTTGTGCAGTCATTAGACGCGACATAATCAAGCTCTCTTTCATGCTATGTGTTCTATCTGAGCATTATGCAACTCTTCAGATAATGCATTCTCTATATAGAAGTTCACCTAAGGCTCAATGGATTTACTTGTGTCCTTGTTTTGACTTCGTCCAAGTTCTGATTGGAGTGAAGAATTAACAATGGCACCAAGTTCTGATTGGAGTGAAGAATTAACAATGGCACACACGTACACTGGCGTGCACGCACACACTGAGAGAAGGAGAGAGATCCTTAACTTTTAATGTTCTTTGTCATCTCTACTTGTCATATTGTGATTGGCTTGAATCTATTGTTATGTTGCATTTGATTGCTAAATTTTGTATTTTATGCTGATCCTGTTGTTTTAACCTATCTGTTAGGATTATCTCTAGTGCTAGCATTGAAGATTCTGGGCATTGTATAAATAATGATTTCAGTAATAATTCCAAGTTAATACGCAGGATGAGTGATTGCAGCAGTGCATACTGCATGAGTTTATATTTGTTGTTTGTTCAAGTTTGGCATTTGGAATGCTGACTCATCTACCATTCTGCAGTGACATTTCCATTAGATCTTGTGAGGAGGCGGATGCAATTGGAAGGGGCAGCTGGAAGGGCTCGTGTCTACAACTCGGGCCTTTTTGGGGCATTCAGGCACATAGTTCACACTGAAGGCTTTCACGGCTTGTACAGAGGCATCTTGCCCGAGTACTACAAAGTTGTCCCTGGTGTTGGCATTGTTTTCATGACTTATGAGACAGTTAAGTCATTCCTGTCTGGCACATCTGATGATGACTAGAGCTGGGATCTTTCTAATATTGCAGCATATCTGTGATCTTTGACTTATGCCAATGACACACAGTTTTGAGTTCTTATTGGAGATGATGAGTCATAAGAGTATGTAGTAAACCCTGATGAAACACATGGTGGTAAGTTTTGCAATTACCGCCATTGAAAAGCTTTCATGCCCTGTATACATATGTTATTATTTCAAGTGTATTGTCAAGGCATATAACTCTATACAACTTTCATTTTACTGTTGCTATCATTTTCTTATCAACATGTATTTCCCAAATTTTCTTATCATTTTACTGTTCTTGTTTCAAGCATACCTGTTGAGTTGGTGATGGTGTAACTGGGATCGGCTTTATGAAAAAAAATGTTGAAAATTCAGGAATTCTGGAAATAATTCTTCTTTTCAAATTTACAATGGAGCATTTAGGAAACTAACACTTGCATCTTGCTAGTTCTAATTTCAGGAAATTAGTAGTGTCAACAACAGAGAGAACATGGTGGAAGATTATGCTTAAGTGCCATCATAGGCATGGAGAAACATTATTTGAAGGATATTCGAGATGCTTTTCTGGTATTGATACTCAAGATGTAGCAAGGTTATCTTTCGTTGCTTGGATGGCTACCTTTAAAGGAATCTAGATCTTTTAAAATACTGTTATAGTTTTAGCTGATGGACGTGACATTTTCATTTTGATCCTCGAAGGACACAGGCAGGATTAAACAAATTCCTCCTGGCAATCAATAGGTAACTGCAAGATGTTCTTGCCATAACAGAAACAGCAACAACCGCCCTACAAATTAGAAACAGCCTGTATGTAGTGCCTATTGTTAAATCATGATTCAAATAGGTGGAGACTGAATTTCCAATTCATGATGGTGTCATTTATGAAAATCCTGTTTATTAAGCAATGATATGAAGATGAAAGCTGTTCTGGGTACGGGGACCTGCTTGGAGATCAAGGAGTCGTCATAATGAATGTGCTAGTTGTTCTTGATATTCACACAATTAAATAAAGCTGATTCTTGATGCAAATTGACATACTTAAATTGCTTTATTTGGCTGCACAAGTCACTGTGTTTGTCAGTTATTCTGATTTCATTGTCTGGTTGGGTTGCTGGTTACTTTATGTGTCTGCTGACCGATTTGGTGTGCTGTGTCATAATAGCTGCAGTCAGCCCTTTTAATTTTATGTTTTCTTGTGGAGCATTGAAATAGAAGAAAATAGCAATCACATGATATGTTGTTTCCATCCTGTTGTGTCATGTAGCTTTCAGAATATATGAATGCTATAAAACTTGTATTTGAAGTCATGAAATTATGATGACTTGTGCAAGATAGTCTTGTATAGATGTATTGCTATCTGTTCTATGATTTGAGAACCATGGGCCAGTCATACACTATTCTTGATATTTACTGGAGTGATTTCTCCAAGTCATCCGCATGTTTATGCAATCTAAGTTTTAAGCTTCCATCAACACTCTCAACGGGGCTGGCAGGATCTTGTACGAAAAAAAAAGGGACCAGCAGGATCAAAGTGATTATTTTTTGCCTGTGATTTGTGGCCGACTAGGCTGGTTGGTGCATGTAATGACTGTTAGCTGAGGTTATTAGAGTTGCTATTCATTTGACCTGCATTAATGATCAGCAGTTTCTAGTGTTGCTGCTTGCTGCAGTTGCCAGAGCTGCCGTCATTTGAGAGGAGTATAATCTATGAAGTGGAAGGGCTTAAAAAAGCACCCTGGCAGCTTGATTATGTTCTCTGCAAGATGCTCCATTCTTTTTGTTCCTATGAATCAGTAAATCGGTTCGATGATGGATCATTTTGTTTTCCATCAAAAAGAAGAATCATTTTGTGGAGTGGCAAAAAAAAAAAAGAAAAAAGAAAACTAGAAATCATCAGACTGATTTATATCGAACTCCTCTGAATGATTTTTTTTAGCATTGGCTGCAGAATTGGTGTAACCAGACCTTGGAATTGGAAGAGCAATGTGGCCTTAAAAGGAAGCGGACTGGTGCCATGCCGCTACAATTTGAATTGAACCTTCAGCTGCAGGCCTTGTATGCTCCAACCTCCATGGTGGATGAACCAAGGAACAGTTTACTCTCATCTAAAAGGCTTGCCATCTATCGATTCTGCCAGAAGCAGTACTTTTAGCTGCTGAAAATCTCTAAAAAGAAATGAATGTCCTGACAACCAGGTTACAGGGAATGAGTGCTGGGACATCTACTGGTTTCGGTAATTGAGAAATGATAGTGTTGCTGCTAGAAATCTCCACAGAAACAAAGGACATGATGGGCTGATACAGCGGGAAATGATAGCTCCAATGGAAATTATGCCGGCAAGTGCTGTAAGTTTGTCCAACCTGTTTATGACGGCAAGTGCTTTTGCAATTTGAAGTCCCAGCCAATTCAGACCTACCACTCCATTTTCCAGTGGCATGATCCAACTCCTGGCTGTCGGCTTTGGATAAATGGAAGAAATAGCAAATTCTAAGGAAATTTCCTATATTAACAATGCCAATGATATAAAGCAGATGAATAAATACACCACCAGTTCGGAAACACAGCTAATGCTTATCCATCTGCAATAATGTTCTCAATTTCCCTCTAAAGTAAATGCGGCCCATGCCAAACCTTGTTCCTTTGATGCTCCGCAACGTTCCTCTGAAATCTTGCAAAACCACCTCATGAAATGAGCTTTTATTTCAGTGTGCGATGGAATTGCGTAGCCTGGATGTATATTGAGTTTTTTAGAGCGAGAGAGATCCCATCAGCTTCCAAATATCAGGATTCATTTTATTTTTTTTTTTGGTACAATGGAGGTTGACCCTCTGATTTCTAGAGATTTTTAGAGATTGACCCTCTGGCTTGACATCAAGCAGCATCACATAACTATTTTCTTCGGCAATATGGCATTCTCTTGTATAGCATGGGCCGCCAAAATACAATTGTCAGCCAACAAAACGTGCGGGATGGGTGGGACTATTTGGTTCGGCTAGTAAGCAATCAATGCATGGTTGGAGACTGCAGTTTCGACATGTATGCATCAACACAAATAATAAAAAGATAAGAAAAAAAAGGGTGATGATGCTGTAAACCGATGGACCCTAAGAAATCTATGGGGATCCATTGTTCAGTCACGCAAACGAGGGGCTTTATGACGCAATCATGTACCCAATCAATCCATCTGTCCCAGAAACCCATCTATCACCGAACTCGATTATAGGCCTTTTTCCATATCTAGTTTAATAGTCATGAGACTGCAATAGGTGGAAGCCTAGAGAAGGTTGCACATGCTCTCTTATAGAATAAGAATATTATTTGAAATGCTTCTGCTCCTTGTAAAGTCAATTGAAAATCTTCTCAATCATCTTTAAAACATGTCTACGTTGCCATTCATGGCACCCATATCTCAAGAATAGATGAGAGATGAGTGAGAGGGAGTGATGATATGTTTGATGTATCCTATATATTAGATTGTTTTCTATGATTCCCCAATTAAAAGTAAAAATCATGTGTGCAGGCAAGGGATGGCCATACATAGCAATCTAAACACTCCATCGTCTTGAAGCTCCTCATTCGACAAACTAGAAATACTTTTTGTATTTGAAAGCTTGTTATATAATCAATGTGATCAAGGATCTTCTACAAGAAGTTCGATATTGATGCCTTCGATGATGTGAAGGTGCCATGTATATGTCTCTTCTTCCTAGTTGTCTTAAGCAAATCACATGATCTTTTCAATGAGGTACATAGAAATTAAAATAAGAACAAGAACTAAAAGGATGGTTAGAAGAAAATTTTCCATGCTTCTAGAATAACTTTGATCAAAGCGAAGTTGCACCATTTGGATACATATAGAAAGCTAGTTCCGAAAATTTATATAGCTAGGTTTTATTTTAAAGAATCTCTAAGCTTAAGTATGCTATTTATTGACAATATAATAATTCATATGTAATTTAAGATAATTCTAAGCTGAACCATGACATTATTCAGAACTTGGTTGAGTGCGAAAAAAGTTATGTCCAGTCTCATTATTAATAATAACTGCAAGCTTTTTACAATGATACATAATATAACCGGATTTTCCGTGCATTTATCATGCACTCGACTGCCTGGTAGACTATTGATATGGCAGCGTGAATTTTGGGGTGCTATTCTTGGAAGATCACCCTTAATTATATTTGTTTTTTTAAATAACTTAAATAAATCTTCTTTATTATTTATTTATTTCTGATTTTTGATTTGTGACCGGTGTGCGATTTCTAGCCTTGGCTGCACGGATTGCGTCTATGAAAGGCAGGGTCGAGACCCGACAGCTCAGGTTCACCCACGATCGATCGGATTAAACTTCGAAACACCGTCGCGTCTTTGCCAGCCACGAGGATCCAACTTCCAACGCGACGTTTCCAAAGAACAGATCTCGTCGAGGAATAGCATCGAGCCAATTTCCACGTCAGGAAAGAACGCATACGAGTATCATCGGCGACTCCGCAGCATTGGGGTTGCAGACCCGCTTTCCTACATTACGCATTCCTCCTCCTCCTCTCTCTTATATTATTTTCTTATTTTATTTATCAGCGAGACGAGTTGAAGATTGAAGCGAAGGTTGTTGTGGTGGTGGTGGTTGTTTTTTTCTTTTTTTGTTTCCAACAAAAGAAGAAAGAGGGTTGTTTGTTTTTAGGGTTTGGGCAGGCGGATGGATCCGGTGTTGCTCGACGACATCATAAACCGCCTGGTGGAGGTGCGGTCGGCGAGGCCGGGCAGGCAGGTCCAGCTATCCGAGCCGGAGATCCGGCAGCTCTGCGTTGTCTCGCGGGATATCTTTCTTGGCCAGCCTAATCTATTAGAGCTCGAAGCTCCCATCAAGATCTGCGGTCAGCTCTCTCTCTCTCTCTCTCTCTCGGATCTGTAGAGATCCTTGCCTCGTTCTGTTTCTTGTTTAATCAGTTCAAAAGGTTTGTCTAGGATCCTTGTCCCAGGTTAGAGATTTGCTTTGGTGGTTTGGGAGAATCTTGGCATAAATACGGGAAGAAAGTTGAGTTCTTTCCCGGGGAAAATGATATTGCGAGTTCAGATGAAATCTAGGGTTTGCTTTCGAGAAAGATGGGTAGAATTTTTGATAAAGATTTGATATTGGAATATGCAATTGTGCACATTGCTACGCTTTTAGGGTTTTGCTGTCACACTGTGTGATCCCTTTTTCCCTCACGGATGTCTATGATCTTTTGCCATTTAATGGTTCAACTGTTTACAGTTGCTTTTTCACCAATTGGAAATTGTGAGGAAACTGCCATCATTATTTTTATTTTTTTCGCATATCTGTATTAGAGGCATAATTCCTGCTGGCTGCGTATTCTCCAGCTTGCAAGGCTGTCAAGAAAAATAACTCTGAAACTCGTGTATCTTCCTAGTGATGCAATCAACCTGCGAAAGTTCAACTCTTTCAATTTGATACAGTCAACAATGGAGACAACCTACATGCTATATTATATCTATTGCGTTGCCCTAAACTAAAGAATAAAGCACTAGCAATAAGATTCGGGGGACAGGTAACCGGGAAAAGTGAAAAGATTTGAGATAGGATTGCAAAAGGAAATCAACTGTAGCAGAATTGAGACAGGATTTGAGATTTGAGATAGGATTGCTTTGATGCCTACACTTTAGTTGGTTTGGGAGCCTCCAAAAATCCAAGAAGATGAATGCTAGTTGTGTGTATCAAATGGCAGCAGTGATCCCACAATGACCTGCACTCTGTAGCCTGAGCACTTCAGATAATGTTCTATGATGTTACCTGCGTTTATGCATGTAAAATCACATAAATTGATGTAATTGGACCCTTTGTTCTTACATTATATCATGTATAATATTGTTTTAGGATGTGCGATATTTCATAATGTTGTAGAAATTGTATACATTTAACAAAGCATATGATGTGATTGCTGTTATCAGTAGATGTTGTCATGTACTGTTTTAGTTGGTTTCCTGACCAAAATAAAAAGTAATGACTTTGGATTATTACTGTTATGGCTTATTGAATCTTGTCAATTTCGTCAAGTTCAAACCTTCTTCATGAAGTAGTCCAAGCTTTCGTTCTTTATTAAGTTTAGAATGCTTTTTAGGGCAGGACCGTTACTCTTCTTTTTCACATTCCTCTTATGACTGCACTGAATTTGTTCAACTGCAACTATGCACGAATATTTTCAGTATGGTTAACCAAGGATATTACTGGATACTGGACATACAATTTGGTTACATCGTTCATGAGATACTTAGCAATAACTGGTCGTGTTTCATAGTTCATTAAGGCCCTGTTTGTTCCAGAATAAACATGAATAAAACTGAACTTTGTTCAGTTTTCCAGCTTTATTTAGGTTTATTCAGCCAAAGAACTTCTTTGGCTCTTGAATATAAACCCAGTAATGAGGGTCATTTTTGGGAAATTCAAAAAATAACTGAAAAGCTCATTTTTGAATTTTGATTCTTGTTCGGCCTTAACCTGGTTAAAACTATTCGAGGGAGAGGGCCCTAAAATAGCTCTACTTGATTAACAAGGAATAAGTGCCTACTCCAATAAAGTTATTAATATATGCTGGTTAAAATTGTTTGGGACCAGCAACAACCTAATTATTTACAATAATCAATTATTGAACCAGCCGCCACACACCTTTATATGTCTCTATGTTATGAGATATTATCATACAATTCCTTTCTCAAATCTTGTGATTATTATCCTAGAAATATTTTTCCTATTTTTTTGGTCAAAAAAATGTTTTTCCTATTGATAATTCCCTTATCATATATCTTTCAGGTGACATTCACGGCCAATACAGTGACCTTCTAAGACTTTTTGAATATGGAGGTTTTCCACCTGAGGCTAATTATTTGTTCTTAGGTGATTATGTGGATCGGGGAAAACAAAGCTTGGAAACTATATGTCTTCTTCTTGCGTACAAAATTAAGTACCCAGAGAACTTTTTTCTTCTAAGAGGAAATCATGAATGCGCCTCAATAAACAGGATATATGGATTTTATGACGAATGTAAGCGCCGATTTAATGTGAGACTGTGGAAGGTCTTTACTGATTGCTTTAACTGCCTCCCTGTAGCTGCCCTAATTGATGATAAAATACTATGCATGCATGGTGGTCTTTCTCCCGATCTTTCAAACTCAGATCAGATTAAAAACTTAACTCGGCCAACTGATGTCCCAGACTCTGGTTTACTATGTGACTTACTTTGGTCAGATCCTGGAAGGGATGTTCAAGGTTGGGGAATGAATGACAGAGGGGTTTCATACACTTTTGGTGC
Source organism: Phoenix dactylifera (assembly GCF_009389715.1). Taxonomy (NCBI): domain Eukaryota; kingdom Viridiplantae; phylum Streptophyta; class Magnoliopsida; order Arecales; family Arecaceae; genus Phoenix; species Phoenix dactylifera. Next base: position 433,394 of record NC_052394.1, on the reverse strand, counting down.
TGATAAGGTTTCAGAATTCTTACTAAAGCATGATCTGGATCTTGTCTGTCGGGCCCACCAGGTTATAAATTAATCTGTATTCTGTTTCTTGTAGAGTTTGCTTCTATTTGTGTACTGAGTAATTTCCATACTTGCAGGTTGTTGAGGATGGCTATGAATTCTTTGCTGACAGACAACTTGTCACTATATTTTCAGCCCCAAATTACTGTGGCGAATTTGATAATGCTGGTGCAATGATGAGTGTTGATGAAACTCTAATGTGCTCTTTTCAAATTCTCAAGCCTGCAGAGAAGAAACCAAAATTCATCATGTCAACAAAAATATGATAATAATGAAGCCTGTTTTTTCTATCATCATCAAGGTTAGTTGTATAAGATCATACCTGCTGTTTTATACTCTTCTCTGTCAGTAGTTGACTTTAGATGATTGTGAATGAGTATCCCTCCACAATGGTTCACAAGAAGTTTCTACATCATGCCTTAATTATGGGTGCTTGCTTCACAAACAGACAAACAGACAAACACACAACACTACACACGCACACAAACAATATCAATCATATTCTTGAGTTCAAGTGTGTCAACTTTGGACAAATTGATGTTGGTAGCAGCTTGTCTTAGTACTGCTGGATAAGAAAAATACATTACTCTTTCGTAACTTAACAAGGGTTGAGAAATTGGAACATGCATTTGCTGTTTGCTATTATATTTCTAGCGTGTGGAAGGAATTCTCAAGATTCTGAGAGAGATTTTGGGAAAAAGCAACAAGAAGTTAATACTGTTGATTCTTTCTGTTTTATTTTGTTTCATGAGAAGTGATACCCAATGAAGAGATTTTATGAGGGCTAGAACTCTCTCCCCTGCACCCCCCCCCCCCCCCCCTCTTCTCCCTCTCCTCCTCATGCAACTACTAAAAGTTTTGAGGTTAAAACACACCATGGAATAACAGAAGTGTACTGGGAAAATAGGTTTTGTTTTTACTTCTTCATCTTTAGCTGTTCTTGATCTTCACCTAGTCTGTTTCCCTCAGATCTCCAATTGACTTGAGATAAAATCTCATGACATACCTTAATTCAGAGTTCAGATCCTTTTGTGCGTTTACGTGACTTGACCATTCAACAAACCCTTTTTCTCTAAACTCGTAAGATCCAAAGGCCTAATAATTACCCTCATTAACATAAGTTTCAGATATTTCTGTTAAAATTTGTTTATATTACATATTTGTATAGAGTATTGTCATGTGATCATGTATTAATTCAGTCAAGAGGATGAAGATACAAGACAAGCACCTGGATCATATAAAAAGATAAAGGGCAGGACCAAATGCATTTCAGCATAATTGATGGTCACCGTACTGCAACTAAATGTTCAACATCAAATTCTGGAAGGAAGTGCTCAAAACTTGCTGTTTTTTGACATCAAGCATATATACATCCATGTGTATATGTGTATGTACACATACATTTATACAAATGTACATACATGGAGATATCTATGGATGCATATGCATATGCATATGTATATGTATGGGGTGGAGTATAATTCTCTAGAGATCATGATGATCAACATGTGGATCTTTTATTTAGGTGTCCTATTATTGATTTTAGATGTGAGAGGAGCCGATACCCTCTCCTCTCAAGAGGATCACAGTCCACCCCTATTCTTACACATACACATATATGTATGTATCTTAGGGGATGGACTACGATCCTTACGAGAGGAGAGGTTATCTGTTCCTGTCAAGTCTAAAATCAATAATGGGACACGTAAATAAAAGATCCAAATGTTGATCATCATGATCTATACTACCACCACAAACCATGTGTTTTGGCGATCTCTAACGTACGCATCAAATGGGTGAAAAAAAATCTAAAGTATAATACAAGAGCATATTATTGTTATGGTCTAAGTATCAAAATCTATTAATTTTCACTCTATATATGTTTTAAAATACCCAGGTCATAATTAATAAGGTGGATATTCAATTTAAATGCTTTATCATGTATTTTAGTATACTAGTACAATATAAATTGTCAATTTTTGTATTCATTTGATGCATAAATTAGAGATCATCAAAATGTGGGATTATTGGTTTCTAGGCATTTTTAGTGGTATAGATCATGATCAATGGTGAGGAATCTTCAATTTGGATTCTCCATTATTGATTTTGGAATTAATATGAGTAGATTCCTTGTTCTCTTGAGAGGAATGTTGTCCATTATTAAACCTAGTTGTTTATAGGTTCTACTCGGTTATAATTCAAGCAACATTGTGTACATCATATAATAATTTGTTTGACGCTAATCTGTAGGCGTGTTCTAAATCAACCCCGCAAATCTTTTTCTATTATTTCTTTTGTAGATTGTTTATCTCCACAATCTTCTCAGAATTCATTTGATGCAATGCAGTCTAGTCAGTTTCTTAAATAACTCGATAAGCATCCATGGTAGTGTTTAATAAGTAAGTGTAACATGTGGCATCTTTTGTATCTTGCACCTCTATTTTGAACTTTTTATTTTTTATTTGTTTATGAAAGCATGGAAATAAATTCCTGATTCAGGATATGTTAGAAACTGGGGATTGTAAAGAATATGGAAAAAAGATAACTGATATAGAGAAAATGTCAATAAAAAGGACAAATTCAAAAAAGTTTAAAATAAGTTTGAGGTATACATTAAAAGAACTTCTATTATTAGTACAAATTGTTTGAAATTCATAAAAACATGATTTTTCATCAAATATACATAAATTTGAACCAATAATGCTTTTAAAGAAAAGTGAAAATAATTGGATCGTGTCTTGGTAAGTTAGAGATTTTTTTATTTACTTGGTATGGAAATAGTGGATGCATATGGAACATATTCAACTTGTCTTAGTGATGACAGATATTAATTTTTGAACTGATCATTTCACACGGATTTCACACCCGCTTCCAACTTCGAAGATGAGGTCTGCAACATAAAAATCTGAACAATGACTATGATCTACGAGGTTTGAGGTGTGTATAAACCAAAGTGAATATTTTGGAGACCAGTTGCCTATATGTTTGTGTCAAGATTGCACAATCATTTCAAGCATAGCTTCCTAAGTCAGAAGTCTGTTAGTAACAAATGTAGAAAGAAAATTTTAGTGGCATCTTTTGATGTGGATCTGCATGAGAAGGGAAATTAATCTGGTCTTCAGTATTAACAAATGTTTGAACAGAACCTACCAAGCTATAGGTTTATTGTTTCAATTTTTTTTTGTAATTTGTGATACCAGAGTAGGGGTGAAAGTGGATCGAATAATATCTGTTTGGATCTATTTTTCGTATTCAAAGCTATCTAGATGTGGATAGAAATTTGAGCATCCGACTAATATCCGTATTCGTATCCATATCCGGAAAAAAAAAGAAAAGGATATGGATATGGATAGATAACTATCGGATTCGTATTCGAATATCCGATTCTATTTGTAACTCTATTTAATTTTATATGACACTCATGAATTTTTTTAAAAAATAAATGACCACATTGACTTGCTATTAACTTGATTTATTATCCACTAGTAATATCTTTGATTCTGTGGCCATAAAGTTTGATTATCCGATTTATATTCGTATTTATATCCATATTTTTAGTATCCGTTTTGTATCTGTATTTATTTAAATTAAATATGGGTATGAATTTTTGCATTTGATTAACATTTGTATTTGTATCTATATTCGTCAAACAAAACAAATATAGATATAGATATGCTAGTATCCAATTAGATTTGTATTCGATCCGATTTCAGTCCTATACTAGAGTTAAGAGACCAGAAAAATACAAGATCAATGGAGAGAGTTATATGTAAGAAATGTTATGACTTTAGGACTAGATCAGAAAATAGTGAATAAGACATCTCAGATGCGCTAATATGTGTATATTCCAGTAATGGAGAAATTCTCAAAATACAATATAACCTGATACTTCAATGATTCTAGACTTGTTGAATGTGGATAGTTATTGACATAAATGCCTGCAACTATTGGTGCATTTTGGATGGAATTCTATTGGTTCTGTTCCAAATCATGGTTTCATAGAAAACTGATATATAGCCTGGTCCAATAGCTGTCGAAATGAGATGTATTTATAAACAAATTATTTTATTTAGGATGAAGAGATAAACAGTAAGAGAAGTTTAACTGGTGCATGATGTTATCAGGAATGGTGGATTTAATTTAATGCGCTTTAATTTTGAACTTAAGCTGTCAAGGTAATAGAATCATGCAGTTATAATAACTTGTTATTAAGGCTTGTGATATTTGTCTTCATAGACTATCAAAAGTAAGTAGGTGATTATTATTTTGTACATTGACACTTGTCTTCATATTGTTTTGCTGCCGGAATGAAGTACTCTGCTTTTGTTTTTTGCTTTTTATTTACAATACTTTTTTCCTTTCCAGTTGCAGAATCAATTTTGTATTCTGGAAGCATCTAGTTTGTTCATTTTCATGGAGGCTGTAAACCTGTTTCAGGCTACTTGCAGTGATGGATACAAGGAAAATGAAGCTGCAGAACTTCTTAACCTACAGAAACGGACTTGGAGTCATAAATGCTATTAGTGAAGCTGAAATAATGTGACATGGCCGTCAAGCATTCACTATCTTGAAGCAACTATTGTTCTTAGATAGCAAGTGCCAAATTTGTTTTCTTTTCTCTGTTTGTAAAATTATGTTGCAAGGGCACATAAATTGATGCTGAAAGGATAAAGTATCCTACTATTCTCTTTAACATCCTCAATCAGCAACTCTGATCATTTTGCCTCTTGGGCAACCCAAAGACATAAAAAGATTCTGATAACTCTTGTTCATGTATTGCTTATTGGAAAATTTGCAATGCATGAAACGGACTCTTTCATTCTCTGGAAGCAGTCAGAATACTATCTCCAATACCAATTTCGGATACCATTTTTAAGCCATGGATTTGCTTTAGGTGATTTCTGTCATGTCTGTCTGTCATTTTGATGCCTGTAACTTCTTTTGAGCAAGCCAGTCCGGGAAAGCTGTTCAAGTCAATTATCTGGGATTTTTTGCTCTGATCTGCTAGTACATTGGAGGTTTGTACTGTAGTTCATCCGCAATTGAGAGGGTGCGCTCTCTCAAGGATCCAGATATTCTGACACGCATCTTCAAGGCAACATGCAGCACCTATCTTGAATTCCGTTCTGTTTGCTAGATTTTCTTCTTCTCTAGCTCCTCCTGCTGCTGGGTCACATTAGCCGACACAGGCCACAACAACCAGTCTGGAGAGCAACCACCTGCGCTCTTTTGTGTCATCAGTCCTCACTCAAATGGGCCGCAGCAGCAAGTTGCAGCACTTCCATCCGATCCGAGCACAAATCATACCGCTGAACCAAAGATAAAGGGTACCATCAGGGGTTTGATTGGGTGAGCATGGGATAACAAGTAGGGATTAACCCTTCTGCTCTTGAACATAAGAAAAATGTCAGTGGGGGCCACCCTTTACTTCGAGATATTCGGGCTACGATGAGAGAGGAAATAGCATTCCAGGCTAAACATGTATTCAGAGATGTAAACGGGACTGTTGAGTGGGTGACGTCTTACGTGGCCAATCACTTTGGAGGTATCTTGTAGGTTGGAAAGGGAAGCTGTTTCAGGTCCTTTTATTTTCTAACTTTATTGGATGTATCCGTACCAAATATATATGAATCATCCGTTTTAGCAAAAGAAAAAAAAAAAAAAAGAGAAAGAAACATAAGAAAATCATCCAACACAAGATGAACATAGGTATTCTTTCAATTTTATGTTGGAAACTGCTTGCAGGCTAAGTAAAGCAGTACAAATCCATCAGAATAAATGATGATGGTGAGCTTAGGATAAATGATGATGTTGGCTTCTATTGTCAGCTCGGGACTTACAATTACACCTCCAAATTGGCTCGACAGCACCTACTCCCCCCACCCCTACCCCTAAAGTATCTCGGCATGCAAGCCTCTTCACACCAAAAAGTCCTCCAAAGCGGATTGGCAGTTCCATCCAAAAAATTGAATCAAAGCTGGCTTCTTGAAAAAGTAATCTACTCTCATTTAGTGGCAGGCTTACTCTAATCAATTCGGCCCTCTCGGCAATCTCCATCTACAGTACTCGTTTTACAACTTGCCGGCCTGGGTCATCAAGAGAGTAGAAAAATGCGGAAGGGATTTTCTTTGGAAAAAACAAGCTTCCTCTTCTGAAATTGCATCCAGAATTAACCAGAAAATGGTCTGCTTGGAAAAGGAAGGAGGAGGCGCAGGAGAGAAGGTTCTTAATTACATGAATTGGTCACTTCTGACTAAATGGGGATGGAGATATCTTAAAAACAACCCGGGTCCTTAGCAGAAAGTAAATTCATCGGAACGACTATAAGAAAATTAAGTTGTCTCTATATATGTTGGAAGCCAAAAAGGAGGTGCTCAAATCTCTGGCCTGATGTGATTAACTTACTACAACCATTTTGGAATAGAACCCATTATGAAGGTGGAAATGGCCTTGGCATACCATTTTGGAAAGATTGTTGGCTTTGTGAAATTCCATTGAAGTCATTATTCCCCACCTTATTCAGTTTGAGCAGGCAAAGAAATCTGGTTTGGTTGCTCCTTTTTTCACGCCCACCACTAATTCATGGAAGCTACACAGCCCTTCCTCGGCCTTATGAAGATCTCATGAAGAAATAAAGCTACTAGCCCTTGCTGTCTAGCTATTACTTGCATATCTTTTCTATCTCAACAAAAAAAGGTTTTCTTGAAGCATGAACTTGAAAGGCAGCATCGATGTTTTTGTCTTCAAGAACCCGCATCCCCGTATGTGGTGCTGAAAAAATTTACACAGACTTCGAAAATATTGTCGGGAAAATGTATCAGCCCTTACTGTATAAATGCACCCTTAAATTTGACCGATGGTTCATTTCTTATAATAAAGAATGAAGGGGTGGACATAGGCTCGATCTAAAGTTACTCAAACGTTGTGATGTATTCTTCCTGCTCCCTTTGAAGTCGTACTACGAGACACCTGAGTTCCTTTTTGGAGTGATTTTAATCTGAAGTTACTCATAAACGTTGCGTTGTATTCTTTCTGATGGTTCATATTTTTGAAAAACGTCAAGCATTTGGTCAATCCATCCATTCACTTTATTTCACATATATGGGTGATGGGTGAATGGTGATAGCACGCGTGCTGCTTTCAGATGCATTAAAGCCCATTATTTGTAGCCTTTTGAAGAAAAAGCATAGGAAGGACCTAGCTGGCACAATCAGGGAAACAGATCCACCAGCAAATGGAGTTTCGTAAGTAATCATTTTTCCCTTATTAAGGAAGAGGATTTCCACTGGCTTCCACGAAAGTACCTATGGATGCAAATATGTATTTGCATACGTATCATGTTGATGGGGTATCAACGTGGAATGTGTCGATCATGACTGACACTGGTATATATATCTATGTACTTGCATATAATAATTGATGGATGTGTATATGTATGTATATGTTAAGCTGAATCAAAAGCCTTAATCTGTGGGGTCCAAGCCCAGCCCAACTTCGAGGTGGACGTAGATGCTTCAGGCAGGTCCTGCCCTCTTTCCAATCGCACCGTTTCAACGACTTTGGTGTAGTCCTGTCGTCCAGATCAAGCCCATAATTTCCACGAACTCCGATGGAGGTGCATATCGTACGATTTCGTATATATATCGTGTATATATACCATCGGATGCGAACACGATGCAGTGCATAAGGCTCCAGAAATGTTTTAAACACCACGGGCATCTTCCGGCACGATGCAGCCTAGAGCTCCAATCAATGAATAGAGGCTATAAATGGCCGACGCAGAACGAAGCAATTGGACGTATCCTTCCAATGGCAATTCTTATTCCTTTTGCCCTCCTCATCCTTCCGGCCATTTTTGGCCTTCTTCCTCCTCACGCCACGGCGGACCACGTCCTTTACACCGGCGAGGTTCTCATGGCGGGCCAAAACCTCACCAACGGGCAATACCGCTTAGCCATGCAATCCAACTGCGACCTTGTCCTCTACGAAGGCGAGACGCCGACATGGACCGCCAGCACTGCCGGCAAGGGCAACGACTGCTACCTCGGGCTGAAGCACAACGGAGAGCTAGTCGTCCGCCGGAATGTCCACTACACCCTATGGTCCAGCTCAAACAAATCGAAGAAAGGCAAGTATGCCCTCGTGCTCGACGGCCACGGGAAGCTCGGCATCTACGGCCAGAGACGGTGGGCGAGTAGCAACCAGAAGGAGACGGGCGTCCTGGACAGATCGGTGGTCTCGACGGAGTACGTGCTCTACTCCGGCGAGAGACTGGCCCCTCCGAAGAAGCTAAAGTATAAGCATTATGAGCTGGGATTTAAGAAGTGCAACCTGGTCATCAGTGACAGCCGAACAGGGAAGGTGCTGTGGCAGACTAGCACGGAAGCTAACAGTTGCTACGCGCAGCTGGAGGCGGATGGGGAGCTCACCGTCAAACATCGCAATAACCGTCTTTGGAGCAGCAACAAGAAGTCGGAGAACGGGCCTTACGTAGCCGTGCTTCGTTTCGATGGGAGGCTTAACGTTTATGGCCCGTTGATATGGTCCCTTGACAGAAAGGACGACTCGCTCTTCCCGGATGCTTCTTCTTCTTCTTTTCCTCGTACGGGAGATTTCATGGCGCCCAATGAGTGAGCCAGTGTACGTACCCGTTGGCTAAGAGGCAGGTATATTAATAAGATGGGGGAGCGCTTGTGGTTCGAGAGAATTTGCGTGTCGATTACCTGTTTGTGGTTTTCTATCAGTTAATCTTGTCTCGTAAAATAAATTTTATGATCCTTCTTTTTCGACCCGAGATGAACCTTGTAAAGTCAGGAATGCTTGCGATGCATGGCTTCAGCTTTAGAAGATTTTTACCGGTTTTACCGATGTAGCCTGTGTTTTTGGCTTGTCATTTTTATTTTAAAAAATTGAAAACAGAAATTTTATTTCTATTTTTTATATATTTCTATCACCACTTCTACCAGGTTGTATTTAGCTTGTCACTTTTTTTTAAAAAAAAACCAGAAATTCTATTTCTAACTTTTCATATTTTTGATAATAAAAAATATGTCTGATTTTTTTATAAAAAAAACGATGGCTAATGTTATGGCCAACCGCCAACAAGCAAGAAAAGAAGAGGGGAGGGAGCCAACAATCTAGTCGAAAATGATGAAGAGCATTGTATTAGGCGGAGAGACAATTGAGAGAGAGAGGTAGCGGAGAGGAAGGAAGGATATAATGCGGTCGGGCATGAGGGAGCTAGCGAGGTTTGGCGAGCCGGCACGGTCGAGCATAAGTGACGTGACCCAGAGCAAGATTGGATGGTAGAAGAGGGGCTAGGAGAAGAAGTGTGAAAAATAGAATTTTAAGTGGAAGCACAAATTTTATTTTTATTTTTCCAAAAATAATAAAAATTATCTAAAAATATATAAGTAGAAACATAGCAACAAAAAAAAAATTTATACCATTTTTCAATTTTTATTTAAAAAAAGAAAAAAAAACAAATTCCCAACTACCGTGCAACACGACCAGTGAACTGAAAACTGATTCATAGCATAGTAAGAGGTTAAGAAGAAGAAAAAAATCTCAACAAATTAAGTGCCATCCTGATCTCTTTACTATATCAACTATCTTATTGAAATGAAATCACAAAAAATACTCTATGAAACATTCATGAATCTTCCACGATGAAACTAATAGTTATTGACCTTGCTAGCTCACTAGTCCTTGAATTTCCAGCTCCTAGCTAGTGGGCGAGGTCCTTGCCCAGGCCTTCCCTTATCATCCTCGTGCCAGAAACGCTGCTATGGTTCATGCACGGATCCTCCTGGCCTTGAGACACCTACCCTAATCACAGACGAAGGAAATGGTCAATATCCCAAACTCGATGAGAACCTGGAGCTTTTTTTTTTTTTTGCTAAAGAGAACCTGGAGCTTCATTATCTCAGTCTAAAAGCACCCTCTCACGTGCGCCTTGGACGTGATAAACAATAGCAGAAGACCCCCTCACCCCAGCTATAAATAGGGCACTGATCGGCTAGCAAGATGCAATGGTTGCAAACCCCCATAAACGTTCCAGTTATCACCGTCGTTCTCCTCTCATACAAAACCGCTCCCCGCCCGGACACCCCCCCCCCCCCCCCCCCCCCCCCCCACACCCCGATCAGCAATCCTTGTGCTCCTCCTGGCGTCCACCGACCACCATGACCGATAACAATGTCCTGTACCCCGGCCAAGCTCCCGGCACCGATAGCCAGCTCATTTACGGAGATGCGACCTTTGTCATGCTGGAGGACGGCATGCAACCTGGCCTTGTGTCACAAAGGCCTGGGCTCCCAATCCAACACTCGCGGCATGGAGGTGAACTGCACCCTCTCCCTTCACTGACAATGTCCGCCTCATCCTCCGGCGAGCTTATGCTGCGGTACTCCAACCCGATAGTAAGCTTACCATTTATGACCCGGAAGTCTGGTCCACCTCAGTCTTCAGCAACTGGTGAAAAGTGCCGGCCCTTTTTTTTTTTCTTTTTTTTTTTTTTTGCTAAAGTGAGGAGCGTCCCTTGGTTAGGAAAAACTTTTCTCAGGCCAAAACCCTTCGTTGGGAACAACTTTTCTCGGGCCGAACTTTATGGGCTCGTTTGGTTCGCGGGAAGTATTTTCCCTTCTAGGAATATGATTCCTGGGAATCAGATTCCTAGGAAGAGGATACCTAGGAAAGCACTTTTGGCATGTTTGGTTAACCATGGGAAAGTGACAAATTTCCAAAGTGCTTATGTTTGGTTGACCATCCACTTTCCTAGGAAAGTTATGTATAATTTCTATTATGCCCTTAATAAAAATTAGGTCTTTAATGCCTCTTTAATGCTTCTTTAATGCTGAAGGGTCTTTTTGGGAAAAAATAAAAAAGGAGTGATTCCCACCTCATGGGAAAGTAACTTTCCATGTTTCTCATGGGAAAGTAACTTTCCCATGAAATGTGGGAATCATATTCCCATGGGAATACAACTTTTCATCTCTCTCCTTTGAAAACTCCAACCAAACAAGAGGCATTTCATTACTTTCCCGTTGACCACACTTTCCCCCCTCCCTTTCCTGCGAACCAAACGAGCCCTATATGACAACGCTACCATAGTTTCATCGGTAGGGTATGGATCCTGTGCGGTATACACATGGCACAACAGGATGCTCTGCAGCCATAGATAACTATTATGAAAAGCAATCTATAAGGGCATTCATCTTTTTATGGCGGCCATCTGGGATGCACAACATTCTGCGGTGCGCAAGCCACACCACTAATAGAGCATGAATCCTCAGTGGTGTGTGTGCAGCATCGTAGAGTACTGTGCAACCGTGGATGGCTACCATTGAGACATAGATGGCTCTCAAACAAGGCAGTTCATGAGTGCGTGCCTTGTGATACATGTTGTGGGTGTGGTGCCGAATTTAGTCTCATACCGACTAGGCAGCGGAAAGGTCTGTGCTTTATAAGGAGGGAAATCTCTTTCCTCACGAGGCGCCTTTTATGGGGCAAAACCGTGTGGGTATCCCCCCGTCAGCGCTGGACGCGCGGGCCGAAAATGTCTCTCCCAGTAGCGCTGGACGTGCGGGCCAGAGCGCCCAAAGCGGACAATACCTCGTGAGGGACGCAGTCTCTTTCTCTGCTCGGCTCGGTTGGGGCTATGCTGTTGCGTGGGCCCAAAAAATCTTGCAACAGATGGCGCGCCAGGTAGGGGCCCGCCCGCACATAGAAACTCTTCTTGGGCCTGGGAGGCTGCGTCAGCTCAGGCCGGCCCAGGACCTTCCCGCTGGGGGGGCTATGTTATGGGTGTGGTGCCGAATTTAGTCCCATACCGACTAGGCAGCGGAAATGTCTGTGCCTTATAAGGAGGGGAAACCTCTTTATTCACGAGGCACCTTTTGTGGGGCAAAACCATGCGGGTATCCCCCCGTCAACGCTGGATGCTCGGGCCGGAAATGTCTCTCCCCGTAGCGCTGGACGCACGGGCCGGAGCGCCCAAAGCGGACAATATCTCGTGAGGGACGTAGTCTCTTTCTCTGCTCGGCTCGGTTGGGGCTATGCTGTTGCGTGGGCCCAAAAAACTCCGCAACAATACGTAATGCACATTGTTTGATGGTTGTCCGTGGTGGCTATCTTGGGATGCACAATACTCTACTGTGTGTGGTTTGCACCATAGATGATTCTGGCTGTTGTCATGAAGCATGGATCCTCTACGGTGCGCGTACAATCCTATAGGGTGCTGGAGAAGGGCAGATACAATCCCAATTGGCAGCGGGACAAAGGGCAATAGGCCAGAGATACTACTTCTTAAGGCTTGGCCACCAAGGCAAGATACTTGTCAAGAACAATGCCTATCGAACTATGCATAGTAGCTCACTCACCTCGGAGGAAGAAGACTACATACTCGTCCTCCAAGCGAAAAAGCAAGCAGTCATCTATGGACCTTTAGTCTAGTTTACTGCTTCCAACCGTGTCAAAAATGAAGAGATAACTTTGTTAGTCATAGAGTGAAGTAGAAGCATGTTCGTGTGCTAACCTAGATTTTGTATATGCTAGCAGAGCTAGGTGAAATTTTAATATAACATCAGAGTTAGATGGAAGTTCTACATTATTATATTGCTAGAATGTCAGAACGTGTATTTTATTTCTGAGAGTTAGCTCGTCATTTGTAGTATTAAAATATTTACAAGAGAAGGGGAAAATTAAAAAGAAAGAGAGAGCAATAGAGAAAAAACTTTATATTTGATTTGTTCCATCATATTTGGTACATCTCAGAGGTTATATATACTAATATATATACTCTATATAAGAAAAATAATACAGGCTGATACAAAATCATGTTAACAAAAAAAAAAAAATTATGGGTTATAGCTATGTGATCCCTAAAATCATTTTAATAAGATCATGCTAATAAAAAAAAATATTATAGCCTAATATAAGTTGTTATATTCATCAAACCATTTGAAGAAACAGATTCATGGGTTAGCTGTTGGGACATCAACTTTTTAGTTTTCATTAGAAAATATTGTGAACTTAGTATGTGCTATATATGCTAATGAAAACTAAAAAGTTGATGTCCCAACAGCTAACCCATGAATCTGTTTCTTCAAATGGTTTGATTAATATGGACTCTCCATGAAATACTCACGCAGTATAATTCTTTAAAAAACCATTTTACACTAAATGTTCTTCAATAGTTTTTGGAGCGAGAGAAGAACAATTTATATATTTTCGATATGGACATAAATTTTTTCCATTCATATTAGCTTTCTCAAAAGCAAATTTAATGAAATTCTAAACTCCATTCAAATATTCGTTGCTAGATCTCGACTTATTTATCCAACTCTTGTCCATTCTGTTAGAATACTGATTGAATTACAATTTATCGAAAAAAAGATAAACAAAATTAAATATTTAATATTATATTTTCTATAAATTTATAAGAAAAAGGACTTAGCAACTGACATGCACTTTATAAACTTTGATTGCAGTATCTATATTAAATTCTCGATGCATGAGCCATTAAGTTGGTAATTGATGAGAGGACAAGAAATTTCATTCTTATCAACGCATGCCAACCACATAATACAAGTATCTACTATTTAACATAGTTCAACATATTCTTATGCATCCATATCATGCAATAATTATGTTTTTTTACGGGTAACTCTATGTCCCTCCCTTGTTTGTAATAAAGTAGGCCCAAGATATCCTTTGTTGACAAATGAAATGCAAAGGGCCCAAAAAGGTATATCAACCATGACAGAAGGGTACAATGGTAGTGCTATTAATGTTTGATGTTTCTTATGGCATTTAGCATCACTTAGTGATTGATCATTAACTTGTGATAGTTGTTGAACATAACCTTAGTGGGAGGCTAATTGAGAGCTAATTGAGAGAGAGAGAGAGGCTTAAGGAACCAGTAAGGCTGTAACAGCTTCTAAAATAATATTTTCTAGAATCTAGTGATCTTGCAAGTGTCAAATTAGTTGTTATAAAACATGGTCCTATTGACCTTGAGCATGGATACAGTTGTATGCTTAACATAACATAGATAAATGTTTTATTTGATTACTAATAGGTATGATTTGTCAAATCATATGCAGGTATGCTATGACTGGCCAGCTAACCCAGAAAAGTGACGCATATAGCTTTGGCATATTTCTTCTGGAGCTTCTGACTAGCAGGAAACCAGTGGATCATACGATGCCTAGAGGACAACAGAGTCTGGTTACTTGGGTAAGCTATTACTACATATATGACTCTTTATTGCTCGCATAACTACAATTATTTTTGTAGATAATATTATGTGATCAAAATAAAAGAAGTCTATGATAGGAGCATTTTGTGGTCCATGACCTACAAACAGGTTGCCATAAAGCGGTTTAAAACATGCTAATGTATATTTTTTTATCAATTCTTTTTTCTGAGGGACTAGGGCAAAACAAGACGACCTTAGTCTCCCAAACAACTGATTCAAAGACTATAACATGCTCCTACCCTTCTCATTTCTAAGGTCTTGAAATGGCAATGCACGAAGCCAAATGGTGGAAGAAATGCCATAAAATTACTCAAGAATGACTTTAGAAAACCGAAAACCAGAGGAAACCCGCTTCTACTTTGACAAAGCTTCCAACATCTAAAGCTATGGACTCATTTTCTAGTAATTCATATGAAATCTTCAAAGAAACAGTAGAGATAATGCTTAAAACTAAACTTCTCCAAAGTACATGAATCCCGCTCAATCGAAACCCTAGCACCATCCAGATTGATTCAGCATGCGCCAATGCCTCTGACTTTGGAGCCTCTCCCGCCTAAATCTCCAAGAAATCTCAAAAAAAAAAAACGAGCAGAAACCCCAATTCATTGAGCAAAATCTCTCTTCCAAACCCTCTAGCTCAAAACCCACTAGATGAAGGAGAATGGGGAGAGAAGTTTCGAAGAACACTGCAGATTGGCGGTCGCTACGAGCAGAGAGGAGGCGGAGAAGGACAAGAAGGATGAAGAGAAGCTTGCGAAGGAGGAGAATGAGGCTGGCGGAGAGTCAGAGGAGTAGAAGGAGACCAGTGGAGAGCTCAGTTCCATGGAATGGAGAAGAAATGGGGTTGATAGTGTGTCGAATAGGGATTTGAAAAATATATAGCTTCCGATAATGCTTATAATCGTCGTTTTGTTATTGGTTTCTGACGACACTTATTCATATCATCTTATTATTGAATCCAACGACGCTCAACAAAAAACGTTGGTAGAAAACCCACTAATTTTAGGCTTCCAATGATGCTTACAAAAAAGCGTCAGAAAAATCTCGACCACTATTTTCGGTGCTTTTAAGCGTTGTAATCTATTGATGCTAATAAAAAACGTCAGCAAATTTTGGTACAGTATTTTAAATTACGGACGCTTCTTTCTGGCATCGATTACAGTCCCCATTACCCATATTTTCTATAGTGTAGGAATATTTGTGCATGTCATTAAATTTGTGTATTCAAGAATAAATTTGATGGACATTAATTACTCCGAATAATTTGGAGATAATCTGTATTTAATCAAGAAAGAATCATGAATATTTCAAGAATTTTATAATCTGCTGCACGCTGTTACAAGTAATGTGAGCATGCATCTTCCCCCCATTTACAGGATAATATATGTATAATGTCACGGACTTCCCTGAATGCCACCGCCTAATGCATTACAAATGAAACCTAGCTTTGATACCCATAATAGCCCTGTAGATCTTGAAACTAAGCCACGCATGCCGGGCCTGGAAACCCCATCCCCATCATCGTGCTGAGATCGATCACCCACTCCGGAGCAAGAAGACGCTGAGCTCCTGAGCCGGGCTGCCCCCGGGGTTGATGAGGTGGTACGACACCGAGTCCCTTGAGCCCACCACCCGCTCGTAGGTGGCCCTCATGTACATGAGTTCTCCTAGCTCCTCCGGCCCGTCCCCGACCTCGCCGGGAAATAGCGCCCCCGCCCCGCCGACATCGAGCGCACCATCTCCAGCACCCGCCGATCCTTCTCCGTCGGCCGCCGCCGTACCGCATAGCCTACCTTCCGGCCGTTGCAGTAGGCCTTCCACGTCCGCCTGCCGCTCCGGTGGCACTCGAGGGAGACGCGGAGGAGGCCGGAGCGCATCTCGCGGGCGAGGAGTTGGGTGGGGATGGAGAGCTCGAAGAGGAAGGGCGGGGGGACGGCGGGGTCGTGCTGGACGCAGAAGGCGACGCGGCCGCGGCGATGGCCGAAGATGGTCCCCACGATGACGGACCTCGATGGGGACGACGGCGGTCGCTCGGCGGCGTCGATGAGGCTGTCCTCTTCTTGAGGGGGTTCTTCTTGGCGGTCCTTGAAGAGGTCGGCGAAGGAGGCGCTCAGCCGGTTCTTGATGGTGGCGGACGAGGAGAAGGTGCCGGCGGCGGCGGCGTAGGAGGCCTTGGCCTTCTTGGACTTGGGCTTGGTGGAGGAGGGGTGGCGAGGCAGGAGCAGAGGGAGCGGCGGAGGTAGTCGATCACCTTCATGATGCTTTCTCTGGACACAGAGAGAGAGAGAGAGAGAGAGAGAGAGAGAGAGGAAGGTTATTATTTATTCGTTGAAGAAAGCAACGGTTAAGATTCAAGAATCGCAGGATGATAAACATTTGGCCTTTTGGCTGCAGCGAGAGGCCGCGGGAAGTGCCACGCCGGTGTCAGCATGTACTTGAATACAGCTGGACTTTGAAAGTGGTGCTCTGCTTAGATTTTTCGGATTCCACGCTTCCGGTTAGGCGGTTACTCATACATTCTCCCGCATCCCTCGAGCCGCGTTGGAAACCGACAAAGCGGATACGCTAACCGGACCTGGGCTGGCAACGTACACGGATATTGGAGCAAAATTTGCCAAAGAAGTAGATGGAGATTTCGGGCAAACGCCTAATCTAAATTCCTAGGTTTTTTGGTCTGCCTTTTACTGGACTTGGGCTTAGTCTTCCATGAACTTAGCCCATGTATAGCTGGAGAATGAATGCACGCACAAATGTTAGCAAAGCCTACGTATTTCCATATACAAGATATCAATTAAATAATTTGGTTGAAGGAAAAAGCCATATCAACTGCTAGGTTGGTTCAAGTCGAAGTTGAAGGTCCCTAATCCAAGCCCCAAAGTGTATGGCCTGTATCTATATGCCAATAATTAAGAATCCAGCTTTTACTAGCTGGACCCATGTCCCGGTCCACGTGGGTCCAATGCAAGTTTATTCACACAAAATTCTTGAAACAATACATTGTCATTAACTAAAAAGACAGGGCACCCCAATAATTTATTTCATGAGAAAATTAAACAAAATCTTACAAGGAAAGAAATTCTCATCAACGCTTTAATTGGACAAGTGTTTGGTGGGAATCGCTGTTCATGAATCGCTGCCTTCTTCACACAATTCCTGCACCGAGACATCCTTGGCAAATTCTAACTTTATATTTTCCCTGTGTTAACCGAGGCGAACGTATGAAAATGGGTGCATCAAACTGCGTTCTCAGGGCCCAAAGCATATGCCCTGGTTTATTAGGTATGGCATTTTGTCCAATTTACAGCTCGTCGAAGAAAAAGTTAAAACAAGCTTTTTTGGTAAAGCCAGGTTAGAACTGCTCAAGATCATACGGCACTCTCGTTTCCGCTTCCGCTGTGTCGCACGTACATCGTTTTCATGGCATGATTACCTGCCACCACCTAGGTTGCTGTGATCCATTCCTGGCTTCCATCATTAGTCCCCCTGGCCGCTGCAGCCCCGGTGAATGGCTCAAATTATAGTGTCCTCGCATCCCGTCATCATAGCTCTGATCTCTGATATCTGGCATTTTCCCTAAATATTGCCTTGCTTTTACAGCCCCACCGCCTTCGCCGATGCATTTGTACCAACGGGCTTGCTTTTTACCTCACCACGCTGAAATTGTCCTAGCGGTAATTGACCCTTCAGTTGCCATCATCTGCGGAATCTCCTCCATCGAACCAAATTTGTTCCCCTCTCCCTTGAATATGGGAAAGAACAGGACGTGGGCATAAACTTACGTGTGGCTCAGCTTAATTACTGGATGCATGCAGCCAAGGAACCAGATGGAAGTCATAATAGCTGATGCAGTTGTAATGCATGGCCCGGATGATCGATCCACTGAAAATAAACACAGCAAAGAGATCATAGGCTCTAGATGTATTTCGGCCAACATCGTCTCCTAACGTACGTGAAGCAAATAAAACCAGACTGCATCTTCCAATACAAGTGCAGAGACGAATAATTTCTAACACCAAGCAGCACGAGAATAAGCGACATCTAACGCACCTCGCCGAACTAATTCAATCCATGAAACCTCAATGAAGCAGCAGCCAGCAGGCCTTACCCCCTCAGTCAAACAATCACTCTCAGCCTTCGCCATTTTGTGGCGGCAATTCCTCGTCGCACCCGAGGAATAAATTCTAGGCCCTTCTTCACCTTCAGCCATTCCCTCATAATAATAGAACGTGCTCATTGAACACCCGTCCACCGCCTAGGTGCGCGGCTCGTTACGTGTCACGCCTAGCGGGCTTCTAAATGCCCAGATAGCGCCGAGCCCATCTGCACACCCATGGACCCAGTGCTCTTTGCCTTCCGCATGCAACTAACCTAAGCACCCGGACACCGGCTATAAAAAAAGCCCCGCTACCTCTTCGGTTTTCGGAGGGGGCCGGAGAGGCAAGAATGGCTCTCCTAGAGACCATGTTTTGGTTAATAGTAGCGTCGGTGCTAGGGGGGAAGTATCCAATCCGTCGGAGGTGCTTCAACGTTGGAGTATCTTCGTCTGCCTCCTTTCTCCTCCAGTCCACAACATGAACGACTGACACCTCCACCATCCTTCAATTGGTCACCTCCACCATCATACGGCCAGCCTTCTCCACCACAGTATGGCCAGCCACCTCAACCCAAGCAACGGACAGCCGCCTCCTGAGTACTCGCCATCTCCACCACAGCGAGGAAACCATCCCCGCCCCAGTACGGGCATCCGCCTCCCCCTCAACATGGACAACCACCTCCAGTACGGCACAAGCTGCAGCCTCCACATCGGCAGCGACCACCCTCTCACAAACCACCTCCAACACCGCCACCACATCGGCATCGCCCACCACCTCTCAAGTGCCCACCGCCGTCTCAACAGCATCCACCTCCACAGTACTCGTCCCGCCATCTCATAAGCCACCACCGCCATCTCATAAACCACCTCCTCACAGGTGCCCGCCACCGTCTCCCAAGCACCCACCTCCTTCCCGCAGCATGCACAGGCGCCGCCACCACCACGACACAGACAGGCATCCCCTCCAAGAGCACACCACAAGCACCCGCCACCCTCTCAGGGAAACCCTCCACCTCATCACAGACACTCATCGCCGCCCCTGTCACCACCTCCACATGGGCACCCGCCACCACACCATGGACGCACCCCGCCACCTCATAGAAATCCCCCACCTTACCACCTGCGCCAGTCGCCTCCTCCACCTCCCGGAGACGAACACCACCCTCTCACGGGTACCCACCACCGCAGCATGGCACAGCCACCGCCTCCATCTCATGGAGCAGCACCACCTCGCCACAGACTCACCCCCCCATCTCCCATGCCCCCCCCACCTCATCATGCTTACCCACCACCATCTCCCAGGCTGCCCCCACCCCCGTCTCGAGGAGGTTATCCACCCCCTTCTCACCATGGGGGTCCTCCACCGCCGCAGCATTACGCACCACCTCCGTCGCAGATGCCATCGCCACCATCTCCATGGCAACTGCCACCGCCACCGCCGTATCTCTAGAAGCTGGCAACATGCTCCTGATCTTGTATTAAAAATACTACTATGGTTGCTGAGAGCCATCAAGCTCCCTTATTTGGTAAAGGCTATACGCCCCTGTAATCGGATGTCCGCTTTTCTATGTGTGCTTGGCGCGGTTCGATCTATCGATCTTTTGCTTCTAGCAGATCGTATGATGAGAATTAAATAAATGAGTTTTCAAGCTGTGATCCCTCTTCCCAACCGGACAATTAGGGAACATACCGTTAGAGCAAATTGGATAGTCAAAATTTACTAGAAATTAACAAATAAGAATGTAAAGACATTGGTACACCCATATGTTCATGATCATGCAAAATATTTCCAGCAGCAGCCAAAAAAAAAAAAAAAAACATAAGTTGAATAAATCGTGAATATTCTGAAAAAAAAATCATCATAGGAAAAAAAAAGTTTCATGATTGGTATACAAATTGATTATTTCAATAACCAGAGAAATTTTCAGAGATCGTCCCTCAGATGGAAAAAGGTGAATAATCCAAGTTTTTTCTAATAATTTGAATAATGTCGTTGGTACTTATTATGCTAGAAAGCACATAAAATAGAAAAACAAAATAATCTGAAATATACTCAATACCGTTTCTTTCACCGTAAAAAAAATGATAAAGCTGCGACTTACTCATCATTCATTTCCAGAAAGAAGCTGCCATAATAGAAGAGCATTTATACAGAAACTAGCATCTGATTAATTTACAGCAGAACGTGAGCTCTCTTCCTGAAAGAAGCGGAAATAATCAGAACAAAACGCAACAATAAACCACCATAGCTAGCAGGAACTGATGCAGCATCAGCTTGTTTGTCCACAGGCAACGCCTCAAAGACTCAACCAGCGGTTACCACTCCGATTGAGGATAATCCATACAAGTGTCAGGGTAATAAGGGAGAGGAGGAATAGCTAAATGGGTTTCTGTTGCGTAAAGAAACAGGTTTCTGAGCATCAAGATTGAGAATGATTATTTCAGGGAACATCTCTTTATGCTGGCCATAAAAATCCCAAAAAATATATGAACTCAAGTAACTGCACTTAATAAACTGTAGGACCAGACATAATCAGATAAAATTGCATGACTTATCAAAGACTTACCAGAGATGGACAAGGCAATGGCTATGACTTGAGCTATATACCAAGATCTGTGTAGAGAAGATTTGCAACCTAAATTATTGGTTTATCAATTTATCCAGCTGCTACTATCTTTGCTACAAAATATTAGTGAAACAGCACCACCACAAAATCAGCACAGTCAATTTGCAAGCCAAGCAACATGGAGTGATAAGGTGGGGCTTGCAAATCGTAACAACCAATCCATCCAAAGAGAGGCAAGATGTATGATAAGATTGAATCAAGGCAAATCTGTCTCCAACAAAGTCGAAAATCGAGCCAGCAAAGAAGTTGCTCCAGCTCAGGAAAATCTCAAGGCAAATCCATTGAATGATTTAAATTCCAATTCAAGAGCAAGGTTGTTGCAACTGCAAAATCAGATGGAGTCCAATTCAAGAGCAAGGTTGTTGCAACCGCAAAATCAGATGGAGTCCAATTCAAAAGATCAAACACCATTCGATGATCAAGAAATCACAACTGTATAGGAATCAAATCTTGTAAAAATTTACATGTACTTGTACTTGTTAAATACTTAATGATAGAAACCTCTTGGGCTCACGTTTTGAGAATAGAAACTCAAAAATACAAGTTTTTCAGTTTGGTATCAGAGCAATTGTGAGCACCGAGAGTTCCATTCTTTGCTACCACCATGGCAACCATCTCACTCAGTGTCAGCAACTTTGTTACCCTTAACTCACCCTAGATAACTATTCCTTATGACGCAAGCAGGTCATTGCTCTGGCCGAAAGCCAAGATCTCTATGGTTATCTCACTGGAGATGTGGCGCCTTCGACCATGTTACACTCCATAAACATCAACAATGGACAAGCCTTAGTTCAATGTAGATTATCTCCACTGGAGAAAGTCCGATTGCTTACTTTGAGGGTGGCACATTGGCACCCTAACAGAGGAAGCACTTGACCTTGTTGTGGAAATTCAGACCGCCAACAAGTATGGGACGGTATCCAAGAAGCCTACACCCAGGATTCCCAGGAACAGAAATTCACCTTAAGACAACAGCTGGCATACCTCAAGAAGGATTCCGCAACAGCCCTGACTGATCACCTTTCATGCCTTCAAGAAACTGTGCGACAGTCTTGCAGCCATTGGCCATCCAGTTCATGACAGGGAGAAGGTATATTCACTCCTCACTAGCCTTGGTTCTTGATATGAGACCTTTGTCACCACCATGCTCAAACCTCTGATGCTAGGCTACTCTGACATGGTGTCCCTTTTCCAAAGGTATGAGCAAAGAACTCTATGACAGGAACCACAACAAATGGCTTTCTATGGCCAACAACAACACCATCAGCATCGTGGGACCTCCAAAATTAGCAAAGTCGATTTCTCCTCCAAGGGACGCGGGTTCAAGCCGACCAACACCGTTGCTTCAGCATCTCGAGATGGAGGTAACCGAGCCACTGGACCAATCCTTCCAGATTGAACATGCCTCCAGCGCATGATACCTACAGAGCGAGAACGCTACTGAAATGAAACATGTCAACTTTGCGGGAAGAAGGCCATATTGCAACTATCTGTTGGGAACGATACAAAAAAAGGTCTGTTCAATCTAAAGAAATTCCATAGGCCTTAAGTGCTCTTACACTTGATGCATTAGTGCAGGATACAGAGTGGACAACTGACACAGGTGCCTCCAATCACATGACATGTAACTCAGACCTACTATTCAATTTACATTCTTATTTTGGAAATGATTTAATTCTAGTTGGTAATGGGAGTGCTCTATCCATCAAAACAATTAGAGATACATGGATTAAACATGAGAACATGAATTTAACATTGCGAGATATTTATTGGTTCTTCATTGGCTCGTAATCTCCTTTCGGTGAGCCAACTTACAGATCAATTTTCATTAAATTGTGAATTTTCTAATATGTATTTTTGTATAAAGGAACAAGAGACAGGTCGAATTCTGATGACAGGACAATGCAAAGGTGACTTGTATGTGCTATCACCTCCCCATGAAGCTCAATTTTCAAATCGGTTCGCAAAGACAATGGAGAGGTGTGGCACCAGAGGCTCGGGCATCCACAAGCTGCCACCATCCATAATTTAAAGTCTAGTGGTTTAATTAAGAGCACTGGGTCGAATAAAATCACCACTCTCTGTGAGAGTTGTCAATTAGGAAAATTAAGCAATTTTTTCTTCAACCATTCTGAGTCTGTTAGTTCTGATTAGTTTGATAAAGTTCATTGTGATCTCTGGGGTCCTGCCCCAGAGTTATCAATTGAAAAATTTTGGTATTATGCATGTTTTGTTGATGATTATTCTAAGTACTATTGGTTAATTCCTCTGCACCTCAAATCTGATTTTCTCTCTGCTTGAGCATTATATCTGCAGGCAGTTTGACAAGAAAATAAAAATATTTCATTCAGACAGAGGAGGAAAATTTATAAATGTAACACTGACATCACATTTCAAAAATGAAAGGATAATATATCAGATCTCATGTCCAAATACCCCGCAACAAATAGGTTTAGTTGAACAACGACACCGAGTGATAAGAGAACTTGGCATGACCATGCTCTTTCACAGTGGTGTCCCTAAGCAATTTTGGGTGGAAGCCTTTCATATAACAGTTTTCTTAATAAATAGATTACCTTGCTCTACAATTGAGTTCCATACTACTTACTTCAAGTTGCATAATCGACATCCTGACTATTCCAGTCCAAGGGTCATTGGCTCACAATGCTACCCTTATACTTGGGAGACAAAAAGAAACAAATTTGACTCTAAAACAATTCTTTGTGTCTTTGTAGGGTACAGTGACAACTACAAAGGTTACAGATGCTATCATCCTCCTACATAGAAATTTTTGGTTTCATGACATGTTACATTCGCCGAGAATATCTTCTCCATATCGAGCAACAATGCAACCAATCTCTCTTTATCCCTCAACACTATTAATATCTTAATTTAAAGATTTGATTGATCAACATGACACTCACGATAATGATTGTTTGTCTTCGCAAGATAAATCACACCTAGACAACCCACCTCTTATATCCCTCGGAGATGTCACCATCTCAAGCACTCCTCGCCCATAAGCTCGAATTACTTCTCGTGAAGACAATACACCCATAATAGTTACCAGCAATATCTCCAACTTAACCGCAACTCCAGAAGGACATAGCCCTACAGCTGCACATGTAGACATGCCCGATACTTCACCAAATGATCAGCAACTGTTGCAGTCGTGTGAAGACTAAAGTTAGCTTTCTGATCCACATTCAGTAACTGCAGCAACTAAGTCACTTATAGAACCTCACCACCTTATGCCTGAGCAGCCAGTTTCAGATACTCCTATACACCCCATGATCACAAGACTCAAAGCTGGTATAGTAAAACCTAATCCCAAGTACGCTCTCACTGTGGCTCGACATGATATTCCACAGGAACCCAAGACAGTCAAAACAGCACTACAACATCCTGGCTGGTGAGCTGCAATGGTTGAGGAGCTAAACGATGCTTTGCATTACAACAAAACATGGAGATTAGTCCCTTGCACGCCAGACATGCATGTGATCGGTGCCAAATGGGTCTTTAATCCAAAGTTAAAAGCTGATGGTTCCCTTGAAAGATTGAAAGCTCGTCAGTAGGTAAAGGATATCATCAAGTTGATGGTGTCGATTACTCCGAAACATTCTGTCCCATCATCAAACCAAGTACCGTTCAACTAGTCATCACCTCGCGCTTGTTCGTCATTGGGAAATACGTCAGTTAGATGTTAAGAATGCCTTCCTCCATAATTAAATCACTGAGGACATATACATGATTCAACCATCTGGAATGATAGATCCCGCCTATCCCAACCATGTGTGCAAACTTGAACGTGATCTCTATGGCCTAAAACAAGCTCCAAAAGCATGGTTTGATTGGTTCAGTTCTTTTCTTTTGCAATTTGGTTTGTGTTGCAGTCTGGTTGATCCGTCCTTATTCATCTATCACTCATCACATGGGACACTAATCTTACTTCTTTATGTTGATGATATGTTAATTACAGGTTCCAGCCCCAATTTGCTGACCCAGTTCATTGCAGTCCTGAGCCAAGAATTTGCCATGAAAGACTTCGACACACTTCACCACTTTCTCGGAAAGGAGGCTTTCAGAGGGTCTTCACTTATCTCAAACTCACTATACACTCACAATTTTGGACAGAGCACCAATTACGGACTATAAATCCATGGGGACACCAATTTGGACCTGAATTCCGGCTCTGTTTTGGGCCTTTTTTGGATTTGGGCTCGGGCCGAGCCAGGGCCAAGCTAATGGCATACCCGAGCCCGGCTCGAGAAACATTGTTTCTCCACGTAAGCCCTAAAAGCATGTAGCTTAGCTTGCAAGTCAACTGGCATACGGTATGTTTGCATAAGGGGGAAGTGGCGTAGGGATCAAGGATATTACCCAATTCAACAGCACTTTGCTAGCGAAGTGGGGGTGAAAAGACCCAGGCCTTTGGAGTAAGCAAATTGAGCATGCCTATCATGAGAAGGTAAAATTGTTCATGAGTTGGAAGCCCCCCACAGAGATGTTCAAATTTTTCGAACGACGTCATCAAGACACTCCTAGCATTTTGTAATAGAGTCCACTTCCATATTGGAAACGGTTGAGGCACTTTGTTTTGGAAAGATAGCTGGCTGTGTGATGCTCCCCTCAAGTCGGTCTTCCCTGCCCTCTATGCTCACAGCTCATGAAAAAATAGATCAATGTCGGATTTCTTCAACCCAAGAACCATGTCACGGAAACTCAGATCATCATCCTAGCAATCTGAGGAGATAAGCTCATAGCTCAACCACCACTTGCTCTCCCTACATTCAATAGAGAAGAGGACAAAATTGTCTGGAGATC
Organism: Phoenix dactylifera; assembly: GCF_009389715.1. Taxonomy (NCBI): domain Eukaryota; kingdom Viridiplantae; phylum Streptophyta; class Magnoliopsida; order Arecales; family Arecaceae; genus Phoenix; species Phoenix dactylifera. The sequence goes on along the minus strand of NC_052394.1, from coordinate 407,530 downwards.
AAACAGTACAGGTGCCTTCTCATCATCATCCCTCCATCAATTTACTAAGTCCAGAGGAGTGAGATGCAAGTTCGCATCTTCTCTTTGGAACCTCAGCGTACCCCTAAAGATAAAAAGCTTCCTTTGGCTATGCTGGAAGAGAGCTCAATAAAAAAGACATCCTTAGCCGGAAACTTGGAAAGAATATTGGTGGATGTGTTCCTTTGGCTTTCTTTTCTTTGTCAACAGGCAGTGGAATCTGTGGATCATATTTTCTCAGTGTGAATTCTCCTCTACCTTGTGGAAGTCTATCTGCTCTTTGCTTAGTGTTCTTCAATCCCATTTACCTTTGAAGAGTTGTGTCTAGAATGGAGAAAAAAAAACTTCACTAGATCAGCACAAGTAGTAGTTTTAATATTGATAGGGGCCATGACCTTGATGTGTTGGAAAGAAAGGAATGCTAGAGTGTTCTTAAATAGACTGGCCTCTTTGAGCTCAACTGCATTTGAAGGTATCCAGCTTTTTAATCTCTGGTCTTACCTGTGTAATATCGAATCATTGCTGGAGCATGGGAAGATCTGGCACAATGTGAAAAATTGCCTGATTTTCTAAATGGTGTTGGAGAAGTCTTTTGGTGTGATGGAGGAAGACGACCTACAATTACTCAATTCAAAGAAAAACAGACGCTGTTCGATAATTTCAGAAATAAAGTTGCTGAATTCCATCTACTTCTAAGAAGCTACAGTATCTATTATATTTTGTCATACTCTTTTCTCCTCTGTGGCCTTACTAAGTGAAGAGGAGCTTGATGTCAAAGTGCTGAAGCATCTTGCTTCAAACTTGGAATTTTTGTCAGCATCTCCTCTATTTCCATATTTTCAAACTCTGTTTTTCCCCCTATCTGTAACACAACAAAGCCTCTTTTGATTGCTGCCTCCTCTTGGCAGCAGCAGGCTTTTGTATTCATTGAATCAAATCAATAAAATATGGGTGGTTTTAACCTCCCTTTCAATCAACAACAACAAAAAAAAAAACCTTGCCGGAAGCACAATAAAACCAGTCTTCTTGCAAATGGTGAAAAGTGCAGGCGTTGAGGAGTGCCCCTTTGGTTAGGAACAACTTTTCTCGGGCCAAACCTTATATGGCAATGCCACTATAGCTTTATTAGGAGAGGACGGATCCTATGTGGCATGCATGTGGTACTGCAAAGTGTTGGATGGCCACCATAAAGAGATGGACAATCATCATACAAGGCAGTCTACAAGCGCGTGCTATATCATACACGTTGCATATTGTTGATGGCCATCCATCTTCTGATGGCAATCATCCAGGTATGCATCGTAGACTACACCATAGTGGATCTTGGTTGTTGTCGAGGAGCATGGATCCTCTAGATGCATGTGCAGCACCGTAGAGTGCTGTGCAACTTTGGATGGCCACCATCAAAAAATAGATGGCCATCAAACAAGGCAGTCTATGAGCGTGTGCCGTGTCATACACTATGCATATTGTTGATGGTTGTCCATCTTTTGATGGTGGCCATCCAAAGATGCACAGCACTTTGTGGTACATGGTTCACACTGCAAAGGATCCTAGTTGTTGTCATGAAGCACGAGTTCTTTGCGGCATGCATACAACCTCACAGAATGCTGGAGAAGCATAAAATACATGCATGTTACAAAAGGCAGGGCCACAATGTGTGCAAAACTATGAGATTCTAGTTGAGATAAGCCTAAATTATGGTCAGCTCCACATTTTAACCATGTACACTTCTATTACTTAACAAGCAATCCTCCATTATTTCTACTACTTATGCCTCATAATTTCAATGAATGGTTTATTCTGCGCAATCAAAAAAACCTAGCAACCTTTGAAAGAATTTGAAACAAAATAAAGAATATTTCTTGCTCTCTTTCTATTGTCTCTTTTTTATTTGGGTTCTTATTATTCATCCCTATTTTTTTCTAACTGATCTTGTCCTCACTTCCAAGTTATAAATTCTTTTATCTTTCTTAATGAAGGCTAGATGGCTCCTTTTAACCTCGCTTTTATCGTCAAAAGAAAGAAAAGAGAGAGACAATCCCTTGTCGCAGAAAACATTGAGAGAGATCGATGTATGAAGGGCAGGACGAAGAATAAAAATTTGAAAATATATATGCATAAAAATTGTTTGGTCTCGCATCATGGTTTTTCTATGCTCGATAATTACTAAAGCAGTTCCTTTTTCCTCAATATTGATGGATGTACTGAGTATGTTCCCATAACAGAGTTCTAGATACCCTTCGTCAAGCAAGTAACAGATGGGACATAGGCAAGCGAGATGCTTATTCATCCATCTACTGATGAAAATGACAACGAACAGAACAAGGCCTGCAACTTACACATGATTATAAGAACAATAGCGAGCTGGAGAAGCAGCATCTTCTGGATACATGCCTATCATGCAAGACTTGAGCATTAAGTCAACTATATTGAAATTTGCTAGGATGAAATGTAATATATCCCAAATTTTCATCTGACATACAGAGAAACACCTCGGAGAGAACCAGGAGACACATAATTGCACACACGATCGATCGATGGTTGATGCTGCTACTAATTTACTGCGAGTTCCTCGTGGGAGCTGGGCTCATCATCGTATGACAGGAGCGTACGCACTACAGAATCCATCGTCGGTCTCCGGTTTCTGTCTTCGTCCAAGCAAGAGACTGCTATCTCCACCATCTTCTCTGCTTGCTTGCAGTTGAACTGCCCATTTAATCTAGAATCCACCATCTCTTCGACCCATGATTCCTCTCCACTCTCCAGTTTCCCCTTCAACATCCTAACCAAACCTATCAGCGTTCCTTCAACCTCCTCTTGATCCCCATCAACCATCAAATTTGAAACCCTGCTTCCCTTCACCATCTCCAGAAGCACGACTCCATAGCTATAGACATCAACCTTCGAAGTGATCGGAAGATTTGTAGTCCATTCAGGAGCCATGTATCCCCTGGTTCCTCGAATCCGTGAAGTGTCCGAACCAACTCCACCTCTCTTCGACAGTTTCGCCAGTCCAAAGTCTGCGATCTTAGGCTCAAATTCACTGTCCAGGAGTATGTTTTCAGGCTTCACATCGCAGTGGACGACCCACTCGAGGCATTCATGATGAAGGTATGCCAATCCTTGGGCCACACCGACAGCAATCTTGAACCTCTCGCTCCATCCCAAAACACTTGCTGTGCCATGTTCGTCGAAGATGTGCTTGTCCAAAGAACCATTCGCCACATACTCGGTAACTAGCAGCTTGTGCGGACCTTCTGAGCAGAATCCCCATATTCTCACAAGGTTCTTGTGATAAATTCTCCCTATGAGACTCAGTTCAGCTCCAAGCTCTCCTTGGATCACGTCTCCCAACCTCTTCACCGCCACCGCCCTGCTATCATCCAATACTCCCTTGTACACAACACCTGAGCCTCCCCTTCCAATCTCATCCATGAATTTCCGAGTTGCTTTTTTGAGCTCTTCATATGCGAACTGCCTGAATTGGCTGGATATCAACCTGTACCCTTCTTCCAGGGATGCTGGCTTCTGTTCTCTTCTGAAAAGAAACCACCATCCTGATGCGATAAACAGGATCTCGATGCCACCGAACGCTGATACGAAGCAATAGAAATACACCCACCTCGTCTTCCCGCTGCTGCTCGCGTACATACTGGAGGAACTTGCTGCTGTAGGTTCCGAGTCCGTAGCAATGCAAATGGGCTCATGCATTTGAGGAGCAGAGGACCCGGATGTTGATATACTTGCGGGCATCTTCAAGTACATGACGCCTGGGGTGCTCGGAGAAGTTCTCCCGTTAAAGAGAATGCTCTTACCATAGCAATAACCACTATCATACACATAATGCATTCCTTGACAAGAACAATCATCATCGCATATCTTCCTGCATGCCTGCAAGGAAATGGAGGTGTTGTAGTGGAGATCGTAACCCCAGAAATCGGTTTGGGGTAGCTGTAGATATGTAAATCGCTGAGTGGTGTTGCAGCTCACGTCGATCTTTCGCTTGCAACCTTTGCGCCAGTCGCTTGGATCGCTCATCTCGTAATGAGCAGGGCACGAACAAACCTCTTGGGATGGCGAATATGTGCAGATTCCGTTCCTGCCACACAGCCCGTGTATCAAGCAGAGCTGCGGAAGAGCTTCCCAGGTAACCGACCACGTTCCTATCGATTCATCTAGGCTGTAAAGCCTGAGATTGCCATCGTAGTCCAGAGTCAGCCTTCTTAAGATTCCAGAAGCCATGTCGGAAGCATTGAATGCGACCTGGTCGCTCGAAACGAACTTTCCCATCTCATCCAGCACTGCATATCTGCTGCTATTGTAGGTCGTCCTGCCGTTTTGAAACACTGTAAAATCAGGATTGGGCCAGTAGATGCTAGAAATCTCGGGCCCATCGTATATGAGCCTGAGGACGTTATCGTTGTCGAAATACAAGCTATAGTAGCCTGAAGAGAGGGATCGTGGAGCGGCTGCAGATACTACTTGTATGGTTTTAGTAATCGGTTGCGTAGGGAGAAGAGTGTCCGTGGGAGAATCAAAGCTTTGCCATAGAATGTTACCGCTGGGGTCCTTCAGGACAAGATTGCCGGTGTCCAGTAGCTGCACTCGATCTGCTTGCGTCGAGCTTGTGTTGGTGCTCCACACAACCGTGCCATCGGTGTCTGCTAGGACCATGCCTCCATCCTTGCGGAAGCTAATTTTTGATCCATGGCCATTTACCGGATGATCCCGGTTTGCGGTCCATGCGACGGTCTTGTTGGCTGAGTCGGAGAACCAGATCGAGAAGGCATAGGCATTAGAACCGACGTTATAGAAGCCGCATGAGAAAGACTTGCTCGGGGAGACGAGGAGGATATCCGAGTCATCCCCTACGGAGAGAGAAGACCCTCTTGAAAGAGAGCTCGGTGCTGCTTGTGATGCAGAGGGACAGAGCAAGAAAAGGAGGAGGAGGATGTTTGTAAGAGGAGATGGATTCTTCATGGTCTTCTGCTGAAAGGGTAAGACAGGAGAATCCCTTCCGTAGGGCTGTTAGTTAAAAAGGAGGAGGAAGAAGAGGAGAAGCAGCAGAATGAGTTTCATTCTATGAATTCATCCCATGCGAAAGCACCGGACATTTGACTCTGCCGCCTCTAAAACTTTCTAGCATGTTTGAAAACTAATTTTCTCTCTCTCTCTCTCTCTCTCTCTCTCTCTCTCTCTCTCTCTCTCGTTTTTTGTTTTTTTGGCTAAAACTCTCTCTCTCTCTCTCGTTTCAAGTACTTGACAAATTCGTTGTTTTTTTGCCCCAATGTAAGTTGCGGAAGGAGGACCTTCCCCAAATTTATTAATAAAGAATAAAACATATAGAGCGGACAAAGAAAGTTGAGAAGAAAAAAAGTGGAAGAGTTGGAGATGACAGCTCATCATCTATTTTGGTCAATCCCTACTTCAAACTTTCTACAATTAGAAATTGAAGAACTCCAAATCCACTAGCTTAGCGGTGGATTAGCCCAATTAAAAAGTAACATATATTTCTATTCTTTCCTTCCCTCGCCGCACAGAGTTATTAGGGTTATAAAATAATCCTTCCTTCTAGGGATTTGCCCGCTCTCTCGTCCTCTTCATGCTCCTATGGCCGTATGGCGACTACCATCACCCTGCATCTTTTCTTCAAAGATAGAGAGCTACGTCGGCAACAAGCAGCACGGCGTCATCCATTAGGCCAATATCATCGCCACCCATATGGTGTTGAACATCGTGTGGACTAGCCTCAGCCCGTATGGTGTCACGCCCCGAACCCATTACCTGGGTCGACCATGTGACATGGTTGTATTTGCCCTAAGCAATGTCCTAAAAATCATGCAAGGCTTAAGATGAACAAAAATCTAATAAATCTACAATTAATCTATTAATCTAAATAAATAAATCTATTATATGCATATAATCAAACTGGTTCAGTTAAAAGATCTTTAAATGTTCATCGGTGTCGAAGAAAAATAAACTAACTGATAACTCTGGTACTTGAACTCTGTGCCCAACCCATCTAAAACTATGCACTCTGCGACTCTAAAAAAACGAAGAGAAAGTGCGAATTTTACAATACAATAAGAATTTCCACACATCCATACCAACACAATGATATAAGTTTAAAATAGCAAAAAATCGTCACATAAATAATAAAATCACAAACTGATTATCAATAATACTGGAATAAACAGTATACATATGTACATCAAATATCAATAAAAATTCAGCTACTCAAGAATGATATATCATATGATATCTTGTAATTCTTCAATAGTATTTTCATTGTTTTTTATTCAATTCTTTTTTAACTTCATTTGGATTAATTATCTTTTCGACTTTGGACCAAATTTCGGTCACATTTTCTGCACGTGACGAGACCATCAATAGGTGTCATGTTTCCAGCTCGTGACAGGGCAACCGATAGTATCACATTTTCATCCTGTGATGGGCCTTCAAGGGTATCACATTTCCATCCTATGATGAGATAGTATCCCATTTTTAGTCTATGATGGATTTTCGATAGTATCACATTTTCAGCCTTTAATGGGATAACCGATGATAATGAGATCAGCCCAAAGTCCTTGTTCATTCAGTCAAGTTCACACCATACATCAGTTCTTTTTTTTTTTAGTTCCGACTCTAGACTAACCACGGTCATGTTTTTCATCCGTGATGGGACAATCACTATAACATTGGTAGTCCAGAGCACTGCATCCATTAGTCCGATTATGCAAGTGCAAGTTATGCTCATATATGCATCAATCATACTATCGATCACAAGCATACATATCAAAATATAATTTAATATAAAAACCATTATGAAACTATTCTTGCTTCTTACTTATCTTGATCATTATCATATCATACATATATATGTATAAAATATCTATATCATGTAGATTAGTGTACAAGAATTCTTACCTCTTTGCTGACAATTTAAATAGACTAATCACCTGCTCACACCGCGATCTATAGATCTTGGTACACAGAAACCTGCTCAACATTTTCTTGCCCAAAAGATTATTCTCCTACAAAACCAAATCAACATAAAAAATTATCCGAGGTATTCGATAATCCAGAACTCTCTACTAGTACTAAAGGGTCCACCATCACGTAGTAATCAGGACTACCCTCTAAGTCCTTTTAACCAAAATTTTCTCGTATCAAGCTAGAGAGAGAAAATACCAAGAGAAAGAAACAGAAAGAAAAAAAAACTAGAGTATAAGATCTCGTTGGGCTTCTTCATGTTTGGATGACTATAGCCCCATACAAAACTAAGGTTGACTATGAAAATAGATTCATATAAGAAGATATACGATGCCAACTAGATAATAACGCGTAATTGTTTGAATCAATCAGCACAATGTAATCCAATTCATTTGATCAAAAAATATATATTAAATCAAGAGAATAGATCAGGAGTTATCAATTATGAGTCCAAATGGTTGCTGGCAATAGTCGGGTGTAGGATGGATAGGGTCGACTAGGTAATAGCGTCCGACGATCTAGGTTGGTCCGCTCTGGCCAATCAAACCAATTAAATAATGAAACAAGAATCAAACCATGGTATAGGTAACACAATAAGAATTTATGATGATAGAGTCCAATGGTGCTTGGCAATGGTTGGGGTAAAGCTAGCATGACCGGTAGTTGGAGCGACACTAGACCTGGACCCTCTATTGGGGTCAACCAGATAGTAACATCCGAGTGCTTAAATTGATCGGATCCAGTTAGTCTAACAAGTCAACTTAAGAGTCAGGCTACAATATAGATAGTCGAATAAAGATTGATGATGATGATATTCAGACGTACTCAGTAAGTGCTGTGGTGGGGGGCCGGCATGTCGCCCGATGACATGGACTAGGGCCTTTCACCAGAGCCGACTAAAAATCACTGAGAGATGCCCTTACCAAGTCCAACAATCCTAGAGAGACAATCAAGATAGAGAGAGAAATAAGAGAGAAAGGAGATAGGGAGAGAGAGGAGAGAGGAGAGAGGAGAGAGAAGAAAAGAGAGGGTTCTCTTCTTCCCCAAAATAGGGGAGAGCTGTACTCTCTCTCTGTCTCTTCTTAGATCAGGGTGGTGGTGGCCAAGGTGGCCTGCTCCGATGGCGGCAGGCCAAGGCGATCCTTCGGCCGCAGCTTCACCAACGACGGTGGCTGGCCGACATTAGAAAAAAAGAAGGAAAATCAAGGAAAAAAAGGGTTGATTCATGGTAACTTGGCCTAGATCACGACCGATCTCCCTAACCGACGACCACATGAACTCAGAGCTCTAAGGAGGTGGTGAAGCTCAGCCAATTTCGGCGGCCGGCAGCAGCGAACACGAGAGGAAGAGTTACCAAAACAGGGTACCCCTATTTCAGATGCATCCCGATGACTTGCCGACTTAATTCAACATGGCAGCAGCTCTAAAACCAGAAAAAAAAAGAGGAGGCATAGGGCAATTACCTCGGTCTGACGAGGTTCCAGGGGCGTCCGGTGGTCCCAATTTTTGGCGAACACAATAATGAGCAACCGCGAGCTCAACGGGAAGAAGAAGAAGAACGAGAGAGAAAGAAAGGAGATCACTCGGGGTGGAGGCTTAGAGGGAGAGAACTCTCCTTTTATATAGAAGTTGTAGGTCCCGACAGCCCTAAGATTCCGACTAGCCCTAGGACTCCGACTCTTGGTCGGAAACATCGGAGGAGAAGAAGACTCCAACCGGAGTCTCTTCTCCCCTGCCTCGTGCCATAAGGCACAGTGGCCTTGGGCCTAGCCTCTTTGGGCCGGCCCATAAGCCCAAGGACTAGGCTAGGCTGGGTTAGGCTGCTACAGGAGGTACTCGGGCCCATGTGCCACAAGGGATATGTTTCTGTACTCACGGACCTTGATTTTTCCTTGGAACATTTTTCTTATTCTGTTTTTTTTACCAAGGTAAAAAAAAAAAAAAAAACTTTTCTCGATATCACACATTGAGTGGTTTCAAATTGATGCCAATCTAGTCGTTCCTCGCTATGGCTAGTTAGAGAAAGAATCAAAGCCGGTCATGCCTGCATTTAGGCTAAGGTCTCCATGCATTTATGACAGTCTTCTGTTTAAGATGGTCTGGGACGGTGAGCCATTCAAATTCCAAACAGGGTCCATGCCGTGCTCTTCCGTCTTTCGGTAGACTCGACACCAGGGAACCGAAAATTGACCTAGCAAAGCCAGTCGGAGATGAATCGAGGCGACAATCACCCATGCATATGGCGGAATTTCCCCTTCGTGCCATTCCCAATGTCATCCATGCGTCCACTAGCATGCATAGCATTGTTCAATCTATGGGCATATGGCACAAGTTTATCATCTTGGGCTTATGTGCCATCTCGATGAGCGGGCACATGTTTTTCTCCAAACATGGATACCATGAATGAGATATAAATTAAATATGACCATCAATAGTAAGCCGGCAATCTTCGCACGATCATGCGTTCTTTTGCTTTGGGAAGGAACATGCTTAGTTTTTATGTATCATTATGGACATGGACATACATCAATTAGATTATTCTAAACATATCATTCAGAAACGTACAAGGAGCTGGTCGCTTAAGAAAGCGATGATTGTATGGAGGAGCTCCTCGATTGTGCCAGGTGATGAAATGCAGAGCCTAAGATCAAAAAAAGGGATGACTGCAAATAAGCAACCAACAGTCACGGGAGAAGGTACTAAGAATCTAGGATGCGCGAAGATATGGAGTCAACTCAGATCCCTTCATTTCTAAAATATTGGGTCCATTCTAACATCGTTGCCGAGCCTGGTGATTAAGTAGCCTTTCTTTAATTTTTTTTTATGCGAAAAAAAAATCTCTCGCAGACGTGAACCAAGATGGTCGATGACTTGAGCGGATCTCTAGGAATAACTTCACATGGTTGCCGATAGACGGTCCAAAAACTGGGCCTTTGCTGAATTTCAAATGGTTCCTAATGGTGGATTCACATGAGAAGCAACTTCCATGTCTATTGAGCGTTTTGAATCCAAGGATTAACTTGCATGGTAGACTTGTGCACCTGGACTGCAACTTACACATGATCATAAGAATAATAGTGTAAAGACCCGTGCAGGTATGTGTTTAGTTTGCCGAGGTGATCTTGGATACTTATACTGGACTAAGAAACAAAAAAAAAAAAAAACCTTCCGTCTAATTAGACTAATCACATCAGAGCGAAGCCGATATGGACTAGGAAACACTACAGCATGAGTTCATAGAGGCTGACCACGAGCCGATCGTAGTAGTTGTGATTATATTTGAATGAATTTGAACCCTTAGTCTGACGAGGACGTTAGGGCTTGAACGGAAGAAGTATATGAGGATCCCCGGCTAGCTCTTTTTGGATGAGATCCATAGCCTATAGTTGTGATTAGATTTAAATGGATTTGAATCCTTAACCCGACGAGGACGTCAGAACTTAAACAGAGAGAGTATGTGAAGACCCATGCAGGCGCGTATTAATCCTACATCGATTATTCGCCGAGATCTTGGGTACTTATATAGGATTAAGAAACATAAAAAAATATCTTCTAGCTAACCTTTTTAGGTGAGATCCTAAGTTGCGACAAATAGCGAGCTGGAGAAGCAGCATCTTTTAGGTACATGCCTATCATGCAAGACTTGAGCATTAAGTCAACTATATTGAAATTTGCTAGGATGAAATGTAATGTATCCCAAATTTTCATCTGACATACAGAGAAACACCTCGGAGAGAACCAGGAGACACATAATTGCACACACGATCGATCGATGGTTGATGCTGCTACTAATTTACTGCGAGTTCCTCGTGGGAGCTGGGCTCATCATCGTATGACAGGAGCGTACGCACTACAGAATCCATCGTCGGTCTCCGGTTTCTGTCTTCGTCCAAGCAAGAGACTGCTATCTCCACCATCTTCTCTGCTTGCTTGCAGTTGAACTGCCCATTTAATCTAGAATCCACCATCTCTTCGACCCATGATTCCTCTCCACTCTCCAGTTTCCCCTTCAACATCCTAACCAAACCTATCAGCGTTCCTTCAACCTCCTCATTCCCATCAACCATCAAATTTGAAACCCTGCTTCCCTTCACCATCTCCAGAAGCACGACTCCATAGCTATAGACATCAACCTTCGCAGTGATCGGAAGATTTGTAGTCCATTCAGGAGCCATGTATCCCCTGGTTCCTCGAATCCGTGGAGTGTCCGAACCAACTCCACCTCTCTTTGACAGTTTCGCCAGTCCAAAGTCTGCGATCTTAGGCTCAAATTCACTGTCCAGCAGTATGTTTTCAGGCTTCACATCGCAGTGGACGACCCACTCGAGGCATTCATGATGAAGGTATGCCAATCCTTGGGCCACACCGACGGCAATCTTGAACCTCTCGCTCCATCCCAAAACACTTGCTGTGCCATGTTCGTCGAAGATGTGCTTGTCCAAAGAACCATTCGCCACATACTCGGTAACTAGCAGCTTGTGCGGACCTTCTGAGCAGAATCCCCATATTCTCACAAGGTTCTTGTGATAAATTCTCCCTATGAGACTCAGTTCAGCTCCAAGCTCTCCTTGGATCACGTCTCCCAACCTCTTCACCGCCACCGCCCTGCTATCATCCAATACTCCCTTGTACACAACACCTGAGCCTCCCCTTCCAATCTCATCCATGAATTTCCGTGTTGCCTTTTTGAGCTCTTTATATGCAAATTGCCTGAATTGGCTGGATATCAACCTGTACCCTTCTTCCAGGGATGCTGGCTTCTGTTCTCTTCTGAAAAGAAACCACCATCCTGATGCGATAAACAGGATCTCGATGCCACCGAACGCTGATACGAAGCAATAGAAATACACCCATCTCGTCTTCCCGCTTCTGCTCGGGTACATATTGGAGGAACTTGCTGCTGTAGGTTCCGAGTCCGTAGCATTGCAAATTGGCTCATGCATTTGAGGAGCAGAGGACCCCGATGCTGATATACTTGCGGGCATCTTCAAGTACGTGACGCCTGGGGTGCTTGGAGTTCTTCTCCCGTTAAAGAGAGTGCTCTTAGCAAAGCAGTTACCAGCGTCAGACACATAATGCATTCCTTGACAAGAACAATCATCATCGCATATCTTCCTGCATGCCTGCAAGGAAATGGAGGTGTTGTAGTGGAGATCGTAACCCCAGAAATCGGTTTGGGGTAGCTGTAGATATGTAAATCGCTGAGTGGTGTTGCAGCTCACGTCGATCTTTCGCTTGCAACCTTTGCGCCAGTCGCTTGGATCGCTCATCTCGTAATGAGCAGGGCACGAACAAACCTCTTGGGATGGCGTATATGTGCAGATTCCGTTCCTGCCACACAGCCCGTGTATCAGGCAGAGCTGCGGAAGAACTTCCCAGGTAACCGACCACGTTCCTATCGATTCATCTAGGCTGTAAAGCCTGAGATTGCCATCGTAGTCCAGAGTCAGCCTTCTTAAGATTCCAGAAGCCATGTCGGAAGCATTGAATGCGACCTGGTCGCTCGAAACGAACTTTCCCATCTCATCCAGCACTGCATATCTGCTGCTATTGTAGGTCGTCCTGCCGTTTTGAAACACTGTAAAATCAGGATTGGGCCAGTAGATGCTAGAAATCTCGGGCCCATCGTATATGAGCCTGAGGACGTTATCGTTGTCGAAATACAAGCTATAGTAGCCTGAAGAGAGGGATCGTGGAGCGGCTGCAGATACTACTTGTATGGTTTTAGTAATCGGTTGCGTAGGGAGAAGAGTGTCCGTGGGAGAATCAAAGCTTTGCCATAGAATGTTACCGCTGGGGTCCTTCAGGACAAGATTGCCGGTGTCCAGTAGCTGCACTCGATCTGCTTGCGTCGAGCTTGTGTTGGTGCTCCACACAACCGTGCCATCGGTGTCTGCTAGGACCATGCCTCCATCCTCGCGGAAGCTAATTTTTGATCCATGACCATTTACCGGATGATCCCGGTTTGCGGTCCATGCGACCGTCTTGTTGGCGAAGTCGGAGAACCAGATCGAGAAGGCATAGGCATTAGAACCGACGTTGTAGAAGCCGCATGAGAAAGACTTGCTCGGGGAGACGAGGAGGACATCCGAGTCATCCCCTACGGAGAGAGAAGATCCTCTTGAAAGAGAGCTCGGTGCTGCTTGTGATGCAGAGGAAGAGAGCAAGAAGAGAAGGAGGAGGAGGAGGAGAGGGATGAGGATGCGTGTAAGAGGAGATGGATTCTTCATGGTCTTCTGCTGAATGGACGCGAGGAGAGCGTCTCGTCTGTTGAGCTGTTGGTTAAACTGGAGGATGGGGGGAACTAATCGTCTCCCTTCAGCCAGTAGAAAACTCTTTCGTCTGGTCTATCACCACCCAGTTTTCGGACATGACTCGAATGGACTGCTAAAATGGACCGCACAGAACTCTTACGTCTGGTTTATCACCACCCAGTTTTCAGATATGGACTCGAATTGACTGCAGAAATGGACGGACCAACAGCCAAGCGTGCTTCGCGCGTCGATCGCAAATGTCGGTAGTCGTATGCATTACCGAGGGAGTCGGGCACGGGCTGCTAAATTGCGTCCGGCCACAAATAATTTCTCCTCGAAATGGACTGCTGAAATGGACCGATCAACACGTCTGCACATTGCCACACAGGTGGTCCGTGCAAATACGCCCAAAATTAATTCGAACCGAAGAATTCGATTCAGCTAACAAAAACCTAATTTTCGCACTCAAGCAGCCGGAATCCCTCCCAGACGAGGCCAGGCCCTAAACATGAGGGACATGTTTCTATTCTCCCAGGCCTTGATTCTTTCCTTGGAACGTTTTTCTTACCCTGTTTTTTTTCAGGGAGAAAAAAAATTCATTTCTCGATATCATGTGGTGCGTGGTTTCAAATTGATGCTAATATGGTCGTTACTTGCCATGACTAGCTAGAGCAAGAACCAGCCCCAGTCATGCCTGAATATAGCTAAGGTCTTATCTAGTCGGTCCTCGCCATTGCTAGCTAGAGCAAGAATCAACGCCAGTCATGCTTGCATAAACTAATGTATAATGTAGTCGTTCCTCGCTATAGCTTAAGCAAAAATCAGTGCCAGTTATGTCTGCGTTTAGCTAAGGTCTAGTCTAGTCGTTCCTCGCCATGGCTAGCTAGAGAAAAAATCAGCGCGGGTCATAACTGCATTAAGTTAATGTATAATCTAGTTGTTTCTCGCCTTGGCTAGCTAGAGCAAGAATCAGTGCCGGTCATGCTTGCATTTAGCTAAGGTCTAATCTAGTTGTTCCTCCCCATTGCTAGCTACAGAAAGAATCAACGCCGGTCATGCTTGCATAAACTAATGCATAATGTAGTCGTTCTTCGCTATAGCTAGCTAGAGCAAGAATCAGTACCGGTCATGTTTGCATTTAGCTAAGGTCTAATCTAGTCATTCCTCGCCATAGCTAGCTAGAGGAAAAATCAGCGCGGGTCATAACTGCATTAATTTAATGTCTAATCTAGTTGTTTCTCGCCATAGCTAGCTAGAGCAAGAATCAGTGCTGGTCATGCCTACATTTAGCTGAGGTTTAATCTAGTCGTTCCTCGCTATTGCTAGCTAGAGCAAGAATCAACGCCGGTCATGCTTGTATAAACTAATGTATAATGTAGTCGTTCCTCGCTATAGCTAGCTAGAGCAAGTATCAGTGCCGGTCATGTTTGCATCTAGTTGAGGTCTAATCTAGTCGTCTCTCGCCATGGCTAGCTAGAGAAAAAATCAGCGCGGGTCATAACTGCATTAAGTTAATGTCTAATCTAGTTGTTTCTCACCATGGCTAGCTAGAGCAAGAATCAGTGCCGGTCATGCCTGCATTTAGCTGAGGTCTAATCTAGTCGTTCCTCGCCATAGCTAGCTAGCTAGAGAAAGATTGGTCATGACCGCATTAAACTAATATCGACTAAATTTAGTCGTTCCTCGCCATGGCTAGCTAGAGGGAGAGTCATCGCCGGTCATGCCTGTATTAAGCTGAGGTCTACGGTCATTTATGGCAGTCTTCTGTTCAAGATGGTGTGGGACGGTGAGCCATCCAAGACCTGTTCAATTTCCGGAGAGAGGGCCCACTTGGGTAGCCTCGACCCCAGGGAACCGAAAATTGACCTAGCAGAGCCAGTCGGAGATGAATCGAGGCGACATTCCCAATGTCATCCATGCGTCCACTAGCATGCATGGCATTGTTCAATCTATGGGCATATGGCACAAGTTTATCATCTTGGGCTTATGTGCCATCTCGATGAGCGGGTACATGTTTTTCTCCAAACATGGATACCATGAATGAGATATAAATTAAATATGACCATCAATAGTAAGCCGGCAATCTTCGCACGATCATGCGTTCTTTTGCTTTGAGAAGGAACATGCTTAGTTTTGATGTATCATTATGGACATGGACATACATCAATTAGATTATTCTACACTTAGAGACATATCATTCAGAAACGTACAAGAAGCTGGTCGCTTAAGAAAGCGATGATTGTATCGAATTGATGCTGCCAACGCCGCCCGTTCCACCCAACAGTATGTGAGAGAAACATCCATCCCCTTGTACTCCTAACAAGCATGCTCTCATATATGAAGAGAGTTAATTTCAGAGCCAATGCAGCTGATAGATTCTGCTGCTGTTGGAAGCATCCTTGTTACTCTCCCTAGTCCGGACCTCTGCAGATGGACTTCTTTCTATAGCTCACGCAGCCTGTGCATGGCAGATGTGCAGCGCTTGTTTCCAAATTGCAAGAACTACAGGCTGAACTGCGAATGCTTCCGATTGTCCACCCATTTTCGATCTTTCAGTACAATATTTTCAATGGAAAGAAACATGTCAAACAATGATCTTTTGAGGAACAAGAGCAAAAATTGCAATCATGAGTTAAAACTACGATCTGAATGTACTCTGAAAATGATCTAAAAGATTCAAAACATGCAAAAATAAATAAATAAATAAAGACAGCGCACTATTTTGGTATTGATTACGTGATTCACCAAGCAAGCATTGGTGAAAGTCAGATGGAGGCAAGTAACACCAAAGAAATGGTATGGATGTACCAACATAGAAATTGAATTAATGAATAAAACCCACTGAAATCCCAATACATGGATAAGAAACTTTAAAGACTAAAACTAGTATTGCTCCATACTTTGTTAAAACGAAGAAAATTGGTTCAGGTGAACTCTGTCCGAAGACAAACTGTAGCAAATTGTTGTTTTTGAAGAGTCCAAAAGAAAATTGTCTGAGATACTATATGAATTCAAAACAACTTTCTGTCGGCAGTTCTACCACGTCTTTCACCAATTCTGTTACAGATGCACACCGCTGCAATAATCTAATCCTTGTCATGCAGTGGGCTGATGGCTGCTTCATAGAATCCCTCAACTCCATTGATCATTGTGTGAAGTCTCAGATGCTGGAGAGCTATGACTTTCCAGGCTCCCAAATGGCATGAGTTCATTTGATTGCTGCACCTATTATTGGCACTGATGCACTTAATGCACTAAATTTTGGATATGCAATCGGTGAGCTTTTTGATTCGCATGGTGACTTACGTGACAGGGAGGCACTTGCTGAACAAGATGACATCTCCAGGGGTGGTCCAGGCACAAAGACGTAATCATGGTCGACAAACTCCAGAGAATCTACGGCTGTAGAATCCATAAATCAAAGAAGAGATAATCAGTGTAAACTCATAAAAAAAAGTAGAAAATAATATAAAGAGCAAAGAAAGACGGAGGTTGACACCTTTCAGAGAAACATTGGTAGGCCTTTGTTCCGGAGCTAACTTGGTATCTTTGGCATTGACACCCAGAGATCTGTGGGAACCATGCCTGGCTATAAGCAGCAGCTTCTAGTTTTGCATGGAACTATATCCAGAAACAAAGTTCATATTTTTGGACGGACGACAAGCTAGATTTGTCTAATCTGATATTAACAGAATCCATAAGTGGCTCTCATTGAGCTCGTTTTCATCGGCATAGATGGAATTCCATCTTGCCCACTGTATTCAACATCTAAAGGGAAAGGCAAGCAGTTTTCATGAGAACTTTCTCCTGGTGGCCTAGTTGGATTGCATTCAACCATTGGAGGGCCATCTCTCACATTGTCTGATGTCTGTCTTCTCATGCAATGAAGAAAATTACATAGTTTAATATGTTCCAGAAAATGGTTTATGGTAATGCGGGAGCATCAAATTCAGGATTCTTTACCTCAATCTTTCATCTAAAGGGTTCTCCAAAAGAAATTGGTGGTTAAAGAACTCGTCAAATGTTAGACGCTCCACTGAGAGCATGGGCAGTGTCACAATCATAAGTAATACACCTTTATCATTGCATCATAACACTTCATATGAGTGAATAGATATGCCACGCAAAATTATATTAGGCAGCAGCAGTGGAAACTGAAAAGGACACAAATGAAATTTCCAAGATATGCAATCTCCAATAAGAGCACAAATACTATTTAACAATAACTTGGAAACTGCACAAAAGCCTTGTTTGCTCTCTCTCTCTCTCTCTCAAACACACACATACACATTACTAGTTCCCAAATCTGAGTGTCGTTGAGGTCAAATAAAATCAGTATAAGTCTGGTCAGACGCTGGTTGGGGAAACAAGATAACAAAATCAATTTAAGAATCAAGACCTTCCAGTCTTCGATATCTGTGCACTATTGCTCGATGAAATCCACTTAGTTACTAGCCTGCTTGTACTTCAAGAGCCAGGTTGTTGCTCATTCTTTAGATATCACTGAAAAATGGCATAAAGAATTTTAAAAAGGAGTTCCACAGTTGAAAAGGGAAGCATAAAACATGGAAGACTCAAAGCACAATGAATCACACAACCAACAATGTGATTCAGGTCCAGTCCCACGGCCACTTCCCATCTTCCCCTAAACTCCAATAGAAATGCATCCCTATCATAACACTACTTCGTGGCCACCTCAATCTTGCATGAACTCACCTGAAAATGGCAAATACATTGTTGGTCATGCATCAATACATGCGCCTCACGCAGCCCCTGCTAATACAAGATTGCAGAACCATCAAACTGACATCCCCTAACACTAATGCTGAATCAAACTTGATTGCAAGTCAATAGACTCTTCAACAGTACGTTGCTAGGAAATCCAGATGCTTTCCGGGATAAAGCATTCATAAAGCCTCCCAAGATACCCTCCCCCTTACTCTCTCTACAAATGTTCAACCTTACCATAATCCATATACGAGACAGAACAAGTGGGCAGAACTATAATCAGGATACAAAGATAATATCGTGCTGGGATGCATCAAAGAAATATTCTATTTCATGGTAAAAGCACAGGTATCAAGTAAAAACATAAATTTCCAAGTAGCTTGACTTGCATGCACCACACATCTCCAAAAATCAATGCTTTGATAACTCAGTGAGCTATCCGAGTGTACAGAGTCCTAAAGACTTAACTTCAACGAGTTAAAATGCTTAGTATTGGCTTAGATCATGAAATTCCAAATTTGATGCAGGAACATTGATAAGATAATATAATGAGCCCTTATCCAACCTATAGTTGATTCATTTCAACCAATGAAATATCAATCATGTATAATAGCATAAATGATTTTTAGAATTTTAAGGCACATCCAAATTAGATCATAAAGTCATAATACATTTTGGTGAAAAATCTATAACTGAACACAATAGTAGTGAGCACCATGTTAGTTGCATCAAATTTCCCTCCCAAACCAACCTCGAGAATAGCAACATCTAACTGCTTCAGCGAACATACATTGTTAAAATAGTGATTCAGTTCTACAAATTCCATCTGTATGGGAAAGTTTGATGCACAGCGATTGCAAACTTCCGTATCAATAGCCAATATAAATGTGATAAAACAAGAAGAAGAGAAGATGAAATCAATACAAACACTCTAAATGGAAAGAAGCATTATCACAAGAAAGTAGAGAATGCTATTAAATGAAAGATCTTGCAATATACTGGTCTGTGATGCAACACATTTTTTACTGAAACTAATATGCATTCATGCCAGATTGATGAATAATAGTTAGGCAAAATGCAAGAATTAATTGTAGTGGTATAAGGCACATGAAAGTCGAACTTATGATGGCAAGAGGAGTAAACAGCGATATTGTCATACACATCCAATGAGGCCTCTGCTTATATATCTCATCCTGTCCTAACATAAAAGGAATATAGGAGCTTCACAATATATAGGCTAGAATTAGCCTTCAATTTAAAGGCCTAGTATACTTGGAATATTTTGAGAATCATCACGTGATGGAACTTTGAACAGGTAGCATTCCAATACGTAAATCCTCTTCTCGAATTTGATTCTTCTTGCTAGGTGAGCAATAATTCATAACTATATTATCCAGAAAACCATAACCCGCAAAAGAGATTATTTTGAAATCTTTTGCTGGCTTATATTCTATAGGCTGAAAGTAAAACCAAAAGCTTCAGAGAGCTACCTCCCAGATTGCTGGGATGAGGCTTGTTTAGTTTTGTAAAAGGCGCTCAAGGCGCTTGTCTAGGCACTTGGGCAAGGTGATGCAGCCCTGTGGCACCTGAGCATTACACAAGCGAGGTGGGATTGGTAACGCGCTGCCTAGGCTAGCACCTGGTCATGAGAGAGAGGCATTCAAGCAAGCGGCTTTCTAGATCAACAAACTTTTTTTTTGGTTTCTTCCATTTCTGCCCATCTTTCTAAGCCGTCCTATTCAAAGTTCTACAACCTAGATCACCGGCCGGTTGAACCACCAACCGGCCAGGCTTGCAGTCCGGGCAGACCGAATCCCATGCCTCCTAAAAAATCATTTAATTTTGGAACAACTGTAAGAATCATCAGTTGAATTGGCAATCCATCCAAACCGAAACGATTCCCATGAACAGCCTGGTTTTCCAACACTAGTAAAACCTTGTTTCACGCTTAGGATTGGGAATTAGGGCAAGGACTTCAATCCTTTGATTTAATAGCCCAAGGGGCGACCACCACAAGCCTCTTGCTCTTCATCCACGCTATTAATGACCGAAGGGTGGTGATGGTCAGTGCCAGAAAGGTAGGCCATTTATCCTCTCTATCTCTATCTCTCTCGTTGATCTCAAGAGTTGTGGCCTCGAGCTTCATTGGCAGCTGGTAGCGCCTAGTCCGCCCACTCTCAGTTCTTGATGCTCAAAACCTCGGCCATGGGCTTCAACAGTGATGGTGGACATGGAGGTCTCAACCTAACCACCTTCATGATTTGCCCTAGTCTCAAGGCAGCAAGGCCTTGGACTTCAAATTACCTCAAGCTCCAATAGAGGGATGTGGCATGAAGGCTTTCTTTTGTCAAAAAGAATTTTGGCGGCAGAAGAATTAGAATATTTTATTCCTTTGGCTGGGATTTGGGATTAGAATAAGGTATGGTTTGTTTTCTGTCCACAACAATTTCATTGGTATATTAAATTTATAGGGTGATGTTATATTTTTATTTATAAAATTATAATTCTTGATTTGTAATTTAGTTTCTTAAGCAATGAAAATCTAAATCTATTTACATTACATTTTTTATAATCAAAACTGGAATTTTACCGAGGTTGTACCATTGTAAACAATGTTGGACAGTATTAGAAGAATGCTATGAAGTTTTAAAATATATAAATAATTTTATTATATTTGTAATTTACATAAATATTTAACAATTAATATATTATTGCATCATAATAATGTCACAATCTATTTTCAGTCGACCTGATGGCTGAACCAATGACCCATGACCGAATCATCTTTCAAGTATCTTTCAGGTTGGAACAACGGTGTGAGTTTTAAAATATTGATTCTAGTTAGGGGTTGCAATTTACTCCACCCCATCAAGTACCAACCTGATCCTAATAGGGTGGGTTTTACCTGACCTGGAGCAGAATTGAGATGGTACGGGTACTAGTAAAACCCACCCCAAACTCAACTTGGATTATATATAACTCTTCACAAATCCCCTCCTTGAGGCAAAAAAAAATTGATTTGTATGCCAAAAAAAAAATATTGTAGCTTTAGCTGATCCAATTCGTTCAACCCGACCCCCATCTAACTCTACCTGCCCTACCCCGAAGGCAAGGACGGGTGGGTACGGGTAATGGCCTACCCAAGTAATTCTAGTTTTATCTTGAGTATTACAGTTGATTAGAGTCCTCATAAATAAAGGGCTTTAGGAACAACAAAGAAGCCACTTCTTTTATTTGGCTAGAGTTGAGGTTTACTTCCCCTCTCTCCCTCTTCCCTCTCTTTGTTTAATCGGCATTTGTTTTTTTTTCCTTTGTTCTTCTGCTTATGTTTTTCATCTCTCTCTCTCTTTCTATTCTTTTCCTTTATACTATTCATATTCTGACTTGTTCTCTCTCTCTCTCTCTCATCTTCTGGTTTTTCTCTTTTTCCCTGACTTTTCCTTTCTCTATTTTTTCTTTATTTGTACTTGACACGTTTTTGTACTGTTCATGATGTCTTTCTCCCTTCTTGTCCTTGTTCAGACCTTTTCCTGCTTAGTTTTCCTTTTCTCCTGTCCTGCTTCTCTTTGTTTAATGTTTCTCATCTATTTTTTTCTTTTCCTTGTTTCTTTTTCCCACTCTCTCTCCCTCTCTGTTTAATAATGGAAACAGCCAGCATAGACATTCCATTTTCCTTTTCCCCCCGTTTCTGTGTCCTCTTAGTTTATTCTCCTGTCTTCCCCCAGTTTGTTGTTTTATTTCTCTTCATTCTATTACCCTTTTCTGCCTTTTCATTCAGTTCTCTTATTCTTTTTTATTGTTTTTGGTTTCTGCATTCTGACTAGTGATCTCGACTCTATTTTCTCACAGTGTTCTGTTTTCATTTATCTAGTTTCTGATTAACAGTGTATTATATGGGTTGTAACATGTTCTATTACCATATTCTGTTTTTAATGCATGTCTCGTAAATATTTTGTTTTTTGAATTTCTGTCCATACCACTTTCTATTTTTATATTATCCTAATTTCTTAGTTTATTTTTCTTATATTCTTAACTTCAGATTGACAATGTCATTATGTAAACAAAGATCCACAATGTAACCATTTTCTCACTTTTTATCTTGGTACGCCTTAGTACGGTTCAGTACACCTCGGTATGAGTCGGTACATACCTTGGTACACCTCGATATGGGGCGGTACAGGGCAGTATGGATCCTGTACTGATCTGAACTTGAATTTCATACTGATTCCCACCTGGTACGGTATGGTATGCCCTGTACCGAGGGGTATGGGGCAATACAGCAATCCATAGACTGTATATCATTCATAAAATATGCTTCTGTATTCTAGTTACAACTCTATTGTTAGGGCTTAGAAAAAGTTTGAACATTATAATTGTTAAATAGATCATAGATTATGTACTTATTTTTTGTATTCTATATATCTAATTCCAGATTTAAATGGCATCAGAGGGCTCATCATCAAAATGTGACAAAAAATATCCAGGGTGAAAATATAATTACTTACAAGATCCTAAGGGCCTAAATGCTGTTATATGTTTATTTTGTGGAAAGGCTGCAAAGGGTGGGATTTTCCAAGCAAAACAACACGAAGTGGGGAAACATAAGAATGCTGAGGCTTGTCTAAAATGTACTCCACATGTTAAAGAAGAGTCAGAATGCTGGCTGAAAAGAAGAGTTTAGAAGAGTACTATGATATGTTGTTGGACTATGATGATCAAGAAAATATAATTGAAATTGATGAGGATGATGAAGATATAGTTGTTATTTCTCATGACAAAGGTAAAAGGTAATCACTTCAAATAGCAAGCAGCCCAAGTCAAAGAAGCCAAGGCAAAAGGGACCCTGGATGCCTTTGTTACCAAAAAACCAGAAGTAGCTGCATTCATTAAATCCGGAAGATTGAAGCAAACTACCATCACTTCATATGACAAAAATGCAAGAGAGAAACCATGTGAGTACATTGCTAGATTCTTTTATCAAGCTGTAATCCCATTCAATTGTTCTCATCTAGATAGCTTTAAGTGAATGATTGAAGCTATTGGACAATATGGTCCATATGGGAAACCTCCTGTCATCATGAACTAAGGGTTTCATTCCTTAAAAAGGAGGTAGATTATATGGAGGACCTAATGAAAGGTCACAAGGATGCATGGGCGAAGCATGGCTATTTTTTTATGTCCGATGGGTTGACTGATAAAACAGAACAGAACTTTGATAATTTTTCTGGTGAATTGCCCTCTTGGAACAATGTTTACCGAATCAGTTGATGTATCCTCTTATACGAAAACAAGGGAAAAACTGCTTGAGTTGCTTGACAAAATGGTGGAACACATTGATGCACCAAATGTTGTTCAAGTGATAACCTATAATGGGTCAAACTATGTCTTGGCTGGTAAATTCTTCCTTTTTAAGTCTAAGCCGTAATTCCATACTACAAATTCATCAATTATTGATTCTAATTAATTATCCTATTATTTGGTGATAGGAAAATTGTTGGAACCAAAGTGGCCACATCTGTATTGGACACCTTGCACGGTTCACTGTGTTGATCTAACGTTGGAAGATACCTGATCCCTCACATCAAAAAGATTTTGGAAAGGCCAATTTCAGCTAGTAGCTTCATCCACAACCCTTCAGGGGTGTTAAATATGGGTGTTATATATGATGATGGAATTTACACCAAAGAAAGAGTTGATTAGCCAACTATGACTTGATTTACAACTCCATTCCTCACAATGTAATGCATCCATAAGCAAAAACTCATTTTGAGAAGAATGTTCACCTCGAAAGAGTGACTGACTAGTAATGGGCAATGGCAGAATAGAGCAAGCAGGCAATGGAGATTGTTTTGATGCCTTCATTTGGAATCAAGTCGTATACATACTCTCAAGGTGATGGGCCCTCTAGTTAAAGTTCTCCATCTTGTTGATAGTGAAAAGAAACTGGCTATGGGTACTTATATGAGGCCCTGGACAGAGCTAAAGAAGCTATCAAGAAATCAGTTAATGAGAATGAAGAGAAGTACAAGGAGATTTTTGAAATTATTGATGCAAGGGATTGTCAGCTTCATCAGCCTTTGCATGCAGTAGGTCACTATTTAAGTCCGGATGTCCTTTTGACAATCCAAACTTGGAGTTTGATGATGAAGCAACAAAGGGATTATATGCTCGCAAAATTAATTCCTACTGTTAAGTTGCAAGACAAGATCGTCGATGAATTGTCATTATTCAAGAATGCTGAAGGTCTTTTTGGTCTGCCATTGGCAGTTAGATCAAGGAAGACAAGATCTCAGCGTACGATTTTTTTTTATTTACTGAACTATTTGACTATATATTAGATAGCTTAAGTTGTATTTTTTTATTATACTGCTGAATGGTGGCACTTACATGGAAGTTCAGCTCCTAATTTGCAGCAACTAGCAATCAAAATTCTATGCTTGACTTGTAGTGCTACTGGTTATGAACATGATTGGAGTGTGTTTTTCTATAGATCATAGGCCTGTTGATTCTAGTGGTCAGCTAATCATAAATTAACACATTATCATTTACTTTAGTTTACAGATTCATACCAAAAAGAGAAACAGACTTGACCAAAAATGCCTCGATGAATTTTCTTTCATTAACGACAATCAAGCTCTCAAAGCACGTTAGTATGTGTGATGTCCCTGGCCCATCTCACTGGAAAACAGTGATGAAAGTAATGAATGATTGGGGGGGGGGGGGGGGGGGGAATGAGTGCAGATTTTGAATCTGAAGATGAATTGGTGTTTCATAATAAAAAAAAAAAAGATGAATTGGTGTTTCATAATAATACTATGACATGGGGTGCAGTGGGAACTGCAGCTGGAGTTTGAAGTGGGGAACACTAGGTCTCAAGCAAGAACAAGGGAAAATGCAATAGCTCCAGCTTCACAACCAGATTTCAAAGAGGAGGCTAATTCAGAAGAGATAGTGAGGAGAATGAAGAATCTAAATCTGGTGAAAATGAGAGCAGAGAGATCTCAACTAATGATTATGATGTTTGAAGTCCTGAAAATTCTTTAGGATGTTTGTGTTGATCTTTGAATTAAAGTCTTTGTTTCTAATGTACTTGCTGCATTTGTTATCAATTAGAGCCTTGCTTTTTCGGGCGAGTGCCTTTTTGGCACCTTGCTCCCAAGCGACACAGGGGTCCTATCCCCTTGAGGGTGCTTTTTGCTTTTGACAACACTGGGCTAGTAAATATACTTCTTAATCTACAAGGATTAAATATAAAGTTATGAAACCATAGTTAACTGCCAAGTAGGTGAGGTCAAATTTATATTCAACCTGAGACAAGGGCCATCCCCTATCATATTTTAAGTGCTACTGTGATAATACCATCCCCCAAAAAAAGAGAGAGAAAGAGAGAGAAAAAGGAAAGACAAAGCCATGCTATCTCTCCTATGCAGCCAAAGAGCAAAGCTGACATCAGCATAGTAAGCATTTGATTTACATAAATCCAACACAGAATTCCAAATGAGGCTTCTAAGGATAAAAGGTACATTTTAGACATGTTCGAATAAGATTACACAGATATACCAAAGCAGCTAAAGAAAGACAGTGACAACAGCATCAGAGATCTATGGTAAAAGAAAAAACAAAAGGAGTAAAAGGGGAAAAAATAAAAAGCATTGCAAGAGTGACCTGCTCCGCTGAACATATTTTGAATGCAAGCAAAGCAAGGAACCGGAAATAGGTTGGCATGGTACATCATCACTAGTTCTGTCCTGCAAGGAAGAGCACATACACCTCATGCATCCATTATTCCTAAATAACGGGCAACATTTAGGGCTAGCTGGTATTGCTTTTATCTTCTGTTTTTTGCTTTCCAGGAAGAAAATGAATTAGACTGAACAACATGTAAAACAAACACCTTTTTTCTTTTTAATTGTTTGTGAAGTATTCAGTTTTGGGAAGCGGAGATTTATTGTTTCAAAAAAGAATGAAAATAGAAGCAAGAAACTGCAGAATTTTATGCAAATGTTATTTTATGCAATGGCCTTGCTCCAGTTATTTGTTGTCGGCAGCCAAAACACAAAAGGTAGCTCATAAGCTAATAAATCTGACAGCATTATAAATGCACATACCAGCAGCTTGTTCCAACACCATCAAAAGTATTCCAAAGACTTCTCTTCCAAAATTTCCATCCTAAATTCTCAGGTCAGGAAAAAGACGAAAATCAGTATTGGCTGCAGCTAAGCTTAAATATCCTATAATTATGCAAACCACGATTTAATTTGTTTTTAAATAATTGATTACGGAAAGGCACCGCAAGTGCATAGATGAAACCCTACACAGCAAGTTGTCCCGTAAAAAAAAAAACAACCATATACTAGTTCTTGCATTTGACAGAAAGCTTTGCATCTGAGAAAGAACAAAATCAGATCCAGATCCCTGCCGGGGTCTGGAGCTACAATACTTGCAACCAGCGATAAGAAAACTACGGAGTGGAATTCAAAAGCTTACCAATGCTCCAGGACATTAATTGAGGGGATGTAAAGAGCCCAGTCCGAAATCTGCAACAGCTCATAACAGATTCCGCAAATGTTGAACCCTGTTGAGATTTATTCAAGATTTCACCAACAATCACGTTATCCAGAGAAAATCCACATGTGTCTGATCCTGCAGTGAAAGTTAAGAAAAGCAGAGGGAAGACAAATGATTGTATCCACCTTTTCATTAGTCCCAGTGCCATGGATAACCTTCAGCTGAGGGATCAGGCCATCCAACTCTAACATCTACCAATCCAAACAAAACGACACTGATATGAAGAAAAAATCAGGGAAGCTGACTATAAATAGAAGAACAGCAAAGGCAATTCAACGACGCATAATATGACGTTGGCGAACTGTCACGCTCCGGCGATCCAACGTTCTCTGATAGATATTATATCAACCTGGAAGGACGGATTAATGAATTACCTCTGCCACAACAATAATAAGAAAAAATGCACACTCAAATCCCTCCATCTGGGCAGTGTTCCATTTCTTGATTGTTCCAAAAGCCAAACTTCCATCAATAACAAATGCAAAATAAACACCAAAAAATTCACATTTTTCAAAAAATAAATGAATATACACCCCACACACTACTCATCTCAGTCACTGCTACCTCCGGCAGTGCAAGAGTCAAAAAATATTAGTGTATTTTTCAAGCCAAAAAGCAACAAAAGGACAAGCAATTAAGATAGTGTTAGTTTGCCGAATAAATTCGAGGGCGAGTATCTCATGTTTTGGTATTTGATTGATGAATAAAGCAAATAAATGAAGAGAATAAAATATTTTTAATATATATTAAATGTTGTGATGTTTAAATCTTATATAAAGACAAATTATTTTTTATTTTTGTATGATTAAATAACATATAAGTAAGATGATAATTGAAAGGAACAAGATCAATCTATTCCATCCCATAAATCTATTTCACCAAAATGGTATGGAGAGATACCCCTTCATATTGTATATATCTAAATTTTTGGATGTTTGACAAGAATTTGGAAGGATATCCTCCAACTGAGGGATATCTCTCAACTTATGTCACAACAAAACATCACCTAAAAACATAGCACTGCACAGTAAGGTCATTTATTCCGAACGATGGATCAAATTAATCCAATGATCTACGGAGGGAAAAAAACAAATAAATAATGATCCAATACATTCGCAATACAGGACCTTTGCACTGCTAGGGTGCTTTAAGATTCAGGGATCACAGGACAAGATCGACCATCATGATTCGTGTACCAAAGAAAGAAGATCGGACGGACCTACTACTACAGTTCGTTGTAGCGCCGGTATCTGATGGTGTGCCGCCGCAGCCAGAGCTGGTATATCACCGTGTGGAAGAGATCGAACGGACGTGGCCCCGTGCTCAGCTTGAAATGGATGCTAGCCTTGCCGCCGGCCACCCTCATCCGTTCGTACGTCTCCCCGCACGTGCGATTCATCGCCCGCCTCACCTCGCCAGCGCCACCGTGCAACCCCACGAAGAGGGCGATATCGGTCCACCGCAGCACGTCGGAGAACGGCAGGTCGAGGATCGGACAGCCGGAGATCACCACCGGCACGCATCCCATTGCCAGCGCGTCCCCGATCGCGAGATCGCGACGCGGGCGATCACGGTCGTAGTAGAACAAGCAGAACCTACTGACGGACATCGTCCCCAGGCGGCTCACGGGATTCGACGGCCAAGAGTTGATCAGGAAATCCGGGATCCTGCGCAACTCGTCAAGAATCGGGGAGATCACCGGGCTCCGGGGGGCACCATCGTAGAAAGCGAAGAATTTGGAGGGTTTGGCGCTGGGAATCGGGAGGTCGGCGAGCTGGAACATAAGGGAAGGGAGGGTGAGGTCCTTGTGAGGGACAAAGCGGCCTGGGGCCGTGGGGAAGGGCGAAATCTGGATGGAGTTCTTCTTGAGCTCGACCAGGTTGCGGTCCGATTCGATGCCGAGGCCGTCGATGGAGCGGAAGAAGTGGTCCGCGCCGAGGGTGCGGTTCCAGAAGGGGTACTGGGAGCGGATGGCCCGGAGGAATCTTGCGATGGAGCGGGGTTCCTCCGATGGGAAGGAGAGGTAGAAGAGGTGGGCGCGGTGGGGGTCGGAGGTGAGGAAGGGGCTCCGGAGGAGGGAGGCATCGAAGAGGGCGGCGGAGGAGGAGGCTTCGACGAGGGCGGCGGGGTCCTTCGGGGGGGTGGGGTAGGCAAAGATCTTGAAGGATTTGAGCATCTTCTGGTAGCCTGGGAGGAATGTGGATGGTGAGAGGTAGGGGGAGGATGTGGTTTCGGCGAGGAAGAGGGGCACAAGGAAGAGAAGCAGGAGCAGGAGCAGGAGTAGGTGGAGAAATGGGACCGCCATGGTCGCCGCGAGTTCTTGGAGTGGAATCTTGGCTTCTTGGCAGGAGAGGAAGGAGACGGTGGTTTTCACTGGGGAAGGAAAGGAGGGATTAAGGTTTTTAAAATTCCAGATATTACTATCAGCAATATATGATCCGATTTCGCCCTTCCCCACGGTCTCTAAAATTATAAAAATTTGAAAGAATATCGTAGAAAAGCCCTCAGAAAAATATCCATAAAATTAAAAAAAATAAAAAAAAAATATCTAAAAATATCTAATATAATTAAATATATTAGAAATTATCATGCTTAGAAAAAAAAATAGAAAACTATTTATATCTAAATACGCTAGAATTCACCACATAAAGGAAATAAATTATTTTGGGAAGCTATGTTAAAATTAATTTCAAAAATTTTTATTTCAAGAATATCACCCTCCTTGTAAACCACTTTGACAAGGGACTTGTAGATCTCCCCACCCTGTATCACAAATATATACATATAATGGCAAAAATGAGCCAACTTAAGAAATTGACAAATATATCTTTCCGCTGGATTTATGACATGGATGTAAAAAAGAAAAAATATTTAAATGTTTTCCTTTATGGATCCTAATAAACTTGTTTGATGTGATTATTTTCTTTGCATTGCTTCAGAGGACCAGTTTGGAGTCAAGGATTGCCGTGAAGGGAGAGACTTAATGCTGGGCAAGCTCTACAGAGCATATCGCCTCCATTTATGCATTGTATGCAACGAATTCATGCGTATGCTAAAAGAATGACGATTTTTACCGAAAATTTATGAGATGTATGCATATTTCATGGCTAATCGAGATTTTGGAGCTTTGCTCCATTTTGGATCCCGGGAGACCTCCAAATTATTATGGACTCATAGCCCAAAAGCTTATATGCTGCTTGGGCCGGATCAACGAAGCTATCCAAGAAAGGCCGTAACTTGTTTGCCAGGACTTTCGTGAATATCTTAATGTAGCTATGTATGAGGCTAATGGGCGAAAATCCATTAGAGCTTTTGCTGCATCTTTTTTTTAGAATCAAAGAGAGAATGGCATAGTTCAGTCTATCCAGGCTAACATTGCTATCATAAATCTGTTGGAACAAAAACAAGATATCACCACAAACCACGCCCTAAAAGTGCTGGAAAAAACATAGAGAGAATCCATTTGGACGTGGACTCTTAACTCTTTTGAAGCTGAAGACCGCCGACTTAATTTCATCCATGGAGGAAGGTGAACCTAGGCACTCAAGATTGGGGCTATGAGGGTAAAGATCCTCCCAGTCCAAACCAATTTGGGGAAACACTCGGTCCATCAAAGATGCTTTTGAAGAATTCTGTGAACGCCTCCTTAATTTCTCCTCTGTCCAAAAATTCAAACCCATTCCATTCCGCTGAGTTAATCCAGCTAATTTTTTTTTGTGAAAACTAACAGTTTTTATGGGAACAAGCAGTATTATTGACCAAGTGAAATGTTGACCCTTTAGTGGTAGGTAAATTAACTAAGCCGATCTAATGAAGGAGAGAAAAGCTCGAGAGATTTTGGAAGATTGTTGGTTGCCATTTTCTTTCATGGAGCCGGCATCTGGCGTTAAATCACCTCTTCCAGTCCACGGACTTTGAAAGGAATCTCCACTTAGATTCAACTCTCTCCAAAAGGTGCTTTTGAGATCATGCTCCGTGGGTCCATAAACAAGCATGAAAGTCCATGATGCATTTAGAAAACCTATTGATTTTTGGCTCAAGACATCGAATCGAATCTCCCGTCATTCTATTCAAGAAGAATGTCTCTTGCCAAACGTTTAGCATCCCGAGAAAGCCATTTATTGATTTGGCCGCTAGAAACTCATCTATGGATTGAAGGAGAGGGGTTTTCTAACTTACATTC
Source organism: Phoenix dactylifera (assembly GCF_009389715.1). NCBI lineage: Eukaryota > Viridiplantae > Streptophyta > Magnoliopsida > Arecales > Arecaceae > Phoenix > Phoenix dactylifera. The sequence goes on along the minus strand of NC_052394.1, from coordinate 376,783 downwards.
TTGAATCCCAATGGCACAACAACCACTTGATTCAATGGTTGGATAGAATCCAACTATGGTTCGGATTTCGATCGCGGCTCATCCTTTCTTCCGCCCCACCAAAGAGCTAGCCCCAATCGAAGTTCATTGCCGAAGATCTTTTCGGTTTTCTCTTCAAAGCTCGGTCGCTATCGCACTGTTGCTGCGTTCAAATGTCGCCAAAAACCAGGTAAAAATCTGGCCCCCCTCGAGCCACCCTCTCTCTCTTCCTCTCGGATTCTTTGAAATGTTGATTTCGCCCGGTGATCATCAAATTTTGGCCGAGAAGGGGCAAAACCCATGTTTCTCCTATTTTGACCGATCGACCTTTGTTTTTCCTCATCACTAGCGAGTTCCCTTGCCGACACTCATTGCTGGGGTTTCTTCCTGATCCCCCATGATAGACTACGATCATCATCGGTGATTCAGACACCAAGTTTGCCCTGTTTCATGACTTGATGGGTCGGAACCCCTATTTTTTATTGTCTTTGGCGCCGTCGGCCACTAGTCACTGTCAGCCCTCCTATTGGTCGGCCATAGGTCCCCTAACCTCGGGCACCACTCGCAGTTTTCCCATTCCTTCCTCTTTCTTGATCAGAAAAAGAAGCATTCTTTCTGTCTTTTTTCTCTCTCTTCCTAATCCTTTCTCTCTCTTATTTCTCTATGATGAACTTTCTCTCTCTATTCTCTCTAAAAACGTTGGATCTAGTATGGTATCTCTTTTCGTGATTTTGGAACAATCTTAGTAAAGGGTCATGATCACGATCGTCGGGCGGCATACCGGCCCAGTACCTCAATCCTGTCAAATACCCATAAAATTTGGTTACTGTTGACTTTTATTGAGATACTTAAATTATGACTAATCTTGACTATTTGAGTTCATCATATTTAGATTGATTTATGTAGTCAAATGCCATCGCCTGATCGGCCTTGCCTTTTCTTCATCCTGATTTGGGTATGTGATCGCATCCTCAATAGTATCTGAATTTTTAACTTTGCTTGGCTTTTAAGATAATGATAAAATTAATTATATTTTAATGATATTAAAGCAAACGAACTTGAGCCATCTAATTGAAGTGGAATTTTGAAGCAAGAATAGGAACCTAATGTTTCAAAGCATGTTTTCTGACCTTTGGCAGTGTGATAATTAGTTTATTAAATTTGATTATGATATCTATTTTATACTTGATGAAAAGGATCAGACATGTTATTATTTCGATAATAATTATTTTAAAATATGTTATATGATTTGAAAAATATGATCGGATAAATTATGAAATTTATTTTATATATATGTGTGTGTTCTCAACAACGGCTATGATTTAGCCCCGCCAATGAAGATTATTCGTTGACCCCGCCAACTTGTAATCTTAAAAACTGATTTTAACATGGAGCCATCGGTGATTAGAATAGTGATATCTGGCATTTTGTGCATTTTGTATCTGACTCATACCACTGGATTATGTGGCCATAACCTGATGTTGGGTCTCTAGTATCAGTTTATGAAAATATTAATAAATTTTAATATATATATATTATTCAAAAATTGATTTATTTTCTGTCAGTATTATGCTCTTTAGTTATTTATTTATTTAGTATGCTTTGACCCAATTTTTTGATGTTATATTGCTTACTGGGCTAGCGTAGCTCATTATTCTCTCTTTCTCTATTTTTAGATTCTGAATCATAATTACTCGGGACTTGAGAGAGTGCGCTAGATCTTCTGAAGATATTCGGAATTATTGGAGTTCTAGTTTAGACTAGTTTAGTTAAAACATTTTATTTGATTTGAATTAGTTAGCATATTTTGACTTATTTCACTCTGGAATAATTGATTATGAGAATGATTTGTTTTCAAATCATGATTAAATAAATTTTTAAGAATCAAAGAATTATTATTGCTTTGAGATTATAATATGATCTGCAGCCTTGTATGCTTGCAGGATCCACTTTGCAAGTATGCGGCATCTGTTGCACTTCGACTTCTGGGCAGAACAGTATATGAGTTAGGTAGCCCATTATCTACACTCATCATATACTTGTCTTGGACCGAGTAGAGTTAGACGGGGCAAATTGGATAAATCGGGTTGAATAAGGCTGCAAATTTTTTTTACAAATCAAACAAATAAAAAATATAAAAATATATATATCAGTACTTTATATAATATTAAACAAAATATGAGTCGAAGACATAGAACATAACAAACTATTTTTTCGACATAAATAGAAAAATAATAAACAAAAAATATTATTCTTTAAGAAGTCTAATATTTTTTTAAATGAAAAAATAATCAACTAAACAACTAAATAACTAAGCATGAGAGCATGTAATCTTTTACATGTTTAATCTTTCTCATGAGTGAAGCAACTTGGATAAAGAATTGAGAGGAAATTTATGAAGAGTTACATATATTTTGGTTCGATTCAGGACAAATTTTACCATTACCTGTAACTATTTCGAACTCGCTGCAAGTTGGGTAAAACTCATCCTATTAGAATTGAATTAAAAAAAAGGTACCTAATGGGGCAGAATAAATTACCACCTTTAATTATTTATTTTTTTGCATTATTGTCTGATATTTGTAAAAACAAATTCCATTATTGCATTTCCAAGAAAAAAGAGACAGAAGAAAATAATAATAACAATAATAGTAACAGTAACAACTATTATTTTTATCTATATAGATGGATTATTTTTCTTGAATTAGAATAACAGATGGTACCATAGTTACTTTCAGCACCGAGCGTAGCTTTAAGGAACGTGTAGACGGGTAGACGAAGCAAGCCACGGAGTGGACCGAGTCTTTTTTCTTTTTTAGCAGGCAGCAGCGAAACTCGATCCAAAACCAGACTTTCTTCCTCTTTCTACTCACCCCTCAGGAGAAGGAGAGGCCGTATCTTTCCCTCGAATTCGAAACCCTCCTCTATTCTCTCTGTTTTTTTTTTTTATCCTTCTCCTCAGTCCGATTTCTTTCACACTCGCCTCTCAGTCTCCTTCGAGGTCGGAATCGAAGGACTGACGATATCTAGGGTTTCTTCCGACGCACACAGAGAGACGGAGCGTCGTGAGAGTAATCGATGGATTGGGGGAACGTGACGACGGAGGATCTGATCGACGCCCTTAAAGAAGTGGACTGGTCTTCTCCTCCGCGCCCGGTCTCCGAATTCTTCTCCAGATTCACCGTCCCCAGATCCTACTCCAAATGGAACAGCCGCTTAAAGTGCAATCTCTACTAGTATGATCGCATCACGACCCTCATTGATTTGTTTCTGTTGTTTCATGACTCATGGAAACCCTAATTCGCGTTTTTAGATTTATTGGATTCTTGATTTACGTTTCTTGATCGATTAGGTTGTTTTCTTGATCGATGAGGTGACGTGCTTGGAGTTATTTTTATCGGCATCCTTCTTACATAATAACTTCTTGGATGAATGGTTCTTTTTTTTTTTTGATTATTAGAACTCTAAGAATGCTTGGCAATTCAGTAGCCTTAGTCTGCATAATTAATCAGGTGAACCAAAAATTGTGTGAAATAGTATTGTTTTTCTTTTTGTTTTTTTCCTCCGATGCTATTCTAAATTTTAGGACATGGAATAACTGCATTGGATCTCATGGAAAAATTGTAGTTTGCTGGCTATAGAAGCAAATTCTTTTCTTGTTATCTGGATTCACTACTTTATTTGAAAGATTACATCTTGACTTTTTTTTTCACGTGAGTTGCAGTTACCGGACGAATTACTTCATCATGATCGTATTTATTCTTGGTAAGAAAGTTACTGAGGCAAAGCGCAGTTGTTGTGTACATGTATGTGTTGTTTCCTGACGTTTCTTTTTTTTCTTTTTTTGCCCTTCTTCTTCTTCTACTATAGGGATTGGCTTTCTTTTCAGGCCTCTTGCCATTCTTGCCACCATTTTGACAGGCCTGAGTATTGCATTCCTGAATGACAGGTAAGTTTTTCTCATCTTCATTGTTTGGCAACTTTGATTTGTTGACTATATAGCCATGCTATATGTTGATATAAAGCTAGTTATAGCTGATAGTGCGCTTCATGCAATTCTTTCTTACCTGGTATGCATTTCTTATTTGGCATGCATTTCTTATCTGGCCGTGTATTTGTATTCATTAAAGTAAATGCATTTCTCATATATAGAGTTTATGATTCATTATATAGCATAAATTGATGTTTTGTGTTTGCTTCTGTCCCCCTTAGGATACGATGCAACACAACCATTGATGCCACTAACATCAAATCGTTAACTTTTTGGCATTTTGCTTGATTATGAACATTTTTGTTCAATAACTTGTGCTTGAATCTTGATCATCGATGTATGCCCTGTTTTGGCATTTTGACACAGTACCCAGTCAAAAATCTTCTATAAGACTGGGATTTGTGAAGTAGAAAAACTGAAATTAAGGGAAAAAGAGTGCGCAGGTGAGTTGTTTATCAGATCCCTCATCCCGATGTTCTTGGATTTTGATAAGAAAAACATTTGAAAGGTGATTCACATTGTTTGGAAAATTCTGGAATTTTGACTCCACCGCGCCTCATCCTTGATCCGATTAAGAAGAAGAAAGATTGCCCTCAACCCACTCAACTCGAATCTCTGCAAAGAAATTTAGAAGAGGATCAATCCGCCACCCAAATACCTTCAGCGTCTCCTTCTACCTTCTGATCTCTATAATGCCCATGCCACATGGCAGATCTTACCTGATGGATAATGTGTTGCTTCATCGAAATGGGGCCTTAAAATGTTCAGAAGATTAATTGCCTATTGGGTTCTGGAAAAACACAAAGGCCCGTACAAAAGCTTAAATAATCATTGTTATTTTGGTAAGAAAAATGAAGATTAGAGAGGTGTCACCGTTAAAATGACCTGTGGAAGACAGAGGAGTAAAAAAAAGAGGGCTACCTCATACATCGTAATTTATGGACTGTAAAGTTTCCATGTTAAAATTGAAAATGTATTGAACTAGAACATGTTTGACTTTTACTGAAAGGTCTTGAAATTATGTTGTCAGCTTAAGAAGTGGCAGGTCATGCTTCACTACTTTACTGCCTCCATGGAAGGAGTCAGGATCATAATCTTCATGAGATCTTTTCATTGTTGTTTCAAATATCCCTAAAGGTAATTAGTGCTGATAGTTTCTTCATATCCTTGTTACCTATTAAATTGGTTGTATATTTGCTCTCTTAGTTGCCCACTATAAAGAAGAATATTAGAGTAGTTTGCAGTGCTTTTTATATATAATAGAGATCTCTTAGTAGGTGTCCATGCTTCTATATTTGACATTGTTGAGTTGCCTAAGTTACCATTTATCTAGAAAGGAAAGAAACCATAGTTTATCAGAACGTGGAGATCTTAGTAGGAAAGTGTAACATCACTTATAGACATGATTCCAGGGAGGAGAGTCGATATGAGTATTCTATAAGAGATCGAGTAAATTTAGCAATAATGAAATTGAGAAATGGAACAATTTATTTGTTACAATGAGAAAATGCAATATGACAGATGGGTTATGGATATGGAAATGTAGGTCTAAAGCATAAACTGTTAGATGTAAACAATAAGTGATAATATTTAAACATGTTTCTTTAATGTTATTTGGATGCATTTAATATTAATAATAATATTTAAACATGTTTCTTTAATGTTTTTTGGATGCATTAAATATATAAACATTGTGTAAAAATTTATTTTTTGTTGGATACTAATTGGTTATGTATGGTATGGCTGAAAGGAAATAAGTGGGTATATGGAATATAACACCTAGGGATAGGAAGAAGGAATGTAATGTGAGTTTTCATGCTTGTGCATTAGTGCAATATGATTTAGCAATTTGTGTGTTTACTTTGCAGAGAGATGGGCACTTTCTGATCAGTTAAGCAGAAATGCAGGAGGAATTTACATTTGGTCAGTTAAAGTATTGTCTAGATGCAACATACTGTGAATGAGTTTATATTGGCATGTTATCTGGCGATAAGAAATGCTTAGTTTAGAATAGATGCATTTAATGTTCATAATAATAGATCAAACTTGTCACAAATAGATTAAGTTATTTTAATTGAAAGGGGAGGGGCGTTGAACAACTTGCCAAAGTGAAATTGTTCCCAAATAAGTCTGCCGCTTGCTGCATAAACTATCAGGCATTGCCATGGCAGTATAGATGAGAGAGAGAGCTCAAAACAATTTTTGTTGGACAAGGTTCAGCATGTTATCCGTGAAAAATGTTGATGATTCAGAATGAAAAAAGTAAAACTGTGAATCATATGAAAGAATAGAACATGTGAGGATGAGAAAATCTGGTAAACATGGTTATTTATTTGGCTAATGGCGTATTGTGCAAGATTATGCTTGATGAAAGGTTAGGAAAGCAACAAACTTTTATGTAATGCTAAAGGGAGAGAAAAATGTTGTTTACATTTAAGTTTGTCTACAGGGATGGTTCATGGTTGGGAAAAACCTGCATGAAGATCTGAGGGAGCTAAAAAGAGATATACTGAAAGATATGTACTGGCTGGTAGACTAGCTAATTGTTTGTCATATTAATAGTTATCATGTCATGCTGTGGCTTAAATATCGAAGGGTGAGAAGACAGTTTACAAACTAGTAATATATGAGGGAGGAAGTGGAGATATAAATCAAATTGCCTATCATTAAAGTTTTAAATTTGTTGAAAGATGATCAGGTAAACTGAAGACAAACTGTATATTTCTCAAAATCACTGAACAAGAAGTTTCCAAGGGAACATATTTCGAAGGAGACCTACCTTCATGGTGAATTCGTTTGTTGCATTGGTAGATTAGGATGTTGTTTTAATTGGCTTTGACTAATTCTAATGCCTGCACAAATATCAATCATTAAGGAAGAAATTAGATTATTATGGTAACTGACGTGTTTATTGCACTCTCTTTACTAACTTGGTGGGTTAAGATTATATACAATACCGTAGCAGCAGCCGTGGTGAAATTGAAAAGATGCTGAAGTGGCAGTTGTGGAGCAGTGGTTATTAAAAACTGATCATAGTAAAATTTTAATCAAACTTATGGTAAAAATATTTCTCCTGTATTTATTGGATATGAAAGCACCTTCTGTAATCTCGGTTAAACTTTGTTTGCATCATTATTTAGCATCGTTAATTCGTAACTTTCTGATGCCTTTGGTCTTTATTTTTGTTTTGAATTCATATTTATCTGAATAATCTAATTGAGCATGTCTTCTGATTGTTTGAGCTTTACAGCTTTGCAGTTACTTTTAATGAGAAGGTAACAAGAACTGTCAGACAATTTTCTCCACATGTAGCTGCAAAGTTGAGGCCACCTATAACGTGAGTGTGCTGACCTCTTTCTTATGTAATTTGTGAGGCCTAGTTATTTCTGACAAATTTTACTGCTGATGGGATTGATGCTCAGGCCTGTTCTTCGTGGGCGGTCATCTGCAAAAAGAGCGATTCATATATGTGGACGGCCTCGTTGGGTTTTCGTCTTGGTATTCTCAGCAGGTTAATCGAAAACTATGTAAAGCTGTAGTTTTTATGACAATTATATATCTCTTGATCCTGAGACTGTCAACATATATCAATATTAATTGCTTAAATTCTTTGCTTTTCAGCCAGTTGCATCCTCTGGTTAACCTCTTGCAGGCTCCTTACCGTTCTTTGGGCACTTCTCATTGGACTGCTTGGTATAGACAAAACCCAGCTGATTTCTCAGTCATTATGACAATTTTTTACTCATGAACATTTTGATCCATTCTCATGTCCTTTCAATACTTCCCTGCAGCAACACTACTTCATGCAAGCTTTAGAACACCAAATCTGAAAGCACGTCTGAACACATTTCGCGAGGAATTTCGAGCGGTGTGGCGCAACTACAGTGAGCTGTAACTGTAGTCCTGCTGAGATTATATGATGCAAGTAGCATGCATTGTTTCTTCCTGGCCCTTTAGCTTCTACACATATGATTAACTGTGGATTATCTGTTGATGCATCCAGCATGTATAAACATCAATTAAGCTTTTAAATATTTTGCAAGGCATCATCATCTTGTCGTGTCATGACTTTTTGAAACTTTGCCTGTCTCTTCATGGTCTGTTGGAATCTAAACTGAAACTACAATTAGACTGGAATATTTTTAGTATTTTGATAAACTTGGGATTGCAGTATCAGTGCCTCGTTGATCCCACCAAAATCTCCCTACCTCTTTCTCTTATCCTCAGATAATCCGGAAGCATGCATTAGAGTTGTTTTGCCACTGATAGAGGAGATCGTACTTATGTGGTAGGTGGGCACTCAAACCAGTTCTTTTCTTGAGCCAGTCCACTGATAAAACTAATAATCTGATACATTGAATTTGGGATCTTGTAAATATTTGAATTCTATAAGCCCTAATTACTTTATAGATATAAATTTATATCTTCAGAATTCTGCAACAAAATAGAATCTAAAATGCAGCTAGTTGCTTGTATGTTTTATATGATTACAAGTTTTCAAGTTATCACACAGGTAAGAAGCATATTCTGCAAGAACTGATTATGTCATATGGACACGATTGAGATTTGTATGAATAGGAAGTGAACACATGATGATTGATTAATAGAAGCTGGACAAAAGGCTTATAGCATGCAAGTAGGGACGTGCGTATAGAGGGAACAGTTTCACATATGTAGTGATCTGGCTGGCGGAGCAGGGTGTTGGACAAGTGCATACTTGATGAATGGGTCAATAGTGTTGGGGCACCACCTGTAGTATTCTGGGAATTAAATTAGTTGATTGTTAATTTCCATCCGGTTCGGTCATGTTATGCACATTTTGTAGTTGCTATTTATATACGTCGTGGGACTGGACCATGCATTGGCATTGTATATGTCATATGAAAGTTTTTGTTCTGACATTCTTTAGAGATTGCAAGTAAGGTGCTTCTCACAATAAGCTACATGAAGAATTGCTTCTATAAAACCAGATTAAGATACAATAAATTTCGAGGGTTGGTTAAATAAGAAAGTTCAACAGCGTGCCTAGGCATTATCGCAATCTGAACCGAGTAAAAGTTAGGTGCTCTTCATAGAGGTTGCCATGTAGCAAATGTCTCATTCCATCTTTTTATAATCTCTGTTCAAACTAGTTGATGCTTTTCTTCTTCTGCACTGCTTATATCTATCATGCTTGCTTTTCTTTTCTTTTCTTTTCTTTGTTAATAAAATATCAAAAAGGAGGAGACAGACCTTTACATGGAGCTTTAACCGGGTCATTCGTATGCATGAGCCATAAAACACGATCAACTCCTCTTTCTTGCTGGATGTCTATGTAAAGATTTTTTTTGGCCCATTTAGAGTCGAGAAGTGGAGATGGAGAGAGCGAAATTGCCGACTTTAGCACGGGAAAGGGAAACCTGCGACAACAAAAAAAAGGTGTCGTCAATGCACACAAAACCTTGCCAGGGTAAAAAACATCAGTGCCCACGCGAAATCGTAGCAGCCCGACCGACTGACTCTAAAATGACGACCGATGTGCTCTCATTTTGGGTACACATACGGGCCCGAGAGGTTCCGACTGCGCGTGCCATCAGTGCTGACGATTGACACCAGCTGGGATGTGAAATCTAGCTATGAGCGATCACACAACGAAAATTTGAAGCAGTTTGATCATCAACAAGATGCATGAGATAGATATACGTCAAAATATGACACAGCTTAGTGCCCGACTCTTGCATCTCGGTGCATGATCAATTATCGCACTGAGTCTTTGGTCATCATCATCATGCTGGATTCTTATTAATTACTTTTAGAAAATGTGTGTGAAGCATATATTGCACACACTGATTATCACTCATAAGAGCACGTACATATTCATGGATGGTAAAGGTCTCCTAGTGCTTGTTGGTACCTAGGGTCACACTTAGGGCAGGCTGCTTGGCATAATTCTTGTGATCTATAACAAGGTTTACCGGGCATGGTTACACAGCAGTAGCAGATCATCCCGTCACAAACTCGCCTGAGGCATGGTATAATCACGAATTTACTGCTCTCGTCCATCCTTTCAACGACTTGACCTATCCAAAAGACGTCAAAGATTAGAAATAATATTGGCCTGTGTTGAAAAGCCTGACAGAAAACTTCTAAATTTGGCCATGAGTTAAAACATTTTTGGATGATCACCCTATACCAAATGCCCTTATAGTATTACCTATCTTCAATTTTTTTATGAAAATTGATAGATAGACTGATAATTAGACCCGCACATACATACATACATACACAGAGAGAGATAGGCTGATTAAGAGAGTAACTTTACTTACATTGATTATGAGCAAAGAGGCCTACAAGGATGAAGAAAATCAGAGCCAAGCACTTGGTCTTAATGGTTAGGGCGCTAAAGGGAATTGAAAAAGACAACGACCCCATCAATGTCCAAGTTTCCTGACCCCTTCGATGCGATGAACCCGTAAGTGGCCGCGGCTCTCACGCTTTTGCTGAATCCTAATGAAAGCTTTTCCCACTTTGCTTTACTGGATATGGAGAATGAGGAGGAGAAGGAGAAGCAGATCAGATAGAGGCAGGTGGAAGAAAGGAGTTACAGCAAAAAAAAAAAAAATGGTTTGAGAGAGAACCTGGATGGTGGCTCCAGTGATGTGAGGAGTAAAGAAGGAAGTGCGACGCTTTCCCCGGCTTTAACGAAGGAGCCGGAAATCTGTACGTGGCCGGAGAAAGGGTGGAAGGGAGGTGAGGTGGGAGTGGATGGATGAGAAACAGAGGAAGTGAAGATGCATGGAAGAGAGTCTAAAGAGAGAGAGATGCAATGCACTTACCTAATGGAGAAAAAGGAAGTGGCAGTTCATCATTAAAGTTCATTGCTTCATATATCATACAAATTTGTCATTAAAACTCATTGCTTAATATATAACAGAAATTTTACTAGTATATTAATGATGCTGCTATTATCAAAACACATCATAAAGAGCATTGAATTCTATTTACCACTCAAGGCTGCATGTGTGGATGCAAGTATTGGCAGCCTCATTATTTAACACGGTGGGATTCTAGTGAATGAGAGTAGCCCACAAAGAAAAGAGACATGAAAAAGAAAAAAAAAATTGTTCCACTTTTCTTTTTACTACCACTTTGAGAACTAGCTCCACTATTTTTTTTCTAGCATTTTGAAAACGAGATTCATAGTTTTTTTTTCTTTTTTCTGTTATATGGTCGGCATGGTCCGGGGTTCTACAGAAACTACAACCAAAAGAGTGTGCTAATATGAGCTGCCAGCCCAAAGAGAAGACACCCTTAGGCTCGCCATCATCCCCAGAAGCGACAGCTACGGTGATATCAATGATAGAGAGCGAGGCCATCCATAATTGATGAGCAAAGGTGCATTGGATAAGAGCTTCGGTTGCATCCTCCTCAATGCCTGCACACAATATCACTATCCTCAATGCTTGGATTTCCATCAAAAAATTTGGACCCTTGGAGCTAGTTGCTTCCAAATCCATTTGGAGATGCTTTTTGCAGGTGTACTCGGTGCTGAGGTTGCTTTCCTTATAACTCCTTCAAGCTTATCTTCGAGTTGTTTGTAATAGCCCAAACCGACCTATCATCAGTAGAATTGACCATGATATGAATCGAGGATATAATTTCCACCAGATCTGGAGATCCAATATATGTTTACTCCAATTCCTATCGTCAGCGATCGATCGGATCAGCCGCTTTGATTTTATCATTACAATTATCATAATTCAGAGCAGCGGACAGCATATTCAAAGTCGTATCTGAAATCCATGGGCTGCTAGTCAAGTTGATAGAATAAACATTACCTGTGCCCCAGCAAAAACCAGTCTGCACTAGATGAGCACTTCTATATTGATATTATAAAATCTTTCGCTTATGCAAATACTTTCAGCACATCGATATTATAAAACCTTACTGATGATTTTGTAATTTTTTTGATAGTTATTTCATTGCTATTAGGCATGGATTCCAATCCTTTTTTTGGTAAGGTGATCTTAATATTTAAAAACTATTTGCTAACATATTTTATGGTATATAAGGATATCGAACAACATTTATTGAATGACAACATGAAAGGTGCCAAGCTAATATCGACTAATTGACATTCCTCTCTCTAAGTGAAGCCCTAGCGTTCAAGGCCTGGTGGAGGCAACTCTATTGTATTTTGCAATAGTGGAATGGATAATGTGATCCACCAAGGCCACAACTACAATTTGGTACACTTTTTTTGATTGCACTCTAAATTTTATGGTCAAAGATATAAAGGATGTTATGCAAGTTATTCCTCGAGCAATTAAATAGAAATTAAGTTCGATGTACTTTTAGAAAGTTGTCCAATTTCAATAGTTTTCTTTAGTATTTTGATCAGTATACTTCTTCACTCTTGAAAAAATGGCTGCCGGAGAAGTAAAACATTTGTCGATACTTCAGATGCGAATGAGGCTTCATTCCGGTTCATGGAAGTCAGGCCTCAACACTTTGATCTAGTCTGAAAATGAAACTGAAAATTTTGGTAAATATTTCTTCATCCATTATCAGCATAATTAATTCTAGAAATGATAAGACTTATTTTGTATTTGGTTAAATTTTCTTCGTCCCCCTCTCATGATTATATACACAAATATGTATATATTATCTAATATTTATATATTTATATATACACACATCTACGTATTCATACACATTTATTTACATTAGGCCGTCCCTTGGCTCATGCGACCATCGTGAACTACACCAAACCAGAATGGTGCTATGAGCATGAAAACAAGTGGCTTAAATTGCTAGGCTTGGCCTACCCTGAACATAGGGAAGTGAAGAAAGTTCCTCCCCATCCTTGATGATGCACCCTAAAGTAAATTGGGCTATTAGAGGAGGCACATCTCGAAACAAAGCTTTATCGACTAGATTTAAGTCCGCGCATGGGAAAATTCTTCACTTCTCAACAATGAAATATGTCACCTAGAAAAGGAACGGCAAACAACTAAAAGCCTTTTTTTTTTAAAAAAAAAAATCTATTGGCATTCAATACGATCATGGGAAAAAATAGAATTTCCATCTAATTTTGTCCTTTAAAAAAAAAAATCTGCATATATTAACAGATAGGTTCTTGAACCCAAGACCAGATAAAGAATCCAAGCTAATAATTTAACCTAGCAGAGAAACAGCTAATTCATTTCTGGATTAACCTATGACATTGCTCCCACTGATTCGTTTATGAATTACAAAGCATCCATTGCGTTGTTAATAGTTTCAAAAGAATGCAGGAAACTAATTCCTCAACACTCGAATAACAACAAAGCGATATAATGTGATACCGAACGTTATAAATGCATCAGATTATCTGCTTCTCAATGTTCTATATCATGCAACTAAGAATTTCTGCCCAAAACAGGCAAAATTTCCATGGAAGCAGAAAAGCATTACTTTAGGGCAAAAACAGAAGCTCATTACTATAAATGCTAGGATGCATTCATTTATCCTATTCCACACAATGAACAGAATATAATTGAACTTCTACTTAGAAAGTCAACAAGGTAGAAAGCTCAAAATGTCCCAACTCACTTGCATACGCAGTGGCAATAGGAAAAATTAGAATATGCATCTAATTTTGTCCTTAAAAAAAAAAAAAACTGCATATATTAACAGGTAGGTTCTCCCTTTCGAACAAGGGAAAAGATAAGAGGAAAAAGAAGAGAAAAAAAAAGATCAAATCATCTCCACTTCACTCGTGCTCATTTGCTCCGGGCGGGACAGAAGAAAGACTGGAAGCGCCGGTCCTTTGCTCCAGGTGAGTGGTATCATGGTTTATTTATTTATTTATTTATTTATTTATGTTGTTTTGTAGGATGAGAAAATGGAGAAATTGAGGGAGAAGAGAGAACTTCCCTCAGCTGCCGCTGCAACTGCCCTTTCTCCGCGGGTTTGGAGGGTTGGGGCGGCGGCGGCGCGGCGGAGGGAGGAGGAAGTGATTAAAAAGAAGAGCGAGCGAGAGAGAGAGAGAGTAGATGAGGAAGACCTTGGGAGAGGAGAGGAGTCGGTGGACGGCCTCGTCGGGGTCGATGTTGCACTCCTTAAGCATGGAGTAGATCTCCGAATCCGGGCGGTTCACGACCTCCTTCGCGCCTCCACATCGTTGGGATCCGGCCGGCCGCCGGCCCGTTACCCCAACTTCCCCCTCCGCCGTCGCTCATCTTTCCTCCTACTCCTCCGCTCGTCTCCAGTCGGCGGAGGAAGCGAAGAAGGAAGAGGAGGGACGGGAGGAGATCTAGTGGGAGCCGGCGCGGGGTTCGGGTTGTATCAAGCGAGCGTTTCAGAAAGAAGGGTCTTGACATTGTCACCAGACCTTACTTGGAATTGAGGAGGAAAGGATGGAACGAAAAAATTTTGATGTTTGAAAATTTTTTAGTGAAAAAAAAAAGAAGAAAAAAATAGGAAAAAAAATTTTGGGCTCCAATTCTCTCATTTCTTTCCTTCCATAAGTGGAAGAGTTTAGAGAGAAAGATATTAGAACTTAATAATTTTTTATAATACCTATTTTATCCTTAAATTAAATAAGTACCAAATTAAAAGAATAATTCTTCATCTCCTACCCCATCCATTTGCACATCTACTCATTAGCATGCCCCTTTTATAATAAGGGTATTTTAGTAAAAGTGTTAAAAATGTATGTTTTTTTCTTTTCTCTCCAAACTTTCAAATAAGATGAAGGAAAGTACTTTTTCTTCCCTCCTAAATCTTACAAACAAGAGAAGAGAAAAGTCTATTCTATTCCTTTCTTTTCTTTTCCCTCCTCATTAAAGTTTTCCTTTCTTTTCTTTTCTCCTCAAAACTCCCAAACGGAGGATTAGTGTTAACGCTTTCACTTCAGGCCTTGTGATGACATGAAGTTATTGTTTATTTTTGAGAGGTTTTATAATGTTATAATGGATGAGCTGCATTAATTTATCAACTAATCTAGCATTAATTTATAATGGATGGTTTTATATTGTTTCTTTCTTGAATTAGATTCTTAGTTTATCAACTAATCTAGCATTAATTTCTACTGGTTCATAGCAGGAGAGGATGAAGGTGATCGGGAGCCCTGGCACCGTAAGCGGGCTGCTGCTGAGGATAGGCCGGTGCATTTTTTCTATCCCGTCAATTTGCTTCATGCTCTCTGATGGTTGGAATGTTAGCTTCACGGTGATCATGTATGATCTGATACCTTTTCCTATGAATATACTTTTTGATTAGGAGGTCATGTGCCCACATATTTAAACTTACTTTAGTTGCTAATATCTTTTATTTTTTTTTTCCTCTTGTTCATAATTCATTGCATCCATTTTATTGAGCCCTTTCCTATCTTAATTTTACTAGACGGTGATTCCAATTTGTCTTGTAAGTATCATTTCCATTCAAATTTCAAATAGATGCATTGCTAAATCAATTTAAGGTCTTGACCATGTTAAAAGAAATTTACATGTTTCGCTTATGCAATTACACTCATCACATTAATATATAAAACCTTTCTGATGATTTTGTTATTTTTTCATGGTTCTTTCATAGGTATTGGGCACGGATTACTATCCTTTTTTTTTAAGGTCATCTAAATATTGAAAAACTATTTTCTAAAACATTTTATAGTATATAAAGATATGGAATAACATATGTTGAATGATAACATGATAGGTGCCGACCTGAAATCCACCAATTGATATTCCTCTATCTAAGTTGAATGTCTAGGGTTCAAAACCTGATGGTGGCATCCCTATGGTATTTCCAAAAAATGATAGTAGAATGGATAATGGGATCCACTAAAGCCACAACTACAATTTAGTGTATTTTTTGATGATTGTACTCCAAATTTTATTGTTAAAGATGGGTGTTATGCAAGTTATTCCTCAAGCAATTAAATAGGAATTAAGTTTGATGTACTTTTAGATGATTGCTGAATATCCCTAGTTTTATTTAGTATCTTGAGCTTTACAAATCTTCGCTCTTAAAAAAATGGATGCTAGAGAATTAAAACATTTATCAATGCTTTAGATGTGAACGAGGCTTCATTCCAATTCATGAAAAAGTCATATATGATGCCAAGGCCTTGACACTTAGACCCACTCTGAAATTGAAATGGAAAATTTTGGTAAATATTTGTTCATCCTCTATAAGTAGAATTAATTCTAGAATTGGTAAGAAAAGACTTATTTTTATTTGGATGATTTGTCTTCATCCCCCTCTCATGATTATGTACACAAATATGCGTATATTATCTAATAGGTATGTATGTATGTATATATCCATACATCTACATATTCATGCATGCAAGCACCTGGTTAGAAAGGAAGATAGACGGATATATTGTTCAAGGCCGAGGATAGGTTTGGCTGTATTTATATATCATCATAGCATGCACCAAAGTTGACAACCATATCATAGCCAAAAGCTGCATGGTACTAAGAGGTGAGATTAAGTAAGTTAATCTTATTGATATAAATTTATAATGGTATATATAGCCCTTGTAATAGGCAACCAAATAGGTTATGCTACTATATAGATTGTTAGTAAGTCCGTTTCACGATAGATGACTCTGTTGAACTTTAATATATATATCAAATTTCAGCAGCATATATATCTGGTCTTCTTTTCATCTTAGTTTTATACTTTTGAATTATTCGATAACATATGTAGCAGATTCTATTTGAACATTATAAATATAATTTTCATTGCAATGCATACACTAATGATTATACCCTTTTCCTTCAGCTTTTCAATGGCAGCTATGTGCACCAACGTTTTATGGAGTTTTTTTGCAGCATGTTATGATATAGTTAGTTTACGGAAAAGAATTGAGCATCATAATCGTGCAACATTGACTGTAGCTGTTATTGGTGAATTGGTAATTATCTTTTGCAATTTAAATCATGTGCATAAAATATTTACATCTCGAATGCAATAGATGATTATTATTTTTAATGTATGAAAGATTAAAGTACGTATTATTTATTGAATTGTAGCAACAATTTTTTTAACCATTTTGATCTAATGTAGCTTACCACGAAAGCGATGCTTGCTGCCGTGTCTTCATCTTTGGTGACGACAATCTATCTTGCTAGAGATATCGGACTCTGTGGCTATATGACAACCACATGCCATCGATATTTTATATCTATATGGATGGCTGCTGTTGCGCTATTATTTGGCATTATAACTTGTCTTGGCACTATGTGGGATCTTGCATCAAGCTGAGGTATTGAACCAAAGATGTAGGTTTATGTTGTTGGCAGCTAATTTTCAATACGATACGTACTTTTCTATTGTACTATCTCTCATTATTCACCTGATACTTTAGAAAAAATACCATGCAACGCTAATAGTTGTTGGCCTAAGTTCCAAAAATGTGCAAGCCTCTTAGAATAAATTACCTGCTTGTCTCATCTAATATATTTTCATCATAGGAACATTTGGAGGAGCAGAGAATGAAGAGAATAATGGAATCGTCAAGAATCAGGGGATGAGGGATCCTTTTTGATTAATATTTTGGTTTCTGCAAATTTTAGCTGAATGATGACTTATGTAATACTATGACTTGGGCATTCATGTAATGAATGTGACGAATGTATGGATATATAACAAATATATGAATATATGTTTCCATCGCCATTACGTGCTTATTATTGTGTATATAAGTTTGACATTGTTAAGAAAATCAGAAAATGGTTAAATCGGTATTATAATTCAATAAATAACCAATAAATCGGTGCTATAATTCAACAAATAACTGATTAAAGACTACGACTGGGGGGCCTCGTCTCAACCCTTTTTAGAGAATACAAGAAATATGGTTTCCTCTCATCACCAATGATCCCTCCCTGGCACCTAAGCTAATAAAAGCTAGCCTTTTACCATAGCCATCAGATCTTGGACTCGCCTTCCCTTTAATTAATCCTAGCCCTTGCTCTATTCCCCTCCTTTTATATATATAAATCATATGATTGATGTGAGGACTTTAATCTAGATTGTGGCGAACGAATGCTTACAGCAACATTTTTATTTTGGGGGCTCGTCATCTAAATTGCCCTTTTGGGATGATTCTCGCACACCGACATATAGTGTAATAACCTGTCTTTGGATGATGTGTATCTGATGCAGTACTCCAAGCATATATACTCTTCTTCTTCGGCTGTCGGTAGTTGCATGCAGTATGCACCTTGCATGCTCTTAACTTTTCCTTAATTTTGGTGTATATGTAAATCTTTTATCTGCTCGGAAGCATACTCGGTATTATGAACTTGGTTGCTTAGCATTTTGATTGGTTTGGTCAATTATAAAGATGGGACTTTTTTTCAGTATTACTTCACGTAACTTAGAACCAATGCAACATCATGTCAAGCACCGACAGCTAATTGAAATGATTGGCAACCATTTGCATCGAGCACAGGCAGCTGCCACTCCATTGTCCTCTCAGTTATAATGCCATGCTTTGTGCTGTGGCAAGTATGAAATTCCCATAATTCCATTGCATTAGCTTTCAACACATGGCTTCTTGTTGAAAGGTTTCTAGCATCAGATTGTCTACTCTTATACTGGTTTAACGGATGCCTTTTTTTTTTTTGAGAGAGAGAGAGAGAGAGGCACATAGCCTGTTATATCTGAACTTGAGATATTTTGATCTATAATCTTTTATTAGTTTCTCCCCCCCCCCCCAAAAAAAAAAAATAATATCATAGCTGATAGGAGGCAAAATGGATTGTCCTATTTTTGGCATGAAGTCACCCAATTCTGAATGGAACAGTAACAGCGGTGCGGCTGGGCTCAGTATCGGGGTAATTTTTGACAGCATCCCGGAATACGGACATGTCGGTGGATTCAGACCTCTTGGGGAACCATGCATCGTTTGATATGTATCCTTGGAGAGGAGGAGACAAGAAAGATTAGAGGAGACCCACATGCTGGTATTTAGAGAGGAAAGAGAGAATGTACTGAAATTAAGGAAAAGAGGAAAAGGATGGATATATACAGGGTAAATGGGAACGATGGGATGAGGGGGAAGTGGAGATATGAATCAAATTAATAGTTATCATGTCATGCTGTGGCTTAAATATCGAAGGGTGAGAAGACAGTTTACAAACTAGTAATATATGAGGGAGGAAGTGGAGATATAAATCAAGTTGCCTATCATTAAAATTTTAAATTTGCTGAAAGATGATCAGGTAAACTGAAGACAAACTGTATATTTCTCAAAATCACTGAACAAATTTGTTCGTTGCATTGGTATAATAGGATGTTGTCTTAATTGGCTTTGACTAATTCTAATGCCTGCACAAATATCAATCATTAAGGAAGAAATTAGATTATTATGGTAACTGACGTGTTTATTGCACTCTCTTTACTAACTTGGTGGGTTTAGATTATACAATACTGTAGCAGCCGTGGCAAAATTGAAAAGATTCTGAAGTGGCAGTTGTCGAGCAGTGGTTATTAAAAACTGATCATATATAGTAAAATTTTAATGAAAATTATGGTGAAAAGATTTCTCCTGCTTGTATTTTTTGCATATGAAAGCACCTTCTGTAATCTCGGTTAAACTTTGTTTGCATCATTATTTGGCATCGTTAATTCGGAAATTTCTGATGCCTTTGGTCTTTATTTTTGGTTTGAATTCATATTTATCTGAATAATCTAATTGAGCGTGTCTTCTGACTGTTTTGATTTTTACAGCTTTGCAGGTACCTTTAATGAGAAGGTAACTGTCGGACAATTTTCTCCACATGTAGCTGCAAAGTTGAGGCCACCTATAACGTGAGTGTGCTTACTGCTTGGTATAGACAAAACCCAGCTGATTTCTTAGTCATTATGACAGTTTTTTACCCATGAACGTTTTGATCCATTCTCATGTCCTTCTAATACTTCCCTGCAGCAACACTACTTAATGCAAGCTTTAGAACACCAAATCTGAAAGCACGTCTAAAATATGAAGCAATTTGATCATCAACAAGATGCATGCATGAGATGTACGTCAAAACATGATACAGCTTAGTGCCCGACTCTTGCATCTCAGTGCATGATCAATTATCGCAGTGAGTCTTTGGTCATCAACTTTGCGCTGGATTCTTATTAATTACTTTTAGAAAATATGTGTGAAGCATATATTGCACACACAGATTATTACTCATAAGAGCACAAACATATTCATGGACGGTAAAGGTCTCCTAGTGCTTGTTGGCACTTAGGGTCACACTTAGGGCAGTTTGCTTGGCATAATTCTTGTGAATCATAGCAAGCTGGACCGGGCTTGGTCATACAGCAGTAGCAGATATGCGTGCGATCACAAAGATGCCAGAGGCATGGTATAATCACTAATTTACTGCTCTCGTCCATCCTTTCAACGACTTGACCTATCCAAATGACGTCAAAGATTAGAAATAATATTGGCCTGTTTTGAAAAGTCTGATAGAAAACTTCTAAAATTGGCTGAGTTAAAACTGACGATCAAATATTACAATCCAAGATGATCTCCGAGCACCGGTGATCTTTATTATGAAATAATGTGATCTTCGATAATTTAAGATCATCATGTTTGCTATACTATATTACAGTGATTAAAGATTTTTCAAATATTCATGAGTAATAAATTTGGTATTCCTCGAAAATTAAAGATCATTGACCATATAATACCAAAACTGCCTCTGATAGAACCCATAAAATATATTCATATACAAATATATTATGATAAACTATTAACATATTTATTAATATATTCTAATATATATATATATTAGTTCTATAAATTATTAATCCTATAAAAATATGTTAATTGTTATTATATATTTAATATTTTTATTTATACTTGTAATTTATTATTTTTTTATACTAATATTTATTTTGATAAAAAAAATAAGGCAAATAGAAGTAATATATTAAATAATTTTATCTATAAAAATAGAGTACTATAATATATTTCTACAATAATTTAAAATTATCACTGAATATTAATAAGACAATAAAATGATTACTAATGTAATATAATAAAATATATATCATAGGCATAGTATATATACTATTCATAAAATATCATATCATATATATAATATTGATATAGCATATTGACGGTATATTAATATACCATTTTTTTACTAGATTGAGGCGTATTTTTATTCTTAAATTTTAGCTTAAAATCATTGCACTAGAGTGATCTTGGATTTTCGACCCCAAGACAAGTATTTGATCACAACAATTTACGGTGATATTATCATCTCCAACCATATCATCCTTAATCTTGGGATGATCACTCTATACCAAACGCCCCTATAATATTGCCCATCTTTAATTTTTTTATAAAAAGGATAGATAGACCGATAATTAGACTGGCGCGCGCGCGCGCACACACATACATACATACATATATATATATATATATATATATATATATATATATATATATATATATATATATATATATAGAGTAACTTTGCATACATTGATTGTGAGCAAAGAGGCCTAGGACGAAGAAAATCAGAGCCAAGCTCTTGGTCTTCATGGTTGGGGCGCTAAAGGAAATTGAAAAATACAATTACAGGGCTACCTTTTTCCTATCAAACAAGAGACAACAGCGAGACTTTTATAGCCATCTAAGGTGTGAATCAGTAAATATCTTTTCTTTATTTCAGCAGATCTTTGAAGATTTGGTTTATTTAAGCAGATCTTTGAAGATTTGGTGAGAAAATCTTTCCAGATTGAGAATATATTTGAAGATTTGGTGAGAAAATCTTTTATGGTGTGAATCAATAAATATCTTTCCTTAAAAATACTTGCTATAGATCACTCCTTATCACTACTCAATTGCCAAAAGCTGTAGACAGCTAAGATTGGTTAACTGCAGGTTCAATCTGACTGACACCAATAAATCTATTATGTTCAACATAGTTCTTTCATTGCCACATCTTGGATGAATTAAGCGGTGATCATTAGCAAGTAAACTTTTTGATGATAATCATTAACAGATAATCAGTAACAATATACCATAAAAATGTCTCTCAAAAATCTTGAAAATGCTTAAGTAATTCAAAAAAATCGCAAATCATATGTGATTGGTGAAAGACACTGAGTAATTTTTTAAGTGGTTTTTCTAAACTACTATAGTATTGCTCAAAGTGATATTTATATGTTGGTATGGAATGTTCTTTTGGCATGCCACGTTAATACTTATTTTATGAGTAGAAAGGAGAGAGATATTAAAGTCTTAATTTGTCTCCTCTTTCCATCCTATTTTTGTTTCTCCTCTCTCTTCTAGCATCCATGTTTCTCCATTGCTCTCCCTATTGTTATGGACGAGAAGTCCTCTACCAAGTGACTATTTTTTCAGCAGCCGCTATCAAGGGCCTAATCTCTAACAATTCTTTACTGATGGAAGTCCTCTACCAAGTGATCTTCATTGCAAATCGGGTGTGGATGGATTTGGGCAAAGATTGAATTTATTGCAGGAGTTCAAAGGTGGAAGGTTACAGAAAATATAGTTTAGGAGGTCTACAACTTGAGGTATCGTATTAGAGGAGGTAGAGGATATGGTAGTAAAAGAGGCGGAGGGAGACTTTGTGAGGATCCGTGCGGACGTGTATTTAATCTCACATCGGTTATTTGCTGGATAAATCTTGGGTACTTATACATGATCAAATAACCCAAATAATACCTTATGGCTAGCCATTTTGAGTTTGGGTTGTAACAAATGGTATCAGAGCGGACCTAGCTCATAACCTATGTAGACTAAAAGACACTGCAGCACGGATCCATTGGAACTGACTACGGGCTGTTCGCAGTGTTTGTGATTGGATTTGAACTCTTAGCGTGACAAGGATGTCAGGACTTAAATGGAGAAAGTATGCGCGGATCCGTGCGGACATGTATTTGGTCTCATATCGGTTATTTGCTGGATAAATCTTGGGTGCTTGTACAGAATTAAGAAACTTAAGTAATACATTCAGACTAACCATTTTGGATGGGTTCTGAGTTGTGACAGAGTTATTGTTGGAAATGGGATGGATGATTATGGAGGGAGAGAGGCGATATGACACCCATTGTTGGAGCGGCTCCTCGGGAACTGCTATGACGTAAGTCGGAGAAAAGAGAGAGAGACATTTTGGAACGAAGCATGGGAGTGGCAAGTAATGCTCAGGGCGATATTAACCAAAGAGAAGCAAGAGGAGATAGAGACGAGATGGGACTTTGCAAGCAAGCTACTTTTTTAGTGTTTCATCGAGCTCCATGCATCTCATCCTCCCCTTGCCATGATTATCCTGATGCGCTCAAAGGTCCCTAACTCCTTCGACAATGACCCCATCAATGTCCAAGTTCCCTGACCCCTTCGATGCGATGAACCTGTAAGTGGCCACGGCTCTCACACTTTTGCTCAATCCTAATGAAAGCTTTTCTCACTTTGCTTTACTGGATGTGGAGAATGAGAAGGAGAAGGAGAAGCAGAAGGTAGATGCAGGTGGAAGAAAGTAGGAGATAAAAGGAAAGAAAAAATGATGCCTCCTCTTTTTTTTTTTTTTTTTTTTGTGAACCGACATCTCACTTACACATAGATGTGAGTGCGCCACGAGAAATCAGAAAACAAAACACGATCAAGGCCATGTAGGATGGGGCCAGTGCCATC
The DNA here is from genome assembly GCF_009389715.1 of Phoenix dactylifera. Lineage (NCBI taxonomy): Eukaryota > Viridiplantae > Streptophyta > Magnoliopsida > Arecales > Arecaceae > Phoenix > Phoenix dactylifera. Next base: position 353,132 of record NC_052394.1, on the reverse strand, counting down.
CCATATAAACCATGCCTCCTTTGAGAGAGAACCTGGATGTTGGCTGCAATATCATTGGATGTAAGAGAAGGATGAGAGATCGAGAGGGCAGGGTGATAGAAAAATTGAAAGGTGTGCCACATGAGCATATCACATCAGCAAGTAAGTCATAAGTAAGATTTTTTTTCCAGTGATGTGATGAGTAAAGAAGGAAGTCAGACGCTTTTTAACGAAGGAGTAAGAAATATGTACGTGGCCAGAGAAAGCATGGAAGGGAGGTGAGGTAGAAGTGGATGGATGAGAAACAGCGGAAAGAGAAGATGGATGGAAGAGAATCTAGAGAGAGAGAGAGAGAGAGATGCAATGCACTTACCGAATGGAGAAAAAGGAAGTGGCAGTTCGAAAGAAGACAACGCGAAAAGAACGGGCAGTAAAATAGAGAGAGATGAAACTATGACTATGTTTTAGCTATTAGGGATCTTAAATTGCTTGTTTTATACTTGTATTTGGAGAGAGAAAAGTATGAAATAATATTAGATAGATCAGCTTTCCAAGTCAACAATCTGAAACTGATTACTGGTTTCCTACCTTCCAAGCGTTAAAATCTATAGAGCTATCTAAAGCACAGATGACTTGACCGGCTGGCTTGAGTTGTTTTCTCAGTTTTATTTTTATTTTTTATAAATTTTGGAGAGAAGACGGGTTTCATTATCCGTTTTATTTATTATTATTAAGGATAGTAGTAATAATAATGATATAAAAATAAGAAAGACATATTCAACATTGGATGGTTATAAAAGACCTTGTGGCGGTCTTTTGTTTGATAGGAGAAGGTAGTCTTCTAATTTTTTTCGCTTATTTAGAAAATATCTCATATCGTTAGCAACTCACCTTGGCACCTTAACCATGAACGTCATGCGCTTTGCTCTGTTCTTCTTAATTCTTGCAGGCCTTGTTGCTCTCAATCAATGTGTGTAGTTTCTCTATTAGCTAGCCACTTTCTCCTTTTTTTTGAAAAACAAACAGGCAACTCTGCGAGACAAAAAAAAAAGTCTGGATATGGGTGCAAACTAGTATAGGTGATAAAGTCAGTATGGTATGGTACCCAATGACCAAGGTTTAAAATGCACGTATACTTGGATTGTCAAATGATAGTAATCCTCTACCTTTTGTCCAAAAAAAAAAAACTTAACAATCATCTTTCATTAAAAAATTGAAGAATTTCCTTAGTAAAAGAAAAATAATCAAGTTTTATTTTTTTTCCCTGCAACTTTACTTTATTTTCTTAATCTTTGATTTTTTCCCTACTAGGATCATAATCCTTGATTATTGATTTCAAATTATGGCCAACTTTAGATGCATTATATAGTTTCTAAATTTATCTTAAACGCCATTTGTGTAGGTCAAGTCACTGAAAGCATGGATGAGAGTAAAATACCATGCCTCATGGTCATTTGTAAAGATGGGAAACCCTGCTATTGTTGGCTAACTAAGCCAGAGTAACCCTGTTATAAATCATAAGAAGTTTGCAAAGCCAAGGGCCCTAAGTGCAACCCCAAGTGCCAACAACCACTAGCAGGAATTTTCCATCCATGAGCTCAAGGATCTAAATATCGCCCGCAATTGATCAAAATACCCGATTCTTAGTTGAAGGTTTCTCGGCCTGGGCCCAGGGAATGTGATTCCACCTGACTATGTTTTTATGGTCGACCAGCCCATCCTTTTTTATTGAATTCGGATCGCCCCAGCGGTGGACCCTCACCCCCATTCTCTTCCGTGGGTGCACGTGGTAGGCCAGCCTCCGCTGCCAAATCCCTTTGTTCCCCCATCTTGCCATCCTCTCCGCGATGCCTTTGCTTGTTCCTCGCTACTACTAAAAAAGACTGGCGGCAAGATGGATAGCTACCAGCAGCACACAGAGAGCTTCCCTTTCGCACTGTCACTACCACCCTATCGCCAAGATAGGTGCTGAATGCCATTGCTCTGAGGAATATTTTATATTCTGCCTGTATATCATAATAAAATACAATGCTCTATCCATGAGGCATATCCTACCTGACAACAGGCTTCAAGAATGTAATGGCAAATGATTTTCCTGAGAAGAGAAAAATGACTATTCTCCATGTTTTTATTCTTGAAGAAGAGGTAAAAGAACAATAAATCAAGCGATACATATCAAACATCTGATGACAAAATAAAACACTAAACTTCAATGTTTAATATAGCATATTTCTATCTCCAGACTCAAACCAAAGTCCTAGCCCAAAACTCGCTTTCATCACCCAGCTCTAAAATAAAACATATATCCATCCTAATAGACCGACTGATGCCACACCGATGACACTTGCAGAGGGAAGGAAAAAGAACAGGAACGAGACACATCCATAGGATCCGATCATCTCCTCGGCTGCTCTGTGTATTCATGTTAAATTGTCACATGACAATCTCAGGCTTCAGGATGCTAGATTTGATCTCTTTGTGAGGGAGAACAACACCACCATTGCTGTATACTTCATCACCTACATGCACATCCTCTCCAAGGATGGTCATGTTCTCAACCCGAGACCACCGCCCAACCGTGGAATGCCATCCGATGATGCTACTGGAGATGCATGCGTGCTTCTTAATGCGCACTCCATGCATCACAGTGCACCTCGACAGCCTTACTCCAGATTCCACCACACAACCTGGTCCTATTGCCACGTCTGGTCCAATCAGGCATCCCTCTCCAATAACAGCACTCTCATGCACCAACACATTCCCCGCTATATGGGGACCGACAGCTAGCTTATAGGGAGATTTCTTACGCAGAGAATCCAGATAGAGCCTCAGGCCCGTGATGTAGTCCCTTGGCTGTCCGATGTCCATCCAAAAACCTGGCAGGACCATGGCATAAAGCTTTTCATCTGCTGCAATTCTGGGGAAAACCTCCTTCTCAATTGAGGTGGGCCTCAATTCAATACGGTCCATGACAGACGGGTTCAACAAGTAAATCCCAGCATTGATCTTGTTGCCAACAAATATTTTTGGCTTCTCTACAAATCTATCTACCTTTCCAGTTTCCTCCTTCATGACCACAACCCCATACTTGGATGGTTCATTGACCTACAGGACCAAAAAGATCAGGTTACAGAAAAAAACAATCGGTCGAGGAACGACTTTCTAGGACTCTTAGTCTACCTTGGTTACCATAATTGTAGCCTCTCCACCATGGGCTTTGTGGAACTTGATTAGTTCAGAAAATGGGTATTCGCTGATGACATCACTGTTGAGAACAAAGAAAGGCTCACCAGATCCATCTACAAGATTGTCCCTAGCTAGAGCCAGGGGACCAGCCGTTCCCAGTGGCTCAGTCTCTTGGGAGCAGGTGATTTTGATGCCAAGCTTATCCTCAAAATCCTTCAAAAAGTTAAGCATCACCTGAAAAGACACAGATATTGGATGAGGGTGTGCGGAAACTTCCTGCAGATGATCCACTGAGATATACAAAGGACTGGAAGATATAGATGAAGGTTCGAGCTTTTTACCTCTGGTTGATAATTGATGGCCAGAAAAACTTCTGTCACTCCAACATCTTTCAAAGCTTCAATCTGATCAAAATTGTTACACACAAACAACTAAGAATCCCTTGCTTCGGACTAAAACTGACTTAAAATAGGATCTATGGACCACTGGATTTATTTCAATTATCTGTTAAGTTTGACAACTTATTTTTCCCTCTGCCGGTAAAAAATAGATGTTGTACAAGAAGAAAGCGATTCAAATCTGCAAAAATCTGTAGAGATTGTTTGCAAAATAATGATATATATATATATATATATATATATATATATATATATATATATATATTACAGAAAGAAAGAACTGACTATAAAGATCCGTATACTTGATTCAGAAGCAATAAATTCTTAACAATGAAAAAAAGGTTAATTTTCAAGCACTATGCTTTGACCGGATATAAATTAAAGATAAATAAATAGAAACTAAGCAAGGAAAAGCCCGTAGTAATCTTCATTTCACACAAATGATCTTCTTAATCTAGCAGTAAGTGATGCATCCCATAGAAGCGAAGGCATGACATGCTGAAGTTAGATCAACAGCTCAAACAATCACTCGAGTACATATAGAAAAGAAAACTTTTATCCTTAAATCTTGCTATTCCAGTTTTCTTCTTTCATATACAAATATTAACATGAATAATCAAAGCACATACCTGATGCAGGATCATTGGTTTGTTGGCAAAATCAACAAGTGGCTTTGGGACACTGAGTGTCAAAGGCCGCAGGCGGGTACCGAATCCCCCAACAAGAATAAGTGCCTTCATGGTGGACTGCTTCCTTCTTCCCTGCTGTAAAAAAAAATTAGTAGAAATCAGTATCACAAAGATGCACTACCTACATTTATATGCCTGTCCTGCTAGAGAACATATCTCCTCTACAAAACTCTGCATTGATGCATATGAATGAAGAGAAGTTCTCCTTGCTCGTGAAGGACCCAAAAACCTACCGAGACTCACAGTTGGGGGTGTTAGCCAGCCTCAGGACAATCCCTTCCGAGCACAGTAGAAGACATAAGGATCATCGGGTCTTAATGAGGAATCAAAAACCCACAGGAATTGAAAGCTGCGGACAAGCAGTGGTGGAAAAAGCATAAAAGGCTGTGCAGGTATCCCTCGAAGAAAGAAATTCAGCAGGGAAAATTATCATTATGCTCTAGCTGGAATGCAGCTTTGCACTTCAGGAAAAACAGTCTGGATCCATCAATGAGAAGCCAAACCATTGAATTTCCCAGTAAATGGATCAAAACACTGTTAAACTACATTCTTTTCACTTATCCAGGTGAACCATGAATAACCATAAGAATGACCTTGAAGCCTTAACTAAACTGCTTATGGTTGGCTTCATGAATCCCTCTTCCTCAAGCATTCCTATGAAGGGCTATAACATATATCCCATGTGACACTGCAAATGTTTGAATTTATCTATTTATTTTTTTCCAACAACTATGACACAAATCTGAATTCCGTAATCTTAAAGCAGACAATAAAACGAACAACATATCCACATAGCTAACAAAGTGAAGGACTGAACGTTAAGCTTCTGATCAAGTCCAAGTAAGGACAGGGCAAAGTTTCCTTCAATAATTTATGCGAAACTCATGATAAGAAGTCGTAAGAGGCAGCAAAGAGGGCAGAGAGAATTTAGAAGCCAACAAATCTTAAATCGAAAGTCAGATTAAGTGACATAAAGCAGCAAATATATACGAACCAGATGTTATCTCAGTCATCCGAAATTAAAGAAAAGAAAATTATTCGGATACAATTATAGAACCGAACAAACAGGTATAAAGATAAACGATGTTTTCAGGGTTTTCTTTTCGGAAAAAAAACTGCAAGCCAAGAGAAACCCCGCACGCCCGCCACAATGCAGCCTCCGTCTCGAAGACCAAGGATGGGAGGCGCCTCAAGAGACAGGAAGACCTTGTGAATGAACGGGATTCGGAACCAGATCTAGCGAGCGAGCAAGCGAGAGAGGAGGAGAACTAGATGGATCGAATCGGAGAAGAAGGTCCCAATCTTACCCAAGATTCTGGTCAGATTCCGGCAAGAGAACGCAAATACCGGCGAGATCCAATCTCTTTTCCTCCTCCTTTCTACTTCCCCCAGGCCGCGAGAAAACTGGTGGTGAGGAAGAAAATGAGCGATTTTGGGCTTCTTCCGGGCGCCCCCCCAGCGGCTCCTAGCTTCCTCCACCGCGTCCCGGTGGCGATCCCCGTCCCCTTACAGGTATGGCAGCATGCTGGTTGTTCTTCAATGGAACAGCAAACACGGTTGCAAATCAATTAGAAGTTCAATACTGGGATGACGTGGCATGTTCCGATTCGGCAGCGATGGTACCGGAAAAGGGTCATTAGACCATTCCTTTTTCGCCTGGTTTACGGTTTTTTCTTTAAAAAAAAAAAAAATTGCCCGCCCATCCAAACTAGATGATATACAATGTACCATACCATACTAATTTGGTATCTCAATATGAATAATGTACCAATATTTTATATGTTAAAAAAAAATCATATCGTACCGTACTTATATTGTATTAGTATGGCATCAGTACGGAGTTCGGCATCGAAACGGTGAATTTTTACTCTCCATTATAAAGAAGATGGTTTGAAGAAATACGCGAGCGGATTTACATGGCATATTCTGAAATCCAACGTGGCATATAAATATTTACAATACTTGGTCAATAATTATTATGTTATTGTGGATCCAACATGGACGGTTCTGTGAAAGTCAAGGAATCCTAAGCATCTTGTTCCCCCCTCACCGTGCAAAGAATTAATTATACTTGCAATGCCTCGCGTTTCATAGTCTCATAGATGAACCTCCCCTTGTATTTAGGTTAACATATCATTATCATACTAACAAAAACCACTTTAAGACTGAATCATATTGCCCATCATGTTGCGATATAGATTTATCGTGCAGACCGCAATCAAACAGCCTGTTTGTGATGGCCCCATATGCCATAGCCTTTAAGACCGATGGCAAAATAGTTTCCCTCTGATCCGATTGTTATGTGTGTTTGTGATTCAGGAAATGCCGAGTTTCACGTGGTTATGGGTGCAAATCGATTGGATTTGTAAGGTTCTCGGATCACTTGGATCCATCTTGAGTTACCTTGGTAATTAAAGCCTACCAGTGACCTAACTATTCGAGGTAGCTCTTATGAATCATAGTTCAAAAATAAAAGGCTTTTTGAAAGAACTTTACATGGAGGACAAGGTGATGATACATTGATTTATGTGACTAAGAATGACACTATTCTCAGGTTAGATTTGCAGTTGTCTGATAGTCCAAACACTTCCCGACGTCTTCTGTCTTACCAAAAATTAACTAAAGAAGTCTTGGTCAATCAATTTTAAGTCCAAAAATATCCTGGTATAACTAAGGCTGCAAATGGGTCGGGTCGACCCGTGACCCGATCCGACCCGACCCGCGTAGACCCGACCCGACCCGAATTTTAGGACCCGCGGGTCCGGGTCGGGTCCTAAAATTGGACCCGAATCATTTTCTGGATCGGGTCTGGGTTTACCAAACGGACCCGACCCGACCTGACCCGAATGGACCCGAAGAGAGAGAGAGGAAAAGCAAAAGAAAGTCTTTTCTTTTTCTTTTTCTTTTTTTTTTTTTTGGCGTGGGTTGTGGTACTGTTGGTCAGTGTGGGAGGATAGCAAGTTAGCAACAAGCATAGGTTCACAGAATCCAAAGGAACGTCGGCCCGTCAGGATTCTCTCTCGATCTATTACACTGTTGAGACCTCTGGTGTCTCGGTAGCTGCCTTTTTTTTTTTTCCTTCTGTTTTTTGGTTTTTGTTTCTTTTAACTTTTGAACTTTGAAGGGAGAAAGTGAGGGAACACTGCAACTGAATATGGGTCATGTGCCAGTTTTCTGTAATGGAATTGGATTTTGGAAGAAGGTCTGGGATTTTTTTTGTCCTCGTGAGAGGGGAGCTGGGAGACACCGAGTTCCGTCCAATCAGTCATACAGATAAAAAATAGTGTGATATGAAATTTGGCTTGTAGACCGACTTAGTTAGTAAGTCATGGGTCATCTGTTCTGACTGGAGCTCAATTGCAAGTCTTTCAAGTCATGGGTCACCCAGCACCTCATAATTATGATATGACCAAATTAGATTTGCCCAAATTTTTTCCCAAAAGCACAAAAAAATTAGACCCGATCGGACCCGAACCCGACCCGAATCCGACTCGGACCCGACCCGACCCGACCCGATCTTCAACCGGGTCGGGTCCGGGTCCAAAATTGGGACCCGAACAAAAAACCAGGTCGGATCGGGGTCACCTAGGACCCGACCCGACCCGACCCATTTGCACCCCTAGGTATAACAAGTAAATATTATAATTGGACTGAATCATGTAATTCAATGAGTGAGCTTCTAGGATGCTGGATCACAAACTATATGACGACAAACTATGACAAAGAAATAATTCTCTGAAAGCATTCATTATTTTTTGAACTATAATCTTATAAAACAAACTATAATGTCACGTACCGCCTACTATGCAAACGCAGGAGGAGAATCTTCTTAATAGATTTTTTTTTAAGTTATGAAATTGACGGACTCCATATTTAAGATAGGCGCAAGAGAAAACGTGTCAAAAAAAAGAGAACCGGTAATGTCAGCTAAAAGTTACTTGAGGTGTAGTTGTAGTTGCAAGTTTGGCCATTCAGATCTAGAGGAGTGGACAATTTAGTTGCAAATTATTTAAGAAGCAGTTGTAGTTATAGGGTTTTTTTTTTGTGTGTGTGGATCGGCTACTCAAACTGCTCTCACATAAGCACAGCCAGCTACATCACTATCAAGAAATCACAGATTTTTTGTCCCAGCAAAATGTGTTGCTTGGCTATTCTGATCCAAAGGACTGGACAGTTGGAGTTTATAGTCCAGATCCATGGTTCAATATCTGGAGAGCTACTTTCTGCTGTCATGTTCTGCACTCTGCCCTGCTGCAAACGAGGGACCTTCCCAGGCTGACCTAATTTGTTCTGGAATAACACAAATATAATGTCCTTTCTTTAAAAAATAACATAATGAAAGCTCCAAGAGATGGACTGGAGTGCCAAGCCTTAATCTAAAGTTTAAATCAGGTCAAGTCAAGCATGGGCCAAAATTCCAAGCCACAAAAATTGTTTCACTTGCTTCCTCTTCATCATCTCTTTCTAGAGAGTGGATATGTAGACAAGTTAAAATTTTGATTAATATGCTTCTTTTCCTGATTTTCTTGGTTGTATCAGTGAAGCCAATACTGGGGTTGATCTTCCATTTTATACAATCTTAGTTATGCATGGTAACAAAACGATGCTAGAGTTTTCTTCGAGATCACAAAACAAAGTTAAATCCAATCCAACATCTTCCATCAATCCAACTCTGGACGCATAGCCAACCTATTCGTCGACGTGTTCACGTCCAGAATCAAGTTACAGCCCTAACTTAGAAAAATTAGTTACCAAACTGTGGAACCCTGTTAATTAAACTTAACGCAAGAGAAGATCAAATTGAGGCAGTTAATAGAGAAGAAAAAATAAAAGTCCAGTCCTAAATTTTGTGCAAAGGAAAAAAGCAATAGATCTTATTGGAACATGCTTCAAAATTTTATGGCTTCTTCCATAGTTTTGTTGCTTTTGTGTTTTCAGCTCCCTGCAAATTAGTGAAATATTTTTGGAAGTGATTACCAGATAAGTTCATCAAAAGATGAAAAAAAAAAAAAGTTCAAAAATGCATCCTTGAGCGGAGGACAAAGAGACCGAACTGTTGGAAGGCAAAGTTCTTTGCCCTGATCTTCCCGAGCGTTCATCGGTCCTCTATGGTGGCTGGCCAAGCCTGATTTGCAGATCTTAGGGTTTAAGAGCCCCTCGATGGACCAAAGTCCAAAGGAAGCTATTCAAATTAAGAACATAGATACAATATCGTTAAACTGTAGGGCCTTGAGTGCAATAACGCGTGCAGCTTCTTCGAACTAGTCCCATCACACCCCTTTCAAATACTAGTTATGACCTTCATTGTAAGCAACGATATGTATTGTTGAACCATTGCAAAAACGTTTCATATAAGAAGCGCACCGTCTATTTGAAGTGGTCTCCTCACTCCGCCTATGGTGACTACCTCATTTTAGATCTAAGAAAAAATTGCCCAAAACATCCTATAAACTTCAGTTTTACAAAATCATTTCCACAATAAATTATTACTTAGTATTTCGCATGATTTCAGTTTTATCAAAATTAAAAACAATTTTTTTTAAAAAATAAAAATCTCAGTATTTGTTTAATGGTGAATATAGTGATGATGGCTACGAGGGCACTGGTATTGGACGATAATAATTGACAACTGCAGCAAGTGATGGTAGCTAACAACTGAAACAAGTAGTGTTGTTGATGGCCGGCAGTGAGTGGCAACAAGTAGCTGCAAGCTGCAAGCAAAGATGGTGAAGTTGAGGATAAGTGATTTCCGAGTTTCAAAATAATCAAATTTATTTTTCTAATTTTTATGATTTCTAGAAATTTGTTGGCATTTTTTCTTCAAATAAAAATGGCAACCGGACTACTAAGTGCTAGTTTTGTCTCAGTTTCTGAGTTTCGGAAAAAAATCAAAGTCTGACAATTAGCAAGCATGCCAAAACAGGGATTAAACCAGTTCAGTCATGTCAAAAAAGAGAAGAACTTTAATTTAATTTGCCAATTGACAGGGTTGTTCATGCAATAATTCCTCATTGCAAGTTTGCACTAGTCTCGGCAGGCGGCCTGCTGAGACTAGCTCAAATCTACAAATATGCGCTTTTACGAAAAACAACCTATACGATTTAAAATATTTTACTTTTTAGGGGTATTTTTAGGGGTATTTGTCGATAAAAGTTATCACAAAGTTGAAAGTAACCCGGCAACTATCCTGCCGGAACTAGTTTAACGAAAACATTTTCTATTACAAATAAAACCCTATAGGATTTAAGTATTTGCAAATGTCTCTGATAGTAAATCTGGACCCATATATATATCCAGTCTGGGGGCTTCCACACGGGAGGCCGGACACGAGCGTGAGCGAAGCGAAAGGTCTAGGGTTAGGGCGAGTGTTGGTCGGGAGAGAAGAGAGACGATGGCGGTGGACGCGGCCCGCCCCCAGAAGCTCCGATGGGGAGAGCTTGACGAGGACGACGGCGGCGACCTCGACTTCCTGCTGCCGCCTCGCGTGGTGCTGGGCCCCGACGAGAACGGGATCAAGAAGACGATAGAGTACCGTTTCGACGACGAGGGCAACAAGGTCAAGGTCACCACCACCACCCGCGTCCGCAAGCTCGCCCGCGCCCGCCTCAGCAAGCGCGCCCTCGAGCGCCGCTCCTGGCCCAAGTTTGGCGATGCCGCCCACGAGGACACCGGCAGCCACCTCACCATGGTCTCCACCGAGGAGATCGTTCTCGAGAGGCCCCGCGCACCAGGTTTGTTTCTTGTCCCTTTTTTTAACCCTCTCGAGATTCCACCTTTTCCTGTTTTTCTTAGGATTTGGTTTTGTTTTCTGGGATTACTGCTTGGATTGTATCTTGATCTCTTTGAAAAGCCTAGTTTCTCACGTTAAAGAAGAAAAAGATAAGGGAAAGACAGGACCCTTTTTTGTCTTTCCCTGGAATTGGTTGTTCATCGAGTTATTGATTGGATATTTTTGTTCATTATGAAGAAAGATAATCATCCCCGATGAAAATTTTGGTGAAGAGGTTGACGCATCTAGGGTTCATGGGAATGTTCATTGCTGACTATCATTGCTCAGGCAACTTGAAGGTCGTTTCTAGTGATTCAAAGAAGAAAAGGAGAAACAGGGTAGTTTTTTCTGTTTTTGAAATTCATCATATATGCAGCTATTGATTTAACAGTTTTAGTCGTAGTAAAGAACAATCCTTGGCAATGAAAATTTTGGTGAAAAAGTGATGCAGCAGTGTTCTATGAGAATGTTTCGTACCAACAAGTCTAAAATAAATTACATATAATTCAGATTCATTGATGCATGCACCTTCAATTGCTTGTTCTTTGTATTCTGGTAAAAATGGTCTTTTTTGGGTCTTAAATGTGGTCTTCAGCCGATTGAGCAATTTAGAGTTTAGAGCAACAGTTTATTGCCTTATCCTGTTCAGCTGATTGAACAATTTAGAGTTTAAAGCAACAGTTTATTGCCTTATCCTCTTCAGCTGATTGAACAATTTAGGGTTCAGAGCAACAGTTTATTGCCTTATCCTTCAAAAGGATCTTAAAGAATCTTTACTGCTTAGTAATATTTGACCTTCTCCATTGTCTTTTTTTGATTGCTATCCTGATGCAATAAATCTATATGCATGATCTCCTTGTCTGTATATGCTGGTGCTGTGAACTATACTGCCTCCATTGTATGAGGTGATCAGGAAGAACTGACTTTAATACTCAAAATCATGTGACCTAGTAATTTCTGAAATTTTGAACAAACCTTAGGCTACAAGGATCCTTGAGCAAGTAGATTTTGATTTGAATACAATAGATGCTAAGTCATAATTTCAGTTAGAGTTTGTAACCAGCTGTCGGCATAGGATTAATAAAATCGCGATACAAGTGATAGGGTGTATCGTTGGTTGCTTGTTTCTAGTTAAATTGATTATGTTAATAGTATGAGGGGATCACAGGTGCTTTGGAGTTGCTTTGGACTCTGATTTTGCATGTGTGCTCCGATCAAGAGGGCATAGTGTAGCTTGTTAAAGAGGCTTCAGAATAAAATTTTAGCTATATACCCTTTTAACTGTTTTCTGCAGTCTAGAAGTCTTTCTCTCCAACAAGAGGAGGGCCATTGGACTCCACTAATTAGTATAGGTTAGAAAGTTGTCTAAAAGGCTCGCATGAATGCATGTGTGCACTTGGGGTAGTTACAAATTTCCGGGGTCATGGGATGTTTTCCAACTAAGTGGTGTACTTTTAGTTGGAGTCTGGATATGGACAAGGGAGAAGATGTATGTAATGAAGCTAAGAGTAAACTTTGCAAGCATAATTACTGAGGAGATCTAAAACAAGCCTGAAGGGGCTCTGCAACTACTCTTTAAGCATGCTGAGATCAAGCCAAAAGATCAGACGGTTGAAGTGCAAGCACTCCTTAAGTCATGGCCATGAACAGGATGCTTCAGCCTGTTTTCTAAGGTTTGGTAGGAGGAACTTCAAACACTTGAGTGGCCAAGTAAGATGTCTGTGATTCCCAGGAAGCTATAATGAGTGATTGAGGCTATGTCACATATCCAGATAATGGGAGTTTGAATCTCTCCCTCTAGCATGAAAGTAGACTACAGAAAAATCTAAAGACAAGAAAAATCTAAAGGCATGAAAACATTTTTTTTCCAACTGATAAAGTGGTCTGTGACATGATTTTTGAAAGAACATTGGAATTGTAGATGGAGAAGGAGACATACAATTTATATAAGAAGGTTTACAGGGGAATATGGAATGTGAGTTATAGTTCTTGGGAGGAACAGGAGGAGCCAAAGTTTATGGATATGGGATTCTGCATTTTTGCACATAAACATGGATGAGGTTTCCATAAGGTATCAATTCCTATTTATTGTTGTAATAAATTTGGTCATTACCAATACAAATGCAAGAAGAAGATGTTTAAGAGTATTATTGCTAAGTGGGATGCTAAGGAAGATAACAATGAAGAAGCATGGGGCATGCAATTTGGTGAAGTACTTGACAAGTACATAATTAGAAGACTTTCGTTGGCTCAACTACTTTTGTTGATGACTAGCCTGTTTTTGTTATTGATGGGTGTGCTGAGTTTGCTTCAGATAAACACAAGTTTGATGATGACGGATTGAACGAATGGTATAGATTTGAAGTGCTCCAAATATTTTGTAGATGAAAGTGAGCAGCCTCCTCTTGATGTGATCAAGGAAGCATACTGAAATAAGGAAAGCTGAATGAAAAAGCATGATGTCAAAGCAAAACAATTTCTTCATGCTCAGTGATACAGTATTTCCTACTACATCATGGTCATTCAAAGGATCTCATGACATTTAAAGTTCATAGACAAAAAGTAATCCCATAATTATGATGATGCAAGGAACATGCGTGGTGACAATGTGCTAGATTCTGTGGCAGTTATTATGCGTTGTTTGATATTGTGGCTCTATCCAATAATATTAGATCATCATAGTACATGATCGAGCTTATGCTACATCAAAGTTCTGATAGCACACAGGTTAAGGTTGCATGAGAAAGATTCATTGCATAGTCTGACCATTGAATAGGCGAACCAATGCTTGTGCACGACACGTTGATGGAAATCACATGCTAATTTGGCCCTTTTTTTGGAATTGGAGTGCTGCTGTAAGGGATGATTCAAAAAATACAGCTGAACAAAAATATTAAAAATCCTTAAGAGAGAGACTTTTAAATTTGAATAAGTTAGCTTTTAAGTTGTTGGTTGACATAAAGTTGGTGGAGTATTTTTTGCATAGGATTAATAAAATTTGAAGAGTTTGGGATAAGTAGCAAAGGAAAGGGAGTAAATAGTCAAGAGAGATGCTTGTTTTTCAGTGAAAGAATTAGTATTTTAACAAGTTAAGGAGATGGCTGTTTTGTTGGGGTTTCTTTTGAACTTGAGTTATATTATCCTTGTATACAATTATAATTACTAAGTTATAACCTGATGATTAAGGGTTGGCTTTATGAATGTTCATATGTCAATTATTCTCATCAAAGGCTTCCTTGGCTTTTTACATGGATGTTCTCACAAGCATGAAATATGCATACCAATTTAAAGTTCATTTGTTGTCTGATTTTGTTTTAAAAGTTTTTGACTGAATATCATCTCATCATCAATCGGCTACCTCCTCTGTTGGTCTTCAGACCCCAGGACAACTTTCATGAGAGCCCCTAAATGGAGGGCGAGCATATTATAGCATGTAGTTTAGTGAGGTTTCTGAGTACAAGTTTAATGTGCTTGTGGCACATTTTTCCCTCCTCTCTTTACCCATCTTCTATAGTAATTAGTTGGTTACATGGGAAAATGACTTCTTCAGTTAGCACTCTACATTTTTGCCATTGTATATTTTACATTTATCTTTCCTTGTCAATGTTTTACCATGTTAAGAATGATTTTGCCATCACGGAGTTTCCAATAATTGCACTAGCTCATTCCTGAAACAACAATGATTGTAAATTGTGTAGACAATTATACCTATACCAGCAGTGTTTGTTATTTTATTGTTCGATCTTTGATTCCCTCGTGATAATATTGGTTTTATTGCTGGTGGCATGCATCATGTGATGATCATTCTTTGGTTCCTTTGCTGTTTGGAGTTTCCATTCTCAATTTCAATCAGTTTGAAGTTGTTACTTGGTTAATTTTCACCTTCTTTAATTTGAATAAACCTGCAAGAGTATTTTGGCTTCTGTTATGGAATCTACAGCTGTAGCCATCTTGATAGCCTTAAAATCTGATATTCTTTCAACTTTGATGGCATAACCAGCTATTAGTGTACTGTCTTAAGATCACGTGACACCTAATATGGCTATTTATTCATCAAAATAATTTGTTTAGTTTAGCAGTATCATTGAATTATAGCAGCACCATACTGTTGTTAACATCATTCATTGATAGCATGTCTGCTGTATGTGTACTTTCAGCTCTAACAACATTATCTTCATAAGGAACATTAAAAACCACAAGGTTGTCAGTTTGTTTTGACTGGTATTTTTTTGTGGCAAAAATTTTCTTCCCTATGAATTGCTGCTTCAGGGAAACTTTAATATTCCAGAGGACCAAATAAACATTGAATTAAACAACAGTCTGATACGTACAGGTCATGACAGTCCTAATAACAACTCGCCCTTCTCTCTCTCTCTCTCTGTCTCTGTTTCTGTTTGTCTGTGTGTGTTTTGCTGCTGTTCATGGTGCAACTTATGTATGTATGTGCCTTTTTCTGTATGTTATTTTATTTCATCCTTGTAAAAAATTTACAAGCAAATCTTCTGCAAGATAAGCATGCTGTAGAGTTTTCTCTTAGTTGGTGATGTTGCATTCAGGAAGAGATCATCATCGCTAAAATCAGCTGCATGTTTGGCAAGTGTTGAGCTCTAGGAGCCATCATGTATAAGTAGGATATGTAGTTGTTTTTAAAAGGATACTTGACGCAATTCTATTCTTTTAGCATCCTAACGTGAGTGAGACGGGGGCACTTTGACACCATTAAACAATGAGTTTCGTATTGAGAGATGCTTTTTGCTACTCTGCAGAGGTTGTTACATCCCCTGTGGATTTCTTCAGTGGTCTGTTTAACAGCATGATTACGTAATGTGGTTTGCCGAATAACTATGCAATACAGCATCGGTTATGAGAAACCTATGGCCAGAATGATTAAATTATCAAGTATTGCTTATTCACTATTTTTATTACCAGTTTCTTATTATTTTTATCCCTTTCTTCTTATTTCATACATATGTTCCCTTAAACTAAATCTTTAATCCCGAGTTTCATGTGAGGTTTAATGACTTGGTACACTGGCTACAGGTAGCAAAGCTGAGGAAACGAAGGCAGCAGGAGACCCGTTGGCCGCTATTGGAAAAGCAGGTGCTGTTCTCATGGTATGCAGGACATGTGGCAAGAAGGGTGACCACTGGACATCAAAATGCCCTTACAAGGACCTAGCTCCACAAACAGATAGCTTTATTGACAGGCCACCAGCTGCAGAAACTGCAGCTTCATCTGGCCCTAGCAAGGGTACTTATGTTGCCCCTAGTTTGAGAGCTGGTGCAGAGAGGAGCGGAACTGAGATGAGACGTAGGAATGATGAGAACTCAGTTCGGGTGACCAACCTTTCTGAGGATACCCGGGAGCCTGACCTTCATGAGCTCTTCCGTCCTTTTGGCCCTGTTACTCGTGTCTATGTTGCTGTTGACCAGAAGACTGGAGTGAGCCGAGGCTTTGGTTTTGTGAACTTTGTCAACAGGGAAGATGCAGAGAGAGCTATCAACAAGCTTAATGGCTATGGCTATGATAACCTTATCTTGAGAGTTGAATGGGCTACTCCAAGGCCAAACTGAATCTGGTGGTCGATTGCAATTGTTTGGTGTTTGCACAAGTGCTTTGTTTCGCTAGCAGTTTGGCATATTAGAATTTGCTATGGAATGTCTGGGCTCTTTAAGTGGATATTATAGCTATTTTTGCTGTCAGCAGATGCGATATTGCATAGTATGCGATTATCAACCTTTACTTTTAGCTACCACAGTTTAATGTGGGGTCTGTCTTGATTTATGGAAATTTGGTTAATGTCTTATGAAAAATTGGATGCTCGAAATGCTATTGTTGGAAGTGCATATTTTCATTAGTTTGTGGACTTTATGGTAAATATAAAATTAAACGGCTAGTGGAAATGTATCTTTTCTCTATGCACGTCTTGTTGGATGTTTCGTCAGCAGAAAGGGTCTCCTCTGTTATTATTTTGTATTTGGGTCTATGAGATCGGGCCTCATTTCCTCTTTTATGTGTTTGAGCACGCTTTCATTATGATCTTTCCTTATCTTATTTATCCTTTCTCGAGCTATTAACAATAATTCACCTCCTCCTCGTCGCCCATCAAGCCAAAACTATTCGCAATCATCTCGTACGATCATGAAATATAATACCACAAAGTATGCGCTTTCTCTCTTCACAATAAACTATATTTACAGAAATTTCTCACATTTGCCTGCTACCTTAAAGCATTCGCAGGGCGCCTTTGGCAGACCCTTACCTTATTGAAAAAAAAGAAAAAAAAGAAAAAGAAAGAAGCTCCTTCACATGTCGTCGAATATACCCGAGTCACGTAACACATCTAGGAAGAGAATTATGAAGCCAAGCAACACCCCGGACCATATCAGTATCACATCTAGCTGGAGAGAGAGCTGGAGAGATAGGGCACGAGCTAGCCTCGATCACCTTCGTGATCATTAGGCTTGCCGGCGGGCGGTAGGCCGCCGGAGAGGAGACTGCTTCAGAGTCGCAGCAGGTGGCGATGGTGCCGACGAAGCGAAGAATTGGATCTCCAAGGACCGGAACCTACCGGAGTCACCACTAGGTAATCGCATGTAGTGAGCCGAAGGCGACTCGTCGAACCAAGAATTCGCTGGAGGAGTTTGTTCGCCATCCCTGTACTGGACTATGGCCTTGTAGATAAATGGAATGAGGCCTTCCATTTTGAGAGTATAGCAAACGCGCGCCGAATCCTTTCAGCTGGAAGAAATTAAAGGGATCCTTTTGATCCTTGCTTTGCTTGGGAGGAGAGGGTGGTTGGCTGAGAGAGCCTGGTGTTTTCTGGACCTTTGGTGGGGAAGAGGGAGAGGGACTGGTTTAAAAGGAGGGGAGGTTTGAGGCCTAGGTGACGTGGAGTGCTTGGTGGAATCCAGCTCCATTAATTTGAGGAAGCTACGCACTTGGTCAGGAAGGACTACTTCAACGCAGAAGAGTAAAACTGGAAAGGGTTATCCACAAGGAGAAGTTGCCATCTACCTATTACATCTCACCAAATCCGGAATGCGATGATATATTTATGGGTTTGGTAGATTTTGTCTCTTTATAATGCTATGTCATGACTCATCCATTGTTGGTAAAATGTTTCTTTCGACAGCAACAAAGTGGAAAAGCACTCGGTTTTGATTTTGATTTGTACGCACTCGGTTTGGCTGAAATTTCGTAGTTTGACGATATGACTTCTAGAATAAACTACAGATGACGTTCATAAGTTGAACCGTGGAATTAGCTTCTCTGAAAATTATAACAACTCTGAATAAATCAAGAAAGCTAGTATTCTGCAGCAATAACACAAATCTCAGCAAAAGATCATGAAAATATTGGTTATATATTATATATATGTTGTGTGATTTTTTTTTTTATAAACATAAACTGCAGGCAGTCAACTACATTTTGAGAGCTTATGACATAATGGCATCATCAAACTTTCTCAGGGTTAAGTAGCCTTCTCTCCAAACATTAAAATATTATATTTTAGTGTCATTGCCACTAGGACTAAATTTATATCTGCTGAGGGGTTATCACAATGTAAAAAAGTAATTTTTGGTAATTAATATTTTTCTGAATTATCATATTTAGTGTGTACAGCATCTGCCAGCAATTCAAACATCAAATGTTCTGAACTTCTGATTAATTTACCTCTGTCATTTTACTTGCTTTATATGTCAAAATGTGGCTATGGATATACTCAAATAATATGGCACTTTTTCTCAGAGAATGGTCATATAAACATTTAACTACATATAAGTTGTTGATGTAACAGTAGCTAGTGAAGAATTTTCTGCTATTGATGATGTGCTTAGAATAACTAACCATACTTCTTTTTTTTCCGGAGATTTCTTTAGTCTCCAAGGTCATAGTCCTTCTAGATCAGCAAGAAAAACGAGGACACTGGCCACAAAAGATCGACAAAAAATTTAGCAATAGTTCAATTGGCTCTTCTGCTATACAAAGTAGAATTTTTGCATCTTGAGCATACTCTAATGATAATTCAACAAGCCAAGTCTAATGCAGATGACCCTACGTTGCCTAACTGGATATATATTCTTTTAGTAAACTTCATTATACTTATAAATAAACTTAATTACGTTGTCTCCAAGAAGTTTCTTCTAAATTTGGGCTGATGGATAAGAGGAAATGCCACCTAGGTAGCATAGTTTATTGATGTTATCTTTGTGCAGCTGCTAGCTGAATACGGCATTGCTTCGATTGTGGGCATGCGTTGCCAAAATTTAGAGAACCAATTAGTAGTTGTTAGCCTATAATTTAGAGTAGACGTGTCGTCAAAGTCATTTCAATTCAAAATGGGTAGCATCATGATGGTGCCATCTGGATAAATCCCGTAATGGTGTTTCAAAGTGGGGCAGGTTCACAAGAGGAAGTTGCCTTCTTTTCTCTATCTTAAGTTTTTAGCTTTCTGCACTCCATTGCCAATAACAACTGCATATTGAAATGGGGCCAATGAGTCTGATCCATGTTAAATTTTAGCAAATCAATGATAGCTCAGAAGCTAGACCTTGGCGATCAAAATCTTCTAAGAGATGGACTCTACAACGAACACTTGTTCCGTGCAAAATTTCCATTTCATCAGGGAGGACCGATTGAGTTCTGTTGATGGTTGGAGAGAAGATGAACATGGGAAGGGGACAAATAGCCGCGTGGTGTAGGACGTCAGCAAAGCCGATCAGTTACGTCGACATCTCATCATAAACTTCTGGACAAAGAAAACCATCTGATGACTGTTCGAGATCATCTCAATCAAGCTTGGTCCGCAATATTCGTCAATATTCGTCTTGGATAAGATGCGAATCGCTTTGTCAATAGAAGTAGTATTGGGATGTTTTCAAGCGAAGTTAAAACTAAGGCAAATCATTTAGATGCCATATTTTTCAACGTTAAAAAGAAATTATCAGGGCAAATTGATGCAATGGATTGTGCAGATTGGATGTTGTAATTGGAGAGAGGCGGACTTATCTCCCTTCTACAAACCCAACCAAAAAGAGAGAGAGAGAGAGAAAGAAGGAAAACTTCGTCGGCAAATAAATCATTGTATCATTATCTTGTATGCCGATTATAGGCGGACTTAAAAACAAAAAATATCAAATTTTATATAGACCCAACCTGAAGCCCCATTAAAAATAATAGAGTTTAGGCCTGAGGTCTGAGCCACATGAGCTCTACTTGTACCCGACACATCATATCTATTAATATGAAACCATTTTTCAGGAAAGTTATCCAAGCTCATTTTACTGTGCTCAAATTTATTTTGTTAAGGGAAAAGTATTTATTTTGTTGAATTCTTAATTTTTAAGGACTACTAGACCTAAAATGGAAAAAAAAAGATGGACGCAGTCACTAGAAACGTAACTGTAGATTACGACCTATAAAAATGGGCAACTAGGATGATGTGCCCTCTGAGACAACATGAGGTAATCATGGATATTTGAAATTTAATAGGCCTTCACAAGACCAATGCTCCAGGCTAAAATTTGCTACTAGCTTTTCTGACATCATCTCGGTGTAAGAGCTGTCATCAGGGATCGTGCACCCTAAAGCAACCAGTAAAATACCATAGCTCTGCAGGGATTCAAATTTGGGTCCAACTGTTGTTTTGATGCTGTTCTGGACCTAGGGAAGGACACAGTTATCCATTTGATGAATGGTATTCATTGTTCCTGATTCCAGATGCTTGTACACTTAACTTTTAGTTTGTAACCATGCACAGTGGCATTAGACTCCAGTTTCCTCCGCCGAAGATCTGTGGCTTCTTAAGCTAAATCTAACACAATGTTCACATTGCTCCAAAAAAAGAGAGGGTCATTGCAGATTTTCTCACAAACAATCACTGCACATATTTAGATAGTTTGAGTGTGTAAGGAAATTCAGACGGATTCAGGTTTATATTAACGATCCAGTAATCTGAATAAGGTACTCTACGTGCAGTTCGCCCCCGCCTCGGGCCGAGCTTGGGCCGGTCAAGTGGACCGGGCCCAGCGGTCCTTCACCGATCATGTACTGGAGAATCTAATGTGCTTTCACTTTTCAGTATTATGTATTCCATTGTGTGCCAGATGCTTGAAATAATAGCTGTCTCCAGAAAATAACATAACTATCATTTACTCTTCAAGAATGGCCCATATAGGGAGATCGTAGGAGTTAACCAATGACAGGAGATTCCAGGAAATAACCATTATGTTAATAAACAAACTATATCTATTGCCCTTTTTGTGGTGCTGTGGCCTGGAGGGTTTTAACAACATCAACCAATAAGGAAACGATAGAAAAATATTGATTATTTCATAGAGTTTTGGGGATAAGGGACGCAAAAACATTCCATCACCACAGTCATAACCAAATAGCCAAGCCATATCTGCTTGAACTTACCGACCAGACAAATAGGGGAGTGAGGAGTCTAAGTTTTTCCAATAAGCAAAATGTGTGGCCCGACTCACGTAATGGATCACAAAGCAAAGTATTCCATTATGCAGCTATCCAATCCATGCGTAGGGCATTGCCTGGTGAGCTCGGAGCTTATCGCGCTTAAGATCTAACTCATCTTCATTTTGTGTATTTGTGAATCATTTTTTGATCAGCTTTTCCGAAGGGAAATGCTAGCCACCCGAATTTATGAAAAAATGAAAGTGATTATGTACAGATTAACAAGATGTGAAAAGAAACTAAAGGAATGTTACAGCAAGCAAGGCCTATATCTTCCTGAAAATAAAAATGGCCAGCAACACAGAACATTCATGAACGAGGTCAAGATGAAGGGATCTCACCGAACGATCAGGAGAGGTGGTCTCCAAGAAAGCCAGCAGCCTTTGAGCAAAGATTCCTTCTGGTTTCCAATTCCATATGCTTGAGGTTTCCAAGGGAGTTGTGAAGTGTAGGCGCATCAGTGATGATTTCATAGATAAAGGTGGGTCCTACAAATATTCGCCTTGTCTTACCATTTGGCAAAGCATAGATATATGAAGATTATGCAGAGTCTAGTGCACTGCCGTCTGAAAACAAAATATCATGAGATTTTATGAAGTGTAAACTTTCAGTGGTCAGCTAAGTTGCCATGCATCATATACTAATCGTATTAGTGTTCTCAACTAGTAATTTTTGCCTAGAAGTATCTACCTCTTGAGATGGAAAGCTCGAGCACCTCAAAGCTTTTTTCTTTTTTTTCTTTTTTTTTCTTTTTGTTTGTTTGAGCAAGGGAAGCTCTGCAAGGCTGCCTAGAAGTAATTGCATAGTCTCAAACCAGTGGCTTAGTTTTCCATGCTGTTTCTCTAATCACCATTGCAGCTCTACAATTTTTGTTGCTGGCTATCATTGATGGAAACGAACGTTTATAGGTTAATTCTTTTATTTGGATGCTGTAAGGTCACGACTTTTTTGTACTCCCATATTATAGTTAAGAGATTCGGTGTCAGATACTGCTTTCACTAAGGGCCTGTTTGGTTGCCAGCTTATATTATCCGCGATAATGTATGCACTGTGGGGGAAGAGATGAGAAAGAAATGATCTATCCAAAATATTTCCAAGGTTGCTGCACTCAAGAACTCTAAGACGCTGGAGGGTGCGAGAAAACGTTATCTTCCGGATGGTATAACCCAGCATCTAAACAGCCCCTAAAAATTTATAGGACATCTATTTCTATATTACGATGAACTGTGTCTAGTGAGGTAAAGTCACAACATCATCTCTCTTCATACTCGTGGCATGGTGTTACCTTATTTTCGCTTGTTTTCTCCCAAGAAAGAGATGATTCCATCACGGTGTTCTTTCTTTAAGATTTTTTTTTTTTTTTTTTTGAGCAAAACATTGGGGAAGCCATCCACAATTCAATGATGGAATCAAATGGCTACAGAGGCTGGGGTGGAAAGCCCACACCAGGCTGTGGGTTTCATAACTTTTCATACATAATATGAGGAATGGAAAGGACATGTCACTTGATAAGAAAACATGTTCTCCTCACAGTCACACATCATATGATGATATGAAGCAGTGGTCATCAATGTGACTCTTGATACCAAGTGGGTAGTCAGTGGTCCCAAATCCTTTGTGATTTGTGATGGTGGACCTCATTGAACAACTAATGGTTTCTTGTGTAACGTTCTTTTTATTTTCTTTTAGTTCCAACATATGGCCAGAAGGAAAAGAAATTTCATAACTAGCGTCCGTCCCCCCTTAGTAAGGATTAGGTACTACGCGCTCATTAAGGAATGACTTGCCACAAGTGTAAGCTTACAAGAGAGAATAGAGGAGCAAGAAGAGAAAAGGAAACAACTAGAAAAAGCTGAAAACTATTTTCCTACAAGACAGCTTACAAGCTTGGCTAGACCTTTAAACCAAGTTTTTCCAAGTTACCTTTAACCTAATTCCTGGCTTCTGGAATCCCCCACCTTTATACTATTCTACCAGAGTCCTGATTATGAAAGAGTCCGGAGTTTCTTTCTTGCCAAGTGCCCCAGAGCACCTGCTATCAAACTACTACTCTCAGAGCTTAAACCAGATTCTCCACATGGCTGTTGAGCCACATTGCTTATGCAGAAACTTTTGTTCATGAACAACTTGCTACAGCACGGTATTTGGTGCTGGAAGAAAGCCAAAGCATCATGAATTTTACATGACGAAGCAACTGATACTGAGAATAAGTTTATAAGCTCGCATTCTTTTCCCTTCCCATACAGATGCCAGATTCCTTACTGTTAATGGATCATAGACATTGGTACAGCTTGGTGGTGCGAAGACGATGATTATAGTTTGACTTTGAGAAGCTACTCGATGCAAGTTAATTAAAAGAGGAGTACTTTAGGCTGATGGATTGATGACGTTTGAACTTGAATGATCTATCCCTCTTTGCTTGTGGCTCTCTTCTGTGATCTCACCAGATGCTGAAAGCCTGTCTGCCTGTCTTCTTAGGCACCGAATCTGTTTTCGTTCAAATGAGCATTCACTCTGTTTAAAGTTGAATTTTTTTTTGCTGACCTATGGATAATAGTTGACCATTTCTATGTCAGTACCGTTAATTATGCAAGGAAATATAAAGCCACAGTTGTTCAACCCAATGAAGTTGTCTGTCCCATCCCCCGCCATCCAACACTGAAAAGGTCCTGGTTTTGGTAATACATCTCTAGCTAGGTAGTAGCCCTTCCATCATCATATGTATCATGGAGAATCAAATATCAACTTGGTTTGAATGGTCAGAAGAGGCAAGTGCATTGCATCTATCATTAATCTTTTCTTTTCTTTTCTTTTTTTAGTACGTTATCATTAAGGCCTCATCTCCACTGCAAGCCTTAACCTTTTCTTTTTCGAATGATGACGATGCATAGTGAGGTATGACCTTTCTGGTGTGTTGGTGGGTCGGTGCATGATCTCGTCCATCCTTTTTGTTATTATTATAAACTGGAGTGGTAGACAAAGGCGAAAGAGACCTCTCAAAGTCCCTCCTACCGATTCGCCCAGCATCCCTTTCACACGTCACAATCTCAGTTCTCTCCGTTGTTGAATGGAGCACAACAATGTAGAAGGTCATGCGCCGGAGGAGCTCCTCTTTCTTTCGAAGGGTGGTCGCCTTCTTAGTGCGGCTTTTATGATAGCAAAGGGTTCTTCTCCTGCATACCTTGTCATCCACCGCGATTAGGAGGACGGATGCAGTAGTGCTCTCTTGGCGATAAAACTGAAGGAAAGGAGGGAGGTAGGGTATGCCATAAGTTTGGGCCAGCTTCATCCCTGTTCTCCGTCTGGTTCTACCATTGGATTAAGGGTACGTTTGGTTGGAGGAAATTGGACTTTAGAACGAGAATAGAAATAAGCGATTTTTATTAAAGTCATTTAGTTACAAGAAGAGTTCTATTTTCATTCCGATTCCAAAAAAAAATGAAAAATGTCTCAATCCTGTAAAACTTAATTCCAACTCTTTTTTTTATTTAAATCTTACTTTGATTCCAGTCACAAACCAAACGAAAAATATGGCCATCTAATTTTTGTTCCAATTCCATTTGAGATTTCAACTGCGAACCAACCACGCCTTAAACTGCTTTGCCATGTGTTGATGATGAGGATGTCATGCTATCATCTCTAAGGATATATTTGGTTGGAGAGAATTGGACTCTAGAATGGAAATGAAAATAAATGACTTTCATTTCAACAGTTTTTGTTGGTAGGAGTTCATTCCCATTTCAATTCTTAGAGGAAATAGAAATATCTCAATTTTTTAAAATCCAATTCTTACTCTATTCAAATTTTATTCTGATTCAAATTTCGATTACAGTTGTGAACCGGATGTTCTAGAGGGTATAGCCATTTCAATTTTCATTCCAATTAATTCCAATTCCAATTTTGGTCACGAATCATATATGTCCTAAAGGTTAATAAGGTGATTTATATGGTGGCTCAGGCAGTTTGGTGATCAATCAAATGGTGGTGAGTTCCCATAAGCGAAATTAGGGAATGCACGGCATGAATTGCAATGGCACGATGGTTTTATCCTACCTTAAATGAAAGTAAAGTGAGACGTCTTTTTGGCTACCAGAGATACCCCTCCACTAATCTAAATTTGTGCATAAATTACTGCTAAACAACTGTTTTTGAAAGTTGGAATCCGTGAAGCTTCCTAGCATATTGAATATCCTAATCTCAATTGCAGACCTTTATGTCGCATGCTATCGACCTCTTTGAACCCCTGAAATCAATTAGTTTTGTCCATGCTTGGCGTATGGGAGCATGCCCTCCGAGCCTAAAATCTTTTAACTAAGCCATAGTTGTGAATCGTAGATGATGGTTAATTTCCTGATACGTAGAGACGGATTTACAAGTCTGCAGATTCAGGATTGCGCAAAGTATTTGATAAGATTTTTTATTTCCTTTCTTTAAAAATGAACTTAAACATATATATCAAGACTTCAGGTCTATTGACACGTCGAACTCACGCATTTCAAAGTGGCGTTGCATTATTGCTTTCAAAAGTCAACGCTATCTGAAATATAGAAGTCGACGTTTTCTGTGGACATTTAGAAATAATTGTATATTTTATAGAGCAATGCTACTGTAACTGAGAAAAATCATTCAAACAAAGCCACTTCTGGTGCTTTGCACCAATCAATTTGCCTCATTTTGCTTGATTCAATGCGCCCAATCTCCACGCTGCGGCTGCTGTAACGTGACGAGAAAAATCGGGGAGAGAGAACAGTTGATGTGAAATTATGCTGTTGAAGGTGCGATCTTTAAAAAAACAAAAAAGAAGTGGCAAGAAAGGGTTTGACAATCACGTGCGAGGAAATGATTGGTGGTGGCGCATCATCCGACGTGGCGTTGACGCGAGGGGAGGCCTATTAAATGCGGTTCTTGGACGTTTCGTGTCCGTAAGGTGAAAGGGGGTCCCTGGACTTCGCAAGGCCCGGTGAGAGAGAGAGAGAGGGAGCGCAGGGGTTTGTGTGGAGGGTTTGGACTCTGGGCGAGAGAGTGGGAGAGAGCCCTCGTTCGCGCTGAAACAAGGGCAAGATCCAGGTGTACTTTGCTTCTCCTTTGATTTCCGTTTATGGATTCTGGTTTAGTGGTCGAGTTGTCTTCTTGATAGTTTTGATTCGAGGTGATTACGTTTCTCGGCTGCGAACTGTGAAATATGGCGATTTATGGGTTATCTTGCGTGGTTTTCTGTTTTCTTGATCTCTGATCGATGATAATACCTAATTGTAGTGATCTTTTGCCTTTCTTTACTGCTTTGTTTTTGCGCAGTGATCATCGCTTGTGTTTCTTGGCGAAACTAGATTTAGTTGGTCGCAGCATGATTTCAAAATTTGGAATTTTCAGAGTCTAGGTTTTTTTTTTTTGGTCTGTCTCCTGTTCGATCTCTGAAGAAAGTTCTTTTCTGCTAATTTTCATGTTTCTTGAAAATAAACAGATTGATAACTGAGGCCATAAAAATGTTGCCGCATGAAAAGACTCTGAAAATTGTCTCTCTCTGAAGTCGCTACCGTGGTAAAAGATATAGTGGAGGACGGCAAAGTTGGCTTGATCAAATTCTGACAGTTATGGTCTAGAGGGCAGCAAAAATTTGCCCAAGTTTTCATCTTTATCGAGATATCTTTTAACTAGATTTTGTCTTTGCTGATTTTTAAGTTTAACTGTTGGTGAGACAGGTTATCTTTCATGGCTATCATCTCCAGCAGCGCCAATCGCATCGAGAAATTACTTGCCTTCTCCACCATCAAGTTGTGAATTGGATTGTTCTCGCTTTAGATCTTAGGGCATTTAGATACTGAGAGGTAGAGAAAAGGTATGGGCTGCTTGCTGCTTGGTTCAACTGGACCACCGATAAAGCGACGAGCTGGTTTGCGTAGGAAACAAGCAGGACGGGGTTCTTACAGAGGCAGTTAGGGTACTGCAAGGGTCTGGTGGCTTGACATTCTACCTGGTTTGAATCACTCTGTTTGACTTGGGCAATGAGAACTCCTGCTGCATTGAGGCACCTGTTAAGGAGCTTATGCCACAATTCTCTGTGGAAATATGCGGTCTTTTGGAAGCTTAAGTATGAGAACCATATGTAAGTTGTTTCGCTTTTCATATTCTCAGAAGTTACCTCAAGTTCTATGCTAGGAGATTATCGAGGTCTTCTTTTAATAATACTGTGTTTTACCATTAATCTGCCGATGCCATGCGTATGCATGAACTGGCTACATCAGACACCCACCGGTTTATTCTTAACATGCAGATGGGTTGCTCCTTTTGGTAATTCTTGTTCTGGATCATTCCATATCTACTTAAAATGATGCTTCCGGTAGTTTTTGGATTTGAAGCAGCTAGTTTTCCAGAAAAGGATGATCAGAGCTGTACCAAAGCCTAACAATGAAGTCGCTGCTTACTTTATATATATATATATATATATATATATATATATATATATATATATATATATATATATATAATTTTGATGGTGCAACATCCATGATAACAATAACGTGGAAGTTATATTTGAGCTACATTTTCAGAAGCTAAGAAAAATATGCCTAAGTCAACATCCATATTCTTCAATGTTATTTGTGTGGCAATGCTCTAAAGGGGTTTGTAGATAGGCATCATGGTAAAACATCAACATCATGCACAAATAACTAATGAAATCAGTATTTGCTTTCTTTACATTATCGTATTTGCGTATCTATACTATGGATAGCGATTTACTTTTAGGGATAATTACATTACAGTGTTTGTTTATATTCCAATCACATAGGCTAGAAAGTGGTGCTCCTGTTGCTTGTCTTGGTTCAGGAGTATCTTGAGGTATATAAACCAAGATACTATTTCATCCAGGGGAAACACTTATATAGTCTTCTTTGCTTCTGTTATGGATTTTGAGTTTGGAAATAATTTCCTCTAAAACCTATTCATAAACATTAAAGTATGATTTTTCATATGTTAGTATCCATTTTTTGTGTCTTATGGTTATTTTTGCAGGACATTGACATGGGAGGATGGTTATTTGGACAATGCAAAAGAAGATGTTACCATGGAAAATACTTTGCGTGATGGATTACCTAGTGCTGAACCTGGGATCATTTCATTTCGCTGTGATAAGGATGCTTGGGTTGGAAGTTCTGCGGGATGCCCCATTGAGATGGTGGTCGCAAGCATGTCATGTGAGCTGTACTCACTTGGAGAAGGGTATGCTTACTTCTTTTTACTTTTTTAACAGATAGATTTATAAACTTCCTTGACATGTTAAAATATTATGTGAAATTTTCCTGTACTTCAATCTTTCCATCGGGGAGGATTTCACTCAACAAAGCACTCGCTCCCTCTCTCTCTATATATATGTATACACACAGACACACTCTATTGCTTGATTGATTTTTGGCTGCAAATTTAAAATCAACAGCGATGCTACCAAAATGCCAATCCATATAGTTCAGAAGCTAATAATAATTCATAGGATCTATAGGTTTGTTTTAAATCCTTCATAGATGATGACAGGCATGGCATTCTCTTTTACTTCAGTTTTTAGGAAAATCTAATATATTGCTTTTTGTGTGTTGATTGGTGCAGATTTGGTGGTTTTGAAATGTTTAAATTCAATGTTTTGATGTGTTTGTTTCATCATATTCCATGACTTTATTTGGTGGATGTTTGCATTTGGTCTTAAGCCAGCATTATTCATCAACAAATGCAGCCCGCGAGTTGCAGTACATAGTCATTTTTCTCTATTTGGACTTCTAGAATCAATATTTGTGAACATGCTTCTACCATCGGTTAGTCTAGCCCGGTGAGTAGAAAACATTGTAATGACGGAATTGTTTAGTGCAATATAATATTAAAGCAATGTGAAGTCCGAGGAAATTGCTGAATGTACTGTAAACTTTTTTTTTCAGTTAATGCAGATCAATATTCACGTTATCCTCACTAAGGAGGTATAGGTCTTTTACCTTATACAGTTCTCTACCTTTGCAAGGATTTTCCAGCTCAAGTACTTAGAACCTCAATTTAGTCCAGAATAGTTACTTTTGCATAGTCATGTTGCAAAGCAGTGTTAATCAATTTATGCAATTCGTTGCTTCTTTGGAGAACTTACCATATCTTCTACTTGTGTGTTCAATGCTTATATTGTGGCTGATGATCTTTCTTTCATTGTTCTAAAATACAACATAAGTATACTGCTCTCTTTAGATCATTTGTCCAATTGTCCATCATTTTATAGAGCTCGTACAAATTTCATTGACAACTCTTTTTCCAATTAATGGGCATCTATTCCTACAAATTTATTCTTCACCAAAATTCTGATGCTCTGTGTGACATAACGTTCCATTACTGTGAGTAAATGCCACTTGCAGTTCAGTGCATCAAGCAACCTGAGTTTCTTCAACGCCGTATATTTCACCCCACCCAAAGTATGTGTTGCTCCAGTCAAACATATTCTTATTCTTGTGCTAATGATCTTGCAGTTTGAATTCTTATCCTGCAACATAGGAATGAAACCAATATTTATGAGAGCTAATACTTTATAAAAACCTGCTCAACAAATAAAGTTCCAGTGGATGTAAAGATTGTGACAATGTGTCAATCATCTTGAAAATAACCAGTATTTATGTGTAATACTTCATTCAATGGATCTTCCTTTTCACATATTGTTAAAACATTTTTCTTGACCTGCACTCCTTATAATGGTAAACTCGCACCTTTCTGTCCAACCAAATTCTGTACCATTTCTTGCTAGGGTTGAAAGACAAAGTCAAAATGATCTGGCTTTTATTCCCATACAAACGTAATTAAGGCCCTATCCTATCTGCACATTCTACCTGATCTGCATAATGCCAGGCTGCATATGCAGGTTGCCTAGGCTCAGTATAGGGCGTCCAAGGCAACATGTACCTGTGCAGCCATATGGACAGCTTTCTAGAGAAGCGTTTCTAGCCATTTTGTAGAAATATAGATACTTCGTTCTTTCCCCTGTCTAAGATCAGAAAGTGCCACCCATAATTTCATTCCACGAGGAAAAAAGGTGAAACACCAAAGATGGACAGAGACAAAGGAGACAAGAAGTGTAAAAGCCAAAATCATTAAGCAAAGTAGCAATCTTATGACGAGACTCATCCAAGTTGGTGTGTCCTAATGCTGCATATTAGTTGAACTTTGCTGAGCTAAATTTCTGGGAATCTAGTAGGTTATTTCATTAAAATTGTCTCTAGAATGTTACCCCCAAAAAAGATCTCTTGAGAGTTCCTTTTGCTGCATAATTAAGTAAATGCTTATTACATAACAGGATTATTGGTAAAGTGGCCCAAACGGGGAACCATCGTTGGATTTTTGCTGGTGAATTCAACTCTAAGTCACCATCAAAGGTGAGATATTAATCAATCATTCCTAATTCTAAATTGATTAGTGTTGTGTTTTGACTTTGAATAAGGATGTGGACTGAGGCAGATGTTGCTAATTACAGTGCAGTGAGAAATGGCAACTTCAGTTTGCAGCTGGTATCAAGGTAATTGAAATCTTTGTAAACAGGATCAACAAAAACCTTTTGCTTTCAGTACGGATAAGTTAGTTCATTTTCAACCAAATTCTCCATGCATGACAACTGCTAATGTATGCACTGGTCATTGTTTCATGGTTTTGCAGACAATTCTGCTTGTACCTGTTATACCTCATGGGCTTGTGCAACTTGGCTCATCAGATATGGTGCGTTCTGTTATACCATTTTCATTGGTTGATGTTTGAATATCCTTAAACTAATGAAGGATGAATTGGACCTACTCTTAGGTAGTTGGGATAAGGCTTGTTATGATTTTCTATAGTTTTGAATTGTCCTTTTAATCTAGGTTCCTGATAAAGGGTATTTCTTTTGACTTAAAATGTTATTCAGTGGTGAACTCTTAAATCAGATTGTTGGACATTTCTATATTCTTTTTGTCTTCTACTCCTTGTAAGGCATAAGTTTTCCAGTTTGCTCCATTTAGAGCACTTAATACATATTATAGTTGGATATATGGTATTTTATCTTCTTGATTATCAGAAAAGGTGCTTACTGTCTGCAGTGAAGCACGAGACATGGTCGTCCTAAACTTTTAGAAGTAATAGCCTCCTTTTGCATTGTTTCTTCAGGATCAAATTAACCAATAATAATCTAGATTTTAGAACTTCACAGTTTGAATGTATCTTTTCAAGCTTATTCTGGAAGCATATTTGATCTTCTATATACATCATACCAAGGTTCGCCATCTCGGTACCGGGCCTTATACCATTATCATGCTGGTACAGTGTCAGTATGTCCGGTATAGGGGTCGGTTCAGCGTATCAAGACTCAGTACGTCCCCCATATCGAGTCTTGGTTCAATGCTGATATTATACGGCACGTTTAGTATGGGGTAGTATGCACCAGTATGGTGAACCTTGCATCATAAAATTATTGCATATATCCTGCCTAATACAAAGTTTGTTTTCCCTGCAAAGCACAGGTCATGGAAGATTCAACACTGGTGGTTCACATTAAAGATTTATTTTCTACACTTTATGATATCTCAGGGACTTGCAGTTCCTTAGCCCCAAGGGTTTATTGTCTGAATCCTTTCTCATCATTCACCATGCCTTTATTGGGGAATATTTCAGCTCCTTCAGCACTTAATAGTGAGTTGTTTAATTCTATCCAGATGCAACAGTTGCCGACTATTAGCCCTCATGTGCTACAAGATAATGTTCCAACCTCACAAGATGTTATGGACCATATATTTGATACAAGCACAAGATCATGTAAATATGACAACTTATGGAATGCAAGGTACAGCGACCTGTGGATAGATCCTGCTGAAGAGCCATGCTTACTGAATGGTTCTACAGACCTTGATAAGATACTCGAGGGTGATATCCCCTTCATTGACGATGAAACGAATTCAATCTCACACCCTAATGATGTGAATCATAGCTTGACCTATGAACAGATTGCCTTATCAAATGTTTTTGTGAAGGATGCAGAACTTGGTGACCCTGATCTTTGTAAAGTCAGTGATGTGACAAATCAGGAATTTGAAAAGGAGCATGCTGATATAGATGACAGATTTGTCAATTTCCCCATTGGCTCTGAGCTACACAAAATACTTGGGCTTCATTTTAATAACGAACATGATGACTATGTAATGGCTGCTGCTACAAAAGCTGATGAACTAGGAAGCTCGACTGCCATCTGCCAAACAGCAGGACCTGAATTTAATGGGTCATTGGTTGAGGAATCGAATGCATGGTTTGCAAAAGAAAGTGATGCAGATTATCTCTTGGATGCAATGTTAGCCAATTTACAGCATCCAAATGATAATTCATATGAGACATTCAGTTGTATGAAATCATGTAGTAACTCATCAGAAGAGTGTATGGATTCTTGTCTGACACACTGCAGAAATGAACGGAATGTCTGCAATTTGGGAGATTCATCTCCATCCAATCACGAAATGCTTACATTTGTTTCTGAGAATGAAGGTTCCACGAGTGCTCCGACTGATTCTTCATCCAAGAGCATTTGTATGTTGATCAACAAAAAGCAGAACAGTTGCATGGCCTGGGACAAAAATGACGGGGGCCCAAAGTCGTCGCAGACTAACAAAAGACGAAGAAGTAACAAACTTCACAAACAAAGGCCTAGGGACAGACAGTTGATACAAGACCGAGTTAAGGAGTTGCGGGAGCTTATTCCTGATGGATCAAAGGTGACTCTTTGATTGTCTTGTTGCATTACCTCCATGTTTGTGACCAAAATTATTTGTGTGTGCATATTGAACACAGCATAGTTGGCTTCATCTTTACAAATAAGTTTTTGCTTTGTTGGTCTTCTATGTGATCATATGACATAGAAGATGTTTTGCATCTGGCATCAGCCTTTTGATATCATCTTCTTCTATGATACAGTGCAGCCTTGATGCACTTCTGGATAGAACTGTAAAGCACATGTTGTTCCTTAAAAGTGTTTCCAGCCGAGCTGAAAAATTGAGGATGTCTGCAGTTCCGAAGGTACATTAGCCATTCTGGTACCTATCTATGATGACTAACTATAGGATATTCTATAAATCCAGGTTAAATTAGCTCTGGTTGATTGTTAATTTGGACTCTCCGAAAATAGTGTTACAATTGTAAATCTGCAGCATTTCCAGCTTCTTGGCAACTCTTAACCATTCCTTGGAGTTCTTAATCCATCCAGGAATGGGATTGCATATGCATTCACTTGCATAAATTGGTGTTTGTGTTTGTATCCTCAGGTTTTTTCATCATTCATGCATTTCTTTTGAACAGATTTCACTTGCTTGAGGAAATGACAAAATTTGGCTGTCTCGTTATTTTCTAAAGACATCCTTACTGTTATAACAGTTGTATTTGAAACTTGACACATCAATCCCATTAATATTGAGGTGGTAAATGATAGCCAGAAAATAATGCCTGTTCATGGAGACTGCCAAGGCCACCCTACACTCATGTTCTTAAATAATACCTGACATTGGCAACTGAGGTCTGTTGTTATTTATTTCCTTGTCACCCAGACTTGATTTTTTTAACAGGTTGGCAGTTTTTTTCCCTGTATTCTTGTTTTTATCTCTTTAGTTAAAAATCAGTGAAATGCCGCATCATCTTAGAACATTATAAATTTGACGATACGGATACTCTGTATGTTTGTAATTAATTACTACACACTAGGCATTAGTGAGCTGATGTCAAGTAACACCACATCAATTTACAGGTTACAGGTGAGGGTTGGAACTCTGAAATTTCTCAAACTCAGCAAAATGGAGCCAGTTGGGCTTATCAACTGAGATGCCAATCTGAAATTTGCCCTCTTAAAGTTGAAAACCTTGAC
Organism: Phoenix dactylifera; assembly: GCF_009389715.1. Taxonomy (NCBI): domain Eukaryota; kingdom Viridiplantae; phylum Streptophyta; class Magnoliopsida; order Arecales; family Arecaceae; genus Phoenix; species Phoenix dactylifera. The sequence goes on along the minus strand of NC_052394.1, from coordinate 318,755 downwards.
CAACCAGGCCAAATCCTTGTAGAGGTACAAGACTATATCATTGGTTAAATTCAATGCTATACAGTAACTTATCGCATGCGATTCTACAATTCAGATGCTATGTGAAGAATATGGGCTCTTTCTAGAGATCGCTCAGGTTATCAGACGTCTGGAATTGATCATCCTTAAGGGAGTTCTAGAAACTAGATCAGACAAGCTATGGGCTCACTTTATTATTGAGGTAGGTAAATTGTATCCCACTTTGCTGCAAAATCCTCATTTTAAAGAACAGGATCGATATATAACATTAGCGCTCGTTGACAGGCTTCCAGAGGTTTCCACCGAATGCACATTCTTTGGCCATTAATGCAGTTGCTGCAGCGCAATCCCAAAGCTAATTCTGGTTGTTTGGCAAGTATGTAAATGCTCCAGATTTGTGATCATCTGTTGACCAATGTGAGCCACTTTTATTAAGGTGACATGAACAATTTCTACAAACTAGTCTGTGTAATTCATAACTGATATGAAGAGCTGGCTTTTTAAGTTGCATAAATTATTACAGAATATAAGAAAGCTACTGCACACCAAAGAGCATACTGAGACTTTAAAAGAATGATTGCATGCTTGTGATATATGGAGCTACCGATAAATACATCTCTTTGGGTGAAATCTGTAAACTCTCGACAAAATCTATGAAGTAAACAAATCCTTGAGGAAATCACACTCAAGTAGGTGATTTGACCAGCACGATCATATGCCACCAGCCACGGTATACAGAAGTAGGGTGGTATGTCTTGACTGGAACAGGCAGCGGTATGTTTCTGTCAATTGCATCTCCTTGCATCTCCCAAACCAAGCTGTTAGATGCAATTGACGGAAACATATCACCCTTTTATGAACAGATGGAATGGTGAGATGAACTGGCCGTACCAGCCGGTTCGGTCCGGCCTGTAATACAAGAAAGAACGTAAGAATACCTGTAGAAATTATAACAAAGATTTACAATAATTAGCATTGGCAAAGGATGTTGACCCTAATAAAAACCATGGTGAAGATGGGTTAACCTAAAATATGCGGGATGATGGCTGTAGTTACTTAAGCATCCACAAAGATTATTAGACATAGTATGAGATTTCATAAAACATAATCTTCAGATAATAAAGTACATCCAAATTACGACTCAGCATGGAACAAGAAAGAATTTTAAATGAAGCTTACAAAAGTTAGCAAATAAATTTTCAAGACATAAAAAAAGTAAAAATAATTTTCCTTCGATAAACAGGTCAAGTTCACTATCATATAAATTACTTATAGCTATGCAAAAATAAAAGCTAAAATCAAACTTTGCACGATCATTACCTTGAAACAGGAGGTTTAGCATCTTGCACAATCACTCCATCCATCTCTGGATCCCCAGTTAGCCCAAAGAATTAGGCATCAGACACAGGCGAGCAAGCAGCAAGAATCTGCTTATGAGCTTGGAATGTCTCATCACCAACCTCAGAGTAATGTGCTTATGAGCTTGGAATGTCTCATCACCAGCCTCAGAGTAATGTTAGAACCAATACAAGATTCCAACAGCTCCTTAAGACCCTTACCCATGTTTGGTGGTGGCAAAGGTATAGAAAATTGCCTCGGTATTTCTATGCAATTTCTAACAACCACTGTGCAACGCATGACTAGGCAATCATCCATAAGATAATCTGATGTTTCCAATGCGGTCCTGAAGAAAATGTTTATAATGCCTAACAAAAGATTTTCAGAATAATCTATAAAACCTCGCATTAAAAAAGAAAATATAGTTATGAGTCAAAAAGGTACAGAAGTGGAAATATACCTGGTGTGCACAAAGTAGAGAACCAGCACAGATAATACAAAACAGAACACCTTATTGAGAAAATACCAGTCAGGTCAGGGCTGATAAAAGATCGACAACAAATTTGTCCAGCACAGGACACCTTTGCCTAGTAGATGACACTGCAGAATAGGGAGTGGATTGGTCTCACAAAATGAAATGCTTTTGACAGCGCGTCTCATCAGATTTTAATCTGTAACCGATCACACTCCTGCTGACTCCCATATTGGTTGGGCTTTTATTACAGAAATTTTCAGTGCTCCACTTACATTTGTAACTAAGCTGTTTTTTCTACTAAAAAAAATCCCTTTTCAACATCCCTGAATTTCTGTCAAATAATTTGTTAATTAATTATCTATGAGCATTTCTTACAAGAAAATCAGAAAATGTCATTAAAATCCTCCTCTATAGGCATCAATTGTGAGGAAATCAGATAATATCGTATATTACTTAGATATCTCTGACTGCTTAAAGTCTGGGCTTTTATTGTTCCAAGAACCAATGCTGACATATGCTGAACTCAGTAGAGCTTAAATAAGAAAACTTAGCAAGAGTCAAAACATCGTCAAGAACTCAATTTGACCTCAGCCTATCCTCTTTCTTTACAGTTGCCGGCATCTATGCCCCTTGCCCAGTTTAAACACATAAATCAAGAAGCATTATTTGTATTCTATCTAAAACATTCCAGCACAAACAATTTAAGAAGAATTGTAGCACAAAATCATATCATAGTGACACATGAAAACATGATGGGAGATTTGAAAAACAAATAGCTATAAAGAAACTATAGCTAGAAGCATATCACATTCTCCGATTCTATTGAATCCAACCAAGAAGCAAAATAAATAAACGAATAGCGAAGCCTGGAACACAGCTGCAAATAGGAAAAGAAACAATAAAACATTCGAGAACCAAATATGTTCCTGCAACGTACCACATTCGCCCACCCCCTGCATTCAATAACCAGCCAGCGCCGGATCGAAGTTGCTGTGCACCTTGTGCTTCCCCTTGCCGCTCTGGTCGAGCAGCTTGAACAGGAATAGCACCCCCGTGCCCTCATTTGCGAGGGCGATGAACATCGGCACATAGAAGGAGTTGTCCCCGAAGTTCTTGCCATTCCGGGTAGAAGTAGACCGCCCACGGGTAGCCGCCGACGCTGAAGATGTCTCTGGTTATGTACATCCCGGGACCCATCCCCTTCACCAGGGAGCACCCCTTCGCTGTGTTCTGGTGCGACCCATTCACCGTCTCGCACACCCACTTGGACTGCGATTCGCTGAGGCAGCGGAGGAGGTCGGCGGTGGCGGGTTGCGACTGAGCCCCCCAGTCCCCTTCGGGCTTCCCCATCTCATCGGATTCTTGGATCGCTTCCCGAACCACGAGCGCCAATCCCTCGAATGTGGAACCGAAGAGAACGGAGATCTTGGAATTGCTCTGGGATCGGTTCGGGGTTCTCGGAAGCGAGGGAGGAACCCTCGTCTAATCCTATCCTTGGTTCTTGATCGAAGAGGGGATGGAAGAGGGAGGACTTTGCGAAACGGTGGACATAGAAGTGTATGGGGCGAGGGCTGATACTCTTCTTGGGTTGGGAGTCAGGGCGTCGGCCGGAAAAATCGCAGAGCTTTCTGAAAAGAACTCAGACAAGGAAAGGGGGCGAGGAGGTTTGTAATGAATTGTTAAAAAAAAAAAATACATGGCAATAAATTATTACTCTCGTGAGAGCAGCCAACAAAGTCATAAATAAATAAATAAATAAATAAATAAAACAAAAAAATAGCAAAAAAAATTAAAAATATCTATTTGATTTACTCCAAAAAAATTATGAGAATAATGCGCCGCATAAAATGCCACCTAATCTACTATATTATTTGCTTTTCGATAAACATAGATAGCTCGAAAAGACCCACAAGCCCTGCGAACCTTCGGATGATAAATTAATAGTAAGCATGTCGATTAGTGGAAGGACACAATAAAATATACTACCAAAGAAAGATTGGACCTTTTATGCTCTCCATATAACTTTTGGACATCCACTTGCATGGCTTAAAGGGTCGCTCAACTAACATAATCATAAACCTCATGCAAGAGTTCAAGAGCTTGAATGGATTGCAGGAAGCAATTAGATTTTCTGGTTGATAAAAGTTTATTTTTTAGATATTATCATTCAAAAAATCTATCAAATTATTATAAATTTCTCTAAATATTCTAGATTAGGTTAGTACAATAAGTAAGAGCATACACTACGGATTAAATTAGGGTCTATTTTTATAAAATATTCAGAAATAATTTTGGGATTCGAAAAGGCCCACTTAAATTATTTTTGAATATTTTATAAATAAAAATCTAGCCTACTGATCTTACGGGTTGTACTCATGTTACATTCCAATCCCAAGAAAAATTATATTAATTTTTAATATTTTAAAAAAATTTAAGTCAAAGCTGAGCCGTTCCAAATTCAACCAGGATTAGGAAATCCCTCCCACCCAACACCTGATTCCCACAGATCCAATGTAGTGCAGGTTAAGCCCGCGTCGGACGGGTCGAGGCGTCCACGTGGGGAACATCGTACGAGTCACACGAACCAAGCTGGTTAACGTCTAGAAAAACCGGTCGACGAGATCGCACCCCAACATCTCGTTTTTAAAAGTCGTGCCTCCGATGGATCTGCGACCCGAGCTCGGAGTCCGGACCTCCTCGGAGCCTCGAAGGCATCCCAAAATTTACGACCTTATCGCCTTCTGAAGTTTATAAGCGACCGAGAGGCAGGTCATGATCCCTGCTCCAAGATCCGGCGCTGACCGCCCGTTCGTGTCCCTTTCTTCAACTTCGATCCAAAAGCCCTCGCTCCCCCTGTCCCCAGCGAGAGCACAGAGAGTTTCGTGGAGAATATAGAAGAATGACAGGCCTTCGCGAGCTGGGAGAGGTCTTCCACACGCCGCTCTTCGCGAGGATCACCGTCCTCGCCCTCACCGCCGTCGTTGCCTTCTACCTCGGCCGGCACTGGTCCGACGGCTACCCCCAGCTCGTCTTCTACACCGGCGGCGCCGTCGGCGACCGCCACTCCCCCTACGTCGCCGTCTCCACCAACGACAAGCTCACCCTCTCCGCTCTCCTCGCACCCGACGCGGCCGTAGCGCCGCCGCTGCAGGACGAGTCGCCGGAGGCGCTTCCCTCCCCTCCCCCTCCTCCTCCTCCTCCGCCCTCGCTCCCGCCGACGAGGGTCGGGATCGTGGACGAGAATGGGACGATGAGGGAGGACTTCGACGTAGGGTCGTTCGACCCGGATTTGGTGGATGACGATGGGGGAGCGGGGAATGAGATGGGGAATGGGAATGTGGAGGTGGAGGGGAGGGCCAGGGTTAAGATTAAGACGTTTCACCTCTGTCCGAAGAGCATGAGGGAGTATATTCCTTGCTTGGATAACGAGGAGGAGATCAAGAAGCTCAAATCGACTGAGAGAGGAGAGAAGTTTGAGCGGCACTGTCCAGCAGAAGGAAAAGGGTTGGACTGTCTGGTTCCTGCACCGAAGACATATAAGACTCCGATTCCATGGCCTAGAAGCAGAGATGAGGTATTCTCTTTCTCCGTTTCACTCTCTTCTCCATTTGTCAGTTAATGTATCTATCGTGTTTCATGAACGCGTTCTGTTTTCTTGTTCCTTCGGTGTTGTTGATTTGCTGTAGTTTTGCTTCGATTAATTTAATTATTGAAGCCCGTGACTTTGGAAGCATGATCGGTTTGGCCAATTTGTACCTTTTGGTTGAGTTCTGAAAATGCCAAGATATTCTGTAGCTCCAATCAGCAAAATGCACTTATGTTGTTTGTTTAATTTCAACTAATTAAATCGAAGTTTAAGCAACTAGTACAGTTTCTAATTGCCTGAATAAAGAGGACTTAAAATCTAAAAGTTGCAAACTGCAAGAGAAGGTCAATTAATTTAATGTAGTATTTGTCTGATCTTTCAAAAAGTAATACAATGGAAGTAAGGATTGCACTAAAATCTGATTCCTATTCGTACACTATAAAATTAGTTTACCCATCATGCTTCGACTGTTCTTATGCTCCCACCTTTTCTTTTTTATCCGCTATTATTCACAAGTCTTTCTTGCTTGCATTTTTTACCAGAGCCAACCTGACTGCCTAGGAAACAGATTTTTTTTAACTGCCATGTGTTAATATCTTTGAGTACAATACCTCCAAACTACGCATTAACCATTTCCAAGGGAATGGGCTCTGAGCATGTATGTTCTTCGGACAAGCCCGTGTCCTCTTCTGATAAGGCCCCCAGCTCAGAATGCAACTAACAGAACTTTCGAGACATGTTATGCTCTGATAGGGCAGTGCCCATGAATAATTTGAAGATAGAAGATCTGTTGCATCTGACAATTACGGCATAGCACACAGAAACTCAGTTAATATAAACGCATTTTTTTAATTATTCAATTATGCGATGAAGTTCGCTAACGATTACAAAATCATTTCTGCCATCTGTAGCATAAGTGCCAACGAGGTTAGCCTTCTCTAGTGGGAGACCTTCTTAAAGTTGTTGTTTTGAAGAGAGAAAATTGAAGAAGTTGGTTTATACCTAAGCATTAGATAAGAGGAGAGGCTGGTAACATTGAACTAGTTTGGCTTTGTTGAAGGCTAATGTCATCTATGTTTTTTTTTTAAAAAATAAATCCTCATTTTTGAGTATGGGTTTCTTCTGAAAGCTAGATTCATCTTTTTGGAGCGTGAGATCCAAAACTAACAAGTGAACCAAGAAGGTGGAATTTACAAAATCCGCGGAACAATGGAAAATTATATAGAGAAGTAAATCATATAGTCCAAAGGTAGTCAACTACCCAATTCACCAATATCTACATCAAAGTATTATGAAAGTTAACCTGGAAAAAATCAGGATGCTCAATTTTAAAAACTTCTTTTGCTTAAAATCTAGCCAAATGGCTGTTGTTTTTCTCCTAGCTCTGCTGCTGCAAGCATCTCTTACACCATACGATCAAAATTCGTAAAGTGGCATTTTGTAGCTACCAACTCAACCTTTGTAATTTGCTAGAGGAGTAACAAACTTTGTTTACTGAATATTTCGAGAGGCACAAGTTTTTTAAAGTTACTGTATCTTGAGTTTTTAAATATACCTGTATCTCTTTTCCTTTAGAGCAGCCTTGAGCAAGCTGCAGCCATAAATTCAAAGTTTTTTTTTTTTGACTCCTAAGTAGCTTTGAAAGTGCCAATTGAAATGCAACACTCTTATCCCAAAAAAAGTAGAAGATAACTGAAGCTCGTACCCCAATCTTCAAATTAAAGTGTCATTTGAAGTGTCACTGAACTACATGTGAGAATCAGTGGTCCTTTGTTTCTTTCCTCATAGATAGATCATACAATCCACATTATTGATCCAATTTACTTTTGGAATATCTTGCTGTCATCTGAAGACTTTTACTCTGACATGCTATTCTCTTATCTCAAATTAAAATTTTATCACAGGTATGGTATAGCAATGTACCACATACACGCTTAGTGGAAGATAAAGGAGGGCAAAACTGGATTTCAAGGGATAAAGACAAATTCAAATTTCCAGGTGGTGGAACCCAGTTTATACATGGAGCAAAGCAGTACTTGGATCAGATTTCTAAGGTTACATAATGCCCAAAATGTCTAGTTTTTAACTTATGTTCATCTTGTCTATCTGAGTTTGATATTTCTTATTCCTCACATAAACATGCAGATGGTCCGAGATATCGCATTTGGTACTCATACAAGTGTTGCCCTGGATGTTGGGTGTGGTGTGGCAAGTTTTGGTGCTTTTCTATTGTCACGCAATGTCATCACCTTGTCCATTGCTCCAAAAGATGTTCATGAAAATCAGATTCAATTTGCTCTCGAACGTGGTGTGCCAGCAATGATAGCAGCTTTTGCAACACGACGGTTATTGTATCCAAGCCAGGCATTTGACTTAATTCATTGTTCAAGATGTCGAATTAATTGGACCCGTGATGGTATGTCATTCTTCCTTTTTCACTGAACCTAAAAATCACTAAGCTTTAAAATCTTGAAGTTATTCTTACATGCATCCATAAAGACACTAGCATGCAGTGCAAGCACTGTATTCTGATCTTCACTAGTCCGACTGCTCTTGATGGATATATATCTGCACTATCTCTAAACTTGGTGAAATTGATGTATATTCTCTGCCAACTTTCAATTGCATGACATGTTCCATGGCATATTCACAACAAGGACCATAAAATGTCAGTCATTTTTTTGGTGTTGAGTTCAGATATTTATACCTGCTTAAAAAAAAGTTCAAACATATAATTCTAGAAAGAGTAAAGTTGTGATTGCTAACATTTGCTTGGCTTCTTTGTGCTGATAAATTTCCGACTTTTGGTGAAGATGGAGTTTTGCTCCTCGAGGTCAACAGAATGCTAAGAGCTGGAGGATATTTTATTTGGGCTGCACAACCGGTTTATAAACATGAAGAGAGCCAGCAGGAGGCATGGAAAGGTATCTTCCTTCTATGTTCAAAGTTTTTGTGATGTAATTGGTGCTTATAGGCGGATAGCATGCTGCAATTGGCAAGTTTTTGAATATGTTAAACATGTTTGCATTTGTACCATCTCATATATCATCTCTTTTATGAGTTCTTATTTTCATATAAAATCAGTTAACACATTGACCTTATTTGACTTTAATGCATAGCAAATTCTATATTTTTTTGTTATAAATTGGATAGACTGAGTTTGATACATGTAGCATTCACCAATGATGCATAGTTTCGATAATGCATTTAGCACAATCTTTTTTTAGCCTTTAACTTTTCGGGGTGCTCAGTACTTTTTTTTTCATTGTTGTTTGTTTGACAATGTAATAAATAAGAGACTGTCATCTGAATAAGTTAAATAAGTTCAATTCTTTACCCTTATCCTTAATTCCATTCCCATTTTAAATTTGGGAAAATACCTCTTGACCTCCTCATGTATGCCTGACATGGACCCTCTTGCCTATAAAAAATTGCAATCAGGTTCCTTATCACAGGCATTCGATGAAATGTGATACATCCATCTCTCATCCCACAAAGAGTGCTAACGTAGTGCTTCAAAAGTCCAAAATGTCCCTTAATAGTAACAGAAACTCTAGAATAATCTGATAGGCCAGTAAAAGAAATAAAGCACAACTAGACCAAAGGGAGGAGGCCATGAATGCTTGCCACAAATGCCTCCTCGCTAGAGATGAAGAGAGAGACAGAGAGAGGAGGTGGCTTAGGTGGAGATTGAGAATGATGCAATGGCTCTTTGGGAGAGAAGCTCTTCCTCCTTACTTCCAACAATGCTCTAATATTTGTGGATTTATACAATTTGGGAGTGAAAATCTTGCTCTAATATTTGTGGATTTGGCTTCCAAGTTGACCTTTTTGGAGAAAGGCTTCCAAATTGACCTTGGCTGGATACCAAACCACGACAGCATAGAAGAAGAGGTATAGAAGAGGATTTTCAGATACCAATGTTGGATTTGCTAAGAAGGTAGAGAAGAAACCCAATCCTAAGCAGGTCTGGCCATTTTTTGGCAAGAGTATATGCCTAGACTTAAATAAGGTGGCTGATATAGAGATGTGCCACTGTCTCTTCTACCGACAGTATCCTACTGCCTATCCCCAAGTCAAACAACCTAAAAGATAAGAAACTCTTTTTTGTCCATAGCACAATTATCAAAAGGGTGTCTAATAATATGCCTAAGAGAGGTTTGGTTTCCTGGAATGCATTGATTTCATGGTATTGTTCAAATGGGTCTGGCCTAGAAGTTTTTGAGGCTCTCCAACTGATTCAGGAGAGTGGTTTCTTCTCTAATTCAAGCCGTAGAATGTTGTTTGAATTACCTATCAAAGATTTAGTTGTTTGGAATCTAAATGGGAAATGGGGTGAAGCCCTTGAAGTTTTTCAGCTCTCGCATCATGCTGATGCAAGGCCTACTTTAGTCACACCGGTGTCTGATTCTTCCTTCTTGAAACAATCTCTTTAGCATTATCTATTAAAATCAAATGCTAAGATCTTGGCCATTGCTGCCCTTGTGTCAATAGACTAATGTCAACTATTGGCGCAAGGAAGAAAATGCCATCTACTCTTTGAGATGGTGGACGAAGTAATGCTGTAGCATGAAATACTCTGATGTCTTTCTATATCCAAAGCAAACACATGTAGAAGAAATGTTTAATTCTTCTCAGGAAATGCTTTGAATGGAAAACAAGGCATGACTTTGCGGCAATGTTATCTCAAAATGCTCGTAGTTAGAAGTCCTAGATTTAGCACAACGTGTGATGGGTTTGATGCTCACGAGGGCTTTGTGAAGAACATATCTGTGAGCAATTTCTTGTTATACATGTTTGCCATGTGGGGAAGTATATTAATTGCAAGAGAGCTGTTTGGTGGCTCAAAAGACAAGGATCCAAACACATAGAAATGTGATGATAAATGGATATGGGATGCAAGGGGATGGTGTAGCTGTCCTTGGTCTCTTCTTAGAGATGAAAGAAGCTGGGTACGAGCGAAATGATATAACTTTCATTAGTATTTTATTGGTTATAGTCATGCTAGCTTGGTTAAGCAAGGATGTTGTTCAAGTCAATGTCAAAGGAGCACAACATAGCACTAAGGATGGAGCACCATGCCTGCATGGTGGACCTTTTTTGCAATTGTGCAGGAGCCCGCCATGGTGATGAAGAGCCAGAGGAGAGTCTCGCCATTGAGGAGCATGATGGCCTTTATGGTGTTGATCTTGACTAGGACGTCATTTCCCTCCAAGGCCTCCTTGATCTTGTTCACCATTGCCAGCATACCCTTGTCAAAGGAGAAGCCGGGCTTGGGGGGGGGGGGGGGGCAAGGGGGTGGCATTCCATGTGGGGAGAGATGCTGAGAATGGAATGTCATCAAGCTATTCGCTTGGCCCTCTTATTTCTGGTGCCTTCAGCAGATGTAGACCTAGCCTATAGCAAACACCAATGCCTTCTAGCTCCGTAGCAGCAGTAATGCTCCTATTTATTCCTCTTCTGCTTTAGAAACCGGGTTAGTGCTGGCTAAAGCTTAGCAGAATTGACTTCTCACTGAAAAAAGGATAATCATCAACTTCTAGCTTTAGAACATTTCGATACTTTGAAAAATCGACCTCGAACATAGGATGTCAAACCTTGCCTATAGAGGGTGGTTTTTAGTAGGCATAAGCTGAATCACAAAGGATAGAATTCTTACCATCGGTTAGAGCGGCTAAATCGAGATTGGGGAATACAGCTCCAAGCTAAGCTTTCAAAGCACGTGCCGCTAGAAGCTTGCCCACCCTCCAATGGACGAGGAGGTGAAGGAGGGGGTCGAGGGAGGCAGAGTCAAAGCGGCATTTTGTCGAGGAGAGGGCAATTTGAGCTCCATCTCTTTTTTCTTCCTCTACTAAATGGTAGGGTCAAATTGGATCATTCAAGTAACTTGAAGGTTCTAGTTGCAAGTTTTTGTAGTCGAGAGAGTCCATGTGCAAATCGGAATAACTTGAGGGGGTCAAGGGGTATTTTTCCCTTTAAATTTTTAAAGTAGCTATATCATTTTTGTTGCTTAAATACCATGGGTCTAGATACCTTTGATGTTTGAATATTTAATTTGAGATCATCCAAGTAAATATCCTTTTGTTAGTTCTTATGCTCATTTAATGTCCTATTCTGCATGGTTTTCAATAACTCTGTAATTTTTCAGTGTGCAAGCAACTCTTTTATTAAAAGAGAAAATCTGCCCTGAAGATTTTACATTTAATTATGTAACTATTGTTTTCTCGACTGAAAACCCTTATTCATAAGATGACGAAGTGCTTGATGAAGTGCTCCTCTAATTTTTTTTGTTTCAGCAAAAGGATCCATCTTTTTCGATTGGCTGCACAGAAATATTCTTTTCTATCAGTCCTGTCAATAACAGGCACAGAAATATTCTTTTCTATTGATCCTGTCAATAACAGTAGAAATTGAGGACAGTTGCACATATGCAGTGTGAGTTTCCACATGTTGAACTGAACAAGAAAATTATCAAGATTTTATAAATTTCTTTGCGATACTGAAATATCAAATTTAGTTCTTTTTAAACCCCCTTGTAGAAATAAAAAATTACATAAATAATGACTTTTCTCACTCCTATTTTATTCATAGATATATAAGGTTTTAGGATATCTATCTTCAGAATAAATAACACCTTTCCAAATCCTATTTTATCTGTAGAAATATAAGGTTTCAGCATATCCATTTTTAAGAATCAATAATTTCCTTATTAATAATACCTTTTCTTCTCCTATTTTATCCACAGAAATGTAAGGTCAGAGTATATATATCTTTAGAATCAATAGGTTTCTTTTGTCTGGTTATATCTGGTGAGTGCGTTGATGAATCTTTTTATTGTTTCTCTGCATGTGGATCTGATGTGATTTATGTGTATAGAGATGGAGAACCTTACGGCTCGTATTTGTTGGGAACTTGTGAAGAAGGAGGGATATATTGCAATATGGCAAAAGCCTTTAAACAACTCTTGCTATATGAGTCGCAGTTCTGACGTCCGACCCTCCACTATGTGATGCAGAGGATGACCCAAATAATGTTTGGTATCTTTAAATCCTTTAAGCTTGCAGTATTGTAGGAAAGGATCCAAAAATGTTTTCTATATAATGCTCTTGTTTAGTTTAGGAATTTTAGACAAATAATGAGTTGCAGACTAGAAGCTTCTTTCTAGGCATCCCCACCTTCTCTGCCAACCATATATGCAGTTCAAAATCCTTCTTAAGAAGTTCTGTGAAGCTTATTCTCAGAATCTTATTCTCACTGTTTATTTTACTAATTATAACAAACTATCATCTTAAAGATCATTATTATCCCTATTAGTCACCTTGGATTGTTGTTGACTTGTTGAATGGAAAGATAGCATATATGTGGTACATAAGTTGAACTTTTAGGAAGAAAAGGAACGGTTGGCAGTGGCTTTTCTACATTTCAATATAATGCATGGCCATGATATTTTTGCGATATTCATGTTTTTGCCAGTTATAACTGTATTCAAATTGAATTCCGCTATGTTCTGGAAATTCACATAATGCCTAAGTCATTGCAATTGGAGATTTGTTTGAGTAGTAATTTTGAATATCACAAGCCAGCTGGACTTGGGTCTCCTGATCCACACCCTCTCCACTCCCACCATTATCTATTCCTTTTTTTTTGAAAAAAAAAGAAATCAAATTCGCAAGCCCTTCCATCTTATCCTTCCCTACTTGGATTTCTCTATGTTACAACTGATGACCTCTTATAAGTCTTTTTTTTAATACTTTAAATTATTTAATTCAAAACAAGAAAATAAAAAAACATGAATTTAAAGTGAAAACCTTCAGTTACAGCCTAAAATCTTTTAGTGTAGCAAACTATGCATTCTTGAGACCTTTTTTTTTAAGGTGCATCAACTCTTGTAGACCTCTGAAAATTATTAGTTTTGGCTGAAAATAGATCTAGGATCATAACTGAGTAACAAGATCCCTTGATTTAGCAAGAAAATTTTGTTTTCTTCTGTTCACCAAAAATGCACTGCATGATGTTTTCCATGTTTATTTTTCTTCAATTTTCTTCATTTTCTCAGTATGTTCTGTAAGTAGCTCCATGCTTTCTGCAGGTATGTTGATCTAAAAGCGTGCGTCAGCCGACTTCCTGAGAATGGATATGGAGCAAATATTACAGCATGGCCTGCTCGCTTGCATGTGCCACCACAAAGGCTTCAAGGTGTTGAGATGGATTTTATGCAGCAAAAAATGAGCTCTTCGAAGCAGAGACAAGATACTGGAATGACATTATTTCAGGCTATGTCTCGGTTTTCCATTGGAATGAAATGAATTTGCGAAATGTGATGGATATGAGAGCTGGATTTGGAGGGTAAAATTTCCCCTTTCATCCTTCTACTTTGGAGTGTTAATGTGATACTTGACAACATGACGCTTTAAGATGCTTTCAGCAACCTTTGTGAAAACCTGATTTAGAAACATTCCATACAAAAATTCACACACTTAAAAAAAGAGTAACAGATCAAATAATGGAGATATTAGAATTTACTAGGAATAACTTGATTAATGTATGTTTATCATTATGTAAATTGCATTCTCGTACTTTTGAAGCAATTGAAAAACATCAATAATTTCAAGGTCTGAAACTGCAATATAATCGGATAACTAATGATATCTTGACCAAAATAAAGCAACTTAGAAGAAAACTTTGTAAGCAGTAATGAAATATATCATTCAGATAGTTCTTCTGTTTCTATAGACTACTGAAAGGAGAGTATTTCTATAGGGTAGATGGACTTGGTCCATGAACAATGTGTCTCTGCTGTATTCACCAAGCAATTAAGTTGATGGAGGTTTTTTTTCTCCCTCTGTTGATCTTCCCTGTTAAGCTGATTATGTTGATAATTTTATTGATCAAAGTGTTAGTAGACAGGGAAAAAATGAGGATTAGGATGTGAACTAGAAATGCTATGTGCTTGACATGGTGTTTTAAATTATCTCAGTTTTTTATCCAGTATATTGGCTGAATTTTACAAGATCCTGTAACCATACTAGTAAATATAATATTTCTAAAGAAGTGATGCTATTCCAGATTAAGTATCTCTAAGTTATTTCTCATAGGCTAGGATGATTTGATTTTTAACATTGACCGGTTTGAATTGATCTTAAGTACTGGTAGAAAAAGATTAATTTTCATAGTGGTTGATTTGATTGTTTATTTGGGCCCTTAGTTTAATGAGTTAGGGGGCAGGTGTGGCATGCAAAATAGATGCTTTCAAAACTTAAGCATATTATAGATATTTAATTATTATTTATTTAAAATTATTGACAACATAAATAATCTGCAAATTCAAATTATTTATAGAATAATGACTGATGCATTTTTGTACAGTTAAAACTGATTTTGGATAAAAGATACTTGATATAACTATATAAGATGGCATAAAAATGCTGGGAAGCCGTAGCAAGAGTAGGAACAAGCTTCTAAAGATGGGTTCAGTGTAGTACTTGTCTATTGCATTTGGACGCTGGCTCATGGTCCTAATCCATAGTAGATTGAAACCCACTTGTTTGCACAAATCAAACTATTTCATTAGATTTTTGAGAAAATTAGTTGGTCTAATCAAGGTTTGCTAGACCAAATCCAAGGCTTGTGTCCGCCGGTGACTGGTTTGGTAGGGTTCAGGTTCGTACCATACCATGCCGGGGTATGCTAAACTAGGGAGAGGGATGGGGAGAGAGCGGGGAATGGAGGGAGAGGGATAGGGAGAGAGAGGTGAATGGGCTTACCTAGGCATCGATCAACATCAATCGGCATTGATCGGTGTCAAAGTGGAGCGAGACTAGCAGCTGTGTGAGCGAGATGAGTGACTGAGCTATCGAGACAAGCCATCGAGCGAGCAAGATGAGCGACTGACGCACGCGATGGAGCTTGATCATGGTGGAAGGGGGGAAGGAGAGGAGAGAGGGAGGGGGGAGGAGAGAGAGAGAGAGAGAGAGAACGGAGGGTCGGGGGCGCCGGAGGAAGGGGTGAGTGACACTTGAATCGTCCCGGTTCTTCATTGGTTCAGTTTAGTATGGCTCGAACTGCCTGGTTTGGGGACAATTCAATGTACTCTTGGTCTAATCATAGTGGAGAAATCAATTCATTTAAAAGTCTCATATATTTTATAACCGAAATTTCTACTATTGCTGGCTATGCAGAGTGCTTAGATAGTAATAAGATTGATCTTTTGGTACAGTTGCTATCTTATCACCTTCTGGAAATAGCAAATAGATGACGGTCAGTCTTTTCGTTAGTGAAGTGTTACCTGTGCAGATCCTCTTTCTGTAATTTTTTTGCCTTTTGCCTCCCTTTTGATGTACCATGGCCCTCATATCATCCTTTCTATGGCTTGGCTCTATTCCTATTACCATGCTATTTTATTTCTGCTTCATAATTTGTTTAGTTCTGGATTTACTGACTAGAAAGGAAAAGAAAAACTAATCATTCTTCACTTTTGCTCTCCCTACTGCATCATGCTGCTGAGCTGGTATTCCTTGTTATATGATCATGCATCACCATTTTTGTGGCAGGTTTGCAGCTGCATTAATTAACAATCAGATAGATTGCTGGGCGATGAATGTTGTCCCAGTTAGTGATCCAAACACGTTGCCTGTAATATATGATCGTGGACTCATAGGAGTGACACATGACTGGTAAGAGCTCTCCACTGTCTTATCTCTATCATTTAAAGAAGAAAAAATGACTAGCTATCATGTTTCAGTTTGAATATTTAGACTGTTTTCTTTCTTTTGATGGATGTGACGTAGTTAGAGACAAATTTCTTCATCATTTTATGCATGATTTGCTGCTATACATGTTTATATGTGCTTAGATTCATCTAGGCCTTGTATTAAGCTGAATTATACTAGCTTTGATCAAATAAGCATGCCAAATATCTTGTATCTCAACTAAAAACCTTCATCTGCTTTATCTAAGCTATTAGATTGATACAGTAAACTATCGCATTGGATTGTCTGCCTAGGATCTGCAGACCTTGAATCCTACTAGTCTTTCTATGCAAAACTATGTAATACTATTTTCAGAGCATGGAACCTAATCTATAGTATGAGTATAACTTGAGGTGTTTTGAGGTTCATATGGTTCTTGCAGTTCAGCTACCTCTTCTTCACTTTATGCTTTTTACATTTTGTCCAAAGTCCTTCCACCATTGGACTTAACATCAGATTTATAATTGATATTCAACGCATTGGTCATACATTTAATTTGTTTAAAGTAGGCTTTCCAATCAGTCCACTGTAATCTATCATTACCTTAAAATAGACAAATATTTTCTTCTACAGGTGCGAACCATTTGATACATATCCAAGAACTTATGATCTACTGCATGCTTTTGGCCTGTTCTCCAGAGAGCAAAAAAGGTACTATCAACTATGAGTTTTTGTAGTCAGAAATTTTAATTTGCATGGTTATATTTGATATCCATGTCAGTTCGGTTTATGTCTTCTTACACAGTTGCTTTCTGTCCATTTTTACCCTCACGAAAATATTGGGGTTGACTATTTATGAAATACATTTATTCTAGCTGGTAACTGTGGTAAACCTTGGTTGGTGACAATCCTCATTACGGGCTTTCTATGGGCCTTTTTTTGATATTTTAGAAACCAGTTGGTCTAGATCAGTCATTGTACTCAGGATATGCAAGCAGGTAGGCTTATTCCATTGTAGCAACTACCTATACTAATCTCTCCTATTGTCAGGTGCAACATCTCAAGCATCTTACTGGAGATGGATCGCATATTAAGACCTGGCGGGCGGGCGTATATTACTGACTCAAAATACATTATGGATGAGATTCAAGAAATTACAGAGGCCATGGGGTGGAGGACAAAGCTGTGGGACACAACTGAAGGCCCACATGCTAGTAGGAAGCAATTGTTATGCGATAAGCCAATGTCGCTTTCATAAAGTTTATGCAGCTTATTCCCTGTTGTCTTCAGGAAGAAATATACCTCCCCTCACGCTCTCTCCAGGTACAGATTGAGAACTAGCAAGCACACTTATTTGGGCAATAGTGCTTGATGGGTGTAACGTTGTGCATGCTCTTGGCTTCCAGGAAATGGGATTTAATGTTGTAGCAGTTAACAATTCTTTATCAATAGCCTATTCGTAGTTCCATCAATTTAATATCTCAATTTGTGTTGCTATTTTTTTTTTTGTCATAAGAGTGGATATTTTGTGCATGGAGGCTTTTCTTTCAAAGTTAGGTACTGTGACGAAATGTATATTTGTGAAGGAGACAGAATGGCATCATTTCTCAAGAATGATTCAGAAGCTTGTGGACAAGGTGATTTCCATAAAAGATAATTCTCTGAAGGTTTTTTGTCAAAATTCATGCAGTTTAAGCGATTTTCCAATCTCCTATTTTGAGTTGCTCTTAATGGGGCCTTATTTCTCTTTTCTGGCCTCGCTAAATGAGTTCAAGGACTAAAACTAGCAGGCAACTGATCATTTCTTGTGCACTTCAAGATCCCTCTAAAGTGTTGGCTACCATGTGAACTAAGCGGGCTGCTCATATATATAATTATTTTTTCTTGAATGACCTTAAGTATAGACGGTTTCAATTTTGCACTTTAAAACACTATTTTGAATTAACAGATCTACTAGTAAGTTTCCATATGAGTGATTTAATATACTATGATCTTAAGTTAAGGTTCAGATTAATGTTTATCTGAAGATCTACAGTATTGACATATTCTTAACAGAGATGCCTGGTTCTCTGTCGTCTGAAAGATCAGGTAATTAACAATAAGTGATTAAAGGACTAGCGAAGGGCTTTTGTTTGCACGGCACATGTCATGGTTCTGGGGTCACCATAAGGAAGTATATTTCGGGTGGTCTTTGACCTCCCTTAAAATCCAAAAACTTTCAGGCCTAAGCCCGGTCCAAAGCCCAAAAAAGCCAGATTTTGATTGGGGCATGGCCCGGCCCGGTTCCTCGGGGACGGTAACCTGCATACGACACCATGCGCAGCGGCAGCTGTCAGCATATTGATTCGTATACTGATTTACATCCGCCTAGAAATTTTATGCGCCTGTCCTCACGTGTCCACACAAACCACATATCCGTGTACCCCCGCTCCGCCGCCTCCTGCCGTTAGCGGAACAACGCCACCGCTGGCGGCCGCCCCCCCCAAAGTTCGGAGGATGCGGCGATAGAAGACACCAGTCCGGATTAACGTACAGATTCCTCCCCTCTCCTCTGCACCTGATCTCGCCGTCGCCGGCAACGGAAGCTCTTCCCGACGAGTCCCCAGGTCATGGACTAACGTAGACATTCTTCCTCCACCTCCTCCACGGCCGCCGTCTCTTCTTCCTTCTCGTATATAATCCACGACTCCCTTCTACTTTCCCTTTTCCTTTTCCTCGTTTTTTACTTCTCTAACTGAAATATAGACTGCAAGAGATTGCTGAAAGTTTCATGCCTCAAGACATAACATATCATTAATTAATTTGTCTTTGCTAATTTTTCCTTCGCATTGCCTTTGTATTGGTCTCTTCTTCTTCTTTCGTTTTTCTCTTTTTTCTGACGTTATCGATTTTCAAAGATATGTTTTGGAGCAATTGTTGCTTTTCTTAATAATAGAACAAAATGATATGGAAACCGAAAAGACCTTTACTACTATATCTTTGGTTCAGGATGTGTATGCTTGTAGCTTCTGTCATCATATATGCAAGCCAAGATTTACGTCAGGAATCTTTTCAGCATCGTGTTCTTGTTATTTATTTAATAATTCTATTAGTCTATCATCTTAAAAGATCTATTTCTTCATGCCCGACAGGGAGCCTTGGTAACTTCTTGAATGGGAAGGTAGCTTGTTTGAGAACATAATGTGATGCACCGATAAGCTTCTGATAACGAAAGAAAAGGCTGGCGGAGACCTACCTGCTTGCATGTAATTCGTAATCATGATATTTTGTGATTTTGCAATGTATGCTTTATCTGAAATGAAGTTTAGCTACATGTTGTAAATCCAGAAAAATGACAAGATCATGCAACTGAGAGTTTATTTGAGTAGTATCATTCAAGCTCACAGCCCTTTTCTTCACACACTTTCCTTCTTAACTCTCTTTCTTTCTCTCTCTCTCTCTCTCTTCTCACAATCCAGACATCGTAAAACAATCTTTTTAGTTTATTTTATTTGAAACAAGTAAGAAAAACGGAATGGGAATATATATATGTAAGTGAAAACATTCAATTTAACATTAATATTCCAGTCGATCAATTATGCAATCTTGAGATATTTTGCTGGTGCAGTAATTCTAAGAGAGCTCTAACAACCGTAGTTTGGCTAAAAAGATTCAGATTTATAGGATGATCACATATCAGCCAGATCCTGTGATTTAGCAAGAGATTTTGTATACTTGGCTGTGGGGGGAAGGAACTTGTTTGTTGCAACAATTAAGCAATCCTGCAGACAAGTGCTGCTAACTATCAGGCCCATGGCCAGAAGTTTATCAGTTGTTTCGTTACTTTGAATGTGGTTGTAAATTTATTATCACAAGAATGGATGTTCTGCGGGTGGCCGGGCTTTTATTTCAACGAGCATTCGCCGATCATGCGATGCAGGGCGCTTTTAGTCCCACATCGGGTACGCGGGCAGCACGAGAGGACCGACAGTCTATAAAAGGAGGCGCCCGTTGTACGTTCAACCATACTTACCTGGACGGGGTCGATGGGTGATCCTGAAGGCCCATGGCCTAGGTCAGGGGCCCACATTGCACTTGGTGGGGGCCCTGGCCTACCATCTCCCCAAGTGGGAGAGTGGACGTCATAATTTGTGGTAGTGGGGGTACGCGTCCGCGCGGCCCCTGCCAAATTCTTAAGCTAATTTTTGTCTTCTGGCTAGGCTTGAGTTCCTTGATTTAAAATCTAGTGTGTTTTCTTTATTTCTGCATGAATATTTTTGATTTTGGTGGGCCAAGATCGGTCCTGCAGAGTCGTCGTTGGGTCAGACCAGTCTTCGATCGGCCAAAGCTTGAAGCTTTCCGACGGGAGAAATTTGGGACCGGGGTCTGGCTTAGCTGTCTTGCTGATACCCTTCTTTGTGAAAATTAAGGTGAAAAAAAAGACACCTCACCATGTCAATGCTGCCTTTGCTTCCTTGCCTTTAACTGTGTTTTTTGACAACAACAGTTTTCTTGGCGTCGAATTATCTCTCTTTGAAGGTGCAACCACTTCATAGATGATTGCATCCATAGTTTGTTTATAGATGTTGACATAACTAATAAACAGCCTGATTCATAATGGTGTATGTATAAAACTAAGATGCGTTGATTTTTGTTGAAGGTAACTAAATTGATATTCTATAGCTCTACAATTAAGAGTATTAATGGCAGAGTTGCTAAAATCGCTAAGGGGTTGAATAATAGCGGCTTGTTATTTCAATCTTTTCTAATCATATATTAAACCTGTCTGGAGATCAACCCAACCAAAGAGCCAGGTTATCAAGTCATCGATCTAACAATCTAACTATTGAGTTAACCGGCCAAATTGGATTGATAAAAATACTAACAATATAGAAAAGATATAATACAAAAATGATATGAATTATTATTAATATTTTTCTACTATAAATGATAACTTTTTAAATAATACAGTTCTACATCGTTCGGTATTTGTTAATTGTAGTGGAAGTAAAGAACAACCATGAATCATTTATTTACTTAAATATATAATTCAAAAATACTTAAAGATATTTTTAATTATTTTCAATAAAAAATTTAAAAGAATAAAATAAACCTTTTTTTTGTGTGTGTACTACTAAAGACGAAGAGATTGGATTTGTTCGATGAAAAGAACTGATTATTGAAATATTACATTACAATTACAATCTGCTAGAAAATAGGAATACCTTCAATTGATACATAATTATATCTTATATGCAGAAGCATAAAAAAGTATTCAGTAAAGTTGCTTCGAATTGTGCCCAAGTGGTTTACAGGTTTCTTACTAATTAAAAGGCCATCAGGAGGTTCCTCATGCATCTTGAATATCCAGTATTTATATGTGTTGAATAAACTAAATTCTTCAGATCTTTTTAATAATTGTTTTGCTTCTTTTACTGATATCATACAAATTCCTTCTCCTGATGTCCACCATATATACACTTTCATTGTCTCTAGACGTACTCAGATCTTAATATACACAATGTCGGCTTAGTATTTCTCTTTTTCTTAAGAGGGAAATGAACTAGCTAAAAATAAAAAAATATTAATCTTGGATATCTAACCATATCCATTGAGTCTTAATTGCCTTAATTATACATGGAATGTTATCACAGCATTGAAATAATAAAGAAACCCCATATCTCTATTTTCATATATATATATATATATATACACTCCAAAATCAAGCTAGGGCCACGAGCACACACCTAGGAATTTGAGCCCTAGTTAGTTATGGTAGATCAGCCTTAATCCTTTATTTGGCACGAAGGATGGATTGAAAAAAAGAATGAATAAGAAAAGAAAGATGGATGAAGAAAAAGAAGGAAGAATTTTTCATTCATCTTTTTAGGTGTTTTATGAAATGTAGAAGAGATGGGAACGATTTTCTTACCTATTTGGTATCAAAAGAATGCAAAAGGATGAATGATACTTGTACGATAAAAAAATATTAGAATTTTATTAAAAAATTAATAAAAGATAATTTTGTTAATATAGAAATCCAATCTTCATATACTTCATTGTTTCATGTATTTTTTTAAATTAGAAAGATGTAAATTAATGAGCCAGAATGGACAGATAATCTCTTATTTTTATCTATTTTTTTAAATTTTTTTAAATCAAACGGTGAATAAGAATTATCCATCCCTCCATTGTACAGAATAAGGAATCCTCGCGGCAAGAGACGTACGGGAAGCGCCGAAAACGAGCGACCGAGAAGCAGGGACTAGCGTTGTTCTCATCTCGCATACGGTGGGAGGGAAGTTCTGGTGGTGACTGGTGATTAGATTGTATGGTGACAATTCTACCATGCAACATGACGTGCTCTTCAACGTTGTATAGCGACAATTCCATCGTGTGACGTGGCCGCACAACAACGTGTGATATTGTATAGCGACAATTCCATCGTGTGACGTGGCCGCACAGCAAGAAGTGCTCTTCAACGTTGTTGGTATTTCCGCTCGGATTGTGCATCGAAATTCTTTGTTTTTCGAGTGACATCGACCGACCCTCGGAACATTGAATCCGCATGAAAATGACCATCAGTCATGCACCTTGACAAGAAGGATCAGGATAAGCTGCGTGGTATCAAAGAAATTAATTATTACCTGTACTGAATGACATGCAACCAAAAACAACCGCAGGTTTCTATATAAATATATTTTTGATACACTTTTATAAAAATTCGAGGTTATGGTTGATTGCATACACATACGTGCAGTGCGAGCAATAAGTTTTCTATGCATCAATCAATGCAAACTAGGCAATAATATCTCATATCATGTGGTACCTTCTTTTTACAGTATGTGAGAGTAAAGTCTCTGCAGAGTATTTCTGAAATCGGAGGTTAGAAGACAAATTTTCTGAGCTGCGACTTAGGTTCGGACTCTGGACACTTAGTTTTCAATGGAAAGGGAGATTCATCATGGTTTTATCATTTCACCTGCCCAAATTTGTTGTGCATATTGATTATGGGAAGAGTTTTTAATAAAATTTTATCATATATACCAATTATTGTAATTTTTTACAACTACAATTGTAGGGAATCTTGTATCGTACAAATATACTATTCAATCTTTTTAGGGCCTGCACTGAGTTCATTACTTTTTAAGCTTGAAAATTATTTGGACTTAGGCTAGATCATAGGATGTGGTGCCAATCTAGTTGCTACGACTTGTTGGTTCCCGGATATCATAAAAGAGCCAAAATTATTAGCTCATAGTCAAGAGTTGCGTCTTGTGGTAAAAACAAGGTGCAGGGGAAGGGGAAAGCTTGCTTTTAGCTTAGGAGTTATCCAGCAAAATGCTGGACTTGCTAAGTAATAGTCTGAATTATTAAATAAAAAATTAAACCAAATCCAGGAGGAACGTAGAAATAAAATTTAAAATCTAAAGGCTAAGAGATTAAGAAACTAAATTACCTAGAGGATAACCTGTGGGTTAGTGTCTCACTACCAAGAGGGCTTATCCATATTAAGGACTTCAGTAATTGAAGCCTTGAAGCATGTTGTGACCAAAGAATTCACCGATCAATCTCGTTCTCATTCACAGAATACACCAGGGCCAACATAGAATCCACCATATAAAAGGAAGAGGGGTAGAATAGCATCTAAAAGAGAATAATTCATTGACTGACTGATCAAGATAGGGTATTTATGCATGCCCTCTAAACCCCTTACAACTGAAATGGGCGAGTGTATTTACACCTCATCTCAACAACTTAATTGGAGATCATAAGTAAGCATCACATGGATTAAGCGAAGTAAAGACGGATGTAAATCACGTGATACTTACTGGACTGGATAGCATCTGTCAAGATAAATCTTACCTATGGTGGTACAAACCCTGTCATAATGCTGATGAGCAAACCGATAGACCAACCACAATATAAGGCATATCAAGTTAGATGGTTGGTAGGAGTAGATCAAGGTGACAAAATCAATCTCTAAGATATTTTCGAAGTAAGGAGATCAAATTATAAGCAGGAATAAAGAGAGACAACTAATGTAAGACATTTGAATAGGCAAATGCTAAAAAGATAAATTTACTAGTCTGATAGTTAGTGCAAAGCAACTATACCAATAAACGTGCATAGTGAAAGGACAACTGACTTCGGTTATCAAAATTATCAGGACTGGACGTTAGACATAATAGCAACCGTTAGAGTAGGCAATTATTGACTTCTAGTATAGATAAGTGAAAATTGTACTTTCTAAAGAAACACATTCGATAATCCAAATCAATACATTTTTTCTTATTTTAGTTTTTAATCTGCCATTAATTTCTATCTTAGGAGCAGCTATAACTTAGAATCTCTACTATTGTTGCCCAGTACTGCATTCCTATCTTTATCTAAATCCATCTTCTTCGAATAGTGGGATGACAACGATGAAAGTTTTTGAAAGTCAACGCACCTGAACCTACATTACTTTCCATCTCTTTTCGATCACCATCTTTCCAACTAATCCGACACTTATGGCACGTCCGTGCACATATCTACCCCTTGCCATCTAACTTTCTTTTCTCTTTACGGATGAGTTTCGTGGTGCACCCGGATGGGATGGAGCAAGAGCAAGCATGGTGCCATTGGTTACTTGTTCTGATGATGAACCCAAACAATTAGAGAATTTGCCCGCCATTATGCTCTAAACTATGGTGTCCAATAATCATAATTCATTCTGAAATAGATAACAATGCTAAACAAATCATGATCTAGTGCATGAGGCTCCTAACATTGTAGGATATAGACAGGGGCGGCCCAGTACATTTGGGGGCCTAAGGCGAATCCAATGAATGAGGCTTTTTTTAATAATAATTTTTTTTAATAAATATAAAATATTTAAAAAAATGATATGAAAATGGATAGGTATCAAGTACACTATTTCAACAAAGGTACATGAATCTAACAAAGATAGGCAAGAAATCTTTTTAATTTAATATTATTTTTGAATGGAAGTGCAGAAAAGTAATTATCCTAAAAAAAGGACCATAAAATTGATTAAATAACTGAGATAATGCTGGGCAATATTGTTTATCATGTCAAGCAAGAGCGGAATAGGAAAAGGTCATCCCATGGCACTTCATGGTCAAGGTAAAGAAAAGAATTTGTCCAGAAAAGAGCTTCTCTATAAGAGAAAGTCACTACAAGAAAATACACTTTCAGCGACCACTTTCGGCGACTAAATGAATAGTGGTCGCTGCAAATAAGGCCATTTGCGACCAACATCCTTGTTAGTTACTGAATGATTGTCCTACACCGACTAAATGCATATTTGGTCGCGGAAAATCAAAACCAAGTTGGCGGGGTGGAGGTAAAACGATTGGTGACTAAAGTTTGGTCGCTGAAAATAAAGCTATATACGACCAACATTCTTGTTAGTTACTGAATAATTGTCCTACACTGACTAAATGCATATTTGGTCGCGGAAAATCAAAACCAAGTTGGCGGGGTGGAGGTAAAACGATTAGTGACTAAAGTTTGGTCGCTAAAAAGAAAGCTATATGCGACCAACATTCTTGTTAGTTACTGAATAATTGTCCTACACCTACTAAATGCATATTTGGTCGCGGAAAAGCAATACCAAGTTGGCGGGCTGGAGGTAAAACTTTTGGCGACTAAATTTTGGTCCTTAAAGGTTCACCTCCAGCGACTAAAAAAAATTTAGTCCAGGAAAACTTTTACGAATGGCGCCTTTTTTCGATGAAAAAATTGGGCAGAAAGTTTGAGTTTTTTAGTGACCAAACTTTTGGTAGTGGAAGGTTCCCGTAAAACCGAACGATGTTGTACTAGCCCCTGTAAGATGCTAATTTCTAAGTTCAAAAAAAAAAGGCTTATTTTCAAACGGTGCCGTTTAACACCTTAATTCACTTAGGCATATCCTCGTCTCTTCGGCTGAATCTCAATCCCACAAAAGTCGAGAAAAGTATGCATGTAGGGACGTCGTGCGAGAAACCAAACAAACCCTAATTCCCTATTCCTCTATTCGGCTTTAACTCCTTGCCTTCACCCGTCGCCGTAGTTAATTCCTTCGCCCGTTCGCCGTTCCCCTATCCAGAATCCCAAATCCCTCCCACTCGGTGCTAGCCAAGCCTTCTTCGCTTCCGAGTTCCTGCCCTATATATGGAGAAGAGGAAGACCATGTCCGGTTGCGGCGGACACTACCAAAAAACAAGCGTATAGTGACGGAAAACTAGTGACGGCCCGTTATCAGTCACTATTTGTGATGGAGTAGTGACAGACAGAAATTTGGTCACCGTGGTGTGAACTTAGTGACAGATTAGTGACAGACCGGTCACAGAATATACGGATAGGATCATAGGATGGACGCCAAAACTTAGTGACCACTGTAGTGACGGGATATCTGTCGCAAAATTGGTAACCAAAATTGCAACCAGACAGTGACAAATTCAGTCGTCACAAAAATCGTAACCCAAGTATTTATAAATTTTTAAAAGATTATTTTTGGCAGTGACGGATTATTGATAGAAATTTCCATCACTAAATTTAATTTCTAATTCCAAAAATATTAAAAATATTATTTTTAAAAAATTATAAATTAAAAAAAAAATAAAAAAAGAAAAATTTAGAATGAAACTAAGTGTGCCCCGCCCAAATCCCCCCAGTCCGGCGCCAACACGAAAGCAAGGAACGGTAAATTCTAATCCTCCAGCCCTGCAGCCGCCCCTCAACCCGCGCACACCCCCCACCCCCCTCCTCCACCCCCCCCCCCCCCCCCAGCGATCCCTAACCCCTCCTCCTCCTCCTCCCTAACCCAAATCCAACAAATCCCTAACCGGAAGGCCGTCCACGGCAGGGATGACCCCTCCCCCTCCTCCTCCTCCTCCCTAACCCCTCCTCTCTCCTTTGCGTTAACTCCAAAACCCTAGCTTCCCCAATCCCTCTCCTCTCGAAACCCTAGCTCCCATGGCGGCCCTCCTATCCTCCCAGTGCCAGTGCCGCTTCTCCGCTGCCGCCCTGAGATCCTCCGTCTCGGCCAGGCGGAGCTGCTTCGATGGCCACCAGAGACCCCTCTGGTTCCGCCGCCTAGGGTTCTGCTGCTCTTCTTCTTCATCGAGGTTTCGCAAACTCGATTCCGGATGGGGAGAGGTACCGGTTGGTCCAGTTCTCTTCCAACGTAGGCAAATTTCTCCTCTCTCTCTCTCTCTCTTAATTTCTGTTACATCATAATTTCCTCATTGTAAAGATTCTTGAGTCACAAAGAGATGCTTTCTTCAAGTAGGTAGTGTAATATTGAAATAAAGAAAAAATTTCTCATATGTTGGATAATTAATGCTATTTGTTTCCTCACAGGAGGAAATGGGATTACATTTTTATAATCGTATCATATGTTCTGTGAAAATCACCTTTTGAATAGTTCCATTCGGTAAGAAGGCTGAGATTCTTGGATCACTTCACATGATTTTCTTCTCCACTATGTAATAAGAAGGCTGAATATGTATGCTGAGGAGATATTAGTTTTCTCAGGCTCAAAGTTACTTAAGCTGGCAAGTTCGATATGAAAAAAATAGATCTATGTACCATATATCCAACATATGATGATTCTTTTCTGGGTTAGGCTTTTCCCACTGGTAAAGTGCCTGAACTGCATAAATTCAAGCAATATTTTTGGAGGTTTCTTAAACAATCTCATGGCTTGGGAGTGTAATACCAGGTTTCATTTCCAATACTATTTCTAAAATGTTAGGATTATCGCTTGCCAGTTGCCACATGGCTGAGCATGAACCACTGAACCAATGTTGCTTGTCTCATTACCCAGGCTTCTCTTGTAAGAGGTCTCTAGTCTCACTGGCCAGAATTTGTTAAAAAGATTCTGTAATCAATGTCATGCAATTGTTTGTTTGTATCCAGTGCAGTGACTTTGTTTCTGGTGCAGTATTTATTTAACACTTTGTGTTATATGTGAAAACATTTCTGGTTATTTTATTTAAATATAATTGCTCATGCTGAGTTTATTCCACATATCAACTATGAGAAAGGTTTAGTAGCTAGATCTTGATGGAATTGGAAATTGCTTCAACTATAATTATACTTGCTCATGCAGCGTTTATTCCACATTGTGATCATGAAAGGGATTGGTAGCTTGATCTGATGATGGATGGAAATTGCTTCAACTATAATAAATGGCCATGGAAGAATTTGTTTGGCAGAGCCCTAGCATCTGGGATGTATGTTAGTCTGACTCTTTCTGTGGCCATTGCTTTGGAGCTTTAATTTCTGCTGCTTAAAAACTCATCTGATTTGAGAGATCCATGCTGCGATTTGTGTTTACCAAAATGACAGCAGTTTGTGCAGTTGAAATAACCATTTTCTAGCTCTTCCATATTTTGAATTCAATCAGTTCACAGATATGGTTCCTCCCTGCTCTTAGTGGAGATGAATGCGGTCAACTGGTGCAGTGAGGAGGGCTGTAGCACAAGTAGCTCAATAAGATGAGAGTTGATGGGAGAACCCAGCTCTTTCAGAAATAATTCAAAGAAAATAATTTTACTTGGATGATGCAGATAAATTTTTGTATGCATGCCTGAATATATACAGCATTTCTGTTTATATGTACATTCTAAGTATTTTTCTGCTTTCTAGGTAGAGTACATTCTATTTGTCATATTTCACATGCAACCAGGCAGAGATAGCTAATCAGTGTTATCACTTACTTTGCCATTGAGGTTGGATTCAATTATTCTCTAGTTTGCATCGACTTGATCTAC
This sequence comes from Phoenix dactylifera, assembly GCF_009389715.1. Taxonomy (NCBI): domain Eukaryota; kingdom Viridiplantae; phylum Streptophyta; class Magnoliopsida; order Arecales; family Arecaceae; genus Phoenix; species Phoenix dactylifera. The sequence goes on along the minus strand of NC_052394.1, from coordinate 289,907 downwards.
CACCAGATCAACTACATCCAAAATCTGATCAGCAACAAGGTTTAGGCACACCTCCTATTCAATTTGACTGCAGCTCAGCAAACACAGTGCACTCTCCATATGTTAAAGCTGATTCGGAGCTTGAATACCATTGAAAATTTTGGTGTGTTGTTTATAGGTAGTATATTTCCTTTTAGATAAAATCTTGATTTTACTATTTGCATGAATAATACATTACTAAAGCTCTTTCTATCATTACATATTTGATAACTGAGGTCCTCTATGTGTCTTAAAGTTACAGATGCTGGATTATTGTTTTAGGTGAAAATTCAATTTAGCTCATTAGTTTTATAAGATCTATTGATCGTCAACTTAGTGCATGCTTATAAATCTGCAACACAACTGCATAATGCGATGGAAAAAGTTTGCCTGAAGCTTTATGAAGTTCCCTTGAATCTTAAGGCACATGTCCTCAATTTTCATGTACTCATGCCCAACCAAAAGGGGAAAAAAGTGATCAGATTATTTTCCATTGCATGTCTTTGGTTGGGAATGTTGTGTTCTATCCAATCTTCAGCTCAAAGAAAATTATTGCCTTTTCAAACTATGCCCTGCAGTTGAAGCCTTTATAACCTGAGTATTATCCCCTTTATATTGTTGTTTCAAGGCCTGACAGTGATATTGCACATGTTGTCTGCTTTCTTGGTTTATTTGCTGTTGCAAATCTTCATTAAATCTGTAACCTTTCCTTCCTTACAAGTTTGGTGACAGAGTTCTTAAAGGAAGAATAGAAGCAAATTGCACATCTTACAAGTTTGGTGACAGAGTTCTTAAAGAAAAAGACTCAAACGCACAAGTCATCTATCCATCATGATGGGGCCATGTATTCAACTGGTGGTACAAATACTCGTTGGTATGTATTCTCATTTATATTACATAGGTTATTTAGAGATTTTGACCAAATTAAGCGAAATGTCATTGTGAATTTATACTTGAATTTTAGTTTATTATTTTTCACATGTGGTTATTGATTTTGTATTCTTCTTTGCTTTCTCAGATACATGGTGGAGTTATGAGCATGTGAAATTTAGTTTTTGGTACATAGATAGCTTTTGTTCAGATGATCATGGTGGAGTTGTCTACAAGCAGAATCTAGTTTTTGGTATAAGAATATTTTTGTCTACATGATGGTTGTTTGGATGAATAGCAAGATCAGATATTTTGGGATTTTTAATTTACATTTTGATGTATTTGGTGATGATTATCACCTTAACATATGGTATGGATGAAACATTGTGATGTATGGTATTAATAGATATGCTTGACTTTAGACTTATAGATGATGATATTTATAATGAATGATTATGGATTCTCCAACATTGTGTATACTTCTATTTGGATGAGCAAATGTATTATGCAATATGGATATTGGATAGGCTGTGTTGGTTGTACAGGATTTGGAACGAGCCCAAAAATAAATATTAAGCATATAATTTGAATTGTTAATTAAATACAGGTTAATACTTTCTGCCACCAAAAAATGTTTGTTGCCAATGCATTCCAATATATTCTGCGACCAAACTATTGATGGGGGAAGATAGACATTCAGTGACCATTTTTTTTGGTAGCGGAAGACAAACATTCCACGACCAACTATTTGGTCGGCGTTGAAATTAGCGACAATAGATTCGGTCGCTGAAAATTTTCTTCGGCAACCAAACGTTGGTCGTTGTTGGTGTACCTTAGGTGACCACACAATATTGGTCGCCAAAACCTTTCAGTGACTAGGGTTCGGCGACGAAGGGTATGCTAGTCGCGAAAAGGTTTCGGCGACCAAATATGATTATTCGGCGACTAGAATCTTAGTCGCTGAATATGTATTTTCTTGTAGTGAGTAGGGGCATTATGTGAAATTGACTCCATCTAATTAATAAAAGTCCCATCCCTCCATCTCCCCTTCAAGCAAGTACCCAAGCAGCAACCGCAACATCACAGCACAGCAGCCATTCAACCCCCTCCCTCCTTCTCTCTCTACCACCCAAGAGGGGAGAAGAAACCGAGAGGAAAAATTAAAAGAATCTCCACCCTCCAAGAAGTCCATTTCCAATCCCCCTTTCTTCCTGATGGCCCAGCTGGATCAAGAGTAATGTGAGGGAAGGAAAACCAAGACCAAAACCAAACAAGAGAAGGGATGAAAGATAAGAGTGGCTTCAGGCGTGTATCAAGCCAACCAAATCCCTCCTCTCTCTCTCTCTCTCTCTCTCCATCCAAAACAAAACTACCGTCCCCAGCTTCCTAAATTTCCTCTCTGCAGGCCAAAAAACTCTCCACCTCCCTTCCATCAAGGGGGAAGACTCGTAGCCAGCTCCTATTCCCGTTTTATATGGAGCCTTTGCTTCCTTTTGGTCACGGTCAGACCCTTCCTCCCTCCCTCTCTCTCTCTTCACCTCTCGGGGGCCTTTCATTGGCCCGGGGCCTTAGGCGACCGCCTCGGTCGCCTAAGGCTCGGGCCGGCCCTAGATATAGAGAAGGTTAGATGCATGCAGTCAACTTTGCATGCGGAGAAGTTGTTTCCATATTTTAAATCCATGACCTCTAAATTAAAATAAAACAAGTTTATAGTTGCACCAATACTCACTCTTTTACCAATGCTATTCACCTAGCTTTAAGTATGAAGCATGGATTCTTTCTTTCTTCTTTTTTTTTTTTGTGATGAGGAGCTTTCAACTACCTAACTCATAAGCAAACCATTCAAATTGGTTCAGGCTTTGCTTTGGAATAGTAAAAGCCATAAATATATAGTCTTGCGTCCTCTTCTGTATCTATGTACCATCCAATTTTATATGTAACTGTTTTAAATATTGATGATTGTTTCTGATAAAAGAATATGGAACTGGTACCACAAAAACAGCAACAAGAAGAATATATTCACATGCAAGGATGCTAAGATATGAAAATTATTGAGCTTCCTTTAATGCACATATATATTGCATTGCTTAGTGGAAGATTTTCATCGGCTTCCTAATATACTATCTTGTGGAAACATTATAGAGTACCGACTGAGAGGTAACTTTTAAGAAAACCATTACAAGAAGAAACCCATCTTTTCTTTCTTTCCTCCTTTCTTCCCTTCTTCTTCTTTTTGCCATTTTTGACTCGTCAAATGAGATATAAGATGTTGATTTATCTATATCGGATCTTGCATTTGCAATATTTTGGTAAACTATTTTTTGCCCCAAACTTAATGCTCAGTTTTAGAGAACATGCAAAGAATGGGCATCTCAAACAACTTTGGTTTCCATTTGTTTTTTCCATATAATTTTGTACTTTCATTTTTGAGTTTGTATTACCATCTTTGTATGTAACTAGCATAGGACTGTGCAATGCACAGAGTTTTTTTTTTAACTATTTATGAAAGGCAATACAATAATATAATAAATTATAATTAATAGAAGATTTTAATAGCTCAAAATTTATTTCACAATAAGCAATAAACTTTAATTCTTTGGTCGATTAGAACCTTTTAATATCAATACTGATATCGTTGGTATGCAAGGTATAATTTTATTTTTTTAATTACTTTTGAAATATAATATAATAATATAATAAATTATAGCAAATAAAAAAATAGAATATATAAATTTTTATTGTATATTAAAAACTAAATTTTGATGATAATTACACATATTAACATCAATATTATTAATATCAGCGGCCGAGGTTTTTATTTTATTTATATATATATATATATATATATATATATATATATATATATATATATATATATATATATATATATATATATATATATATAGTAGGAGAGAAAAAGATTTGTATGATACATCCATTGAAAACTTGCTACCCTCGCTGGTCGCACACAGATTTGGACACAGCAAAGCAAAAGGTTAGGTGGGTACCGTAGTTAAAACTTGCCACTCTCGCAAACCACCGGTCTTGGTTGTATCTGGCCGTGGTTAGGATCAATTCAATGGTCCTGGCCGGCCGGGAGGAGCGATGGGTCCGGGGTGGCAAGTTATGAGCATGATGCGTCCAAATCGGAGGGCAATTTGGGAAACATGTAAAATAATCGAATCTCCGGGCCGGGGAGGCAAAGGGAAATCGATTTCAGTTGAAAAACCCCGCCCCAGGAGGATCCCATCTCCCTTCCGTATATATATGGGGGGCTTCCCCCTCCCCCCTCCCCCCTGGACGGCAGCCTGTTCGGCCGGGACGCGTGGTCTCTGTTCGCGCTCCGCCTGCACACACACACACACACACTCTCTCTCTCTCCCACTCTCCTCTCCACCGTCTTCCTGTCCTCCTCCTCCTCCTCCTCCTCCTCTCCCTAATAAATCTTGCTCTCGTTTTCTCTCTCATCAGTCTTCGGGGTTCTGATCGCTCGCGTCGCATCGCCGCCCGCCACCTCCCCTTCCATCCATGGCCATGGCGTCTCTTCTCGAATCCGGCTGGACGGTACTCTCTCTCTATGCTCATCTCGCTCGCATTCTTTGAAGCGCCGTCTCTCAGCTCCAGTGGCTTTGTTTATTTGCTCTTCTCTGCGATCGGATCATCGCTTGTCGTTCTTTTCTTGCTTTTCGCTAAAAAGTTCCTGCGATCTATCTGCTCTTGATATTTTTGTGTTTTCTTGAGGGGATCCTTCTTGGGCTTCCTTGGATGGTCGGCTGTTTTGATTTTGACTTTTGGGATCGTCGTTAGGGTTTTGGAGATGTTTTTGATCGGATTTGGTGCGATTCTTGATGTTACTTTGGCTCTTCTTTCGGTGGATGGTTTTATTAGAGGTCGGAGTTTTTCTCCTTTTTTTTCTTTTTTGTTTTTTTTGGGTTTTGGTTGGTTGGCTTTTTTTTTGGGGGGGGGGCTGGTGTCGAAGGTAAATCGGGTAAACGAATCAGTATTTACTGGCACTGCCCAAACGGTGGCAAATATAAAAGATCATGGTCCTCACCAAGCTGCTGAACGGGAGGCGATATAGTATTCCATCAATTCCGAGTCCAGATTTTCATGTATTTCGAGAAATTTCCAAAAGAAAATAGTCATACTACGGTTGATCACTGGTTATTGATTTGGCACCTTCTAACGTCTCATTCTCATATTATATACATCTGTTTGTTCGTAATGGGCCATGACCTACTTGCTCATAACTCTGTAATGAAATCAGCCAATCCATTAATTCTGTCTTCCCATCTTCAGGGGTCTAGTAGTGATATTGTCTAATTTTGGAAAACATGTCGATGATGTTTGGGATGGCTTCATTTACACGAGTCACAAGCACTGTCATTAGAGCTAAGCCATAATTTTTTGACCGAACAAGATTAATAAAAACACTCTTGTTTCTTTCCCTTGACATAAATTAAGGAGAATAATTCTTTATTTGATTTGCATTGGAACTTTTCTGTACAGTCAGTTTGTGCCAGCAATGTTTGACTTGAAATTGCATGCTCATGAAAACAATGATGAAAATCACATGTGCTGGTGCAAAGTCGCCTAGAAATTGCTATGTTGCTGTTTTCAAAAATTTTAGAATAGTGCTGTAAAAGAAAAATCTAATAAAAGAAAATCAAAAGATTGAAAAGATTTTGTCTGGATTGAGGCGGCTGATGCATATTGCCTTAAGAACGTGATTCGCTCCCTACATGCGGGCCTGCGGCGATCTAGTCCCTAAGGTATAACAACCTAGCTCAGTCCGATCCTTCTTTAACGAGCATGATCTCTGGAAGGTTTGATCTGAATGACTCCTTTAGATGCTCAAAAAGAAAGATTGCGAAAAAGAAAAACAGTAAATGGAAAAGAGAGTGACAGAGTGAAAACAGTAAATGGAAAAGAGAGTGATGGAGTCTGTATCTTAGATTGGGAGAAGAGAAGAGTCTCTCAGGAGATAGACACCAGTGAGTGCATGTGATGCATTTGATATATCCTAGGGTGCTGAACCCAGAGTCAAGATGATGTTTCAGAAACACCATAACCCCTCGAAAATCAACGTAGAGAAGTGTCTGGCAAAAAAGGTATGCGGATCGCGTATGCAATGCGCCCGCACCTTGCTATGGGCACGGCACGTGCGCACGTGTGTTCACCAACCCACTTTCTATTTAAGCAAGAAGACTTGCTTTCAAATATCCGATGTGGGACTAAAAAAGAAAAGTGCTTTAAAATATTTAAACCAACTAAAATTTAGGGGATAAGGTTGGTTCATGTTTTTTAAATTTAAATCTTTTTCAAATTAAAACTCCAACAACATGGACAAGCACGTCCTTAGTATCAATGATATTTAAACAATGTCATCTTTCATATAATCAAATGATCTAACTTGCTGTGTTTATTGGTAATAGCTGTTAGAATGATGGGCTTTCATGATGTTGATGTCATGTTGGTATTTGTTTTTTTGTCCTGAGGTGTTTGCCTAGTTCAATTTCCAAATAACGAGACATGCCCCTACCAAGTACTATGCTTTTCAGACTGCTTTGGAAGAAGGACGTGTTAAGAGTTTGTGTTTTGGCTATGGGAAGATGAGGCTTTTTAAAAAAAAACAAAAAATGTCTTTGAGTGCTTTTTTCTCCTCCTTTTTGAAATGAAGTCCTTTTTTCATCAAAAAAAGAAAGAAGAAATGAAGTCCTTTTATTTTTTGCTCATTTCATCTGCTTTATCCCTTGTATCTAAGCCTCTTGCATATTTTTATACATCGTACATGGGAATTTTACATGTATATGGTAATCAAAAGCTGTGCCATAATTTTTCTCTGTACAAAAATGTGTTGCTTATACTAATGTTGATATTGATAAATATTAAGGCTTTTATATTTTAAAAGAAACATAACATGATGCATCTAAATAATTGCTTATATTAACGTGGTTGTATATTGTTCCCAATGGCTTCCATGACTGTTGAAATACTTGCGATATTTAATTCTAATGCTTATTTACCAATTACCATGTTTATCATTAATTTTGAATATACGATTGCTACTAATATGTATGCTAAAACTGTTATGATTCATTTACTAACATTAACAATAATTCCAAATTGTTATTATAGGAAAAATGCCCTACAAAAGTTTCTTGGTTAACAAGAAATACCAAGGGAATCATTTTGGTCCATGGGGCCCAGTCTAGGTACTTCCTGAGTTCTATGGTGCCAAAAAGCCAACGGTGCAAGCACCACTATTCGTAGGGACCTAGGTACCTGAGCAAGTGCCAGTGGTAACCACGAAATTGACATTGATAGCATAGTCACGTTTCTAATTTCTTGATAGCACATAGACAGCATTGTTACCCCATGGCCTACTTGCATTACGTTAGTGATTCTTATGCAGATTTTCCGAGGTATTTGTGTTAATAATTCAGTAAATTAGTCTACCTGGTTTGAATGACAACAACATGATCTCCTTTTTCCTAGTTGTCTGTAATTTGCATCTGCACTCTTTTCTTGTCACTATTTATTTGAGTGCTTTTAAGACATTAATATGTTGGACAAGTAGCTTTTGCATCAAGTTGCAAAATGCACATCTTTTCTCCATATACTAGCTTGCACATTCAACTTTCAACTACTGGTAGTAGATCCACATGTTTCCAGCAAATTTATAAAGAATCTTGGTGTTTGCGCAAGTTCCTTTTTGCAAGTTCTTGATTGGATGCCAACTGTTATTCACATGGTTAGTTTCTTATCGATCTTTATTTGGTTCTGCAGTATCTGATCACTCATTTCAGTGAATTTCAATTGTCTATCCTGGGCACGTTCATAATACATGAAAGTGTTTTCTTCCTGTCTGGGCTTCCATCAGTATGCTTTGAGAGGGCAGGCCTTTTCAGCAAATACAAAATTCAGGTTTGCTGAGAAATTCCCAGCTTATGTTATTAACTTTTGGTCTGTAAAGTTCAGGATCTCTTCCCCATTCATGTGCACTTGAATTTTGTTCTATCCTATGCTGCAATAGCTAAATCATTATGATGTTATCGTTCCATACAACGGGATAATTATTTCCTCAGGAGAATTGTCTGAACTACAAATTGAAGCACAATTTTTTTCTTGTTTGCTTAGCTTTGTCTTACATTTTGGCTGGTTGTGTTATAAGTTTCAGTATATTGCAACTTTTCTTCTATTTATATTTATTGGAATCACCACTTCTGATAAAGTTCTAGATTCCTTGGAAAGGAGGGGAAACCCCTTAATCAGATTGCAATGCATCTTTTCCATCTTCTTCAGTTCTTGATTTTGAAAATGGAATAATTGTAATTGTTGGCACTGGACCTTTTTTTTTATGGGTACAAATTGATTTCCTGAGTGTCTTCTTTTTCCCCTTTTGTTTCCTTATAGGTCAACTAGATTCTTATCCGTCCATCAGTTGGTTCTACCTTATGTTGCATCTTATCTGTAGTGTTCATCATGCTAGAGTCAATGAGATATTCTACTTCGAGTTTCAACTTGTATATATAGACCAGGAGTTACTTTCACCTATTACCTAAAACATATTATAAACCTGCTGTCTTTTTTAGGAAGTGCAAAATATTTGGCTTTGAGACCTGAAGACTATTTAAAGATGTGTGTGGTTCACACTGGTGGAGATCTCACTATTACAAGCTATCAGATAAATAGAGATCATATACAAGCTATTACTTAGAGATCTCCAAGAAACCCCCCAAACCATGGCCCCCCTTGCCCCCACCCCCCGAAAGTGGAAAAAAAAAATAATGACATTTTGGATACAATCATATGCAAGCTATTGCCTAGAGATCTTGCTGAGAGTTTTTTTTTCATAAAATTCGAAATAGATTTGCCTTTTCTGTTTGGACTATCTGAAATCAGAATTAAGTTGCCCTTTTAATCTGGATTCTCTAAAATCTCAGCCATCAATAAATCATGATTACTGTTATTCCACATCGAAATAAGATTCCACTCTAATCCAGATATTAAGGATTCTGTTACCTAGACAGTAGGTGGTAATTGCTAAGCAATCCCATCAAAATATTGCTCCTATTCCCCCACCCCCAGGGTATGAAGGAATGGATGTGGTGATGCTACAGTAACAGTCCTTATTTCTTTTCCACCTCCCATCTTTGGTTTTCTCCCTCATACATGTCCTCTCACTCTCATTCTCATCCTATTTTTCTTGTGCTAGTATAAGAATGATATCATTTGGTCAATATTTCTTCAAATTATTTTGATGTGTGGTAACTTATTCTCTTTTTTGTTTTGAAAATATTCTTTGTTTTCATCAAAACTAAGACTAGCAATATGAGACTATAGATTGCATCATCAAACTTGCAATCTTGCATGCAATTTATGCATTTGTGGTATTGAAGCTGGGTTAATTAACAATATATATATATATATATATATATATATATATATATATATATATTTATTTAAACAAATTGTCCTCTCAAAAAGAGAATGGTGATTAGCTAAATCATTTACTTGATACAGGATGCATGCTTTCATGTTAATGAACTCATCTAATTGTTAGGCTTCATGTAGGAAAAGTCAATCTCGAAAAATATGCCCAATTGGTATATGCTTAATTTGTAAGAGACATAATATGTATTTTCTAACATTGTATTTCAAAATATTTGATAAAACTTAGATAAATTATTGCTTCTCTTCCAAAATCCTGGTTCCGCCACTGGTGGTTGATGAGAGAGATCTTTATTTGGCTTCCCAAATTACTAACTGTTATCCCGATTAATTCTTTATTCCTATTCTTCCACCTTTTGGACTGATTGTTGCAAATTTTCTTTTAATAATTTTTAACCAAAAATTACAGATGATGTATCAAAGAGGAAATGTGACATATAGAAGCAGAAAAAGAATGGCAGATACTGGAATGGTGATTGAAGAAAGAAAAACAAAGAGGCTGTCGGACATTTGATTAAATATCTCTCTTAAGAAGGATATTATATAAATTACCTCCTGAATGTTGGCCTCCACAGGCTATCTTCTTTTTTACCTCTTCACATGACACTGGTCATGTGGTATCACAGTTCGACTAATTGTTGACGATATAACCATTGTTGGTGGTGATGACTCCATTGCCTCTTGAAGCAGCATCTTTGACAATCATTGCAATTTATAGAGCTTCCTTCATCATTTTGCATGTCTCCTAAAATTGCACTTTCTCCTTAATGGCATCTGTTTTTGGTATAACATAAATTTGACTCTTGTAATGGATGCATATTTAATTTCTCTATTGATGAAACTATGATGGAACTTTGTTTGAAGTTTTGTTCCGTAAAAATGATGATTTCACTAATACATTACTTGGTATAGGCTGGTGGGTTGTCTTGACTTATTTTATGCACCTTACTTTTAGTGCTATGCATTCTTTCATGTCTTCTTATGTGTTTTCATTGGAAAATCAAATTTTCTTCGAAACTGACCCACAGTTCCTGTACTATCTTGTGCACTTTCTTTGAAACTTCAATCATCAATTAGAGTAACAAGTAGCAAGAAACTGTTTTCCTCTCTTTCCTCTTATGCTTTTCGAATGGAACATCAAATTTTCATCCGACATTGATCCATGGTTCCAGTACTAGCTTTTGCACCTTGTTGGGAACTTCAATCATCGATTGGTGTAACAAATAGCAAGATACTGTTTCCCTCTCTGATCCTGAGATTCGGTTTTCTGTTGTTTTTATTGTCTCAAAGGCTGTTTTCCCTCCATACCTTTTCTCTGACAGGGGCTTCACATTTGCCACTCCTATTTCTTTATGTTGAGATAACCAGGGTGCTATTTATAATGTAATAACCTGGTTTTACAATAACAAGCAAAAACTTGTTTTCAGGTTAATTTACTTTATCCAAAAACCAACTTATATGGATGATCTCTTGTCCTTCAATATCTGACAGCATTATACTAAGGGTATTATTCTTGTATTCTACCATGAAAATGTATAAGCATTCATGCTTGGTCATGAACGAGTTAGCAGGTTGCATGTTCCTACTGATTAGATGAACTTTCTTTAACCATGTTGATGTTAAATAGGACTGCTAATAAAATGTTGAAATCTGATTTTAAGTGCTCAGTTATGAAATCCATTTCGTAATGCATCTAGCAGTCTCTGGCCCAAAAATTGTGCAATTAGCTGAAGTCTTTTGAACCTTATAGCAGTCGTTAAGTGACTTGGCATACTTATCTTCCATCTGCTTTTGCATTTTTTTCTTGCTCTGTAACACAGAATTCTTGCTTGCACATTAGTTGATGTCGTTTTGGGGAATAAGTTTGTAGTTGTCCCTATATTAGCTGATCTGACATGCATTCCTCCCCACATTCCATCATAAGTCATGGTTTTAGCATTCACCATTTACACCTTTTTCCTATGAATTCTTTTTGGTTTTATATCTCAATGACCAGACTTTATCTTTGCAGAGAAAGAGTAACACTCCAGATGTACATGGAAAATGTATTATGCGCCTAATCTTCTACCATGTCTTTGTGAATTTACCAGTTATGATCGTTTCCTATCCTGCCTTCAGATACATGGGCCTGAGACGCAGTCTTCCATTACCGCCCTGGTATTAACAGGTTTCCTCTGATATGATGCTCTAGAATCAATCATTCTCCTAGCCAAGCTTCACCTTTTCAAAAATGCCCATGCAATTTTTAGCAGAATCAAAACCCACACTTTGCTGTGCACCTGAAAACATTTGAAGAAGCTAGTGATGTCTCTGTTATATGGCCTGAAATGAATGAGGAAATAAAAAGATTAAGTGCAATCCAAATAGATGGGAGTTGCTTATTGGTTTCAGTTAAGGTTCATGTCATTTATGCTAATCCATGGTTGATTATGTTTTGCAGGAGCGTTGTTCTATCTCAAATACTTTTCTACTTTTTCCTGGAGGACTTTGTGTTCTATTGGGGACATAGAGTACTGCATACAAAATGGCTGTACAAGCATGTCCACAGTGTTCATCATGAGTGAGTAGCACTGCTTCCACAGTTTTTGTTTGCTCATTACTGCTCTCCTTATATGGTACATTGTGCAGACATGCTACACCATTTGGATTGACTTCTGAATATGCACATCCTGCTGAAATATTGTTTCTTGGATTCGCAACCATTATCGGTCCTGCTCTCACTGGCCCTCATCTATTAACTCTGTGGCTATGGATGATATTGAGAGTCTTGGAGACAGTTGAGGTTCATAGTGGTTACCACTTCCCATGGAGCCCTGCAAATTTCCTGCCATTGTATGGAGGGTGAGTTCCAACCTTTTTCCATTTTGATCTCGTAGGTGAGGGTTGTGTGGTTTTCATCACCTGAAACCTGGTTGGCTGATGTTATAGTGCGGAATTTCATGACTATCATCACCGTGTGCTCTACACCAAGTCTGGAAATTACTCATCAACTTTCATCTATATGGACTGGTGAGTATGTATTTTGTGCATGTGCATAATGAAACAGTTAGGTAGCAATTTCCTTAGACATAGTCATGACAACTTGCATTTAGGCCGCCGCTTGAATTTGTGATAAATCACAAGGATGTTCTATGGGGAAAAATTGTCCTGTTATCAGCCCATGTCTTTAAAAGACTGAATGATATTTACTGCTTATAGCATGATCATTCTAATACATCGAAAGTTTTACCTGTTGTAAGGAATATTACCATTTCATGCTAACTGGTTTGAGCATCTTTGTCAAGATCCTATCTCTCAGCCTACTTCCTGTTTAGCCTGACTACTTTAGTACAAGTGATCAAAGATCAAGTTTTGAAATATGGCGTACTGTCAAAAATTATGAGCGGTTTAATTTTAGTAAGTTTGGTTGTTAAAAAAGGTTATTTTTGTTAGCATCCGGAAGATAAATTAGCACAAATAAATTATTTACATGTAAGCTCTAGTGTGTTGGATCCTTAAATTTGTTTACTGAATGAAGTGGGCCTTAAGAGTATCAATATGTTAGATTTCTCAAGTGTTGGGCATGAACAATTATAGAACGTCAGTCACACCATCTAATTTTGATATTTTTTGAGGCTAGTTACATGAGACATTAGGACTTTCCAATACACTATTAATGTACATATACTCTTAAAATCTTGTTATACGGTACATATATATATATATATATATATATATATATATATATATATATATATATATATATATATATATATATATATATATGTATATGTATATATATCTGCAAACAACAATAGAGGCTAACCAACCATGAATAACACAATAAACAAACAGTCGGATATGTTAATCTTCCCATGCAACATTGCCTAGAAGTGCACTCCGTAATAGCCTAACATTTTCTTGGCCATAAAAGTGCATCATGATTGATTCTCACATTAGCGTTTAATTTGGTGCATGTCCCATGCCTTGACTGATCTTTAAGGATACATCCTTGTGGGAACAACTCTTGGTGCATTTCAACAGAGTTTTATAGTTGCTGACTTTGGAACTGACCCTAATCATCAAGATCTAATGGTCATGGTTGTGGTTTTTTGTGACTGCTTGATTCAAGTAAGAAAACTAAAAGGCCACCAGAATCTAGCTTCAACAAATTTGATATCATTAAGCAAATTAATTCAATTATGGGAATTATAACATCATATAAACGTGGACTTTCTTTTCTTCATGTATATCTTTGTGCCATCTTTGCAGGTTCTTCTGTTAGAATGTATTCTTTCCTGATGCCAGGAAAAATTGGCAGTCCTAATTAACATATGCGCTCACACATGCAAAAATTTGCTGGCTTGTTTATATGAATTTTGCTGATTAATCATTTTCAGTTTTAATAGAGTGAGGACACCAATCTTGCTTGTACAAATTTTATATTCAGAAAACATGGTTCCCAGACTATGGGCATGTTCTATGAAAACTGACTTGTTTCAGCTGTTCTCTTCATCCCAAGACTAATCCATTGCATTGGGGCTTGAGAAGCTAGAAAGCATTTTAGATATGTTTTTCAGAGCTGGTATATGCGAGTAGTCTGGGTGCCTTATTTTTTAAAACTATCCTTTTGACCAATCCAACTTTTTGTCACTATCAGGTTGTTCGGAACTGATAAAGGTTATCGGAAGCTAAAAGCGCTTGAGGAGCAAGAAGGAAAACAATGTTAATTAGTGAGGCTTTCTCAAAAATATGCAATGAGGTGTATTCTTTCTAACATCCTGAACTGGTCTAAAAGCATCTCGGAAGTCTAATGTTGTGTCTGATGGTGCAATTGTGAGCAAGGATTATATGAACTTGAGGCGAACTATTTGGTGAGCTCTCTTGTGTCCGTACCGTAGTGTACTGATGAAGTGATGTAGCTGCTTTTTTCTTGATTAGAGAGCAGTGATTGAGTGACAGAAACATGTGTGCTTCCACCTTTTTGGCATACAACGATTCAGGCTCATTGAAGTTTAAAACATGAGCAGTGTTTGCTACCGGCAGTAAATCTTGTCGGCTGTCGCTTTATTTGTTGTATGCGTCCAACAAGCATTTGGGCTGGTGCTACGGGCAGGTGGCTCGGCTCTTGTTCTGGCCTCAGGCGACTGTATGTATGTATTAGAGCATGGGGAGTACATGCGAACATCAGTTGCGGAGGTTTGTTGTGAAGGTGTCCGGTCCTCTCCGGTTTGGTATCGAAGCGGAGAGGCCAAGTTGGGACCTACACGGTACACTGCTTTATGTACCGTATAGGGTTTATATAATCATGACTGTCCTGCCGGACATGGACAGCCGTGATGTGATCAACCAGATCCCCAGTTCAATACCGAACTGAAGAGGATCCCAACTGCTTATGAAGAGTGCTTGATGGATACTACAGTAAAATTATTAGTTGGGGGAAGATGAGTTGGCGATAGAACTAGGGAGCTTGAGGAGCCATCAGCTGCTTTTCCAGCACGAGATTTAGATAATGATGCTCCATCCCCAGCTGTGAGGTGGCCTACTCTTGCGTAGCTTCGGCATTTTCACTTTGTTTAGCTGTTGGCTAGGCGGGGATTAGAAATGTTGGTGCCACGAACGCTTGTGGAGGCCAGCCCTGCTGCATGTCAATCTGTTATGTTCAGTCGTGGTAAAATGGGTCAAAAGCGCGCTAGGTGTCGAACATTTCTATGGCATTATCGAGTAGTTCTAATCCATGATTGCAGACAGGCCAACGCATCCAAGTCAGGGTGCAGGTTTGGCCTGTTCCCAGCACATTTCGATGGCTTATGGCATATCTATCCAGACCGAGGCAGATTGGTTGTGGCTATATTGTCTCGTATGATATTACCATAGATGGTAGAATTTTTATCCATAGAGTTTTGAAAAATAAAACTTTCACTAATAGAGTTTTTAATAATTTTTTTTTTAACTATTTGTTAACTATATTTTCGAAGTGCTGTAAAAGTTTAAAACATCTATTTGGTAGCTAAATTGATTTTTTTTAGTATCAAAAAATATCCAACTACGAGAACAATTTAGCTATCATTAGTTGGGAGCAGGAGAAGAGACCGTTCCCAGCAATTCCTCCATCAACCGACATAATCTGTCCGGTGATTTATGAAGCAGCAGGCAAAGGAATGCCTCCAAAGGTGAAATATCCCCTGGCTCTGCAATTCGTTCAGGAGGCGTTCGACACTGTCGGATGCCTATGCATTTCCCTCATAAATGATCTGCAAAGCTACGTTAAGAGATAAGATTAGAGCATATATATTGCATCGGCCACTCCATTACACACAGGAAAACACGAAAGGCTCATATTAAACCAGCCTAAGAACCTGCTGGGAGCTATTTAATACTGTTAAAATTTGCTGCACGTCCGTCACACACAGTTGTAACCTTATCGAGAAAGGAAACATAATAAAGAAGACGGCCAGAGCATCCACGGAGGAGACTTGGTGTTATCTGATAGTCCCTAGAAAAAAAAACCATTTACAGACATTCCTCCATCAGCGATGATGACCTGCCCGTTTATGTAAGAAGCAGCGGGTAGGCAAAGAAATGCTACCAAAGATGATACTTCCTCTGGCTCTCCCACTCGCCCAAGAGGGGTTCGATGCACAAACCTTTCCATAAATTCCTCATCTTTGATCACCTGGGAAGAATCACGAAACATATAAACAAACATGTTGAGCAAGAAGCTTATAACGTTTGCAACAGTATAAGAATATAAAATAAGAGCTCGCAAAAGCAATTGCACTTGCGGCAATTTTATCACATGCATAAACCCACAGGTACAAGAAAATTCTATGATTTACCATGAAGCAGTGTGAAATCATGTAAATTTATCATGTTATGGTAAAAGAGGGGAGCACCCTTCTGCTCACCAAAATCAAACAAGATCCTGGATATCATGTGGATGCATTTGACTCAAGGCCGGCCTAACCCTTAGGCTGGCCCAAAGAAGGTCCACTGTGAGTTCACCTAAGGCCGGCCCACTGTAGGGAAGACCTTAAAGACAAAACGACCTTAGGCCGCTCCTGATTTGACTTGCACGGTATCAAGCAAAGTTGCAGAAAATCACAAAAGGTTCAGAACAAGAAATTCAAATATGGTCTAAAACATACTTCCTTCCGGAAGATGTAACCCCTTATGGATGAAGATCTGTGCTATGGTCAATAGTTGCAATGATGACCCATCTGCATCTCCTAACTCATACATGTACTGGTATGTCATATTCCCAAATTATATATACCATGTATTCGAAGCAGATGTAGCCATCAACACATAAGACAACTGAACACTGAATGGGAATACAAACCAGGCTTGGCGAACTGTCACAGCTAAAGATGCAGGAGAGGGACAAGAAAGAATATAAATAATAAAACAAAACCATGGCCTCTAATTTGAAAAAACAATGTAACAGTCCAGGCATGATTCATGACTGTATGTTAAATGAATCATGATGAGGTAACTATCTATAGATGCCCCTTAGGATACGACATAAGTTCTTAATACCAAAACTCATTTTGATTAGACTTAAATTAAGGTTGAGAGTGGTATTATCATGGTCATTTTAAGTCTGCAAACAAATAACATGGTCTAAGCAGTACTATAAAAGTGCAGCCCAATGCACGAGGCTCCCGCCATTGCATAGTCTGGGGAGAGTTGGATGTACACAGCTCTACCCCTGCATGTGGAAAAGCTGTTTTCGTGTTCCAAGTCCATGACCTTCAGATCATGATGGAGCAACCTTTCTTTTATGCCAAGGCTCAACCTCTTGTAATTAGCATTGTCTGATAAAATATTTATACATCTTTTTTGAGAGAAATCAAATATTTATATATTAAATGAACTGAAATGAGAGGAATAAACTGACAGAAAATAATTTATAGTATTCTAAAAAGTCACTTGCCCTTCTAACAAAAAGCCTCAAGTCTCAAACTCTTGAGTTCGAAACTTCTGTGATTGTCGACTTCCACATTTCCTCTTCAATTTAATCTAGGAGGATTCTTTGGTGATTCAACTAATGACAATTTCAAGAGTTATCATTGAATGTTCAAAGCTATTTGTGCATGACATATGGTAGCAATCACAATGAATCCAACAATGGTATCAAGAATCAGTTTCCACATTCCAAATCACATTAACAATTTCTACTATTTCTCAAATGACAGTACACTAAAATTTGAATCCTCGCAAACATTAAGCTACCGGTTTGAACAAGAAACTATGATAGTATCTAATATATAGTCGCTTGAAGTGAGAGCAGGGGCTGATTTGGGTGCATCAAAAATTGGTAGGAAATTGATGTGCCCAGGATGAACTATATATAAACAAACCTTCATGCAACAATGAAGTCGTATGATTGCATGATATGTAATATTAAAAAATGACAAAAAAAAAACTATGCTAAAAACCAATTTATACAACAATAACCCCAATAAATGATATTCACATGAAAACACTTTGAAGCATCCAACATTGCAATTACGCTAAGGCATGAAAAGTTTCAAAAGTGTAAATACCACCTAAGGCAGATGGATCTTACAATTACGCTCCAATAAATTTCACTTGAACAATCATAAATATTCCCATCAAACATACTCTCAACATTGCTTCCTTGATTTCACAATCTTTCGGTTGTACCCATTTCTCAAATACTTTTGGACAACATTGGAAATCCATTTTACCTAAGATAGTTCTGTCTGAATATTCATTAGCACATAAAATAAAAAAAGTCATAATTTTGCCCTTCCAAACCCGTCTTTCTAAACTTTCTAAATAATTAACTTATCTTGCATTAGTCATAGTATACTTGCAACTCCATATTTATCTCCTTATCGGATATCCAATTCTCTAGATGAGATTAATTTTTAGCCTCAGCTCTTGAGCAGGTTTAAGCTTCCAGCAATGTCTATCTAGATTCAACCAATATATCTAATATAGTTCACAATTACCCTTGTTCTTTAAGAATAGATCAATGGTCTCTCCATTCTACACTAGACCCTTTTTATTCACCAAGCTTACTTTCTTAAATAAGTTCCATATCTCCATATGTAGTCATTGCTGCCGATCAAGAGTTGCATGAGAAGAAATGGTGAGGTTGCTTAAGAAAAGCTGGGGAATGCCTATTTGATTTGATTTCCTATTTGATTGCCAATTCAAGGAAATTACATAAGCCTACTTTGATCATATAAATAAATGATCCAATTAAATGAAGTGCATTTTGACTTACTAGCTTCATCTACACTGAGGCTAGTGTATGTAAGAACATTACAAATTTTGGTTCATTGTTCTAAAGTTAAATCATCATTAACTTTTATCAGATATTTATCTAATCTGAAGATTCAAACCAGGTTGACTTGTGGCGACTCCAATTGTAATAGTGGACTGAGTGTGTGAAGCAAGAGGTGCTTCACAATTGCTATATCTAAAGAGAGGCTATATACAAAGACCATAGCCATGACCAACAAAACATATGCCAATCATTCAGTCTATAAATTAGAATCCAATGTGGTGGAAAAGAGCTCTCTTGGACAGAAAAATTATGTGAAGATTAGTTCATAGAATGCAAAAATACCCAGGTTTTGAAGAAACTACATAGCAAGCATAAATACAATAACCAGAGATAAACTTACATTTTCCACGAGTGAAGTCCTGATGTACCACGGTGCAACAGAGTTGGTTCGAATATTGTCTTTTGCCCACTCACATGCAAAATTCTTTGTCAATTGATTAATTGCCCCTGAAAGAAACAGACAGGAAAGGGGTAACTATAAGGTCAAACACCATAACTCTCCTGTTTTGCATAATGAAGGAAATGGTATGGCCATATTTTGCTATATATGATCTTACCTTTAGTCGCTGCATATATGGTTCCACTAGGTACAGCAACCACACCAGCAACAGAAGAGATGAAGACAATACTTCCCCTCCCTGATGCTTTTAGAAGGGGATGTGCAAGTTGGCACAAATGGAAAGCAGACTCAAGGTTGGTAGCCATAACGAATGAGTATTCCTCTGCAGTATATTCAATTGTCTTTTTCCTTATATTTGTTCCAACATTATTTATCTGAAAAATGTATATAAGAAAAAGAAGACATTATTAGACATATAAATAGAAAACAAATACCTGAAAGCACTAAAGCATTGGGGTTATTCACAAAATGCATGATCAGTATGGAAACTATTACTGCTATCGCATTAGGTTCAGAAACACTGATACTGAAAGTTTGTTTATCTGTTGCATCAGACAGGAAGAGCATATGTCCTCCCTCAATTCATCTATATGATAGAAATTAGTTAATGGAATTATAAGAATGAAAGAGCCAAACTAGCACAAATTTCATAAAAACAGTTGAAAAAAAGAAGCAATTAACACCAACGATGATGGAAGAAAGCAAATACAGAGGTCATCGTATACAATCGTTGCAGTGTGGAGTCAAATCCAGAATTCACAAGAATTCTATGAAGTGAAATAGCCATCCATGAAATGTAGGATATCCTTCCTCTCATTAAGAATATAATAATAGCCAACTCATCACATTAGACTAAAAAATAATTAAAAAAAATGGGATAATTTGTTGTAAATAACTGATTTATCTATGGAGGACAGAAGTACGAATAGACACTGTTAATATAAGCAGAATTAAAAACACCATACAGAGATCAGAGATGATTAAATCAACCATACAACATAATATAGTTAAAACATCTGCTGTACATTAATTGCATCAAGAAAGATGTATTTTAACTGAAACCAGGACCAAGTCTGGGACAAACAACTACATTAGGAAAATAACTTTTATGCCACAATCTTACTCATTTCGAATTTTTCTGGTTTAAAATTTCATGATCCTACAATATCCTATCCACAAGAGCAAGCATAAGTACCATATAGTGTTAAAACCAATTACTGGAACAACTATTAGCTCCCGCTTATCTCATTGCCCCTGGGCCTTGGGTTAGACTATATGTCAGAAAAAAGACTATACAGACACAAATTATGAACAGTTTGGAGGGAAATGTATCTCATCCATTGGTAAACCCCAACAGCTTGGAAATTAGGAGCGAAGCAAGCAGATGAGAAGAGAGGAGTCACTGCAGGGAATCTCCAGATAGCAGAATCTTTAAAAAATTGGGGACTTAATATTCAGCATTCCAGTTTCCATGGCATGAGGCATTTGGTTGTCACCCCAATCACTAAACCTTTTGTCTCACTCCTGCTACCTAACTTTTCACCTTCAATCTATATGGGTAATCTGGCAGTCAAGATATGTGGGCATCCAAGCAGGCTTGAACGTTGCAAAGGAAACATCAACAATCCTAGAATCTCTTATGGTCAAGACAAGTAAGTGGTCTTGCATGAAACAATTTTAAAATTTCAATATCAGATTCTATATGCCTGCTAAACTGTGATATCCAGGGTATGGATTCCAAATTTTGGGTGTTTAAAACGGTAAATTGTGGTGGGCAAAGAAGGCCCATATGAGGGACAATAGGACCAGCAAAACCAAAGTTCTAATAACATGAACTATCAATTAGACCAGCAGCATGATAATAGGGGAAAAAATCAAGAGTTTACTTGATGTAAAGTTGGACCTACCACGTTAAGTTAAGAAGAAGCCGATGCGATTACTGTTTGATGTTATGCAACATAGTAACTGTTCCATGTCTTGCAGTCATGAAGTGTGATAGTGTCCAATATGCCACCATAAGTAGTAACAAATGCAAACAGCCAAATTAAACATTACTTCCAAAGGTTTAGCTACCAAAACCTCAAACTTGCATAAGAACTTTTGAAGGTTTAGCTACCTAAAACTTCAACTACCAACCATACCAAGCTTCAAATAATGAAATTTCACCAGTATTTTGTTTTCCGACCTTTGGACACTTGGAAGTTGGGACAACTCCAAGTAGGACTAAGTTTGAGCCCATTGCGATGCTCCAAGTGGTTCGCCTAAACCACAGCCATCCAAATATAAAGCACTCAAACCAACCGAAAATAAGTCTGAATGATTTACCACTTGTATGTGTCAAGTAAAATTAACATGTGCCCTGGAACAATAGTATCTTGGGCACAGATGATGCAGAGCATTGTGTTCAACAATTGAAAGATCTATCGGTGTATGCCACCATTAACATTGAATTTCAGCAGCTTCAAAGATTGACCTGTTGATTCAATCAAAAAAAAAAAAAGAAGATTGACCTGTCGATCCAATTTGCTCCATTCTTGGATTCACTAAGAACTACACCAATTGGTTAGCTAAATATTCCAGAAAGCTACTCAATTAGCCTTGTGTTATAAGCCCTTGCATTTACTCCTTCTAGTCCCTTTTTGAAGCTCACGAAAAGAACTGAATGGAATGTGCAATCCAAACAGAGTGGGTCTTTCTTTATCTAAGTTCAGGAAGATCATCATAAGATGCTTTACAAACAGAGATCAAATTGTACCGCGCTTCATCCACATGAACCATTATTCATTCGGTCGAACATGTTTTTAAGCTATTGAAATTACTACTGAAACCGACCTCATTTCCGCAAGCAGCTCTCTGTCTGCGAAAACTTGGTCGAACACAAAGAACAACCCCTATATCGCCTCCAAGAACCACATTTCGGCCTTATTATCCAAAAGGGAACAGCACCAGCCCTAGTCCAGGTTTTTTTTAGATGGAAAAATGGAGGAAGTGAGAAACTTCCCGGAATCTTTATTAAGAACTAGTCCATGTTATACCAACAATTCGAGAATATTGCATTCTTGATCATGAATTCCCTCAGGCCATTATTTCTCAGTGGAAGTGTCGATTATTAAGAACAGATAGTAATTAGTAACCGTGCACAAAAAGAGAAAGATGAATGCAAACTAAAGAAATAGACAGGGCGAAGAAGAAGGTTACAAGAAAAGATGATCGAGAGAGAGAGAGAGAGAGGAGGTTGATGACCAGGATGTTGAGCTTGCCATCGAAAAGAGAGGAGACTTTGCGCATGAGGTCGTCGCGCTGGTCGGGGACGGAGAGGTCACAGACGGAGCCGGTGACGCGGAGCCCCTGAGCCTCCCATTTGTTCAAGCACTCGCTCAGCTCCCCTTCTTTCCGGGAGCACGTGTGCACCGTCGCCCCCAACCCGGCCAGTTCCTCCACCACCGCGTGCCTACCAAGACAACAACAAATATACAAGGACGAGATGAGGGAGGTAACGGGAGAAGGAAGAGAGGGAGGTGGAGAGAATAAAAAAGAAAAGAAAAGAGACCCGATTCCTCTGGTGCCGCCGGTAACGAGAGCCGTCATGCCCTGGAGAGACCATCGACCGGGTTTAGGGCCGCCGCTGCATCCCACCACCTCTCCCATCCCTCTCTTTCTCCCTCCCTCTCTTTCTCCCTCTCACGGGTCCTTTGCGGATTGAATCCGAGTGGTGCAAGTTGTGCGAGCACGGATAGCCAGCTGCCAAGCTAAACGGAGGGCTCTCGTAAGATCTCGCAATATCACATGTTTGGGAGCTATCAGAAGTAGTTGGAATTCCGCACATCGTGTCGAGATAACCTCTCCATGTCATATTACATCAGCGGAAGGGCTCCGGCAGCTGGCGACATTTGGAGTTTCCATCCTGCTCCGATAGTACTTTATACGATGTTCTTCATCCGAGAGCTTCCATTTTTGAGCTTGCTCCAGATCAATTTTAGTGGATCTGTTTCGAACGGAGGTACGCAAGGTGGCGTGGAATTTATTATCAGGATCCGAATGCCTGGTGGTAGCAGGAAGATATCAGCTATTCAATGTTTCGATTTCTGGTGCAGAGTTGAGGGCCGCATAGGCAGGTTTTCGACATGTCCGACTAAGTTTGCGGCTCACTCAGTCATCCTGGAGGACGACTCGGCCACAATTATCAAATGGATCCAGGAGGTCCGAGGGGTGTGGGTGACGACCACCCTCTGCTTCGTGACTCTGGGCTATGATGTGGGATAGAGTGGCCTTTCAGGCCAAGCATAACTTTCATGAAGCTAATGAGGCTACAAATTGGGTGGCCGCCTACGTGGCCAGTTATAAGGGTAGTACCATGTGGGCTGGGGATGAAGAGCTGCCTCGGGCACTCCAAAATATTCTATTTTCTGGTTTTATTGGATGTTTTCGTACTCGCCGAATATGAATTGTCTGTCCTACCCAAAAAAAAAAAAAAAAAAAAAAAAAAAACAGCCTCTCCATGTTGGAGTTGGACGGGAGGCCACGCGGCCCATGCCAGCATGCATGCATTCTCCATGTTGGTTCGAACCTCATCCCGAAGTTTTTACATTACATGGCAAATTCCCATGCGCTTTTGCTCGTCGGTTGCGACTCAATCCGGCCTAGAGTTGCTCCAAACAAGGGCACAAGCCTAGATTATAATGCAAATAAGATAGACGAAGTAATTGCTATCCCATCCAGATCCACGTTACATAGTCAAATGCATTCACGGGCGATCGATAAAGTTCCCATTTAAGCAGTCTAACAAATAGACGAACATAAAAGTTTATCCAACTAATCAAGTTTAAAGGTTTTACTCGGTAGTGATTGGCTCGACGGGACGTCAGCCCAATCAATCGAGGAGGCGTTGTAAATTTAATCATAATAGGAAACATGCATTCACATCAATCTATGTAAGAAAAATTAGCTTTTAAATGGACACGACCTCTTTTGCCAAATAAAAAGACAACACATTTTTTTTGGTAATATTATGCAGCTCTTGTAACGTGCAAGTGAATAATCTATTAATCAGACTGCAAGGAGGGATTGGTGCGACCTAAAGATTTGTTACTAAAGAAAAATGCTTGTTGATACATCTTAGAACCCAACATAGCCGATGCTTGTTGCCAATTTGGCTACATCTCGCTACCAACGGACCACCTGGAGCGAAGCGTTTCCTACCCAGCTTGCACAAATTTTTGATAGTGGAGTGTCTTTCTTGAGGTCCTAATGGGACTTTTGCTGCTATTAAAAAAAAAAGAAGCCAGGGACTGTTTAAATTCCAATTCCAGAGATATCCTTCTTTTGAATTTGACTAAACCAATGAACTCATATCCCTCCCCACCTGAGCTTACCATCGAAGCAGTCCAATTAGTTCTATCCCACTTTTGGGCCTTCCAGGCTGCGAGAATCCGTTGATTGTGGGCTTACCAAGGCACCAGTAATGGGCCTGATGGCTTTTCAATGCGCATGTTATGGATGCCCTAAAGTACTAGGTTTTTAAGGAGGGGATTTGCTTTTGCTCGATGGAGTGTTTGCTGATTGATCCTCCAAGAGAGATCTGCATGTCTCTTCTTATGAAAAAAGAAACTGAAATAAGTTTCGCTTGTTTCTTAACAGAAAACCTAATTTAAACAATGGAGAATACGTTACCACGGAGGGCGTTGTGTTTAATATGGAGTAGCTTGTTTCCCTCCTCGTTTGTGTCCGAGAAAGAGAGACTGAGAGCAGGGAATGATAGGCAAAGCCTAACGGTTGAATAAATTTGGTGACTAATGGTTGATTGCTTGTAAGCCCTTATTCTCCTTCATCCTCCAAAAAAAAATAAAATAGAGCCTACACCCAAAAAATTTAAAAAAAAAAAGAAAAAAGAAAAGAAAGCACATTTCTATGTAATTTCCTGTGCTTAAAATCGGGCAACCGAGAGGTCAAATCAAATAATCGCCTACGGCAGGACCAATCCGTGGCCTGGAGCTTTCGTTGCAAGGTCTGGGAGGCCTCAAATTTCTCGAGACCAACACTATGGCGCTTGATACTTCTACAGCTTCGACAAACTGACTTTTGGAATGTGAGTGGGATATTATCGAATCCAATAAAGCCTGGGCAAATTCTGGTTGTGGGCTCTAAATCTGAGTTGGAATTTCTGCAGCCTTGCCTTCTGAAACAGCCACGTCAAGGTGCGGTGCTCCTCTCCGGACGAATAAGCCAGCTGACCGAATACTTCCATGCACTTTTCGAGTTCTCTCCTCGGATAATTTCTTCCCTCTTTTTCCTTGGCGGCTTTCCTTTCCGCCATGCCTTATGAGCCTCTAAAGCACGTCATGTCATGTGGGGTCAGAGTGCGCGCAGAAGATGCTGGACCGGTGAAAAAAAGTAATCGTTTAAAGACCACCTACGAAGTATTTGATCTTATTTTCCATCGAACTCCGATAACAAGAAGCTTTTACGAGTGATATAACAGATGTTTTTGGTACGTAATTGATACTAGTCCATGTAGAATGCCCGCCGTTATCATCGACAATCTGTAGTTGTAACAAGATTGTGGGAAAGAGCCGTAAGAAATTCACACACATTCTACATTGCGAATAATAATGCAGATCGTGCATTAACTGCTCAATTACAGGACGAGCTATAATGTCCCACGACATGCTTTATAAATAGCAAAATCATTATCATGTCTTCGACATGCTTTAACTGCTTTTAATGCACCGTGAATTGAAGACACATAGCTCTACGGTCGGTTGATGAGTCTACTCGGACCAGCAACTCGATCGATGTTGAGGTTAGCAACACGGTCGACTATAGTGGCTGGTGGCTTGGTTCATGCCGAGGACGTCACTTCGGTTGATTGCCGAGGTCGGGCTGACGAATATATACTATATCAAACACTTATATTAAAATGCATTCAAATTCTTAGAAACTCCATTGGGACAATCAGGATTATTATTCGAGTCTTGCCTCGAATCATGATGAAAGACTCTTTTAGCATTAAAAGTTGGCTTTCTTGTTGTTATTCAAATATTTCCACACGTCATAGAGTGTATATCCTTCGAATGACAAAGACCTTCCGTTGTGACATATAAGGTGGTAAGTAAAATACGTCCCTTGATTGGTCAATATAATTCAGAAAAATGACAGGGACCTTTCATTAAACTGTTTCAGTTTTGTGCCACCAGAGTCCTGGACCTCATGCTGTCAAATCTACACCTCTCTTACCTTCATATATGCTAGAGTTGGACGAAGAATTACTTCTCCCAGTGCTGCTTCTCCTATGTTTTGGCCCACCTTCGATCACCATGTAATAGAACTTTGTTTTCTAATTGTTGTATATTCTCTTAGCAACCATTACAATTGATAAGACGAATAAAAAAATAAAAAATAAAAAAATAATAAGAGCGCATAATATTTATATGATTTGGTTTATTGATCTACATTCACGGGCGGAGACGGTGCAAATTTTTTACTATAAGAAGCAAGAAATTACAAAATACAAAATCTCCTCACAACCTTTATAGCTTCCAATAGATCCGTATCTCTAGAACACTGAATTATATTTTTTTTTCTTAGGATTATAAGATATATATATATATATATATATATACACGCACAGAGATAAGTCGATTTAGATTTGGACCAGTATCTTAAGTTGATTCAAACTCGAGGTGGTGTCTTAAGTCAATCTAGATGTGATCTCATAAACTCTTAAGACATGCTAAACAACAGTTTATATAACTTTATATTCTTTACATCACATCAATAAATGCCGGGTAGTTTCTATCTCTTTTTTAGTCAAAAAATATATGTATATAATTCATTAATAATAAACTTGGTAGCAGCTGCTATCGTTGCAGTCGCAATCGCTAACAAGTGGGCGATCCCATCAGCAGCTTAGTAGGGGGGAAGAACCTATTGTTGAACTTTCACGTGATAACGTGTCTTAGTTTGCATCGAGTGATCCAGGAAAATAAATCAAGTTTGCATCAACAATATTAGTGGGGGATTAACATACCAGAAGTAAACTTGCACTGTTAATTGAAACTATAAAGTTTTGTAGCCGTAGAAAAGGAAACGAGAAAAGAAGAATGTCACCGGCGGGGCCCAATTTTGTTATGGTGATGCATGTGAAGGCACAGAACTCATGCTCTTTATTTACTTTGTGCAAATTATGAACCTTCATAGCTCCAATATTTACTGTTTTCAACATATTCAGTAATGTTTAAGCCAAGAGAAACGGATTCTCTATTACCTGAATTAGATTTAGTGAAAAAGTCTGTATTTTTAAATGAAATGAGAAAATCTACTATTTGATTTCTACCGTTTGATTCATAAAACAATATATTTGGAATCAAGTTAAAGACCCAAACGAGAGAGAGGTTTTATTCCTTTGTGGGGGAAGCAACAAAGTCGCGTGTACGAAAAAGAATAGGGATTGTTTTTTTTTTTTTTTTGAGCAAAAAATAAAAGATTATTGTAGTATATATGTCATGGATCTGCTCTTCTTGATCAATGCGCACAGTATCTTCTCAAACGAAGTTTTTGACTGCAAGAACTTGATTGAGTGGACTGGGGTTCTTCTGTTGTATTCTACCGGCACATTAATTTTTAGGTTCTTTTGGTTGCACAAAAGATGATGTTTTTAATTTTTTTGGGGGTGTTAAATCTGCAATAAGTTAATACCAATACTAGTTACACCACAATTAATTCTACCTTCTAAACTAGATTTTGAAATAATGAAAATTGAAAAGTTGACTATGAGTATATGTGGCCACAAATTACTTCTTTAATGATATGAAAAGTAGATAATACCTTACGTGATGATTACTATTTTTTTGGCTAGCTCTACATTAGGTCAAAATAAAATTTAAAAATG
The DNA here is from genome assembly GCF_009389715.1 of Phoenix dactylifera. Taxonomy (NCBI): domain Eukaryota; kingdom Viridiplantae; phylum Streptophyta; class Magnoliopsida; order Arecales; family Arecaceae; genus Phoenix; species Phoenix dactylifera. The sequence continues at coordinate 261,977 of NC_052394.1, read as the reverse complement.
TAATTTTCTCGTAAATTTTTCTCCCACACTCCCACCATTTAAATTTTGGTATTATTGTCAGACTAAAGATCTAAATCCAATCAAATTCAAATGCAAGTACCATCATCAACCTATGATCAGCTCTAATTGACTTGTATTGTAGCATCTCCTAACAATACATATAGAACATGAACCGAATCCGCTTTAAAACCAGTTGTAATGATCTACGTATTAATTCAAAAAAGATAACTAAAATGCATATTATGAGATTTTTGACCATTATATAAATCAAAGATCTATCCAGTATATAATCGATATGGAGTAAACATAAGCCTACATGATTTTTTTTTTTTTTTTGTTGAAACAATATAGAGTTAATACTTTAAGTATAGCTTGTTGCATCTTGTCATTCTCCAGGTCCAGGCTTGTTTGGCCATCATCGACCAAACTTTCCAAGCTACCAAGGCCAAATAATGCCAAAACACAGAAGTTTTTTAAGTAGACCCCACAGTTACGGCATCATGTCATGTATTTATACCATGATGCCTTTCAAACGGATTACCGTCACACACTCAATGTCACATGGTGCAAGACCATTTGTCACGTAATTGAATCTAGAATATTTGACAAATGACCAGTTAAATATCGGAAAATCCAGGAACTCGACCTGAAGAAGGGCCAGAAAATAGAAAAAGGGTGACAACTGCTCATAACCCTTCAAGTGTATATCTACATTAAGCACTAATGCTGCTGTGAACTGTACCGATTTGCAGTCCATCTAGCTCAGAAAACTAGATTATTCCGACCGACACCGATGACGCTTACAAATACTAGTTTTATGGATCTCTCTCTCTCTGTCCCAATCCTTTGATTTGAAGTGTGGGACTACGCCACCTACTCCCTCAAAAGCCTCTAATCTATAAATTGACACTATAACCTAACTTTCAATGCCATGGGTTTTCATTATGAGATTATTTAAGAACATGAGGAATCTCCCAACACACAAAAGATATATAAGCGAAAAGATATAGGCCCACAAAAAGATATATATGGTTGAATTCAAGGAGCATGTTTTTGAATAGATACGCATTGCATGGTACCTGTTGCTGGTTGTTTTGCCAGTCCCACTAAATAAATGTTATATTTCATTCAATGTCTCACTGTCATGCCTCAACCAGAATATCTTGATGCTTTGCGTCCAAGTCACCAGTTTTATATATTATATCCATCTCTCTTCTCACCTCTTAATATTTATTTGTCTGTAGTCTTCTTTTTTCTTTTTTTTTTGTAGAGAAACAAAAAAGATAATTTAGGCAGAAGCTGTAACAAAGGGCTGTAATAGTTCTCGCTTATCTTTGTTTCCTGACGGAGAAAGTGCTATGAGTGTTTCTATTGAAGAACATCAATACCGCGGTAGTGTTTATTTGTCTGAGCCAACGGAATTGATTGGGGATAGATTTCGGAGTGGCACCCAAGATGTATACCAACCTTTCCTAAAAATTCTCAGGAGTCTTGGTCAATTTAGAGCAATGCGTTCTTATTTTGGGCCCCAGGAAAATCAAGAGGATTTTTTATTTCAGCATTAAAAGTTTCTATATACTTGGATCGGATGGCTATAAAATTTTCTTATCATAAGAAGTATCTTCATTTGTCGTATAAACTTATGAAAGTCACCTCAAAAGAAAAAACTTATGAAAGTCCAGATAATGTGTTTCCTTTTAAGGGGTTGAACCATTGAAGGTCATTCATAATCTACATTTTTTTGATAATAAAGGAGGCTGGTAAAACAGCCACCTAATTTTTATTGAAGAGCAAAAGTAATTACAGAAGAAAGAAAAAAAAAAGAAAGAGTTACAATAACTAACAGAGATTAGATTAGAACGAGGTAATATGATAGAAACAAAAATAGTTGCAGAAATAGAAAAGCAGAAAAAAAAACTCAAAAAAACAAATGATGCAACTTCAGCTCAACAAAAGAATCAGTTTGCTATCCCATATTAAGTAATCCTTTTGCTTAAGTACCAGCAAAGTCAAGCTCTATTTAATGAGATAGATAATCTCCTAATTTTGTGCTAGATTTTTACATGCTTATTAAGCAACTTCACGTTGCAGAAGTTGAACTAAAATAAGACTTACTGTAAACTTTCTATAGCAACTGAGCTTGTAGAAGTTACTTGTTCATAAAAGTTTGGTGTTGCTTTCTTTCTAGCATGACCATGAAATAGCACCAAGCAGCATTAGAACCACCGGCTGTGTGGCTTTAGAAAAATTCCTCTTCCACAAATCCAAACATGGTCCTTCAAAAGTTCTATGAGATTGCAGCAATACACTAGCCAAATGACAAAATATTCTCTAGATGGTAGCAAAAAAACTGTACCCAAAAACAAATCATCTACAGATTCAACAGTGACAATACAATATGCATCCTCCCATATTTTTTCCAAGCTTCCTTCTGATGCTATCTCTAGTATTAAGTTGTTTCTTCCAACAAAGCCGTAAGAAACATTTTACTTTAATAGCACAAAAAAGTTCCAAAGTAAGGAGGCAAAGTTGCACTTTACTCCTCTAGAATTAATGAACTGATAGTGGGATGGAGAGGTGAACATCCCTTTAATGCTCAATTTCCAAACAATCTTATCCTCATCGCTATTCAAGGTTAGGCGAGCAAAGAGATCAATTGATTTTGTTATTGAAAGATCTCTGCCTATTGATTGCTAGATGGTCTAAATTTCCACGACATAGTTCTGCAATTGAAAAAATCAGAGATCTGCATGAAAAACAAACATCGCAATTTAATCAAAGATCATTTATCCTCAAAAAAAACCAGAGAGAGAGAAAAGATCAAAGATCTTTTGATGAAATAATTTTGGCTACCAACTATAAAGAAGTACCAACAAATAACAAAAATAAAAGAATGATTGTTAGGAAGGAAGAAGGGATCCTTCGACTACATTGAGAAACTCTTTCGATAAGATGATTTAATTAGCTCATTATATCGACCTAATCCTGAATATATAACTCAGGTATTCCAAACACATGCACTCGACAGACAAAACAAACCACAAATGAAGGAAGACAAGCACAAGTTATCGCTTGTTTATTGAAACATGCTGTTTAAATAAACATAATGATTGAATGTTTGTAGGAAACCTGTAATATTATTGGACAAATGGGACGCTGCATAGAGGACGGTTGTCGTTTATATTATTTTTAGTTAATTTGGCATAAAATTACTCCCGCAGCACTGACAACCTTTTGATCCTATCCATACGCATTCCAGCCCTCCCTAATTATATTAAGAAGATTGGGCCAGCCAACTCTTTACATCGGCAACTGTGCAAAGTCTGTTTCTAGTCATCAAGACCTGATAAAATAGGACGCATGATAATGAACTACAAATTTGTCATCAGATGGGCATGATTTAAATAGATATATTAGTTCTCGAAGTTGTCTATCAGATAGTTAATTTGTGCGCATGTATATCTTATAATTCTAATAATTATCAACACTAAATAAATGCTCAAAATCAATGTACCAAATCTGGAATATTTGCTTCATTGATGACCTAGCGAAACTAGACTGTTGTTGAAGTGCGAGAAGACCATGTAAAGGGTGGTCGATCGTTAGGAGTAGGCCCTGCTTAATTACTTGAAGCTGTTTCATCTTCAAACAGATTACTGCTGCCAATTAACTGTTTTATGGCAGATGATACTGTTGAGTTTTTGTTTTATCTGAATTGACCTCTTAACTATTTCCCAGCAATCTTTCCGAGGAAAATTTAATTTTTATTTGTTTCTTTATGACTGTCTGAGAAAATCCTCTTAAGTCACCGCTTTTTACAAATAAAAGTAGAAGAAGCTTCACAAATACAAGCACCCAAAACTAGCTCCGAAAGACTTTTCAGCTCAGCTATTCTCTTCTCCATATATTCTCATGTTCCTTTCTATGTCTCTAACCTGGATACCGATGCTTTCTTCCATGTACATCCACCTTTCCTCAAAATCCTATCCAAAACCATCCTAGCAGCTTCCAAGTTTCAGTCCATTTCTCAGATTTCCTTCGTCCACGCACAGTTCTATGGAGAAAACAAGGTACTGGATGTGGAGTAGAAGGAAATTGAGCGAGAGGCCTCTCAGCTCCCAGATCCCTCCAGCCTCTGTTGGCTCCTCCTACAGCGAGTCGTGGGAAGAGCAAGCCTTTGCAGAAGACTCTGCAGGCCACTTGGGTGGCTGCATATGGCCTCCAAGATCCTACTCATGCAGCTTTTGTAGACGGGAATTCCGATCGGCTCAAGCTTTGGGTGGCCACATGAACGTGCACCGGAGGGATCGAGCAAGGCTCAAACAATCTTCAAGCCCTACCAGCGAAGCCCTTGAAAATAGTGACCATCATCTTAATCCCTGCAGTGTGCCACTGAAACGCACACAATATCCAACCCAGCTTGGACCTCTGGTATTCAACTCTAACCCTAAACCTAACCCTAATTGTGGTGTTGTAGAATCACCTCTCTCTCCTTCTAAGGTCTCAGCAGCGTCCACCCAAGAAAATTTGAGTGCGCACACCTTAATTTCTCCTTCATATTCTTCCTGTGTCATTCGAGAAAACCTGAAGGAATCCCTTTTCTCTACCACTAGATCGCTCAAAACTTCGATACCTGATGGACCATTTACCATCCCAGAATTAAAGATTGGAAGAGAGAATTTGAGATTAAGAGAAGCAGGTTGTCAGGCACGAAGAGATCCAGATGATGAGGAGGAAGAGGCCATCACTATCAAGAGACGGAGGATTGATTCAACATCTTTCTTCGTGAGACGATCTCCAGATGATTGGCAACAAGACCAGGCCGAGGTATTGAAATTTAGTCCCGGACCTGTTGAAGAATTAGATCTCGAGCTAAGGCTTGGAGATCCCCCTAAGGTTAAGTAGAATTCCATAGCCCTTGTTCTTAAATGAACAGACTTCTTGCCTTTGTATTCATCCTTATTATCCACTTCTCCTTAGTTTAACTTTTCGTCTTCCTCTGTCCTTCTCTCTCTCTCGTGAAAGGCCCCTTTCCTTCTTCAAATTGAATGTTTGAATTTGGAAGTTTCTCTTTGGTCAAAAATTATAACCATATCGATGTGTCAAACAATGGAATGAGATTTTATTTTCTAGAAAAAAAGTCGCAATCATTTATACTATGGTAATATATATCCTTTTTTCCCTGAGATTCTTGCAAAGAAAAGAGATGATATTGCACCTGTTGACAACTTCTATTTTGAGGGAAATAATTTCTAATCATCATAAAATAGTGCTTGTTCTCATCGTCGCACATATTGATATTAAGATAGAAGCCGTTTGCAGATGTCTAATATGGCATTCATCGATCGTTTCTACAAGTAGCAGATGAAAATATCAAGTCTTCGTGCACTATTACTTGTATTGATGTTTCTGCTGTTAGTTTTTTGAAAATTAACTTTCGGATAAGTGAAAGAATTCATTGCATCACTAGCTTCGATTACGTCAGTTTCCACCGATCTGACTACTAACATATGCTCCTACTTCCCCTCTAATTGTCGATCTCCTATATATCTAGACTCTCTTCATGCACCGTGGCTGTACTGATCGATTACCTTTTCTTCTCTTTGCTTTGTCATTTGAAGTCATCTTTTTTGCAGTAAGAATTTCCTCAAAGGAACTTCTTTTTTTTTGTTGAACATCAAAGAAAAATAAAGAACAAGCTGTGAACTTCAACAACTAAGAACTGATTTAAATTGGTTTATATTCTTTTCTAGACTGATGTTCGATAGAGAAGAATCTGTGTTATCCTTTTACACCAGAGGAGAAGGTGGATGACTCATTAGAAATTGTATTTGTCTCCATATAATATCTCCACAGTAGCCCCTGGAAAGGAGAGAGTGAATTTATTTCATTCTTCTATGCAAAAGAACTCCCAAGCCTCGCAGCGGGCCGGGGGGTGCGGCCGCTGTGTGTGTGTGTGTGTGTGTGTGTGTGTGTGTGTGTGAGAGAGAGAGAGAGAGAGAGAGAGAGAGCTTGTTGCATGAACACCAACTGCTGATTTGAAGTGCATGGGAAGTGGTGAGTGAGGTTATCTTTTTGTTTGTTTTTTTTTTTCATCCTACCGAGCGCACCGACTGACACATTCCAACAGTAGAACTAAACCACATGCATGTGAGTCTGTTTTAAGACGTATGATCTGATGCATCAGTACGTGGATTCCCTTTTCTGCAGTATTCCTGGACGAGACACATCTCTCTTCTCCATAATCCCACCTGTTTGAGTCCTGTTATTTTTCCTTTTCCAAGGCTCCAAACCCAAGCACCCCATGGACATCCCACTATAGTATTACTCCATCAGCCATTCATAATACCAGAAGGAGGAAACCCAACCGCTTTCTGCACTCCTTTTGTTTCTTCTCTTGCACGATTATAGTCGCTAGATGTAAACCTAAACTCGAACCCTAATCTAGCCCTTGCTCGCCATGCCAAAGAAAGGCTTAGCGCTAGAAGATATGCAGTGCATAAAAATGGCTATATGTACGCCTGGATATGTTTAAATGCTTGAGGGGAACATCCAGTTTGACTTAATGGATGGCAGAAAATTTTATGATGGGTTGCAGAAGAATTTAAGAACATACCCAACAACTGCTTGCCATTTGAGTGGGTGTGATTGAGAGAATAGTCTGGAGAAGGAGGGTTTCTGAGAAGGGTTCCAAAGGCGGAAGCTGCTCTCTTGGTGCAGGAGGCTTTTTGTAAAAAGGTTACAGGAGATACTGGTCGCCTTGAATTCTACAGTTTTCCAAAGCTGTGAAAAAGGATCATTAAGGAGATCGAGGAGAGGTTTTTGTCTTGTCTTGCGTTGGGATGTTGGTTGTGGGGCAAATCTGGTCGCGTGATGAACAGCTAGAGATGTAGGAAGTACAGATAGGGAGAGTGGAGTTTATGGCAGTGCCGGAGGAGCACATGGGGTGGAGGGTGTCGTTTGTGGGGTAGAGGGGCGTTACAGAATTCAGCAAAGGGAATGACTTATGCCCTAGGGTTGTGTGTGGAGAAGGGCTGTCTTTTTAAGGTGCTCTTGGGCATTACATGCTGAGCCACATTATACTAATTAATTATACGGACAGAGCTTTAACAAAGTGTCTGAGCAGAACGGAATCAACTGCGCTGATCATTTATTTCATTGTTTATTAGCTGTTTTGGACTACATGCAAGTATGTACAACTGGATCCGGTCTTAATCTATTCACTTGAGACTTTAAAGCATATATGTTCTAGATTCTCTCTCTCTCTCTCTCTCTCTCTCTCTCTCTCTCGCCCTCCCTCCTCAAGCATGCACGCACCACACGCAATCATCAACATGTCCAAGCCAAGCCAATATTAACATCCATCTTGGAGCTGCTTTTGCAAGTTCACCTGACAAGTGGATCGAGCATCAAGATTAATTTGCATATCAGACTCACACTCTTAAGTTCCGTTGTCCTGTTCTTTTTGGTCCAATAATTGGAAGGAGACGAGGCATCGTCTATAATCAGAAACTGTATTGAAGATTTTCCCCTTGCACTTGCAAGCTGCACTGTTTTTGCAGCAGTACTGCTGTGGTGCACATACAGCACGCATGCGTTATCAGTATCATGATCGTTAGGGATGGAAATTGATAAAGAGACCCTGGCATTGACATGATTTGTTGACATGCGCATGTCAACAAACTTTTCTTGTGCATCCATGTCCCACGTATGCCAGATGTCTCCTTTCTGTACGTCAACAAAACCATGTCAAACGCTTACTGTTTCTGATGCAATGCTCAGCATGATGCACCAATCATACCTACAGGCGCATCAAAGTAGGTCGGTCCAATTCTGGCATGTGAGGGGCTTCCTTCATTTTATCTTAATCAGAGTGATTTTTTTTTTTAATTTGGAAAAAAGCTCATTGTGATGGACTGGAAAGCCGAGAAATCTAAGAAATGAATGAAAAACGGGTTTGCAATGTTTAGATGATTATATCTTTCTTTGAATTACAAAACTTTGTAGCGAATCATTTGCAACTGCTACATGAACTTCTGTTTCATTTAGTAGGTACACGTATGGAACCAAATAAACCTAGAGCAGTTGACTTGCTTTAGCTTTATATGTTGATGGCACTTGGAATTTAGGTGGCACGAGATGCGCGACATGTCCCAGCGAAAGCTAGTATTTGAACTGCTATGTCCATCATCATGCAGGAAGGATATGGACATGTTTTTTTAGACAACATGCGCATGGATGTTAATGTTTTAGTAGAGACAATTGCACAATGTCTTACTATGGTTACAAATTAATAAGTGGTTCTCTGGTTAGACTGGTGTTTTGACCCTCCTAAACCTTAAGTATGTTCTGTTCCTTTTCCATCTATATATAGCACTTAAATTCAAAATTCAGACTACGCGCTTGCGAAAAATTTAGTCTGCCCGATCACCTTGAAGTAGGCTGTTACAGGCCTTAATTACCATGAGGATCCAGTCCTCTTTCCAATACTTTTGAACGAGTCTCGCTATCAAGCTTCATATACTCAAGAGAAGCACTTGATCTTTACAGCTCATTTCCTTTGCTTTCCTTATTTTGCTGACAATTTGTTGCCTTAAGAAACAAGTCCAGACAAGACAACATTCAAAAGTTTTAGCTGTCATCAGATACGAAGTAGTTGTTAAACTAAGTTTGAATTAAAATCACTCCTACTATGGTAGACAAATTTATTAATTATATGATGCTGATAGGTGAATGTATGTTTAATAAGATATAAGAGCATTGCAATAATGGTATTGGAGACATCTCGTGTATACATTCATGGTCAATCTAATAAGCATACCCGTTACCATTTAGGTCTAAATTTTCCCCTTCTACATCTGCTGATTATGATAGGGTCATATATATAATTGTGTGTGTGTGTGTGTGTGAGAGAGAGAGAGAGAGAGAGAGAGACTGGCAAGACCATCATCACCGTAAAATTACCCGTCTGTTTCAGTTGCTGAAGATCTAGGAGGGAAATCCAGTCAAGAAGGATCATGCAAGTTTACTTTCTAGCTGGAGCAATATGCCAACCGACAAGAATAAACTGGGTGCCGTGTTTGCGTAACCTTTGTAGCTCTACCTGTCCAAATAATTCCTTTTGGGGTGAAAACTGTTGAAAGGAAATCCACTAGTTAGAAATTCTGCGATCGCTTAATCCCCGGTAGGTGTTCTACAACGAGCCGGAAGGTTGAATTATTCTGCTTCCCCGAAATGCAATGGACGGGTTGTTTCATGTAGAGAAATCAAGGATAACTTTGACCATATCTGAGTGCAATATTTCTTTCTCTCTCTCTTTTTTTAGGGGGGAGAAATCTAAGTGCAATATGGACTAGATAGGGTTCTCGCATAGGTCAGCGTAGTGCTGCTGGCTTGACTTTTGGCAGCCGACGGGTCCAAGTATCCGAGCTGAAAGACTCGGAAAATTTACTTCTAGAAGACGAAATTTTTATCGTTATCTAGACGACGAGGCCAACGGAACAAGGGTCCGCCCCACTATCAAATCGGGTTTTTCTTCTTTTTTGACAAAATAAGAAGAATAATGGAGTTGCGCGATGGGCGCCTATCTTACTAATAATGGAGTCCCGCTGGCCTCATGTACCGTCGTCCGCTGGGGCCTGGGGGCTTGGCCCCACCAAATTATGGGCCGGCTACGACCTTGAGAAGATCAGACTTTATGCCATTGTGAGCTGGGCCTGGAATACAAACAAGAAAGCATGGGACCTTGCCGGAGAATGGAGTTTGTGGCGAAGTCGAACAAGAGATCTTTTATTTTACCCCTTTTTTTATAAAAAAAAAAAAAAAGTAGTGGGACTTACAAATCGTAATTCACGCTCCATAGCACAAAATGATCCCTGCTAAGTCAACTGGAAGACGGGTAGTTGGGGTGGATGGCAAGATTCACTTTACCTGGGCCTAAGTTGTGTCTCATTGAATTATCTAGTATCATTTCATTTAAAGTAAGATTTTGATAGATACGGCCCAGATCATTCAGCGGTACCAGCATTGGAACAGGAAATCTATTTTGCCTCCTTTTGGAGTGCCCTCCGTATATAGAAGGCTTTGCCACGAAGGCCTCCGCCAGTATGTTCACATTAACGTGCAAACATGTGAAACTCTACAGCGTTTGATCACATTCAAGATGGGGAACTCTTTCAGAGTATAAGTAGCATATTACTTACGATGATGACTCCTCTACACTTACCAATAATAATTAAATAAGAAAGAAATCCTGAACGCAGGTCTAGGTTGCATTGGAGAAATTTGCCAGAACAATTGACCAGCTAGCAGGCCAGCCCTCAAGCTGGGCATCTTGAAGCCAGTAAAAAGCCCAAAACGATGACCAATAGTCAGCGGTAGCCAGCCACGTGGTGTGTAAACGACCGAGGTGGACCCCAGCCAGCACCAGCAGCTCTTCTGCTAGAGCCTTCCAGGACTGCCCCTGCCTCAAATAAGTCAAAGATTTTGCTATGGTCCGCCAAAAGGCGGAAAGATATTTTTGTTCTTTTACTGCTGCTCTGACCATCTGATTCAACAAGGATAACTTGGACTTAGCCATCGGCAACCGATTGCAGTCGGTTAGGAACAGGTCGAGCACTTTCCCAACGCCCTTCTCCCTCCTCAGCCTCCATGCCTGCTCTGGTAGGGGGGAGAGAGAGAGAGAGAGAGAGAGTGGCGGAAGCGCCACGGCAACGTAGGGCTCAACCGAGAGGAGGCGACGACGGAGGAATGACGAGGACCCGGACAGAGGAGGAGGAAGAAGAGGAGAAGGGGTCGCCGGGTCGTCGCCGAGGGTGAGGTAGGGGGGAGGAGGAGGAGGAGCGGGGGTTGGGTCGTCGCCGCCGCAGACGGGGAAGAGGTCAACGAGGAAGGAGGAGGAGGAGGAGGGGTGCTGGGTCGTCGATTGGCTGAGTACTGGAGGCCATGGCGATGGCCGCCTCAACCACGAGGATGTGGTCGCCCAGGCGCGGCGATCGCAGACGCTTTCGATGCGGGCAATGTGGTCGGCGGGCTCGTCGGGTTTGGCAGCGGCGATGGAGAGGAGAGACAGGGATGGAGACGCTGCGGGGAAGTTAGGGGCTGGCTTGAGGGGGAGAGTGGAGGAGGGAGGATAGAGGTCGAGGAGGGCGGCAGCGGCGGTTCCAGATGAGGAGCTTGAAACCGTGATGGTGATCGACGGCGACGGCCATTGGAGACGCTCTGAGGTGGTGGGAGGGGTGCAAATGGTGGGTCACGGGTGCACCCAGCTCTGTTTTTTGCCCGGTCCGAATGTTGGATCTAAACCCAACTCAATAAAAAAATTGGACCAGGCCGCATCGAGTCTACGGCTACAATTTTTTTGATCAAAAAAATCGGATCAGGTAAGGACTATATATAATTCGATTTCAATCTAGAAAAATTTAGATTCGAGTTGAATCCAATTAAATCTGGATAAAAATATAAGTAAATACTCTAATAATTTTACTTATAAATAAATTTATTTAATTTTTTTTTAATTTTTTTAAATAATATTATTTAAATTTTAAATGGATTGGATTGGATTCAAATTCAAAAAACTTAGACCTGGCCCTAAAAATAGAATAAATCAAGTCTAATCGGATATCAACCTCCCTCATTTGCGGTCTTAGTTGGTAGGCATACACGAGTTATCTTTGGTTTGGGACTGTGAGTGTACGCCATGGAAGAGGAAGAGGTTGGGTCGTCTCCGCTGCGTTCGAGGCCGGGGGAGGGGGGTTGTGACTTGTGATGGCCTGATGGGTGGACCGTCGCCACCATAGATGAGGGCTAGCTAGGTTGGGGGCGAGTGGGGCGGTCTGTGGTGGGCGGGAGACCACAGCTGGGTCGTCGCCGATGCAGATGAGAATGAGGCTGAGGATGACGAGAATGGCGACAGACAGTGATGGGGCGGCGGAGGCAGCGTCGTCTTGCACCATTCGGCAAAATAGCAAAAAATAAAGAAGGCTGTTAACTTGTAATTAACCTGTTTTTCTAAATACCCAAGAAAAAAATGAACGGTCAAAATATCTCCTATATTTTAATAAAATAATATAAAAAAGTACCATAGGGAAGACCCATTAATTAATGGCGGGTATTACCGGCCGGCAGAAACCAAATAGAAAAATAAAAATAATGAGAAGCGAGAATGTTGGCGAATCCAATGCCGCGATAACAACAATTGCCTTGGTGGCGAACTGGCGATGAATAGGACCGCGTCACCAGGACGAGTTCAGGAAATTGGTCCTCTTTGTGGGACCGTTATCCCTTCCTGCCTCCTCCTTCGTGCGACCACAGCCACCATATATGACAAGGCCAGGGTTTTGGTTTGAAGTTTGAACGGCGAATGTGTCAGAAAGCTCGGAACTTTCCTTGGAATCCCTACTCGTTCTTGCGAAGGCATGATGGCCTTGCGACAGTCGAGAGAAACTCACACGAGTTTTTTTTTTGCTAAAGAAACTCACGAGTTTCGCAATGGGTTTTAAGGAGACGATAGACAACGGCGGTGCCAAGGTTCCTAATAAAAGGTCACAACTGACGTTTTAACCTGTTTTGGCAAGTCAGAAACACGTTGGTTTCAGAGTCTCCGTCGTCGTATCACCGTGGCCTTGGGATTATTACGCGAACCCCATGTTGCCAGCTTCCTTTAATAGAGGGCCTCTGATAACTACGTCCATGCTCCAATCTGACGACAACAATGATGCCTCCCGTAGCTTGTCCTTTTGTAGCAGCCAACATCAATGCCCTCAAGGTCAGATCAACACCTTAGACGGTGGTGATTGGAAGTATTCAAACACGCCAAGTGAATTTTATAACCAAAGCTGCTTTGATTAACCTTCGGCCCTTTCAAAGCAGCACAATGCGTCCTTGATTCTATAATCTGCTCAGTTTTTTTTTCTTTTTGTTAGGTGGTTATAATGCGGTCAGTAGGACAGTGCTTATTTAATCCGAGAAAAACAGCGTTGCCTTTTATTTACTGGTATAAAAACGGACCCTTTCCTTCAGTCGACCCCTCCCTGGCCGGCTCCCCTCCTTTCATTCGGCGAGCGATGGAAGCCGATTGTCCCAGATCAGACGAGATCGAGCCGGCCGCGTCCGACGAGCATGACGGCCCGAGCAGCCAGACCCGGTCCTACGACTGCACCTTCTGCAAGAGAGGATTCTCCAACGCCCAAGCGCTCGGGGGGCACATGAACATCCACAGAAAGGATAGAGCCAAGCTTAAACAGCCGTCCCCCAGTCAAAGCCAATTTTCTGCTGCCGTCTCCAGCGACATCGTTCCCCCGTATCCACCGCCCCTTCATAGCTACATGCCGCAAACGCTGCCCGGAAGTGAGGATGGAAGGTTCGCCTCTCAATGGCCATGGATGGCACCATGCGATCAGCACCATCACCCTGGAGAGATGACCCCCGATGGCAGCCCCCAGCAGCTGCCTTTGTTTGTGGAGAGGCCATCGCGGGGATATGATCCGCCATCGGGTGGCCCTGGGGGGGAGCCGGTGGGAGAGGTGCAAAGGCCGGGCGTTGGAGCGGACGCGACGGGATTGGACCTCGAGCTCAGGCTGGGGCCGGAGCCCACCGATCGATCCACGACAGACTAGAATGATCTTGTTTGATATGGAGAAGAGGTTGCAAGCTAATTGTACTTACTGCCTTGTTTTATTCTCCCACTAACATATGCTTTACACGAAGGATGAAGATTAAACTAAGAAAAGGCACCGGGTACTTTTCTTTAGTAGCTATAACACTTTTGCCGATCTTCCTGACTGTTTTCTCTATTATCCAATCTCATGCTTGCTCGCTTTTAGCTTACAAGCAATGAAGAACATCAATAATTAGAAGATACTAACACTTGTCTCACTTCATCATAGAATGATATCCTCCTTAATTATTGCGGATAGCACGAAAGTTAAATCAAGAGTTGGGAGGGAAAGGAGACAGGAAATGGAGATGTTTAATATTGTCCAAAATATTTAGAAGTTCAATTTTTTTTTTTCATGGTATTTGGGGTGTGTTTGATCTTTCTGTCAAACCTTCTTCCATCCTACGAGCAGAAAAATATTATTACAGATACTTTGTAATCGATCCCTTGTACCCTTCTATTGCATTCAACAAGCGTTTAGGAGTCATGCTATGCTCTTGATGATACCTACTCTTCGCATCCCTCATTGCCTTCCCTAAATTGGAACCACACATGGCTAGCTAATAACCAAGACGTCAAGAATGCAATAACCAAGGGATTCTAATCTGGAGCTTCTGTGCGAGGCTTAAAACTACAAAAAATTAGGTCTAGAGCAAGGTTCAGATTGGCTGCAAGTTTCAGTCAAATCACCTATGTACATGTGAATTTCCTCTAAAGGAGTTGTTAACTGATGAGAATTCATCATGCTTATTTTCTCAGAAAGAGAATTCATCACGCTTACAAGATTGCTATTAGGGCAAAGTAGTTACTGCCACCTTCCAGTTAGCTGATCTGTCCATATATTTAATAGCCCTCTTCTTGTAATGGTATAAATGCATGCCGAGTGAATGAACTTACCACCTATTCGATGGAACCAACTTTCTGGAAAGGAACAAAAAAAAACTCATAGGTTCATCCGTTGGGGTAATCCAGAAAGTGTGATCCTCCTAACGCAGTTAGAATCATCAACTTATCATTATATATCTACTACATTGCTAGGAGTATATTCATTTGCCTCTGTGAAAATTCTTGCCCATTTAGCTTGTGCATATGATTTGGTGGTCTCATCTCCGGCCTATGATGGATTTTATGTTCAAGATTAGCCTCCTGTTTATTTTTATTTTTATTTTGATGTAGGATTTAGGTTCAGCATAGCACTACCTACATGATAACTCCTGCCCGAAGCCCTATTCTATAAATATTAGGCTGGCCACGTTACTGATAACCGCAGAACGAGCAATGAATCCCCAACGACAAACGAACATGGTTATCACTAATGCCATTCTCAAAATAAGACGGCCTTCATTCATCTTGTGCATTCTTCAGAAATATCTAATGATGCCATTTTTGGCATTATTATTTTTGAGACATTTGGTGACATAAATATGTAGGTTATACTTTGGTGCATGCATACCTAGCTAAGATGTTATTACCATGTTCTCCATGCTCCAGACCACCAGTTTGCACTCTCAATTTTTGAGAAGTAATTTTTCCGAGAGGCATCCTTATCTGAGTACCACCCAAAGCTTCGTTGGGTTGTGAAGTACATGCTACCGCAATAAGCGGTAGTGCAAGGATTTAGCCCCTCAATTTGATTTTTAACCAGTGAGCTCAAAAATGAATTTAAAATGGTGAAGTAGGTAGAACATTGAGATGAAAGGTTCATGGATGCTTCATAATTAAGCTAACGTGACACCTTTGCATGTAGTAGAGGACATATACATTAGCCAAAGCGCAACATCAAGCTCAAGTTGCAAAGTAATGCAGGCTTCATTAGTTTATTAATTAGGCTCCAACTAGACGTTGCTTGGGGAGTATTTGTCCACATCAACGAAAAGGCACTAGTGATTGACTTACTTCGGACCACATATTTTATTATTGTATCAGAGAGTCGGCCATCTCACCAGGTGGAATCTCCAACAATGGCCAACCAGGATTTCTCCATGCACGGCAGCAGTTGGTGAAGAGGCTGAAGAAATAGGAAATTTTCACTGCAAGTTAGGAAACGGGAAGCTTATCTATGTGCATAGCGAGTGTTTCGGTTGCCTCAGGGAGTGTCTCGTTGGATCTATATAACTTAAAACTGCAAGGGACGGCCATGAGTTCCTCTTTCGATTTCAGTTCCTATATCCTTTCAGGTATGAATCGCTGCACTGCTGGAAAACAGAAGGGTATGAAAACTTCAGGATGCCACTTAGAAACAATAACAGAACTTTGAAATGCGGAAAGTACTTAAATAGATCATTAGGAGTATGCTCACATTTATCCTGCGTCTCTGTAAAGATAGATGAGCTACTTCTTTTGCAGCAGGCAGCAGGGCTTTAATTGTTTCGTTCTTGACTTGAGTGGAGAGAAGTGGCAGTCATCAAAGTATTAGATAAAAACAGGTCGAAATAACACCTGTAAGTATCTAATCTGGAGGCAAATCTTTATCCACACCGGACAAAAAAAATAAAGGTAAATCTTTCATCAGCAATGCAAATCTGGGTTCTTGAGATCTACCCCGTCCCCTTAAATGAGATTTTGTTTGTGGGAGACAGGAACTTATTTTCCGGTGTCAATCGAATGGTGGGACCGTAAGAGCGTATTTTAAAGTACGGATCCTGTCTAATTCATATAATTCAGGTTTCCCTTCGGAGTTCAGTCTGCTCAAAATTTCGCTGCCTCAGATTTAGATCGCCAAACCACCTCCTACTTTCAAGTCAATAGTAGGTGCTCTCATAGGCAGAATATTTACTTGACAGTGTTCCAGCATTTATTCAATCAGTAACCATTCATTGATGGGACCCATCTAAATGATAGTGGGCGATTTTTAAAGAATCAATGGGTGTTTTTAATCCCTAAGGTAGAAAGGCCTAACTCAAAGTCATTACAGAAAAACCAGTGGATGAATAACTGAGCAGAAACAAAGCTGCTGAGATCAAGTTCTCGACTAGGATGAACAGATTTATGATTAAGCTGGCCAATAAAGCCCTTGTTCTCAAAAAATTCTAAAATTATAATTTTTAGGCATTCGCATTAAGTACATGCGCAGATTCAATCTTTTGTGACCGGTCAAAATCTTCCAGCATCTGAAATTCAAAGATAAATATGAATGAAGAAGGTTTTCCAACAACGAAGAGACCATGGGGACAAAATAGTTGTCCATCCGTTGCAAGTGCAGACCAGTGTCTACATGATCTGCAGCACGCATAATACTCTTCGTAAAGATGTTCATAGATTAATTTGCTAGCTTTATTAAATAATTATTAGTTTTATCTAGAGTAGTTGCATAAGCCTTTAAGCTGTGTTACAATCACCGGAGGTTGTGAGAAATTGACATTGGGCTTATTATTAGGCAAAAACTATGCTCGTGCAATGTTCTAAAAGATCTTTATCATACCCTTGGTGGAGGGTGCCTAGGCTTCATGCAATCATACTTCTGGGTCTTTGGATCTGCATGTTTTGCACCGCGAGGATTGTATAGCCTTCCTTAGCCACCATATCATTTTATCATGGATATGGATGGTTGTCAAACACAATGTATTGCATTGGTTGTCGAATATGATGCATTGCAATAAGGTATCGAATAATCATCTATTTTCACAATCAGATGATGTGGCAGCTATATAGCCGGCCCTCTGTGATGCAAAACATGCATTATGATAAGGTAAATTGAATTGCATGGGTTCATCCTCCAATTTTACTGTCGGGGTTGGTGGGTGCGGGGGTGAGAGAGAAAATGTAGTTAAATCACATCCTCTACTACTATAAGCTTGTCACAAGTAAGCATACAGCCTATCTCTTAGCAATGCCCGTGCCTCAAGCCGAAAAATTGATGTAGGTAGACATCACTTACCTTCAATATCATTGTTTATACCACCATTCTATTGAAGTAGTGGAATGGTTGCGAAAAGTGAATCTATACAAACCATGGTCTAATCTTGTGATGACCCATGCAAGCGTGTGCCTTGTCCCACATCGATTATTTGTTAGACAGATCTTAGATACTTATATAGGATCAAGAAATCTAAATAAAACCTTCCAGCTAATCTTTTTGGGTGAGGTTCCGAGTTGTGATAAATGGTATCAGAGCAGACCAAGGCATAAACGGAGGGAGTATGTGATGATCCATGCAGGCATGTACTTACTCCTACATCGGTTATTCGTTAGGTAGATCATGAGTGCTTATATAGGATCAAGAAATCAAAATAATATTTTTTGGCTAGCCTTCTTGGATAAAGTCCTGGGTTATGATAGATCTAAAAAGAAACCAAAACAATGTACATAAAACACCTCAAGAGCTAGCAGGCAAAGTAACTTAGTGCTAGTCTGCGGACAAGTAGAATTGCTAAAATGCAAGAGGGCAATAGGTTGTTGCAGTGAGAGGTCTCAATTAAGAAGCCGAAACATACGTAATTAGCCTTTAAGGGATCCAAAGGACCCAGAATGATTTTTAATATTGTACAGATTTTTTAAAATAAAGATATTGGTAAGTAAATATGATGTATAAAATCTATTCCACATATCTAGAAAATTTTGGCGACAAAAGCCACAATTCGATTATTAGTAAAAAAATTGCAAGTCTACTGATTTTATCTATTTGCATCCAATAAGTTATTAGCTATGTTCACTTGGATGGGTTAGAGTCTGGTTGAGTCTAGCCTGATTGGCTTGTGTTGGATCTAAGTTGGTCGGATTGGGTTTGATTTAGTGGAGCAAGCTTCGTTTGGCCTTATTAGATATACTCAAAATTTTGTATAATTGATATTAATTAAACTGCACATTCAAATGTGAGCTATATTTATTTAATTAATATCCAACAAGATAAAACAAAACCAAATTATAGGATTCTTATCGCTGTTGTTTGGTGGCATGTAGATGTCTTCATATAGTTTATATTGTTATCGAGGCAGATCAATCTAAATATAATCTTTCTCCAAGACCATGCAATATCTAATTAATTTATAGCTAGCCGTGACAACCTATAATGGTAACAGCCGAAGGCATATGACACTTGACAAATGGGTAGCCTTCATGTAAAATAACAACTCAAAATCTCCCTCCACTCGACCGTATCAATTTCCCTCTTCCCTCGCAAAGTGGATTGCATCTCGTGCTCTTGCAACGAGCCAAGGGACCAACAAGGCAAACAAAAAAGTCCGACAAAAGATTAAGAATGCCAGCGCAAGAGACCTAATTAATTAGACATTAATTAGAGTACTAGCTCTTCATAGGCTTAGGATTCAGCCTCTTTTAAAATTATTTAAGTATTTATGAATATAAATTTATAGTTTTATTATTTTGTTAGCTGTATTGGTTTAATTTATAAATTGTATAAATTTTTCAGCTTAATTATTTAAATAAACTCTTACCCATGCTGAAATTTAGTGCCAAGCGGGGGAATGGAATGGCGGCGGAGCAAAATATTTTTGGATCCTATGAACCCGAGTTTCAAATCGCATTCATCGTCTCGTAGTCGTACGCCACGGTGCTATCAGTCTCCTCCTGCCGTTAAAGCGGTGAGCATCAAATGACCCGATGAATAGCTGGTGCAACGGTGATTGATGGATGAGGTGTTTGATCAATAGACTTGGATGCTCCCAGGTTCAACCCTATCGCCTCTCCCGTGAACTTGAGACCCCACGTACCAAAACCAAAACCGAGAGACACGGCCGCCGGTTTTCCAGCACCCTTCTCCACTTCCGGACGCAAGTGCAGTGCTGACACCCCCATTTGTTTGGGGTCCGACAAAAGATACGGAGGACGCCGCCAAAACAATCTCCAGAGGAGAGGGACAAATAGATTAAAAAAATCTCCCAGTGGCAAATTTCTTGCAGTCACTCTCCTCCCCCCTTGAGTTCTTTTTTAAGATGCCCTGCCTCCGACGTTGTCATCGCTACCTCCAGCCGCCCGCCGCTCGGACATTCCGTCGAACACCATGCGGTCGTCGTCGTCGTGGTCGTGGTCTTTCGCCCGCTGCGGCGGCTGCGAGGAGAACCCCACCTCCCTGTGGACCCTGGAAAACGTCCTCCAATGCCAGAAGGTGAGCGACTTCCTCATCGCCCTGGCCTACTTCTCGATACCGTTGGAGCTCTTCTACTTCGTCACGTGCTCCGCCATCTTCCCTTTCCGCTGGCTCATCCTCCAGTTCGGCGCCTTCATCGTTCTCTGCGGCCTCACCCACCTGGTCGCCGCCCTCACCTACGCCCCCCATTCCTTCTTCCTCCTCCTCTCCCTCGTCGTCCTCAAGCTACTCACCGCCCTCGTCTCTCTCGCCACCGCCGTCACCCTCCTCCCCATCATCCCACAGCTCCTCCGCCTCTTCGTGCGCGATGGCCTCCTTCGCCAGAAGGCCCGCGACCTCGGCCACGACCTCGGCCGCATGCGCCGCCAGGAGGCTGCCACCTGGCGCGTCCGCTTGCTCACCGCCGAGATCCGCCGCTCCCTCGACCGCCAAACCATCCTCGACACCGCCCTCGTCCACCTCGCCGACGCCCTCTCCCTCCACGACTGCGCCATCTGGATGCCCACCTCCCCCGATTCGCTCTCCCTTACCCACCACCTCAACCGCCGTCGTCTCGACCACCACCACCGCCACCAAAAAGTCTCGATCCCCACTGCCGACTCCGACGTCGCCGAGATCATCACAAGGGAGGAGGTCTTGACACTCGACCCGAACTCCAATCTGGTCCGAGCCACTGAGTCGGAGCCCGTCGGCCCGGTGGCCGCGATCCGAATGCGGCTGCCTCGAGTGTCCAAGTTCAACGAGGGCATGCCGGAGCTCGTGGAGGAGTCGTATGCCATTCTCTTCCTCGTGCTTCCCATCGGTGGGAACAGGGTCTGGACGACCGACGAGGTCGACGTCGTGGAGGTGGTCGCCGACCAGGTGGCCATGGCCCTCTCCCATGCCGCCGTCCTGGAAGAGTCCCTGCTGATGAGGGAAAAGC
Source organism: Phoenix dactylifera (assembly GCF_009389715.1). NCBI lineage: Eukaryota > Viridiplantae > Streptophyta > Magnoliopsida > Arecales > Arecaceae > Phoenix > Phoenix dactylifera. Next base: position 241,352 of record NC_052394.1, on the reverse strand, counting down.
TCGTGGAGCAGAACCTGGCTCTCGACCGAGCCCACCGCGAGGCACTGATGACGAAAGAGGCCCGGAAGTCCCTTCAGAGCGTGATGACTCGAGAGGTCGTCGGGCCCATCCGTTTGGTGGCGGCACTCTTGTCAGCATTGCAGCTGGAGAATTTGAGCACGGAGCAGCTTGCCATGGTGAAAGCGGGGCTCGTCCTGTCCTCCCTCATCGAGGAAGCTGCTGGCGTCAGTAGGTTCGAGCAGGGTAAAGTGGAGCTGAGATTGCGGCCCTTTCACGTTCGGTCAGTGGTCGAGGAGGTTGTGAGCGTGTCGAGGCTTTTGTGTGCTTGTCGAGGTGTATCCTTTGAATTCCATGTCTCCGGAGGTAATCCTGGACCAGTGCTCGGGGATGAGAGGCGAATACTTCAGGTTTTGCTATACACGATTCAGAATATTTTGGGCACTGGTGATCGGGGGACCGTTTCTCTCCAATTGTGTATAGAGGATGCTACCGATGATGGAAGCTCACATGGTAAGTACGTAGTTGGGAAGCAGAATTTTGGTCAGGGGATGGTTGCATTAAAGTTCGAAGTTTGCAGAACCGGTTTGGGAAAAGAAGATAAGATCTCTGATTTGAAGGAATCCAAAGATGATGTTGGTGATCGCCAGATTAGTTTTTCCTTCTGCAGGAAGCTGGCAGAGGTGAGCTTTTCTTTCTCTGGTGCTTCAATAATTATTCGATGGTTAACGATGCATTACTTTGTGTTAAAAAAAGAGAACGCGTTTGACTTGTTTTGATTTTGCTATCGCATTGCTCGTGTGCTTCGTTGATCCCTAAATTTCTTATAATTTACCACTAATGGTAGAATAAAAGTTCATATCGAATGAGATCTTGCCATATATTTGGTTCTGTTAAAGCTTTTGTAGCACACTGCACCCTGTATAAGAAGTGGTCTTTTCATCAGAACAGGGTAATTAAGAACTTAAGAATGCTGCTAATTTCACTTCTGCTTCATGCATTGATATCCAGTTGTTTGACATTGTTTGCCATGCATTTTCCCCTCTCTTTATTGTATCCTCACTTGAATTTGATCCCTATCTTATCATTTATACTTTAAGGATAATGTTGTCTTATGGATTTTTAGTTATGTGATAATTAACAGACACAGCGCAATGAATTCCCTTCTTAAGATAGACTACAACAGTAGAACTAGACGAAGCAGAAATCTCATTGACAAAAATATTTGAGATACCACAGTGGTCTAAAGTTGCAGGAAGAGAAGATATGAGCAAGGGATCTTGGTTCTCATGCACCAAATAAATTAAAACTACTGTATGTTTAAATTGAATATTTAAATCTTCTTTTTCATGGTAGATTGCTTCTTTCTTTCTATCTCTCCTTCCTTGATTTCTTTTCTCATTAATCTTCCTTTTCCTCTGTCACAGCAGCAACTACAATAACAAACCTTGTTTTTTCTCTTTTTCTTCTTCAGGTCAATTAAAAAAACAGAACTATTTCATCTGAAGTTCAATTTATTTTTACATAAAGGCTCTTTTGTATAATTCTGCTGCCTTATCTGTATGATATCAAGATAGATTTACTAGAAGTTTGAAATCAGGTTCAAACCTGAATTATATATTTTAATTTCTCCAATACTAAAATCCTATGACTTTCTGAATCTCAAATTGCTATAGACCCCTCATGATTATATCTGGGCTTTTCTTTAACGTCAACATTTCACCATTTCCATTGCCATTGGTGATCCCCTAGTCTAAGAAATAGCACAACTTAGTCCTGTTAGGTATTTTGGAACCACCTAAGAATTATCATTATCTCACAAAGAAAGTAAAACCACTAAAAATAGAAGCTACACAATTACTATGAGGATACAAGTCGAGCCCAAATTAAGATACCTCCGTAGGATAGTTACTGACAGAGATAAACAAATCCTTCCACACCCCCTTAATCCTAGATTAAACAATTCATTTTCAAATGTTTAACCCTCACCTTGTCTGGATTTTTGTCACGCCCCGAACCCCTCTCTTGAGTCGACCATGTGACACGGCCACATAATCCCTAAAGCGAAGCCCTAGAGATCATGTATGGCCTAAGATGTACAATATCCACATAATACCAACAATTATAATCCAATCAATCTAATAAAACCACCAACATTAAATAATCAACTAGTTCAATTGCAAAGATTCAGATGTCCATCGGTATCAGAAAAATAATAGAGATAACTAGCTAACTAACTACTAGTTGCACAAACTTCATGTCCCTTCCATTCAAAACTACGTCTTCTATGACTGAAAAAATTGTAAAAAAGAATATGAGCTTTTTCAGCCCAGTAAGAATTTCGAACCGCTACGCCATAAGTAATAAGAAAATAATCAAGTGAACAATACCAGATAAAATGAATACCATATCAATATTGGAAAAGCTCATGCAAATAACATGCACATAAGCTATCATTATTACCTTACTAAAGAAACACACACACACACACACACACACACATACACACACATATATATATATATATATCAAATTTAACCAATTATTCAACAACAGTTTCTTTTGTTATGTCATTTGTTTCTCATTAACTTGATTTTCAGGTTTCATAGCAATATTTTTCTAGCTTTGGACTAAGCAAGATCATAACCCAATCTAAGACTGCTAAACAAAATCCCACGCGTAAATCCGTGGAAGCTATCTCACGCATAAGCTCATGAAGGCTATTCTACGCATAAGCTCGTGAAGGCTATCCCACACAAAAGCTCGTGACGGTTATTCCACGCATAAGTTTGGGGAGGCTATCCCACGCATAAGCTCATGGAGGCTATCCCATGCATAAGCTCGTGGAGGCTATCCCATGACGAGGTTAGTCCGAATTATATTTTATTCGTCTAATTTACATGTTATTCTTGTCAAATCAATTTTCACTTATACAATGCATATCTCTCAAATTCAAGATATCATTATTTACATAATCATGTTTTCAATGTCTGATATATAAAATAACCATACAAGTATATTCGTACTGAAAATCATATAAAACATACCATCACATTCCAAGCTAAATCTATCCATGTAAATTTTGCGATGCATATCTAACGGTACAAATCAATAAACATGTATATATATTTATATTGATGACCAAGTATAAGAATTCTTACCTCTACTGAAGACTAACTAAACACAGCAATCACTAACCCACTCACAATCTATGAGCTGGGGTGCAAAGTACCCCGATCGGAACCTTCTTACGCAGATGACTCTACTTCTATAGAATCAAACTAATTTATCAAAGAAAAATCATATAGTGGACTAGTAACCTAGACCGCCTACCGGCATCCACAGGGGTCCGTCACTAGGTCCTCCGAATCTCTTCTACCAATTACTCGGGTCAACAAGAGAGAGAGAGAGAGAGAGAATGCTAGAGAAAAGAGGTAGGAAGGGAAGAGAGAGATAGAAAGAGGAGAGAGCGAGAGAAGGAAGAGAAGAGAGGGAAGAAGAGAGGAACATCTCTCTCTTCATGAACGGGGAAGTTCATCTTCCCCTTTCCCCTGCAAGTCAAAGGGGGTGGCAACCACGGTGGCCCAAACCCCCACCCGACGGCGACTGCAGGTGGTCTGCAACCTCGGTCATCGCCGGTGACGACGATCGGCCATCACAAAGAAGAGATGATAAAACACAAAAGGAGCTCTTGAATCTATCCAAACTCGGCCAAACCATGGCTGATTCCCCCAACAACTGGTCATACCATCCCAAAGATCTCGAGAGGTGAAACTCGACCAGAATTCAATGGTCACGACGGTCAATAGGGGAAAAACAACCGAAATAGAACACCCCTATTTCAGATGGTTTTCCAGCGATTTGCCGGCTCAGATCGAGGTGAATGACAACTAAAACACAAGAAAAGAAAAGGAAGACAACGTGGAACACTTACCTCGGTCCGGCGAGGTGATCCGGCAGCCCTTTCCGGCGAAGAACTTGGGACAAGAGCTTGGGATCGGTGGCTTGTTTCGAGATATTTGTGATGGGTTCAACCAAGGACCAGGAGACCTCCCACGATCGAATCAGCTCAGGATTTTCGGAGTCCGGCAAAATCAAGTAGGTTGGGAGTCTTCTTCTCCACCTCCCATGATCAACAGAGCACGATCAATGGGCTTGGCCTCTTAAAGCCGGGCCATTAGCCTAGAAGAGTTGGGCTATTACAATTTTAGTCACCTATATTACAAATCTAGCTAGAAGAAACAAAATTATATCTCATATTTTGCATCAAGTGTTGAGCCTCATACGACCTGGTCTATGCTCATCCCTCTTGTCGAAAAGCCATATGTTGCAAACTTCTGCAAGTTCATGCACTATATCTCATGCACACCAGCAACTATACCATGTGGTTGTCCTCCATGCATGCGCCATGCATGTCTTGACATTTATACTATGTTTTCATTAGCACTGGACTTTGCATCAAGAGTCTTGGAGTATTACCAACGCTCATGCATGGTCTTCTAGACTCCAGGCATTCCATGAGACAAAACGACAGCACCCTAAAAGTGATTCATGTAGATAATCATGCAACTAGGATGAAAGATAGATCCGAGGCGCACCACCTTGGGCTCTTAAATCAGGGAGAACAGTAGTTGTCCCCACCTATGACCTCACCTAAAAAGGTTAGATGGAAGGTATTATTTGAGTTTTTTAGCCCTGTATAAGTACCCAAGACTTACCTAATGCATAGCCAATGTGGGACTAAACAAACCCACACGGATCCTCACATACTCCTCCCGTTTAGGTCTTAGCGTCCTTGTAAGGCTAAGAGTTCAAATTCATTTAAATCTAATCACAAGCACCACGATCGGCTTGTGGTCAATCTCAATAGGCCCGTGCTGCATTGTTCCCTACTCCGCATAGGCCATAGGCCACGCTTTGATACCATTTGTCACAACCCAAAACTTCACCCAAAAAGGCTAGCTGAAATATTTTGCCATGTATAAGTATCCAAGATATGCCTAGTACATAGCCGATATGGGGCTAAATATATGCCCGTACAGATCCTCATAATTGTAACAACCAAAAGTAATACATGCAGAACTCTCTTTTCCGGTTGATCAAAAAAAATGCAAAAACTGAAAGTTTTGGCTTGAGCATAGAATAGAACATACCCTATTTTTGATAATTGATAAATTGGGACCTTGGGTTTTTTTTCCCCATCCCGAAAAAGGTTCAGAATTTGCCTGTCGCTTTTAAATATACTACCTATTTGCTAGAACAAATAAATGCACAAAGCATAAATGATATGTCATTCGGATGTAAGAGAAGCGTTTCTTACTGGAACTGATTGGAACCATGTATTCTTTTATGTCAACACTTGATGTGCTTAGAAAACTATAAATTGCTCCCTTTTTTTTTGCTGAAAATTTTGCTCCCTTCCAACAGAAGGTCAGAAGTAACTCAGTAATATTTTGGTAGCTGTTTTCCCTTTTCCAGTTCTTTCATCTTTTCCTCCAGATCTATGTGCTGATGTTCTTTTAAAGCTTTAAATATTTTTCTTGCCTAATTTCAAGTGCTTCTGCCATCAGATTATGATACAATATTGACCTTGATCCATATGTGCAGCTCATGCACGGGAGGATTTCAGTTTCCAACACATCAGCAAGTCTGCAGAAAAATATGGAACTGCTAATCAGAGTACAACATGAGCGGTCAGGGGAAGGATTTGTTTGGCCAAGATATATGGATATTGAGGCTACCAGATGCCCGTTCAAAGGAATGAGGATTCTCCTTGCGGACAATGATTGTTATAATGTATATCTCACCAGAAAGCTTCTTGGAAAATTTGGCTGTCATTTATCCATAGTGTCTTCTAGGTACCACTGCTTGGAGATGCTGTATTTAAAGAGAAACCAGTTCCACCTGCTACTTATTGACATGCAAGTTTTTGAAGAAGACAGACATGAACTTTTTGCTCACATCAAAAAAAATTGCACAGAAAACAGGCCACTGATTGTTGCACTCACTCCTAATGCTGATAGGAATGCCAGAGAGCAATGCCTTCATAATGGAATTCATGGTGTAATATGTAAACCAGTTATATTGCAAGATATGGTAGATGAATTGCACAGGATCACCCAAGGAACACAATCTTCACTTCCTTTATGGTGACCGAGAAAACAAAGATATTTCGACAATGTTCTCTTGATTTGTGCAGAATTCTGTGTCGTTAATTGGAACGATGTAGAAGCTTTGTGAGACTGCTTGAACTTGTTTGAATTTCCAGAGTTTGGTAAGATCTGTGAGATTAAATTAGCAATGAAGAAGTGGTTTATAACTTAAGAGTCTGTTGAATGATATTCATCTTCTTTGAGGGGCTATTCGGATTTCCTTTTGAGTACTTGGACAAATAAACTGGGTTCCCATTAAGAACCGTGCAGCTGCAGCTATGTTGCCTGAACTGTGGAGAACCCAGTATGGATGTGTCTGAAATTGCTCTTTTCCTCTTGTTTGCAGCAGCGAAATGATGGCTTCTAGTGATCGTATGTCAAAAGGTAATTATCATGGCCCCTATTCATGGTTCTTTTAACCACTATTCAGATCCCCTGTTTCCCAAAAGCAGTAGAGCAGGAAGTCTCAGATGCAAGAAAAGAAGACTTGATGATGGTTGCTATCCCATTAAGAGATGAGGTGCATATGATTGACTCGAGATGTTCATACTAGACTGGCTGCGTATAATTTGACAAATGGTTGCGACTTTATCAAGGTACATTTTCAAAAGTCAAAAGGAGTATCCTGTGAATTGTTGTGTTATGGTGTATTCTTCTCACAAGTTAGCACATGCATCTAAAGCCTGTCGTGTATGGAACAGCATATTAATTGTAATATCCTGGTCAAACATTTCCAATCCATCTTAGTTCATATTTCATACTGCACCTTAAGTTGCCTGATTACCATGAATATACTTAATGCAATAATGTATGCACAAAATTATTTCTTGAAATCAAGAAGCATGTTAGTGGAAATTTGTTTGTTTATTAAGATGAGAGCAGAAGCTTGTGGAGGATATGTCCAGTGGAATACTCACCTCACCATTTGATTTTGGGGTACATCTGATAGTTTTTGATTTTGGGGTACATCTGATAGTTATTGCACCATTTGATCATTTATTGTTATATAAATATAATGTTACGAGGCTTTCAATGTGTGCACACGAACAATTCTCTTACTATGCGGCAATAAGTGAATTGTAGCAATTTACAGGATTGATTATAAAGTTGCCAAATCAGCAACACGGAACCCCATAGGTGGCATTTGTCTCATTTTAATGAACACCTATTAATTTGCAATATGTGTAGCATGTGCAGCAGAAGTGCTGTATGCAGGTGTAGTGTATTCTTTGTGACACATGTTCAAGCATGGCACTTACAGGCTCATTCTCCGTGAAACAATATGAACCCATGCCTCTTGTTTTATAATATTTATCTTGAAATCAGATCCAAGACTTAGGTCAAAAGATATGGGTACTGTTGCTGCTAGGAATCAGCCTAACCGAGGTGCCAAGCTGGCTGGGTTACTAGAGTGCTTAGACAATCAGATGCTCATACCTTAAAAATCAGCTAAAGATCGCGATATGTCTTCCAAGTGGCGATATGGTAGCCGTTATGCTCAGGTGGCGATGGCTTCAATGTTGGTCACTCTTGAAGTAGTATTGGGAGGAAAAGATCTTGCCCAGACCTTCACTTCAATGCTAGATCCGATATAAAAGAGCAAAGACAAGAAAGTCCTCTTACTGGAGAGTATTCGATGGGGATCCTCTGATGCCTAAACCAAACGGATTTCTAGGAGAATGGCGGAGGATTGGGAGAGCAGCAGGGTAGTAGCACAAAGACGTAAGAGGGCTCAAGACCACTTACCCAGAGGGTCCTCCAGGAAAATTGTAAGAGGGGCAAAGTGCCCATCGCCGAATAGTTTGGGAGTGCGGATCGGTCGTTTTTGGTAATCGATCGCACGTTTCAAAGATCTTGCACGAGCATTTCTCTCGAGCATCATGTTCCGCATGTCTTGCTCGTGATTATAAAAATCGTTCGCAATCGTGGCCAAGGTGTCATCGGCTGGAAGGAGAGTTTAAATTTTAAAAGGCTCTCCACTTTTTTTTGGGGCCGGAGGCTTCGTGGCGAGCTCCCGATCTACCATATCAGCTGTGGCTGGTTCAGAAAAATATCAAGTACCAATCTATGATCCTAGATCCAGCTATAGGCTATGCATTCAAACAAAATGGGGCAGTATATCACCTGCACTGCATGTGTAGGAATTGCTCGCTCAGTCTGTTATCAGAGGCTAACATGGGTCCAGGAGTACCCTCTCTTCGTCAGGGCTACGTTAACGAGAGTTATGGGCCTCCACTACGCGACTGCATTCAAATCTTTCAACGCAAACGTCGCGGGCACAGGCGCCCTTTTTTAGGGTCGGCCGGCAATGCGGCTTTCAAAAATAATGGGCAGCAAGGCGAGGATTTAAATAAAGGCCAAGGTGGGGATCCAAGTCATCAAAAGGCTCATCCACCCATCTCTTATCTCCCTTCCTTTTATTTTCCTCTTCAAAATTTCGACAGTACCCCTTCTTTCGCGACATCAACCGTTCCATCTTCGAAATCTATACAGACGGATGGGAGGAAGCGATTGAAATGCTTCGAGATCCGTCTATTATACGATCCAACGGTTGACGTTGCGAAAGGACGGTTGACGTTCTCTGGCGCGGAAGGTGCAAGCGAGCCCAGATGGTACCTCCGGACGGAATTGGTACTGGGAAGGGGTTAAAAGAGGCATATCCAAAGTTTGGAAGTACGACCGGCGAAATCTGGAGGCTGCCAAATGGCAGGCATGACGTGAACTCCAGAGTCCACTCTACCTTCTCAGTCCTCCCATGCCTGTTTTTTTAAAGCTTTTTTATATAAGCACAAACTATATTTAAAGCATGACTAATAAAAAACAACATGGAGCATCGCACGGCAAACAATGGCTGTTATGACTGTTATATATATTGGTGCTGTAAATAAAGGTTACAACAATCGGTGTTAGGTCTTTTCACTCTATAAAATAAAGAAAACTACTTAACATATTAGCAATGTTATAAAACATAAAAAAACTCACTCAAAACATAAAAAACTGAATATGTGCGGGAATATTTCTATTTTACACTATTTTTTTACCTAAGGGTGATTGTTATGATAGGCACTGCTTTAATAAATAAACTAAAAACTAGGGTGAAAGAATAATCAAATATCATTAGCTACTGTGACTGGTAATAATAATCTTAAGATAATGGCATTTTTTTAAGTTTTCATCAAGCTATAACATGCACTGCCTTGACATAGAATAGAATGCAACTTCTATCGCTATGACATTCATGATAGCTATGGGCTATATAGCCATTATCATAGCTAATTTTCAAAAAAAATATATAATTTTAATTTTTAGTACTGTAATGGTCATAATTAGCTAGCTCTTATTACTGGCTTACAATCGCTCTCTTTATCTACGTTTCTGCCTATCTTTCTATTTTGTATGTGAGATTTGTCATCGCTATGATATAACTATCATAACATGATGTCGCTAGAAACATTTATACATCGCTCCTTGTAAAGGAGGCATGCCAACTTCTTTATAGAATTAGACAGTTTATATGAAACCATGCTACCTATTGGCATGGGAAATAAGGGGATTTCATGAATAGACTTAAAAGCTTGGTTGCAATTACTGTCACAAAATCAAGGCATCATGTTTTTGATGCTTCTTGGAAGGAAAGAAGCTCTTATAGCATTCTGCCATGTCATAGTTTGCATTTGCTTGACAATTGGTATGGTAAGGTTCATGAGAGATGCTTGGCGTGAGACAAAATGAACCATATACCACAGGATGTAATACTATTTATAGCTCCCCTATATGGACGGTCTCGTTGAGTTTCCGCTAAGTTTATTGTTCCACTTTTTTTTCTCTTAGAAATCTTAGTTCCTATCACCATTATGAACCGGCTTGACCAAGATGTCAAACTGACTGAGGTGCTCGGACGATTAGCTACTCAGACTATAAAAATCGGCCGAAAATAGCAATGCATCTCTGAGGTGGCGATGCGATGGACGTTGTGCTCGGATGGTGAAGGCTCCAACATTAGTCATTCCCAAAATGGCGTTGGAAGGAGGAGATCGTGCTCAAATTTTTTGCTTCGACATAGAATCTACCTGAAACAATAAAGATAATGAAGTTTGCTTATCGGAGAGTATTCGGTGGGAGATCCTCCGGTATCTAAGCCAGACAGATTCTTAGAAAATAATGAAAATATCATGAGAGTGACAAAGTAGCAGCACAGGAGCATAAAAAAGGCTTTTTGGAGGGTTCCTTAGATTCTAAGATTTGAGGGTCAAGTCCGTCGCATAAGAGTTTAGATGCAGGGATCGGCCGTTTTTGCTAACCAGTTGTGCATTTCGAAGATCATGCGCGACCATCATGCTCTATGCTCATTGGTCACGCAATTGTGGAAGCCGCTTGCAATTAGGACCGAGATATTGCCACTTAAAGAGAGAGTTTAAAATTTAAAGGACGCGCTTATGAGGTTGGCTATACGGTGGACTTCTACTGATTGGTTGAAAAAGCTTTATGGTGACGAGCTTGTAAGTAGTTGGCCTGCCGTATCAATTCCTTTGCAACAAAGAAGCCTGTTTTTGGATGCTTTTCTGCGCATGATCACATTCTACGGTGCCAAGAGGCCGTCAAAGTTCATTCCATCATCCACATCCACTCGATCTAAAAATACAAACAAGGGAAGCCGCATCTAGGGTGTCGTGCACGTGCACATTGATCAACTCCTTACAAGCCTGTGGAGTGGCGAGAGAGAGAGGGGGTGGGCGTGTCCCTGATCTGATCCAATCTGTCTGTCCCCCATTCACCGCCTCGGAAAGCCCCCCCGTTTGCATGTGGAGCCACACCGTGCCACCCACCCAAACCGCAAGCCAAGGCTGCCTTCCCTTCAAACAGACAATGGGATGCCATTAATGGACACGATCACCCTCTTTTAAATATATATATATATATATATATATATATATATATATATATATATAATTAGTTTATGAGGGCAAGTAGGATTTTGTATAAGTTTTTTTTATCTTAAATATGATAAAAAGAAATTATTTGTTAGATCAAATCTACTAACTCAGCAGTAGACCAGTTCTACCAAAAAGCGTTAAATATCATATTAAAAAAAAGAGAGAGATTTGAGCGTATTCGAAGCTCCATTGCCTCTCAATTCATCCCGAGCAAAACCCTAGCACCTAGCCTCGGTGTACCGCTGATCTCCCTCGTCTCTTTGCACTGCCATTCTTCGGTTTCGATGCACCTTGTTCTCTAGCTCTATATATCATCTACGTCCTTCCAAGCCTTTCTTTCCGCTCGATCCCGAGCAAATCTATCGAAATCATAGACCAACTCTCATGCACAACCACGATTCTCCGATCTACTTGCACCATCGACCTCCTCCTGAGCCCCTTATGGGTTCTCCAAGTGTCGTCGTTCTCCTCTCCAAGTCTTCCTATAAGGCTATCCAAGTGCCAATCTACAGCCTGAGTGCTTTGCCCTCTTCTTGCGCCACTTAAGTCCCCTTCTAGGTTTTACCCTCCAAGTTCTTTGAGAAGTATTGTTCTCCCCTCTAGATCTTCCAATCGAGCTACCTGAGCTACAAATCAAGCGCTCCACTCTTGTCCCAAATGTTGTCCACCGCTTCCCATGTGTCACTTGTTCCTTAGTTATGATCGGAACATTATCTCTGCTCAACTTGATTCCAACTGTTCAACCTCCATTGTTGCCAGATCTACAAGTTCCCAATCTTTTTGTTCGATTAATTGGTAAGCATTGGAGCTAGAGACCACCGGTGCACGCTAAACCTTAGGGTTTCTCTCAAGATGATAGGAGAGGAAAAAGAGAGAGCAAGAGAAGTGCATTCGAACTCCATTTCTCTCTTTTTTTGTTTAATAAGTCGGCTAATGTGGATCCCTTGTGGATATTTAAATTGCATGGATCGATCTAACTAATATTTTCTCCGTGATGGAAAAATTAAATCTTAATGCAAGCGATTAGTAGGCTCGCTAAGGTGCACAAAACTATCAAGCTATTGCTTGGTTGCTGGTGTTTGGCACGTGTGATATCCGTAGGAGGAACAGAAGCCTTACCATGCAAAAAAATGTTATAATTCCATCTCGCATATTGCACTTCAAGCCCTTTACATTGTATTAGAGGATAAAAATCTTATAAAATCATTAAAAATTAAGGTAAACTATTCAAAAAACACGAGATTTCACAATTCCTGCTTCCCTTTTACAAATCTCACTTCATTAAGACTTTGTTAATTTATCACCATACTTTTATGTTTAAAGCAAAAGCGAGCGCAGTCCAGTGCGCACAAATTAGTGATTAATCACTTCGTAACAATTTTCTCTGCGTTCCATATACTTTGTAAAAGTGATCATGGCTGTGCGTAATCTTTCCAGCGAAAAAGATCGACACAAGTAAAGCTAGACTCGATTAATACTCCCGTTCATCCAGGAAAAGGTTAAAAAAAAGAAAGAAAAAAGTGCTTTCCTCTCAGACTCGATTAATACTCCCCGTTCATCCAGGAAAAGGAGGGGGGGGGGACGAAAGAAAGAAAAAGCGATGGTTTTCGAGTGTCAGGCAGAGGCAGAGGCAACGTGGATGAATGGCACCAGAAACAGACCCTGTGCGAGAACGGCCATGGATGATGGCGAACGACAGACCGCAGGCATCCAGGGATCGAGTCTAACGCTTTGAACAAGTGGACGGCTAGTGCAGCTTTAATTAATTAATACCATATACTTTTGTCTTCCTCCTGCTCCCTACGCCCATGTGACGCGACATGCATTTCCTTCTTCCGAGTGCCTGCCCGAATATATAATACTGTATATTATAATCTTGCATCCATTTAGCGATATACCGTGAGCTAGGTAGCCAGCCAGCGAGCCGATCGATCGCTCGCAAGATTTCTACAGCCCCAAGTCCCCAACATTGGAACCTCTGCGGGCTACAGTCCTGTCCCCCTCCGCCGCAGGGCCACCATGCCCCACGTCTAATAAAATCCGCTTTCTGGTGTCCTGCAGGATTATCTCTGGGCCAGCCATAAAGCCGAGTGCATTCACATCATACAGGGCATCAGAGCACCCGCATCCGCCATCCTGTCAACTCAGAAGACCAAGTTTACCGGTGTGTATCAACTTCGCCTTGATTGCTAGGGTGGGAACGCGGGAACGCTACAGTTTCCTTTTTTGGAAATTTGGTGCACTACGGAACGTTTCAATCCGTCAAGGACGGATGGTTCGGAGAAGCAACCCTCCGCGTCGGTCGTAGCTACCGAGCAAGACTGAGTTTATGGCGGCGAGCACTGTACCTGAAATAACAAACAGAGTACAAAAATGACATCTTAGCATACAATGCCTTTGAAATTTCTGTATCTTTAGGTAAACTCTTAGAGATGCGATCTGTTCTAGGGTATCCAAATTTAGTCCCATATCAATCAAGTAGCAGAAAAATCTGTGCCTTAAATAAGGAGGGCTCAAAGCCTCTTCCTCAGAATGCATTTTTTAAAGGACAAAATCGTGAGGGATATATACCTACGCGGACCCCAGAGCGGACAATATCTTCTGCTGGAGCGCAGCTCGCTTTCTCTGCTCGACTCGGTGTGGAACTATGCTGGTGACTGTAAGAAGCTAATACCTATGCGGACCCTAAAGCGGCAACAACACGATCATTTAAGCATTTCAAAATTGCAGATGGCCAGGATCAGATTTTGACCAGGGCAAAACTGCATTAAAGAAAGGAACAGCTTCAATAGGTCAAAAGTGCCAGGCTTGTATTTGCTGGCCGCCAGTTGATGCATTCCCACGAGTTGACATATTCCGACTCCATTTGCTTGATTTATATAAATTTCGCTCGATTTGCTCGATCTATATGAAATATTATAGGCCGATAAATGGTTGGTCAAAAGAAGTGCAAGTGGATGAAAAGATGAAGTCAAACATGACAAGCGTGCGATTCAACTCATCCTTATCTTACATACAGTGGAGGATTTGAGAGGGTTACAAAGATGCGGGGATAGGATAATCGAGAGATAAGAATACATGTAGTGCAGATATTTTACGACTTCTCTATTATGTTTTTCTTGTCATTCAAAAATAATAGCAACATGTCACTTATTATTTCAATCTAAGCTGAAACTAGCTCAAACCAAGCTAAGAATTGGCCATCTATGATTCTTGCTAAAGATAACATTCAAGCTGTAACCTTAACATGATGCCAAGTTATGGTGCATGATGTCAGAGCTTAAATTGGAGAGAAAATAATCACACAGGAGCCGCATGCAAAATTCTCAGCAGCATTACTCGTCAAAAAACGCATGTGTTGGTGGATTGAGCGCTGGCCGAATGCGATGGGCGTGTTCGGGGGAAGGCGGGTGGGCCCCTTTGATTGATGCCCGTTCCGGACCGTGACCTTGGCCACTGCGTGGGGACTCGAGACGGTGACGTGTTCCCACTCCGCCCCACTTTGTCGTGCGCACGTTACCCCACGCCACCTCCCCAATGGCCCAAACCCAGCCCAACATTTCTCTCTCTCTCGATAGAAAGATAAAGATGGCGAGAAAATAGAGAGAGAGGAGCTCTATGGGGAAAACCGAGATTCCACCAAAGCAAGCATGCACCCAGCTATCGCAAAGGGAGCACCAGAACGAATCCATAGCGAGGAGTCAAGGCGAGGGGCGAGGGGTCATTTTCTTTCTCTCTCATAACAGATGGGTGGTAGGATCTAGATGGAAAGATAGACGGACCCGGGGGGCGAGAGAGAGAGAGAGAGAGTGTGTGTGCTTCTGATAAGCCCATGTGTCCTGGGAGCGGATCATTCCTGTACTGGATCGGCCGTATTCTGTGGAGTCAGAAAGCGGAGAGGCCAGGGGGAAGTCTGCCGGTGGTTTTGTTTATGAAAAGAGAAGGCTTCTAATTGCCAACGAAAGCCCAGCTACTTCGTTGTTCAGAGGAGTAGTTGGACTCCCATCCATATGAAATAGACGACGACGACGACTTACTTGCAAGCAGGTGCTTCTATTCTTTGCTAACCACTTTATAACCAGAGACCTTAACCATTCCTCCTCTTCTCTCTCTCTCTGTCTTCTTTTCCCCTTCTTAATTTATATCGACCTCCTCTTCCTATAGTTTGCAGTTGGCTGTAAAATATTTCATTGAAGAATAGGATTCGTGCAAGGAAGAGGAAGTCTAGCATGCAGAGCTCGGAGGAGAGCTGGAGTTTGTTATTCTAGCCGGGATATCTTCACGGGATCTGAAGCAAGAATAGTAGCAGCTAAGGAAGGAGGAAGGAAGAAGCTTCCAGAAGAGGGTATAGCCACTAGATCTAAAAGGAGGAGCAGGAAGAAGAGAGAAAGAAAGAAAGAGGAGTATCGGAATAACAAGTATGCTTGTACCTGGAATCCACCCAAGAGCCTTTTGCACGGTGATGATTTTTTAGAAGGAAAGAAAGAAATCATAATCAAGCAGTGGCCATCTTCCCTTGCCTCTCTTGTGTGCGAATTTCGAGAGTCGACGAGCTGGCAAACCGGTGGTGGGCCGGGAGCGTGGGCATGGGAGGGGTCGACCCGGTGGTCACTTCCTCGGCCGCCGCCCCCCCTCCCCTCCATCTCCGCAACCCCAACAACTCCCATCTCAGCCCTCACCGCCGCGAACAACAGCAACAACAAGATCCGACGCCCAACCCCGCCACCCCCAACAGCAGCGCCAGCAACAACGACGGCGACGACAGCCGCGCCGGCACCAATGCCGACGACCACTCCTCCGGCGCCGGCCTTGAGGTCGTCGATGCCGGCTCCGGCGGGGGAGGCAGCTCAGGGCGCCGCCCCCGCGGACGCCCCCCTGGGTCCAAGAACAAGCCCAAGCCCCCCATCATCATCACCAGGGAGAGCCCCAACGCCCTCCGCTCCCACGTCCTCGAGATCGCCAGCGGGACCGACATCATGGACGCCGTCGCCGTCTTCGCGCGCCGCCGGCAGCGTGGGGTGTCCATCCTCAGCGGCAGCGGCGTCGTCACCAACGTGACCCTCCGCCAGCCCGCCGCCCCCCCTGGCGCCGTTGTCACCCTCCACGGCCGCTTCGAGATCCTCTCCCTCTCGGGCGCGTTCCTCCCGCCGCCGTCCCCGCCGGGGGCCTCGGGGCTGACGGTCTACCTTGCCGGTGGGCAGGGGCAGGTGGTCGGAGGGAGTGTGGTCGGGGAGCTGGTCGCCTCGGGGCCGGTGATGGTGATAGCGGCGACGTTCACCAACGCCACCTACGAGCGGCTGCCCCTGGGGGACGAGGAGTCCGAGGCGGCGGCGGCCCCGCCGGGGTCGGAGGGCATGCCATTGCAGCAGAGCCCGGGCGGCAACGGAGGTTCGTCGTCGCAGCAGTCGCATGGGGGGATGGGAGCGGACCCGGGCTCGATGCCGCCGCTCTATAATTTGCCGCCGAATCTACTGCCTAACGGTCAGCTGCCGCACGACGTGTTCGGCGTTTGGGCTTCCACGGCTCCTCGTCCTCCGCCATCCTACTAGGTTCTCCTTCCCTATACTATTTTCATCGTGAAAAAACAATTGTTGCTCTCTTTCAAGTCCTAGTTAGAAATATTGTCTATGTTCGGGTTCTTGTTTTGTTCATGTCATTGCATGGTTTTTGTAAACTTTTAGCGATGTGATATTAGCTACTTGTAGAATTGGAGGACAGTTTTAAAAGAATGTGTTGCTTTTCTTCCCCCTTGTTATGTTCAAGTCATTGCTTGTTATGTTCACAATTCCTGTTTATCTCGTGTTTGGTTAGCATAGAGTTATGCTATCTGTTTCAGCTATATAATTAGAAGATAGATATATAGTTCTTTAATAGTAGTTTCCCCCTTCTCAAGAAAATAAAATGCTTTCTTTCCTCCAAAACGTGTAGCTCAAGTCCATTTCTGTGATACTAGCTACTCATGATATGTTATGTTATTTTGTTTGGTAGTTCTTATGTAGGCTTTCCACGATTTTTTTTTTCTTGGTGGGGGGCCAAGAAGTCTAACGGAAGGAACAAGAAGATAACTAGTAACTAACGGTAGGAAGGAACAAGAAGTCTAACGAAAACAGTAGCAACCCATGGAGTCCGTTTGTAAGATTATTGAGAAATCTGAAGGCAATAAGGCTCCATTCGTCCAGTCGAAATTACTTTGTCCAACTGCCAACCAAGCTGCTGCATAAGTTAGCCTCTCTGTAAACATGACAAGCCTTGAAAAACTCAAGATTCGGTATATAGTCTGATGAATATCCTGTAGAAGCGGGTTAGCCATCATTGTATCTGATTTACCATCGATCCAATTGATGACTACCTCACAATCTCCCTCAAGAAATTTTTTTGTGCAATTTAGAGTATATGAACAGCTACCATCGAACCTTTCCGTGCTGCCCTTAGTTCAGAGAATGGGATCGGAGACGATGGAAGACGCCTCGATCCAGCATAAAGAACCCTCCCCCAATATTGGTCATCATAGGAGCCATCACCTGCGAGGGTTAAAATTTCAGAGATCTCGAGTTTATGTTGGATCAACAAAGGGGGATTCTAGTGTGAGATTTTGCCATTTTGGTGATCGTTTCATGTTTGGATCTCTAGTAAATGATGAGAAGAGCCGTAGCTTCGATCTGATGGTTTTTGGAGCCTTTTGCATGCGAACTTGCCGAGTGCAATGCTTCCATTTATGAGAAAGATATTGGTGGTTGGCAATAATTTTAGGTAGAAGATTCCAGCAAAGGCTGATTTGTTTGGAATGGATTTGGTTTCTTGAGGAAAAACCAAGGCGTGCAAAACTAGGATGATGAGTTGGAGAGATCGAGTTTTCGGGTCATTGGTGCCTCGAATGCTTATCTAAGTGGGCCATCTCAATTTCAAGTTTTGGGTGACGTTGTTGTGGGTTTGGAATGCAAGCTATCACATCAAAATAATTGCTCGCTCATGCATTCCTCTAAAGGGTCTTTTGTGCGATGAAAAAGATTACCTGTTAGGAAAGTAACCTGGCTCTTCTGTGCCATTGGAAAAGATAACCTATGAGGAAAGTAACCTGCTTTTGGGAACTATGCATGAGTACACAAGCGGTACGAATCTCCACCCATTTCTTCTCTGTATTTAATCTGATCTCGTCTGGTGGAATCTCATGCGTCTATTTCCTGGTCGACATTATGATAGATTAAGTGGAGCAAAAATATTGTCGGCAACGCTGCATTTTTTCCCCGATGTTGGATGACATTTCATTTTTCATCTAGACGTAAAGTAAAGTCTCTGGTAATTGCCGATTCATGAGTTTGTCGATATGTTCGCTTCTTAGATGAACTTGTGTTTAGCTAGCTATGATGAATCACTGGTAAGGTTGGTCTTTAGAAGGTTATGTGTTCGGCCATTTAATTTTCAGTAATAAATAGTATTGCACTTGTTTCTGGTCTCAAGGTGAATCTTTTGCAAGAATGGGGCAGTATGACCCAGAGGCACAGACTTAACAGTGGAGGAAACATGGGGATGAGGGACATAGGGTCCACAAGGGCCATCGACAGAGACTTAACACTGATCCATTCATTTGCATCCTTGACCATATCATGGGCAAGGTGAGATTGTTCTTGCTTCTTGACTAGGCTTATTTGCCGAGTTTTGAGCTTTCGGGCCACTGTCCTTAGCCTTGTTTATACACGGCGAGTTACTACTTCCGGGTTGCCTACTTAGTTTTCGGACCTTGGTGATCACATTCATAGTTTTAGACGACTGTTGTGTGTGCTTAACTTGCAAGGAACTTATGACTTGAAGACTTGATGAATTGGGTGATTTTTCACTGAAGACACGAACTTCATGTTCTTTCATCTTGCTTTGTGTCACCAATATTTGCTTACTCTTCTTTAAGTTATACGTTAATTTGTTAGAACATCAACAATATTCTTAAAATCTTACCATTAATGTTGGTTAATTTTTGACTTGTGCTTTTATAGTCATGAGGATTTTTTGCCTTTTGAGACGGTCTAATTCTTTGCATCGTTCATTTGTCGTATATTAACTTTTGTTCGTTGCAGGCTTAATGACTATTGCCTTTATGCACTAAATGAATTTAGTCATTCTCAAATATCACTCTGATTGTTTGAGAAATCAGCTTATTACCTTCAAATATATCCAGAAAAGTCTTTGGATAGAATAGCCTTTTGCCTTTTTTTGTTCATGTTCATGTGTACTTGTCTAGTGTCCTTTTTACAGAAAAAATGAAAAAAAGAGAGAAAAAAAAAATAACCTGATTCTTGTTTGACAGTTCTTTAGTTTGGGACCTAGAAAGGTACACATAATATTCATGAGATTAAAACTTAGAAAAATGATGAATAAATTATATTCCTTATATGGTTACAGGTAACCAAGAGCGAGTTCTCTTGTCACTGGCAGATGGTCGCCCTTGTGTTTATCTTCCTTCTGTTTTTAATCATGGATTGAGTTGCCCATGGATCTCATGAGCTTTGTTTAAATGTCAATTATCCACATGGTAGTGCCATGTTTGACAGCAGACCATTCATTTAAATGGCTGCAAGTGATTAACATATACCTGGTACCTGGAACATTGATCTGCAACCATATCTATTTGACTCCACCTTGATGGTATACATTTTGTATTTTGCAAAGGCTATTGAGCCATGATGATTAGGCTTCCAAATCCACATTAATTATCTCTATTGTTACTCTTATTGGATTTATTTTGGCCCTACTAGAGTAACCCCTAACTCCTAAAATGACTCGAAGTTGTTCTTGCCTTGAGTGTAGCTCGTTAGCAGAACTCATGTTTGTACAAACACATTTTGACAATAAATTCATTCAGTGTCAATTAATTAAATCTGTGACATGACTTGGAGTTGTTCTTGCCTTGAGTGTAGCTCGCTAGCAGAACCTATGTTTGCACAAACTCATTCTGACATCAAATTCATTCATTGTCAATTTAAGTAAATCTGTGCATGATTCAAACCAGTCTAATGGACTTACCAAACCCAATTCACTCATAATCTGATAGACACAGTATCAACCAGAGATTTTGGTTATTGCATCAAGCTCTCCTGGTTGTGAAGTCATCCTTGGGTTTGTAATACTTTGATATGTTGAAAATACTTTCTTGATGCCCATCCAGAAAAATATTGCTGTAGCTCAGTGAAATCCTATATATATGTCGACCACAGTCATATAGAACTTGGTATATATCCTCTGACTTGTATACGATCTTCATCACTGCATCTCTATGTATCAATTATGTAAACCATTTTGCTCCAGTTATGTTAAACTACATGTAGTTAACAATTAGCTTGCCTTGAGAGTTCATCAGTCGACTGATGCCTTCGAAATCTCTCGCTTGTTTAAGTTAGCATATTATCTAGCTGAAGCAGTTTTTTCAACTTCCAACGGACTTATTTGATCTTAATGGTCTTGCATTGGAAATGTTTCAGAAATATGTGACCACCTTTATTATTGTTTGGCATCAGGAACATGTGCATTTGTTTTATAGATAGATGTGTTTTTGGTTTAATCAGAAATCTCAATTCAGCATATCATATTTCCTCACATTTCTTGTCCAAACGTCGCTTCAGCTCAGATGAGTATGTTTGAAGCAGTCACCTTTCTTCAGCATGTGAACAATGAAATGTGTAACAAACCTTCTTTCCAAGCATCAAGAACCATTCTTTCATGCGATTTACTGGCTCTAAAAATTATCTTTGATTAGCCTCTCATAATTTAATTTAGTAAAACATAGGCCGTTGCCTAGTTTGCGGGGCAACAATTTACATGACATATATTGAATTCATAAGCTTGAGGTCGAGGATCATATTAGCAATTAACCAGAATAGAACAATTATTGAGCCCTCGTCTTCTTCAATCTTAATTAAGAGACCGATTCGTACATCATCTACAAGCAATTCTAATTGCTGCATTTATCTTTTGAATTTTAATCAAAGAGATCATATTGACAATAAGCAACCATTTACAGAAAGTCAAAACTCATCCCGACCGCTTTGGTCTACATAGAACTTTAGTTTTGAAGCACCTTTCTGCGATAAGACAAAGTAGCAGTTAAATATTTACCTTTGGCTATTCGTGGGTGTGGATCCTTTCATCTCCAAACCAAAAAAAAATAGAAATAGAAGTATGTGCAGTTTAAAATTAGCCCGTGTTCCTTAATTTTTACCTTCTTGTTTCAGATAAGATTATGAAAATAAAAAAATAAAAGCATGAGCTCATCAACGATTCCTCTTCTTTTAAAAATCCAGAAACAATCATTACGTATGTACTTGCTTTCTTTCACTGGCAAACAAATAGAGAGCCGATACCATCTGTTTATAGTATACTTGTCGACAAGTGTCTATTCAAAAGCATAGATCGAGAGGTTCCGTGCCAGCTCTTCGATTTGAATGGTTCGTATTTTATCAATGAAGGAAACTTCCCTCGTGAGGAATCAAAACATGAAGTTTGGTGGATGCTGGATAGGCTCGATGGTCCATCCAAGGGAGGAACTGTGTCGCTAGGCCCAATCCCATGCTATCCCACGTGCGTGTAGCGACCTGGCGGATGTCAAGCTATCAAGCTTTCTTTCTTCTTCCCCATGGGCCAGTCCTGCCTAACTTATTCAATGGTTTGTTCCCCCAGCGTGCACGATTTCAAGGGAAAATTGTCGTTTTTTCAAGTGGGCGATAATGACTTTGCAGCGCAGTTTGAAAGAGCGGCTGCAACTTGACCTCGGGGGATGGTAGGGTTTTTGACCCGAGTTGGCTAGGGATGGAATAGAGGATAAGGAAAATAGAGCTAATTAGGTAATGAGTTACTCTGGCCATCGACTTCCGATGGGTTGCTTCTCCATCAGTGCGATGGACAAAGATGTGGACCTTTTCCAACTGGCGCTGAAAGATGGGCAATGATCAAAGAGTCACGGTGCTTGGCTGATTGCCTGAGATGCTTCTGGAGAAATTTCATGCTGTTCGTGGATGACTCTTTGATCATTGAAGATGACCGTGTATCTCGGTCTCCCCTGAGGATGCGGGAAATATACATACCTATATTTTTCCACCACGACACGCATATCGTGTCATTGCTCTCCGCCCCGCTTCTATCTGTCTAACTGTGATCCAAGCAGGTTCAAGCGACGTATCCGCCTTAAATATATCGACAATTTCTTTATTTTCCAAGCGCCTGGAAAGGACGAAAGAAACGCCTTGTTTTTTCTTTGCAGCGCTATTTGCAATCGTTGTGAAATAAACCGGACCACTTGTCCATGTCGCCTAAATCTATCCTACTTATTATGGGCCGACATATAGCCTGACAGGAAGCCAATTTCTAAGAAACGTTGAAAGGTAGTACAATTCGGACTCTAAAAAGTCCAACTTCGATGGGACTCCTAAGCGTTGGAGGATCCGACTAGAGCTAATCTTCTTTTTGTATGCATATCGGTTGATCTCTACGGTAGATGGTTGCTCCATCTTCCACCGTGGCAGACCAATCAACATTCTCGTCCCTGGCCTCTACCATCATCCGGTAGGATTTGGATATTAACACTGTTTGATAGTCTAGTGGCTGCAACCGTCCTCCTGTTTGGGAATTGGGAGGTGTTCCCCTAGACGTCACCCTCACAGTCTGTTTCTCCGACGCTTGAGTGCTGCTTCCTAGCACCATTCTATTCATACAAGTCGAGGATTAATGCAGTAGAGTGACAAATAGGGCCCTATATACCATCCTACCGATCACCACAAAGAGGCCCCGTTTATCATCCTACCTACCGATCCCCCCGGGGGTGGCGCCATGAAGAACTTTCTTGGGCCCGGCCGCCAATAAACTAGACTCACTTCGCACACATGACCACTGATAGCCCGGCCCAGAGCCCAACTTGACTGGCCTGCTCCTCCCCAGTTCAAAGCCAACGGCTACTGTCTCGTGCGCGAGCCAAGCCCGGGATGACCGTGACGGACGTGTCCCTGCGGACCAAAACTCTTCGACTCGCGCGTGCACCGATCCTCACTTGGGGCAGGCCCATGCTTGGCCCAAAGTAACTAGAGTAAACCATGGGCGACGAGCCCAAGATCCAAGTGTCGCAGCACGCACGCTCTTGGCTAATTAACGATACTATACTACATGAAATGTGCCATCCAGGAAAAACACTTTGCCCAACCTGACGTGCTAAGACATGAATGAAAATTATAAGATCTATAATGCATGCTTTAAATATTCATTAACACATTTTAAATTTTTTTTAAGTGTTAAAGTTGGTCGAGAAAGCTGGTGGGCAAGAAATAATTCATTTTACACAGTTTTCGAGGAAGATCTTCAATTCAAGAAAAAAAAGGAAAAGAAAAGGATGTTAATAGGCTTTCAACAAGTCCCTCAATAGTTTCAAAAGACGCATGCCATGCAATTCTGAACAAAAACTCTGCGAGACTCAGTCATCATCCATGTAAATTGTTTCTTGCTTAAAAAGGCCACCAAACACGTTCCTCACCTCTGGTTTTTTTTCGGGGCCATCTGGCTGCTTAGGTTTTGGTTTCTGTGCTGGTTGCTTTATGACTGCCTTCTGTGGGGGCAGATTTCGAGCCTTGGCCTGGCCTCTGATGGTGGCAATTTGTGTTTTTGGTTTGTCCTCAGTCTTCTGAGAAACTGCAGTCGCTACTTGCGAACTCAGTTTCCCCCACGAGAAGTCTGCACCAAATCCCTTCGCCCTACTCAAGAGTTCGTCCAGTGAAGTCCCTGCTGCCTCTGCTCTCTCTCGAGCTTTTTCGGCGACGCTAGCAGCCTGAGCTTCTTTCTCTGACAATTTCTTCATCTCTTCTTCAACCTTCTTAGCAGCCTCTGCTGCTTCGCGAGCTTTCTCTGAGGCTATTATGGCTTCCTCCTCTGCCTTCGCCTTTGCCAGAGCTTCTGCATACGCTTTTCTTCTTCCATCTTCAGGAATGGCGCTGAAAACAGGGAAAGTTGGCTTGGCTTAAAAATGCTTGAAGCTACATATATAAAGCTTTATGTTCAAGACTAGTCAATGGGAGGAAACGAACACAATGATCTGATATTAGCCATTTCATAAATATAAGACAAGAAGCGAAACTTCATATTTTTTAAAATTAGAATTGTTTACCATACTGCGCCATTGAGAAACTATGTTGCATACGATTAATAGATAACACTAACTGTAAAAGCATTTTATCAAGTGCCTGTAGCTCCGTGGACAGGGCATCTGTTTCCTAAACAGAGAGGCATAGGTTTGATCCTTACCTTTAACATCGATTATAAGCAACCATCCCTAAGGTTGAAATCTATGAATTCAAATTCCATAAGGCAGATATACTGATCTGGCAGAGAATTAAATAGTAAAGCATCACACTGAAGAAAGCATGAGATTTTATTCCCTGAAGGCTATTCTTTATGCAGTAGTCCTACCTTGGTTATCTTCAATTTGTCTCATTATTTGTATCTTTGTGTCCTTCATGGGAGCTTTATCTCTTGTAATTATGGGTGGAAAACAAGCTCGAAGATGAACCAAGTTAGGCCTAGCTCAAGCTCGGCTTCTTCATGATACAGCCAAGCTCAATGCTCACCAACAACTTGTTTACAAGATCTAGTTAAAAGATCCAATAAGAGTTTCAAATCATTTGATGCTTGTATTTATGTAGTTTGAAGTAATAATTTCTATTATATTTAAAATTTTATACATGGATATTGATTTTTAATAAATAATTATAAAAATAATTATTGATAAAATTAATAAATTTAGAATAGGAGTCGTGACCAAGTTGTATAAGATTGCTCGTGCCACTGTCAGTAAAAACCTGACAGTTCAAATGAGAAGTTCTTTCAAGATGTAGATTTTCTTGGTGTTTGGAGACATTCGAATTATTATGATTTTCTGGGTGACTATGATTTGGCGGTGCAAGGAGCACAGGTTTGCATAAATTCCTAACCAATACTAAGGCTTAAAAAACTTTATTAAAAAAAAAATGCGAGAGAAGTAGCCAATCACCTGAAAAGATCAACTATTGGCTTTGAGGTTGAAGATGGGTTGGTAGAGACTTCAACAACCTGAAAGTAACAACAGAAAAGCTCAAATCTCCTGCATGAGTTTAAGAAATCCTTAGCACTTCTTTAAATGGCAGTCAGCTACTAACTTGCTTTCAGGTGGATTGCTGGCCATCTTAGGTACCCAAGATAGCATTGGTACTAAGAACTGTGCATTCTCAAAGTTGCTCTAAAACATCATGTCCTTGGTAATGTAGCTTGTTGGTTTAGCAGAATAGAAACAGCAGATATATGTCTTCTTTCGAATGATTTACACAAGATCACTGAATGTTAAAGGAAACAACTTTTCGGGAGTAAATCAGTCAGTATTTAGTTGCATTAGGTAGTTTAATTATAAATGGGTTGAGTATCATGATGCTTTCCAGTCTTGTACATGATTGGTACAGAATTATCCTCCATTTAACAAAAATTTAGTCTGTAAGCCTACCATCAGGTATTTTATGACAAAATCAGCCAGCATCTCTCTCTTTCATTTTCCTCCAAATGAGAAAAGATTATGCATATTATATGTATACATGCAGAAAAAGCATGAAGTCGGTATTCAAAGGAGATCCACTCTCAACGGCGATTGAAGGAGAAAACTGGGTACAGAGTTAAGGGGGGTAGCCAAGGCTCCATAACGATCAACAATAACCTTTGCAGGAGTGAGAAGAAATGACAGGACTGAGAAGCAAGGCAACAGAACCAAACAAGGTTATGACTCCGATGAGACCCATCGTCCGTTTTAATCCTTATCTCCCATATTTGTAAGAAGACACCAGCTTGCCTAAAAATTGAAGAGGAATGTGTTGGTAAAAGTTGAGCACCAAACGATCTTTTCTTCAGAAACAAAAAATGCAGCTAGTTTGAAGTGTTAAGCCACCCGATGGACCAGAATCTGATAAATGCCATTTTAGGAAAGCGTAGCCAGAAGTAAATTCCGGGTAATTAAAAATAGATGGCCTAGATATATAGCAGAGCAGCCGTACGCCATCCCGATTCTGTAATGATAAATGTGTCGCAGAGCTGCATACCTTATTCTCCGCGATCGAAGTATTGGAGAAAACGTCGGCGACGAGGGTAGCAATCTGCGATCTCGCCACCTGAAACACGCACAGACCACCAGTGACGGTGAGGAAGAACGCAACTACGTGAAGCAATCGATCATACTAGGTCGGGATCGGGTCGGCACCCTGGAATTGGTCGGTGCTCCCGCGCTGGTCCCTTCCTTGGAGACGACCAAGGCATGGGAGCTCTCCGCGGCGTAGTCCTCGGTCAGGCAGGTCTTGATGAGGGTGTAGCTCACGTCCGTCTCCGCCACCTTGGAGAGGAACTCTCCCAGCGTCAGCTGCTGGGACCGAGCGAAGAGGTTGGAGAAGAAGGACGTGATCCCGTCCAGGACGTCGTAGGTGGACGGCCCTGATATCCCGGTCGCCGAGTCGTAGACCACGGCCACGTGGCCCACACCGGCCACCTGGGCGGCGCGGACGACCTGGAGGGCGTCGTTGGTGGTGACCTCCGCGGAGGGCCCCTTCTCGGCGGGGCCGATGGTCACCACCACCTTGGTGGCGGGGCCGATGGCCTTGGCGATGGGCTCCGGCTCCTCGAACGTCGACTCCACCGCGTTGAGCCGCTTCGACTCCTCCGGCGCGATGACCTGCCAAGACATCGGGCGGTTCTAGTGATACCAATTTCTTCTACATCATTCTCACGCGCGTGGACACCACATATTATCGACCCTCGCTCCAATCCAAGAAATCCGGGAAGGTGTCGTTATCAGATGGGCTCACCTTGTAGGTAGCAGCGATGCGGGCGAGGTCTTGGGCGGAGGGGAGGTCGGGGACGCCGGCCCGGACGGCGAAGCCTTGACGGAGGAGAGTCTGGACGATGCGGACGCCCGCTTGTCCCGTGGCACCCGCAACGAACACCGTTCGCGGATCCTTTCGCCTCGGGCTGAGAAAGAGAGACGTGGATGGAGAGCTCACCACCGGGATGACGGACTTGGCGTCTCCAAGCTTGCCGAAATCGATGAAGAAACGGTTGGGCTTTGCAGATCCCTGCTCGGCCTGGGTCTCGTCTTCGGATGCGCCCTTCTTCCGCTTTCCGAACCCAAACAGGTTCTGCCTAGCATATATAACGGACGCTGCCTTCGGAGCCACCTTGGATTCGGTTTTGGCACCGAGACCAGAGGATAGGCGGAAGGAGCTGGAGGTGAAGGAGCTGGAGGTCAGGGCCGGAGCCATGAAGGAGAGGGAGAGCGTACTGTATGCAACAGCCTCCTCCCGCCACACAGGTGAGGCGAGCTGGGCCGAGCCTTGGTGAAGGTTGAGTTGCTGACATCCGCATATTTGGATGGGATGGAAGATAGTAGTCCTATAAAATGATGCCGCGTGCCAACAATCTATCTGCAACAGGATTTTTGACACCAGACAATTGAGCAGTCCCCCAGCCCCACCATGGGGGTCAGCCCTTGGCTAGATTTCATGGGTAAGAGACCCCGTGACCCCGAGAGAATAGAAGATCCAACCCAGAAGGGGAATGCAGAGCATATGTGCCTGCAAAAAGTTTGAAAGAACAATCAGGTTGATTAATGAACGTTCGAATGATGATGTCTTAGCACCATTCCATCCGCGTAACAATCAAGACAGCGCTTTTGGCCCAGAATTGCGGTTCGTTTGTTATTGCCGGCGCCAATCTTTTGAAGGTTTTGGCTTACAGGAAAAGAGGACAGAGAAGAATGCGGTGGACTGAATAGCGGAGAGAGGTCAATCTGTGGCGGTGGAGCGGCCAGGACACGGCAACCAGTTACTACAATACTGCTACAAACAATTAAACATATATCGTATTTAGATTATCTATTTAATCATCCACACCAAATGAGTCTTTCCACTTAATTCGCATGTTTCCACTCATACTTTTCCAGTTTTTCTTTTGCAAAGTAATTCTCCATTAGTTATCATAAACCCAACGCAAAATCTAGCAGGACGGCAACTCTAGCACCAGATTGAACTGCTACAACCACCGCGCAACGGTACCATCTATCCCAAAAGCACGATCCACCTATATCCAACCATAAAATCAGTCTATCAGTCATCATCTACCAAGATTATCCAGTATATGGATACAGAATAATGAAAATTCATCATATTAGGTTGTTAATGGTCAGGAAATATGATTCTCACAACTTTTTTTCAAACAACTTGTATTCTATATACAGCATTTTGGATCTATCAAAATGTTTAGCGTGCTGAGACAAATATATACGCTTACGAGGAAGCACATCATGACAATTGCCGCACACAAGTTCACACTTTGTATAACCCAATCATGACAATTCACACAAACATAAAAAAAAAAATCCACGAACTAGGACAAAAGACCGAACAAAAGATGAAAAATTGCATACCACAATAAAGATGCAATGCTACAATGTAGACATAATTCAAGTTACAGAAGTTCAGCCATACATTCTACCGTATCTACCAGCAGCAATAGGAAAACCATGAAAAGGCAATAATGCATAAGATCCTTGTCTAGGAGTCCGTCACCCTATAAAGTGGTGTATCGGTCTACTATAATGTAGGCATAAAAAGTCAGTTGTTCAGCTACATATTCTGCCGTATCTAACAACAGCAATAGGAAAACTATGAGAAGGCAATAATACAAGAGGGCATTCTCTTGGAGTGCATCACTGTGTACTAGTCCATCCTGAGCCCATTTAATTTAGTGCAACTCTCTTATTCTGTTTCCAGCAAATTAAGAACAAGCAATATTCGCATCTATTGTCCCATTCCCCATTTACAAGTCAAATCCAACCTGATCTAATATGGACCAACACTAAATTAAGCATCAAGCAATGAAATTGACAATGCAAAGTTCAGACTTGGTGGTTGTTTTGTTGAAGGAATGTTGGATCGAAGTCTCTTTTCATTGTTTCAATCACTTGATGGTAGCCAAAACTAACATACAAACGGATGATCAGCAAATCCAGAGCTGGAACTGAATAAACCAATGATTGAGAGAACCCAGCATGGAAAAAGAGGATTAAATAAACATGGTTAAAACTATTTATAAGTTCAATTTTTGATACCTTATTTGCTTAAATCATTTATTAATCACGTAAATTAATTTTAGCTTTTTCCAACTTTTGTTTAAACAATAATCTCATATATGATATAGTAACACTAAAAAAAATAATTAGTTTTGAGTCTATGGTATCTTCCAAGTATTCGCTGTAATGATTTGCAATATATTTCAAATGTCTGTGCACAAATATTCTCACTGGAAGAACAAAGTTCTGTCAAGTGAATAACTTTCAATGAATAAAAAATCGAAATTAAAATAAATAACTTTGTTACACTCTATATTTTCCATCACTCATCTGATACTGATTAAAATTGCAAAGGTGTTTCACACCTAGGAATCTGCATGATGGCATTAAGCTGATTTTTGCGTGCATGAAGCATATGAAGCTGATCCGGCAACTCCATATGCCAAGAGGAGAATAGTGAAAAAACATAAATATAGGCGAGCAAATTCAACATCAATGGGCAAATATGCACGTGATGAGTGGAAGTAATTAGGTTAACAACATAGTAATCTAAATCTTGGGGTCAGCTAATGACTATTAGTGCCCAGAACATCCACTTGTTGCAGACAACGTCACAACACACTGTTACGCCACGAACATCACATGATGCTGACAACGTGGATGACGAACATAACTGAAACATATTGGTAGCTCCTATAAGTGGAAAGGGAAAGCAGTGTTGGCTAAGATCAGTTCATGAAATTGTGGCTCAAACCATGAATTTTGGTAAAATCCAGTATCGTGTTTTTCTTCTTTTTAATGACCCTAGATGGAATAAGAAAGTTATAAAAAATGCTCAGGATAAATTGGAGTATTTCAATGATTCTGACAAGCTGCCACCATGATAATAATCAAGCTTTCAGATGTGTCAATAAAAGAGGAACAATTTGCCATCTTCCCCTAGTAACAAGCTTACTATTTTCAGGAGCTATTCTAAGCATTTTATATATTTTAATAATTTAGCAATATATAGACACCATGCGTTACCAAGTCCACCATGCCAACATCCTACAACTTGGGGATTCATGCTGAGTGCTGGCCAGGCTTTCTCTTTTCCAAGATGAACAGAAGACTCCAATATACAATTAACTACTTGATTTGCAGGATACATGGGAAAACCAAAGCAGACAAGACTTATGAGCATATAAATATCACAAAAATTCAATACAACATGCTGACAGTAGAAAATAAAGTATGCAGCATAATCAGAAGGAAAATAGTACAAGAATTAATCAAATTTAGAACTTCGCCACATGTTGAGCTATAATTGTGCAATTGCAATAGTTACTCAAACTGCAGAAACCAGTAAGAATCATTTGTTTTTCAAAAATCAAAACAAGAAGATTAATTACGAAGTAAATGGCCTTGTCAGAAAAATAGCTCAACAATATTGGCTTCGAACATGCAGTTTCTATGCATGATAAAGATGATTAAAAATTCAGCCATTCAAACAATTTCTCCGTATTGAACCTAAGATTATAGGTATACACATTCATATAGGTCACTGCATTCGCAAGAAAAGGAAAAGTGCCACCATAAATAGACATAGTGTGTTTGGTCATGAAACTGTATATAATATAATTGATGGGCCAACAAGAGCTCTATAATTACTTTCCCAACATTAGGCAGTAATTTCAAGTCAACAGCTCAGAATCACTATCTTAGCATGACTATAATAGAAAGATAAATCATATCAAGAATTAATACGATGAAATGCATAATAATTATGCTCAAGTAAGTTTCTTTCCCCAAAATCTTACTTGCAATAACTGGATGTAGAGCAAGATTTTACATGTACTAGCTGTCAAGTTGCAACGGTATCAATTTTGAAACATATAAAACATAACATCTATTCTTACAGCACATGTACATACACTGGAACGACTTCCATAAAGGGAATTATCAGCTTGGCATGACTATGAAGCTATGATGTGATGGAAGCTTATAGCACCCCGATGCATATTTACGAAGTCCACAAAACGAGTCCAGCTGCCAATCATCCAGAGGTTAAACCAAAAAAAAAACAATGTAACTAATCACATTAATTACATTAAGCATAGCTTTTATCATAATTGCTAAATCTTTCTGTGGAAAACTATAAAGCATGTGCGACTTTCACCTGATTTGAGGTTCTAAAGGTGGTTCTGCACATTGCCAGCTCTACCAAGTCTTACTTGAAAATATTCTCATCTATCAGTCAATCACAAAACTGTTTTAGTTTCAACCTCAACTACAGGAAATAGCCAGCAACTTAAATCTTGGAGATTTAATATCTGCTAATGTTGTTTCCTTCATCAATGTCAACATTCTAAGTCTTAACTTGAAAAAAAAATTACATAAATGATGGTTCCTGTGATACCTTGTAAGAGTTTTCAACTGGAAATGTACTAAACTTGCACTACAATGATCACCATATGAAATCCTAGGAAGAGTACCAATTACTGGATATTAGCTACAAACAAACAAACAGTCGGCTCTTTTTCCAAGTAATTAGAACTCCTACAAGACAATAAAATCATCCAAACAAAGTTAGGGCAAACATTACCAGAAAATCTAGCAGCTAAGTCTGAACTAGGATGCCACAAAATACAGCTCAGGAATCCTCATTTATCCACTTCAGCTGCCAGAATAAACACAGGTTCCATCAAACAGTCTGCTATATGAAAGGATATGCTCACACCTTATGGTGAATATCTCATTCTACAGAACATATGAATGCATGGTAAAAAGCAAAAGTCAGATATTCTAATTTAATGACTGATAGCCTTCTTTGCTCTGAGAGATTCTAGGGCCTTTTCTCGCAGCTCGATCTCAAGCTTCTTCTGCTCCGACTCTGTTTCTTCTATGTCACCTAGATGAGGATGCTTTCCTATGGCACCATCATCATTTGATCCATCAGCATCATTATAAATTTTCTCCAAATCTGAAGGGGGAGTAACAGTATCCACAGACTTCACTTTATGCTTGCCTGCACGACGTTCTAACTTTCTGCGATGCCTCTCTTCACGCCTGCGACGCCTCTCCTCCTTGCGTAGCCTTTTCTCATCTTTCCTTCTTCTCTTGGCCTCCTTCTTGTCATCTATCTGAAAATCAGACTCAGAACTGTCGTCCAAATCTCTTTTATGCTTATCAGACCTTTTGCGCCTTCGCTTTTCCATCTCCTGGTATCTATGGGCACCAATTTCTTCAGAATCAGAA
This sequence comes from Phoenix dactylifera, assembly GCF_009389715.1. Classification (NCBI taxonomy): domain Eukaryota; kingdom Viridiplantae; phylum Streptophyta; class Magnoliopsida; order Arecales; family Arecaceae; genus Phoenix; species Phoenix dactylifera. The sequence goes on along the minus strand of NC_052394.1, from coordinate 208,932 downwards.
TCATGGGTATCGAACTGGTTGCTCTGGTCCACCTTTTTCTTGAACTTTTTATCAGATTCTGTTTCATAACGTGATTCCCTATACTCATCACTTTTTGAACGTGATTGTTTTGCAGCTTTAACTGCATAACCATCACCATAGATGCTCTTCACTGTGTGCTCATTGGATACCCTTTCCTCTGAAGATGCATCTCTCACATGTTTCTTAGCCAAACGCTGTCTATCATAGAAGTTATCTGGTGGATAGCTTTCATCTACTATTCTTCCAGGACCATATTCTATTTGTTCTGGTGATTGTAATACTAGCCGTTTATGCCTTTCAGGAAGATCTTCTTCACTGCCAAACAAAATGTCAAAATCATTACTAGATGTTTGTTCATACATATCCTACAGTTCACAAGAGTACTAGATAACACAACTTCAGCGAAAATAAGTTGGATGCATAGACCTCTCAATTATCAAAGGGATCAGCGCAATGCATCCAATATAGAGTAGGTGATGTATCAAATACAGACCAAAAGGATCTTATTGCTGCCCTGTATGAAAGTGGACATTTTCAAGATGGATGCAGTTTCTGAAAATGTATGTGACGAATGAAGTATGATAAGACTAAATTAAGGAGAAAAGACTCCCTATCAGTAAAGTTGCAGGGAGCCCCAACTGTTTCCACATGAACCCACTTTTTCCATTATAACTGCTGAATTATATCACATTAGTAGTGGGAAAACTTCTGAGAGAGCTTGAATTCAAGCAGGCAGCTACGATTGAAGAGCTTGCTTAGGTGGCAGCAACAAAGGCACTCTCCAATAGCTTCTCCAATGCAAGCTTCCCAAAAAAAAAATTGCCTAATATCATGTGAACTACATACGAGAAGTATGTTTCACAGCCATGTGTACATTAAATGTTATTCAGACCCTTTAATTAATCCCCACATACCCGCACCCAACACTTAGAATTGGGTATTGGTATAACACCTGTGTCTGCAAGAAAAAAAAAGTTTCTAATAGAATAGAGGGATCTCCTTAGACACATAGCAACACCTGATACTTGTACAAAAGTCCCTGTAATATTGTCCACAACTAGCAGATGCTGCAAAACCTGTTTACTCTGAACCTTGTAGATTCCTGCAAGTTAAAGGACCATACTCCAAAAGCACCTATTAGCTGCTCCTAACCAAGCAATAGATGCACATTTCGTGCATTGATGTTTCCTTATTTTCATATAGATTTCATTAAGTACTAGTTAGTTGCTGGAATAGACTGCATAACAAGAGACCTGAGAAACTCAACCAACAACTTATAGACATCAACCAGAACAGGTTGATCAATACACATTCATAATAGGAACTTCAAGTCAACTATATAGTTTCGCTTTACTGACCCTTACTGCTCCATTCAAGATGTCAATAAACGTCAAAAATGAAACAAAAATGAATGTCTAGACTTCTGGAAGTACACCATTGTTGGTACAAGACATGACGAGCTCTCAAAATGTGTAATACTTATTTCTCTAACAAAAACAAATGCTGCAAATATGTTATTTTACCTTGAATCAATCTCCCAACAGCCTGTTCCATGATAAAAAAAAAAATGAAAATGCATTTGTGCATGCACATATCAGAATGCAATAGTAAGGAGGAGGAAAGCAGAACAGAATGGATGGGCAAACTGCCACCATTAATAAACAAAAAATGAAATGGGTAAACAAGTGAGAAGAGAGATGGAGGAGGCAAAGAGGTTGTGATCACCTATTTTCCTCATGTTCCTTCTTTCTGATTTCCAAGTTACGAGCTTGACCTTGGGCAGCTGGAGAGTAGTCATCAGCCAATCTTCCAGAAGAATACTCTTGTGGACTGAAGTCCTTGGCGTGGGAATCCTTTTGCTGCACATTAGCAGGTGAATCTCTTCTTTTCTTGCACGAGGAATCAGACCTATGATAAGCATCCTCCCTAAAAATTAGAATATCCATGCAAACTGTAATAAATATGAGAATTATTGAACTTGAAAAATTTGAAAGTTGAGCAAGAGATGGTAAAAATAAGTTTGACCTGCCATAACTGGGTTGTTCTCTTTCTCTATTTGTTTCTGGACTGTCACGACGAGGCATCTGTCTTCTAGTTTGTTTAACAGGACTCTCCGAAGGGCTACAAGATCTTTAAAGAAAAACAAAATATAACTTAATCAGTAGAGGAAAGGAGAAGAAGCACTAGATATTCACACCACATGAATTATTAGAGACACAGACCTAATTCCTCTTGGGGCTATTCTTCGCAAACGGGATGGTGACTCTGACTGATTTGGAGATTCTTCAGATGTTACACCATGCTCCCTATCATGAATGTCATTTTGATTTCTTGAATCACGTTTGGGAGACCTTGAAGAAATTGGAAGTCGGCGTGATTCTGAAACCTTGCGTCCTGAGACAGGGCGTTCAGTCGCTGCCCTATCCACGGTATGATGAACAGGTAACTTTTTTTCACGAGACCTATAGAGATTGGGAGATGTGTGATAAGAGTAAGTGTATTACAAAGATTTGCATGTCTTCCTCTCAACAAAATACCAGAAGGAAGATGAACTGAATGACAGAGATGCAAATAAGAACTACCTCTGAGATGTGTATCCATCACGATAATATTTGGAATCAATGCCCTCAATACGGTTATCAATCTCCTTGCTCGAACTCTGAGATGGATATGACGGACTCCGGCTCCTATATGGACTGCGCCTCCTGCACAAATACTACCACGTCAGATGCAAGTACATTAGCACAGCTAATCCAAACAAAGCAGTAAACAATATGCATCAGAACCTCTTTCTTTGCCGTGGAGATGTTTCATAATCCCTGACACGACTTCTTGGTGAACACAGAGGTGACCTTCTTCGGTGCTTTGGAGACCTAGGTGGGGGCGATCTTCTCCTTAAAGGAGATGGGGATCTGCGCCTTGCTGGTGACAAAGACTTGCGTCGGATAGGGGACCTATAACGAGAGGGAGAAGGTGATCTCCTGCGGACTTGAACTGGAGACCTACGACGCAAGGGAGGAGATCTGCGCCATGCATATGATGGAGATCTTCTTCGTGCATAAGGAGATCTCCGCCGGACAGGAGAGGGAGATCGGTGCCTGGAGAGTGAAACTGATCTTCGCCTAGTATGAGGTGATCTTTGTCTTAAAGGTGATCGAGCGTACCGTGGTGAATGCCTGCGGCGAGGAGAAATGGACCGTCGAGGTGGAGATCTGTATCGCCTCTCAGAAGATATAGACCGTTTGGATGGTGAGCGATGCCGCCTCTTAGGAGAAATTGAATACCTTTGAGACTGAGACGAACCAGATACGCTCCTTGATTTACGTCCTTCCCTGATAGAAGGAGCCATTTGTCAATTACGCTTAAACAAAACAATCAATGCAATAATAAATTATAAAGTACATAAAAGATAAAAGCTTACTAAGCTAATATTAAATCATCAACAAACGACATCATAAAATAATTCTCATTTCAAAAACTTTATTCTTTTGCAGAACAGAACCAATAATCATAGTTATGAAGAACACTTCCCAGAACATGAATTGACAAATTTCACGAAGTATGTACCATACTCTGAAGAGGATTTTTTTGGTAATTTTGGTCCATTTTCATGGCTGGCCACCAAGAAATTGATTAGGCATGTTTCACATTGTGGCCATCATACCAAAATATCTCATATTGCAAAGTCATGATATGCAATAGATGCTAGAACTACTCAAATATCTGCCATTGTCATGTTCAAATAATTTTAAAGGTCATCTTACTACAGAATAGGTTGCTAAAATCACAAACAATATGAAGAAAGCATGAAACTGATAGGAAAAAAGGAAGGAACTTTGAGTAGCTCCAAGATTTTGAAAACGATTTGCTGAATGATCCACTTGGAGAAGGTGTCCGCCTAGAGGGAAAATTAAAGTAACATGTTAACGCTATCAGCTATCGGTAATAATAGCCATAATAAGATAAGCATAATATTAAAAATCAAACCGAAGAAAGGTATTAATGGAGAGTGGGAAATGATCATTTGAAAATGGAGATAAAGAGTGCCTAAAGAAAAAGGGATAATTTAGTTTGTGAAAAAAACTAGCCCATGCAACAAACAAATGCATAACGAGCACTTCAGCTGCCTTCATATTATTTATTAATGAGAGGCATACGTAATCAGAAAGCCAACCGATTTATGCCCCAACTCAGAACCAACAAATACTAAACCGATCTTTACCTCAGAGAAAAATTGGTAAAAAGCATAAGCTACAATAAATAGTGGAAAATGCTTACATGCTGAAAAAGATTTACTAGATATACTTAAGTAGGCAACAACATAATGGCTCCACCACACTTAATACATCAAGTAAAACATGCCAAACAGTTCAATCATCAATGGTACTTCATGACAAAATGACAAAGCACTCCACATAAACAAGATAATAACAATTCTCAAAATAAAAGTGAAAAAAAGAGAGTATGAAACATCTTCTGTGCACAATTCATCAGCATGCAAGAGAGAGAGATGCATACACATAGCGTACAGCCACAGTCATTCCAGCAAAGAGCAATTGCTACAGATGCAATCTGCAGTACTTTCTTGCAAGTGGAATTAAAGAAAATATAATGGCATAAAAATAAGTCAGGAGAAAAAAGTTTCTAGAAGCACATCAAGTCAATGTGTATACGGAGCAACTTGTTTCGAATTTAGAAGCTATCCTAAACCTCCAAAGCAAACAAATGAATTATCCTTTTATATTGTAGGAAATTAAAATTCCTGCATGTAAAAAACCTGACACAAATTTCCAAGCATTAGTTATCATCCATGCCACATAGGACAAAATACAACCTTCTTTTATTTCCCAACTTTCATTATTCCACATGAAGTGGAAACAGGACAGATGGACGGAGGGGATCGTGAACTACGGAAGCAAAAGAGAGAATACAATTCAACTTTTTGTTCATTTTGAGAAGTGATTCTCAGTTAACACTATCGCCTTGGAACTTAGTAAAAGAGTAAATGGGACAAAGAAGCCATTTAGTTAACAAGATTTAAACATAAACCATAAAAAATCAATCTAATCCAAATATATCAACAAATAAATGGAAAGTTTAACGATAACAATGTCAATCAGCTAACATCATATCCTATGACAAACAAGAATCTAGTTTGCCTTTAATAGATGGCAAATTTTGGGAATCTAATGAATGATAGGAGAACCGAAAAATATAACAAATATATGCAGATGTTTCTGCTTTTCACCACAATCAGAAGATGTCATTCAGCATATCTTCTATTGTAAGTTCTGATATTTAGTGACTAATCATGAATTTAGAACCCTTTGCTCTATGTCTCCGTCTACGCATGCCTAGAAGCCCTATCATCCTCAATAAATAGAGTGATCAACCAGATTATATGCACAAAATCTTTTAATCTTTCTCCCTCTCGAAAGGAAACTGTCCAGTCATCTTTTTCTATTTTAAAATTATTTTCCCTTCTCCTATGATTTGGGAGCATATTATTTCCTTTTCTATCAATCAGGAAAGCGTTTTAATTAAATCTTACTTCCTGTTTTCTGATCTTCTTTCATTATTTCTTTTCTGCTCTTTGTTTCTTAACCATTCCCCGACTATCTATGATCATGTACACTAAGAAGTAAGAACCGAGATGAAAGCTATTTGTTCTATATAGCAAGCTCGCTAGCCAAAAATATTCTCGGTCCTCCTATTATCCCTCTTTAGCAATGTTTTTCTGCTACTATCTACCTGCCCTCCTCAATTCTCCACCTTCCTGCCAAAATTTTAAATCTGGATATCTCGATTATCTCAGTGGGTTCCTGATACCAATATAATCAAGACATCAGGTTACTTCTCCACCGCAATCGAGGGTGGAAATAATTTAGAAAAGTTAAAATTTCCATTATCAAGGATGATGTCTGGCGACCGAAATATCGGGAAATCAGCAAAATTTCAGCCAAGACATGAGAAAAAGAATTAACTTCCTTCTAAGAAGACTAACTCCGCTTCTGTTCCCCTCCCCTTCCTCCAAGCCAGTCCCCACCACCACCATCCATGGATAGCTCATCTTCCTTTCTCATAAGACCATCCAAACTCACCTCACCTTGAAGAACCACCTCTTCCTTTGATTTCCTCCTTTTGTTCCCTTCTCCATTGAGCCCTTCTCCTACTTTGACACCATCCATGCTGTGAACCCACCCACCTTTCTTCTTCGCACCTCCCCATCATCTACCTATCTCCTCCCAAAAAAAAGGAGAGAAAAGAAACTGAAACAATCCATTTTCATCTTCATCACCACACCATGAACCAGATCTGGCCATCAACGGTTTTAGACTCCAACAGTCATGGCCATGTCTAGCAGTCCCAACCTTCTGTCCTCAGGATCTGACCAGAGCAATACCTGAAGCGCTGAACATGAAGTTGTCTTTGATTTTATCATTAACCCATAACGCATTAATAAATGCAATTAAAATATCTTAGACAATACAACCCACCATTTTAACCAATGTTTCAGGAGATATCAGTTCATATCATCAGGTACATTTGGGTTGATTTTTGAAACATCTCGTATCAGCCGACCGATACAAACCAAGATCTTGGCCAAAATAAACGCATTGCCCTCAGCCTAGATAATAATAGCAATAAGAATGACTGGAAGGGTAATATGTTGGAAAAAGAGGTGGGGGCAGAAAAAGGAAATTTGGCGGCTGGGCGGAGGGGGATAATCTAAAAACAGCTGTAAGTTGTTGCATAGATTACTCAATGCTTCAGTATGATGTCTGGCCATATCTACAAAAAACATAGAACTTACATGCTTAAATGTTGAGCACTTGCAAGGGTAAAATTAATGATCAAAATCTTTATAAACCTTAGGAGGAAAAAGAAGTTTATATGACTACATTAAGATCAGCTGATGCATGCAAGGTTTTGAAGAATTTTAACCTAAACAACTGTAACTGTGATCAGATTGCTCCTTGAACATGACATGAACTGCTGTCTTGTATTAACGATAAGAGGGGAGGGGGGATGAAAGAAGGCATGTGGCTGCTTACTGGCTTTTTGATCTTGAATCGTGCCCAGTGTCCACTTCTCTATCATCCTCAGGGTGAACACTAAAAGCCATTCGCGGTGATCGCTTTGAAACTGAACCCAAAACCGCAGTAGAAGACCTCGACTTGTCAGCTGCCCCGTCCTACAGTAGTTTGAGGTAAAGAAGGATATGAACCCAAATAATCGGAGAAGGTAGCTGAATGGCATAGAGACAAACCCAAGTCAAACAAAAAGATTCCTCAATTAAACAACAAGAATACTTGCTCAGACAAGTTAAGTTACCATCCTCCTCTGTTTCTCTTGTTCTAACTCTCTTCCCTCTTTCTCTTTTCTCTGTTGAATTTCCTGAGCAATTCTATCAGTCTCCGCCTACAAAACATCAAAGAGTTAGATAGTTCAGGACACAAAAGCACAACAGAAACAACAACTCGATGCTAAGAATTTAGAGAAACCTTTCTTTTATCTGTTTCCTCTTTCTTGGCATCCAAAAACTGCTGAGGAACCCCGCTGGCATTATTCTGAGCACTAAGCAGTAGACCCCAGAGCTCCTTCATGAACTTCCCAGTATTTTTCTCCATAAACCCAGTAAGCTGGATCTGCATCTGCTTCCCGTCCACCTCCTGTTTGATATAATTTGATTACAGTTAATCATAATTCTCGATGAATGTGCATGAAACAGTGATGGTACAAACCTTGCCATCCAGAAGACCATAAACAAAGTTAATGAGGACTTCGTCTTCGAATCCAAGGAGCTCAGTCACCCTCGTTGCGATCCATGGCCTTATCACATCCATCTGTACCTTCGTCATATCCACCTACGCATCGAGCATAAAATAACAAAAAATCAGTTCCAGACAAATAAAACGGAAAAAAGGGGCTCTTTTCACGACTTCGATCTCCTACCAAACCATAAAAGCTCTAGTTTGATCTGATGGTCTGTTGCCCGCCTTTCCCTTAAAAAATTTAAGAAAAAAAAAACTAGTTTGTACTGAAAATTCTAGAATTTACAGGGAACAACGTACGGTGCTGGCAGGAATTTCCAAATCATCCTATTCTGCCAAAACCCTAAAGTCCTCATGGAAGATTCCGTCAAGTAGATACTAGATAACGGACGAACGCTAAAGGAAATCAAAAGATCAAAATCAGTTTGTGGAATCGACGCACTAACCACGTGATCGAGCTCCGGTGCGAATTTTTGTGACTTCAAAAGCTTCGCTTGCTTGTTGGAGAAGCGAGCGTCCTGATCCGCCGAGGTTCCCTGAAATCGATGCCAAGAAAACCGTTAAAACCCTAACCCATCGCTAGATTGCAAGACATTCGAACTAAGGCGGCGAAGGAGATCGAAGGATAGACAGGATAAGGGAGAGGATTCCGCTCACCCGGAAGAATCCACCCGACATCTTCTAGGGTTTTGCGAAGAACCGGAACGGCTTCGGCACGAGGAAGGCGAAGGGAAGTCACGCCCACGCGCCTCGGATTCTTCCGCTGCAAGGGTTTCTTGCGGAAGCCTATCTAGGGGTCCAGGACAGCGTTGAGGGGGCGATCGCTTATTTATATTTCTCCGTACGAAAAGGCCCTGACTGCAAGTCCAAAATTACGAAAATGGTACCGTCAAGGTCCAATCCGTGTCTTCCCGCTGGGGCTAGGGCTCTGGTATTGCGGTTTACGAGCAGGCCTGCTTGGGCCTCGCTGTCCGGGGTTCGGGCTACCCATCGCCTTGTACAGGCCGAAGGATAAGCCTATTCAGCCCATAGCCTCAATCCAACTAAATTACATTTTTGTAAAGCATATCAACAGCATGGTAACTGGTAAGATGTCCATTCCAATAATCTATTTTTTCAGACCAAAAAAAAAAAAAAAACTTCCAATATGACATTCAGATGTGTCAAACATAATGTTCCTTTTTTTTTCTATTTTGATGCAGAGGAGGCAAAGTGGTAGCAAGTTGGACTTGCATGTCTTGTTTGTAATTAGCATGGAGTGCTGGGCCATCCAAAGGATATTGCAAAGGTAAAAGGTCCATCCATCGCTGCTAGGTTGATCCAGATGAGGATAAGTTCTGACTAACTAGAAGGCATGAAACTATAGTAACTTATGTATCGATGATTGTAAGACAAAAAAAAATAGTGGAAGGCAGCATAGTAGCAAATTGGACTTGCATGTCTTGTTTGTAATTAGCAATCTACTGGATGCTGCAAAGGCTGATATGTCCATATGTTGATGCCAGGGGGCAATACAATTAAAGTTCTCACTACCCAGAAATCAAGAAATTATAATACTTATGTAATTATGATTGTAAGGGAAAAAAAAAGGCTAAGTTGTAGATTTATATTTATGGATTAGTAAAGTAGGTATGATATTTACCAAGGTAGATATTTCCTTTCTAGAGTGCTTAACACTGTTATGTTTGATCAACATTTCTGTACTAAATTTTTCGTTAAAGATGAAGGATACTTAGTTTTGCAATTATTCATTATAGATTTACTGAAATCTGATATGTGCAATATGTGTAAGAGTGTGTTAGCTTGGAAACTTGAATCTACTGCATGAATGAAAGAAAAATAAATAAGGTGGTGTCTCGAGTTTTGCATGATTTGTGATCGCAGAGGCGGCTCTAGAGTTAGATGTTAGTTGTAAAGCTAGGCCCAGAGGCTTTCCTATTATATATGTGGACTATGTTATTTTTCGAATAATCCAATGTAACTTCTATCTATTGCAATAGACGCAATTGCAAGGTTTTGCCTGATACAGTTGATATAACTCATTGCTTTAGATTTAGATGTGATAGTTACGAGTGTCGATGCATGATTTGAAAATTTGTCATGAGCAGCATTCCATAAGTCAAATAACATCACACAATGAAGGAACTAGGTCGAGAGGATTCGTTATCTATTTCCTACAATGTATTATAATCAAGATACTTGTTGATCCTATTAAGAACCCATTTGTTCTCTTGCATTTAGCCCAAAGAAATATATGTCTACATCACATGCCAGTGCTTTAGAGGTTGTCAAAAGAGGAGAAGAAGGTGAAGAGATGGGAAGGGACGGAAAGAGAGAGAGAGAGAGAGAGAGACATACCAAACGTAACCTCATCAGTAAGTTGTCACCATAATCTTATGGCATCAGGGCCAGATAGTGGAGGCTTGTCTTAAAAAAATAAGAACTCTTATATTTAGATAGTAAATTCTACTGTTTTGTTTAAGATTCCTATGACTCATCTGGAATTCACTGGTCCTGTAGGCATGAATCCAGCGGATGAATATATATATATATATATATATATATATATATATATATATATATATATATATATATATATGAATAATAAAAGTTGTGTATCGAGCTACGTGATATATGCTTTACCGGAGGAGCCTTAGATCGAGAGGCCAATCGTAAGAAGCTAGCCCCAAGCCTTTCATATTATATACATGGGCTATGTTTTTTCTGAACAATCTGATATAATTTGTCTATGTGCAATTAAAATGATCCATATATACCCTTTTTCTTAGGAAAAAATGTACTGAGAAGATTTGCATGGTAGCAACCAAAACTATGATTGGCAACGTACATCTTTATTCTTGGTAATAAATGCTTGAGGTTGGACTCCCTCTCCTCTCAGTATATATATATATATATATATATATATATATATATATATATATATATATATATATGTAAGTAAATGTAAAAAGAGTTGGACTTGGTTATACTCTAGTTAATTTTCAATCATATCTACATTGAACAATGAGAGTTCTATATATGTGATCTAATATCTTTAAACTGCTTACATATCAAAAATAATATAATTTGGAGACCTTTAACTTATGCATCAAATAGTAATATATAAAATATTATTTAGACTATCCAATTTTTTGTCTACTTCATACATAGGCTACAAGTCTCCAAATCATATATTTTTGGTATATAAGCAATTTAAAATTAGTAGGTCACATCCAATGGCTCGAATAATCAATGTGAGATGTGCACCATCCAATCTAGATTTGACCTGATCTGAATGGAGATTCACTCGAGTGTAACTAAGTCAAGCGCTCTCTCTCTATATACATATATACATACATACATATGTACATACGTACATACATACATACATATTTAAAAATAATATAATAAAAAATGAAATTGAAAATGCTATGAAAGGTATGTCCTCTGAAAAGTTACATAGTCCGGATGGATTTCAACCATTTTTTGTTAAATCTTTTTTTGCATGTCACCAAAAAGGATGTTATTGCAATGGTTAAAGAGTATTTTAAGATCGCAAGATACGAATGGATTGGAAAGCTACATTCATCACTTTGATACTTATGAAAGTAAATTTACAAGCCTATAAGTTTTCTTGACCTTATAAATGTTGCTGCTGAAGTCTCAGTGAATGCTTTTGCTTAAACACATCCTTCATCTGATTGTTAGGGCATTTTTGTTGATGGTAGAAATATATCTGATAATATATTGTTAACCCAAGAAATCTTTCATTCACTGGAAAAGGCTCCAAAAACAAAAGCTCTAGTTGCAATTAAAGTTGATATGGAAAAAGCCTACGTGGGAATTAATTAAAATTTTCTATGGCATGTCTTAATGCATTCTGATTTTCAAAGAATATATATACCATAGATTCAAGGGTGTGTAGTGATTTTAGTGAATGATTCTCCAAGCAGATGGTTTGGCTCTTTCACGAGGGTATGACAAGGCTACCAATATTTGGCCTCTTTCCCATTCATCATGTGCTTTGAGATGCTTTCTTTATCTCTTTAGGAAACATATTTAATGAAAGGATTACTATAACGGCCCAGGACCTCACATAAAAATGCTAGCTAGTCTAATGTATTATTTGGGTCCCTTGGTTCTGTATAAGTATCTAATATGTGGCCAATATATAGCCGATGTAGGACTAAATATACTTATGCATGGATCCTCACATACTCTTTCTGTTTCGACATCCTCACCAAGCTAAGAGTCCAAATCTATTCAAATCTAATCACAAGTACCATGATTGGCTCATGTTGCAGTATCCTCTAGTCCATATAGGCGATGGCCCGAGTCTACTCTGATATTATTTCTTACGATCCAGGATCCCATCCAAAAAGGCTAACCAGAAGATATTATTTCGGTCCTTAGTCTTGTATAAGTACCCAAAGTTTACCTGTGCATAGTCGATGTAGGACTAAATACATGCCCACGCGAATTCTCACAATTATGATATATCAACCTATCACTAATAGAATATTTTTTTTATGTACTTTTTGCAAATGACTGCTTCTTGATGACCAAAGCCACCACCCAGGATGCAATTAGGCTCAAGCAACCAATAGAAGATATTATTACACCTCTGATCAACTTGCAAATTTGGAGAAATCTCGCATGTACTCCTTTATATGTCATAGCCAACTGTCCGGTTCCTTTGAAAGTTAATGATAAATTGGGAATGGAATATATATTATTCTTGTGGGGACATAGTGCAGAGAAGAGGAAAAATCCACTTTTAATTGGATGGGTCAATCCGCGCGAGCCTAGAAAATATGGTGGTCTTGGTTCCTAATCTCTAGAAGACGAATTGCATGCTTGAAATAGTTGCTGATCAAATTATACTTCAATCCTAGAGCTTGGGGAGTAAACTCATCAAGGCAGAAGAACAATTTCAATGGATCTTGGGAGGAGTACAAACCTGCTAAGAAGTGTTCTTACATATGGAAATCCATTTGTCAAGCAGCCTCCTATAACAAGGATGGTTTTACTTGGGCGATTGCTTCTAGAATGGAGAATTGGAGATTGACCTTTCTAAAGATCCTTGGCTTTCAAAATATGCCTCTTACTAGCCTTCCAATGGCTATCAAAAATATTTCCTATGCGGGGCTGATGTTGGGCGCATATTGTATCTTCTTTGAGGAAGACTTAGCCATGGTGATTGAATGGGTTCGGAGTCGGAGATGTGGTGCGGAGATGAGGTCGCTGTTCCATGACGTCTGGAGATTATTGGGAGAATGTGTCTTCTATCAGGCCACGCGTGTATACAGAGAGGTAAATGGTGCTGCAGACTACGTTGCCTCTTATGCAGCCCACCACTCTAGAAATTTTATCTAGGCGAACCACGGGGCAGTGCATGTGCCTTTATATAGTTTTTTATTTTTTGATCTTGTTGGCCATATTTACGTCCGTCGAATGTGAGCCGCCGTTGGATATACAAAAAAAAAAAAAAAAAAAACAGATCAACCGTGTCACTAGAGAAGTCCCTTTTGTATGAGTTAGCAACCAGGCAGCCCGTGGCCTGGCTGCCCTCTCCGTATATATGGGTTGCTTTGATGGAAGATCCCATCTGAAAGGCATCTTTGAACGTAGGATCGGTATTAAACCCGTGTCAGCAATAGTCATGCCGTGTATGGATTAAGAAATTAACGAGACAAAGCCAGAATGCTCACAACGTCTTCGATGGCTTACGTATTTGCAATTCTAAAACCAATGGCAAGGCAGTCGTAGTGATGACCTGAGGACTAACTTCGGTGATAATGTCCACAAATCGATGCCATGCATGGTCACATCTGATAAAAAAAGTGATAAACTTGAAGACAAACGGAATTGGGTGCTCCCTACAATCACGTCATCACGAGATCACACAATGTCGACTGCGAAGCTATTTTAAGTTACAGAGATAACAACGCGTTTAGACCACGGCGGGGCGGAAACGCTGGGAGATAGCTGATTAATCGTAGGCCAAATGACCTTCAAAGTTCTAACGCCAGAAAGCCTCAGTCATACCACTTGCTTTCTACAACCCTCGGAATTTATTATTCAGGTAGGTTGACCAGAAGGTGTGGATGCAGTGAAGAAACAAACAGAAAGGGGAATCCAACCTCTGGAAAACCGGATATCAAGATATTACAAAGCTCACATCTCTGACCAGCTGATAAACTTAATTAGTAATTGCTATTTTTTTTGTTTTCTAGTGTTGAACTTAGAAGGAGCGACCTCACGACCTCTGTGTGCCACCCCATATTTCAATTAGAACAAAAATCATGTTGGACGGACACTAGAGAAAGAAATATCAAGCGAGCTTCCTATTTTGTCATATGTTTGCTAGTATCCATCAACCCTAAAAGTTAGAAACTCGTCCAACTAAGAAAGTCATCAAACCCATGATTAAAAAAAATCAAAAAAAAAATCGTACATGGCGTCCTCTTTCTTCTTCATTTCTAGAATATACTTTTTATCGATATACACTGCATGATTAAGCGATACGTACCAAACAAATTAGTCGTCTACCAAATCAATACGCATCTAGAGATACATAGTTAGGTAATATGCACCAAGCAAACTAGTAATCTAGCAAGTCAATACATATTTTTAGATAAATCAATACATAGTTTCTAGAATATGGTATTCAGCAGTACACAGTGTACGGTTAGATGATACATACTTAACAAATTAGTCATTTAACAATTCAATATACATTTTCAAAAAAATTGATACACAATTTTTAGAATATCATATTCACCAATATATACTATATGGTCAAATCATATATACCCATCGACTTTCTGATACATACTACAAGTTTTTTTGATACATGCCCAACAATAATTTAATACACACATACATGTAAATTGATATACAATTTTTAGAACATACCATATGATCACATGATACATCAAACAAATTAGTAATCTAACAAACTAATGCATGTCTCTAAATAAATTGATATACAACAAGAAATTATGTACATACCATTTTTTTTAATTTAACCAACTCTTATGTGCAAAAGATACTTAAAAAAAAAGTGATTTAGAGAAGAAGAAACAGACTCAAAATAAAAAAAGAAATCCTCACGGATAGAAAAGACGGCTAGATAAGGAAGGAGACCTATGGAGAGGCCTAATGAGAAAGAAAGAGGATGCATGTGCAATTTCTTTTTCTTTTTTTTATTTTTTAATTACGAGATTGACGATTCCGTTAGTAAAAAAAATTCCTAACATCTGAATTTCTTCTTTAAGATGAGCACTATAATAAATATGACAAAATAGGAAGCTAGACATTTTGGTGGCCGCTCCATATGATTTTTATTTCTTCAATTATAGATAAAATTTGGTACAATACCGCAACAGCCGGACCCAAGCTTACGCCACGAACTCGTCACTTAGTCTAAAGCATCACCAATATAAATTGAGGTCGTGTCAAGATCCACCAACACACAAAATCGATAAAAATCGAAATACTACCTAAATGGAGTTCATGAGATGGATGGATAGGATTGGAGGTTACCCTCAGCTAGCTGGCTATTGTCCGCCATTCAAGTTAGGCGTCAACTAAATGTAATTAAAAAAAAAAAAAGTTTGGGCCTTTTTTGGTGCATTTTTTGTACCGTAGAATATGGTACCTGCCACGTCACCTATTTTCGAGACACTGTTTGCATTCATTTCATTAGTACAATATGCGGTGCGTTGCAATGACGAAGGAGAATTGTCTGTCCGAGATGGATTACGTGACGGTTATCTAGAGGCCGCGATTTCGTTTCATTAAAAAGGCGTTTGTCTGGTGCCGACTACCTCCAGCTTGGCGGTAAACGCCCGCTATTCGCTTCCAGTTCCTGGTTCGCCGATGTTGCCATCAAAGGTTTCCAATCCGGGACCATTCCGTATGAACTTCCCGCAACCGCGTCGCCGAGAAAGCTCTTGGAAATGGTGACCCCCAGCTCCCCCTTCCTCAAATAATAACCCGCCTCCAACCTCCCAAGTCCCAACCAAACCAACACCAATAATTCCATAACAAAAAAGAACCCCCCGTCGATCGATCTCGTGTCTGGCCAGAGAAGGAAAAAACGACGGAAGAAAGGAAAGCCGTACGTGCATCACTCGCGTCTCGCCTCGTCTTGCCTCTGTTCCAATGGTCGTCGTCATGGCCTGGCTCGCCGATCTGCGGGCCCGAGTGGGAACCGGTGACCGCGGCCTCCGCCGCGACGACCCTCCGGGCGTCGTCGGGATCCTCGCCTTCGAGGCTGCGGCAACCATGGCCCGCCTCGTCTCCCTCCACCGCGCCCTCTCCGAGCACGAAGTCCGCCGCCTCCGGTCCGAGATCATGCGGTCCCAGGGCGTGGCCTACCTCAACTCCACCGACCAGTTCCTTCTCTTCCGCCTCGCCTGCGCCGAATTGATGGATGACCTCGACCGCGCCGCCGCCGCCATCTCCCACCTCGGCGTCCGGTGCCGCGGAGCCCTCCCGAGAGGCTTCGCCAGCATCTACGCCGACTTTAAGGCCGGCGGAATCAGTACCGATCTACGCCGGCTCGGAATGGGGTCCACGCCGAAGGCGGTCGAGAAACGGGTGAGAAAGATGGAGCGCTACGTCGCGATGACCGCGAGATTATACGCGGAGATGGAGATGCTGTCCGAGCTGGAGGCGTCGGAGCGGAAGATGGAGCAGCAGTGGAGGCGGTACAGCGGGCCGATACCGATGCAGAAACATATCGCCGCCGATCCGCTCCGGCTCGAGATAAAGTCGCAGCGCCAGCGAGTCCGGCGGCTCAAGGAGGAGTCGCTCTGGAGCCAGAGTCAGGACAAGGTGGTGGAGCGCATGGCTAGAGCCGCCCTCTCTGTCTTCGCCAGGATCTGCGCCGTCTTCGGCCAGTTCGTGCCGGGGCTCCCTGATAACCGGGTCAGTCTCAGACCCCGAACCTACCCGATATTTTTCAGCAAGCACTCGTCCGGTCCGATGGAAAGGCCGATACCGAGAGAATCAAATGTCAGAAACTCGGCTCCGATATTTAGAACGGCGGAAGCGATCACCAAGCCATATGCTGACTGGAGGAAGCAATTGGTGGCGCCTCCGACCACGGTCGGGGGATCAGGCCTGGCTCGTCGTTATGCGAATGCGATCGTACTGGCGGAGAGGCTGCATCTGATGAGGTCCGGCGGCGATGGGTTGGACAGCGAGGAGGCCAGGGAGGCGGCGGCGGTGAGAGAGGAGCTGTATGGGCTGTTGCCGGCGGGGATGCGGGGGACGGTAAGGGCGAAGCTGAGGGAGTGCTGGAGGAAGGACAGCGGGGTGGTGGATCAGTGGCTGGCGAAGGGGTGGAAGGAGGCCGTGGGGCGAATTCTCGGGTGGCTGGGGCCGGTGGCGCACGACACCGTGTGGTGGCAGGAGGAGCGGAGCATGGACCGGCAGCAGCGGTTCGACACGAGGCCGAGGTCGCTGCTACTGCAGACGCTGCATTTCTCCGACAAGGAGAAGACGGAAACGGCGATCGTGGATGTGCTGGTCGGGCTGAGCTGCGTTTGTTGGTACGACGAGCGGCGGCTCGAGTCATTGAGGTGTTGAACTATATTTGAGAACCAGGTTCCGAAGGAGACGAAGCTCAGATGAACAGCGGGACTTAGGAATTTGTTAGGGCACGGGGAATTGGTAAAAGCATTCATGGATTCATGTCTGTGTTTACCCATTCCCTTCATTGCCGAGACGGAAGTAGTAGGAAAATAACGCGAACTTGTGATGATTGATTGATTCAATATAATAATACTTGATTCGGACGTTGGTGCTTACTTGGTCACGCGTCCGCTCGCTGCTGCTTTTTTTTTTTTTTTGTTGTTGTAAATCGGCGGCTCACACTGGCGAGTGTGAAAAAGCTTTTTTTTCTTTCAATCAGGTCAAACTACACCATCATCGGTATCACAACGGCTCGTTCCTTCTTTGGACTCCGGATTGGAAGTCGTGTGTCTCACGCGCCAAAGCAGTGGACCGGTCAAACTCATCTAATCATGTTTGAGCACCACAAGCTATCATGATATTGTTCCGCGCTTGCACTGATTCGATCGTCTCGATCCAAAACAAGCGCGTTGTATCTGCGTCGTTCATCTTTTGGATGCGACTTCCGCTGTATTCCCGCTTGACTCCACATGATCAGGACCATGAACGTGCGACTATTAAAGCAGCTAAACAATAGTAAGATTGGAAATAGTTCCTCCGTTGTCGCCAGACTAACTGATTCGATAGGTTGTACAGGAAAAAAAGATCCAATTCCCTCATACTACCAAATGATTCAAATATGCGTGAAATATAACACTTGCAGTCAAGTAGAATGGTGTTAAGGACATGGATGATCGACAAATTGATTAGGCAAATCCGATGGGTCAATAAGTCTCAGATAATGACAAATATGGGTTATCTAAGATCATGCATGTAATGCATTTTATCTTGAAAGGCGATTCAGCCACGGTGATAATGTTGATTCAAGGAGGTTCAAGGGGCGTGAGTATGGACCACCTCTTGATTCGAGATATTGAGATGATGACAAGAAATGAGGTGGCCTTTCAGGCCAAGTATGAACTTAGAGAGGTCAACGGGATGGCCGACTGGGTGGCGGCCTACGCGGATCACGACTCAGGGGAGCTGCTACAGACGTTTCGTAAGCTTGTGTTTTTTTATTTTATTGGATGCATTCGCACACGCATTATATGATGAACCCATAAAAAAAACAAAACAAAAAAAAGGCTGGATGACCTAAAAAATATATATGGATAGTGTGTTATAACTTTCTTGGTGCAGTCGCACAAGCATATATCCATATCAATGCCAAGCAAGAGGATCAATTAAATCTTTCATGTTCAAAGATCAAAGCTGTCAGGACCGAATTGCAGCTTATTCGCCATTTTTGATCCAAGCAGTGCTCTTTTTTGTTTTGAGTGATGACCTAATCATGGCAAATGGAACGTAGAGTTGTTGCCATCTGAGGTTCCTTGTCTTTTTTATAGGTGCCATGCACCAAGGATAGTGTTAGTGGAAATGTGTATTCATATCCGAGATTTTGCTGTCTTTAAATTATTAAATATCTTTTTTCCTGGCATGTTCGCTCATGAAGGGTTCGTGTTAGATGGATATTGTATCCCATGGAGTAGATATTTAACTTGTACTCATTTATTCTTATTTTTTAAAAAAAAATATAACAAGTAAAGATATTTCCTTGAAAAGCATAACAACGTCAAGGATAAGCACCTTGGAGATATGCAAATTCAGCTACATGATGAGGTTAGGGCATAATATATATACGATAGGACTTCAAGTGGATACTTTGATGATGACAGACATTGAAGTAGCAAGACACCGTATAAAGAAATTCGTCGAATCGGATCAAAGATATATACCTTCGTATGGAGCATCGTACTATAGGGTGAGTGAAGAAAGAGATGACCAAGGTGAGCTATTATGAGCAAGCCGAGTGAAAACTGATTGTGTCAGCTTTAAGATCGAACGAGTATAGCTATCAATCTAATAGATAGTAGAGAATATGGCCATTATGATAATGAAAGTAGTAAAGGACAGCTAGCGCTAGACTTGCTAAAAAATCGAGTGGCCCACCCAACCCATCTGAGCCCAGACCATTTCAAATGGGTCTAGGCTTGATTTTTAAGCGCAACAGTTTGGGCTGGGCCTAAAATTTAACTCTGCCCATTTAACGAGCCGGACTAGCAGTCTAATATCTATCTAAATATAATATATATATATATATATATATATATAATATAATATAAAAAAGTTTATCTTCTTTCTTATTTCATCCTTTCGTCTCTCTCCCCCAACTTTCCATTGCCCTCACCACCCCTCCATCCCACCTTCCCTCTCCCCGCCTCCTCTTCCTCCTCCCAATGCCCTGGCCGCCCCTCATTCTAACCCCCCCCCCCCCCCCCAAGCTAGAGCACTATTTTTTAAGAGAGATTTTTTTAACAAAGCTTGTGTCTTGGTCTAAAAGCTCAAAGTTTGATACGTAGTGAGCCTAGAAAATAAGCTCAAATGTTGGATCGGATGAAACCCAAGTCTAAAAAACATTAAGAAGTACCTTAGGCTTAGCTTGGCCTACCCGTTGAGCAGGTCTAGTGAGTACTAGTTGCTGGAATTGTCAAAAAAGATGATGACCTAGATGTGAGGGAGGTTACCATATCGCTTGTCGTTCAGTATCTTTAAATTATTATTATTTTTACCTTTCGAATTTTACACTGTAGGATGCTAATATATTTGTAAGAGTAGTATTAGACTATCTCATAACTTTGGCTACACACTACTTTTTTTTTTTCTTCCCGAACAAGCGGTAAGAATACTTTTTTAAAGAAGGTAAGAATATCCGGGATTCTCCTTTAAGAAGGTAAGAATACTTTTTTTTAAAGATATAATGATCTATTTTGATTTTATTATATTTTTCTTATTCTACTCCAATTATAACATTCATTGAGCTAAGCCACGTGCCTTACATGTGCCAAAGTTCTAGTGCTATTAAAACAAATTCGTACAATGAGAAGGAAGACAACTAATACGAAACAATATCACACGTCTATCCATCTCCCACTTGTACTTTAAATATTGTAATCGCGGGTAATTGTATGTAGAGGCAAGGTATGAACTGTCAAGGATATGCTATCAAGTTCTTGCGTGCTAATATATTATCACGGGCATGTCGACTTGGGCTTTTTGCAACAACTATGAATAACGGGCTAATTTTATCCAGACCAAAGCGCTACTAGTTGCAGGCCCATCCCATCCTCCCCCGCAGGTCCGAAACGCATATGGATCAGGTTCTTTCAGCAATCAGTGGTGCGCGATTCCCCACCTACGCGACTTCTTTAGGCTTCGGCTATATATACCCTCGGGTCTCCATCCGCTAAGGCGGTGCATGGTGCGGGCGTGGGCTCGCTTGTCCCGGACGACCGCCTACTCCCGAGCCTCCTACAGGAGTCTGCAGATCTCGACACGTGGCCCCACGCCTCCTCACGGATGCAAACCTATTTATATTCTTCTCTTAATACCCAGCTTTCTGGTCCGATACCCCTCCTCCCCCTTCTCTTCTCTCTCCTGTCCCCGTAGCGATCGCCGAGCTCGAAACCCTAGACTCCCCCCCAAAGCGCCCAATCCTCCATGCTCCTGCCCTCGATCCGGCCCCAAATCGCGTCCCCTCCGCTCTCCGATCTCTCCGGCGGGTTCTCCTCCGCCTCTCCTTCCCGTCCGTTCCGTTCTTAATCGCCGGAGATGGCGAACAACGTGTCCAGTGTGTACATCCATGTGGTCGACGACGTCGTCAGCAAGGTCCGCGATGAGTTTATCAATTTCGGCGTCGGAGAGAACGTCTTGAACGAGCTCCAAGCGGTAATTTCTTCTTCTCCCCCTTTTCCGCAGGGAAAATTTATATTTTTCTAATCCGCCCTATTTCTTGGTGTTTGGATTTTGTTTCTTTGATTTGGTTTAAATGCTTTGACTTACGAAATGATTCTTGGGAAAATAAATCCAGCTCTGGGAGATGAAGATGATGCAGTGCGGAGCCATCAGCGGGACGATAGAGAGGCCGCCGCCTGCCCAGAAACCTGCCGGACCCATTACCCCCGTCCATGATCTGAATGTACCATATGAAGGGCCTACGGAGGAGTACGAGACCCCGACGGCTGAGATGCTCTTTCCGCCGGTGAGCTCTCTGCTTTCGTTGTGCATTTTGACGGCGAAGTAACGATTTCTGTGAAACCCTCTTCTTGTAGCATCACCTTCGGCTTGTTTTCTTGATTCTTCTTTTTCTTTTTTTCTTTTTCATTTTCCATTTTCTTTGGGCTTTGCTTGCAGACTCCCCTGCAAACTCCCATCCAAACCCCGTTGCCGGGGACAGATCAGTCGATGTACAACATCCCTACAGGCCCCTCTGATTATGCTCCATCTCCGACAACTGATATCAGAAATGGTGTTGATTTAAAAGCTGGAAGGCCTAGCCCATACATGGTATGCTAATATATGAATGAGCTATCTAAGTTATATAAATTGTTCAACAAGATTCCCCTTCATCATCAACATCATGATCATCATAATGATTATTTTAATCTAGTTAGTGTGGGGGCATGCTTGCTATCGTGAACATATATGACTGCTGTATGAGTATTTCAAAAGGTTTGCATGGTAAATAGTACTAATGCAATGAGATCTTCCTGATATTTGGACACTAAATTTTGCAGCAACCGCCTTCTCCTTGGATGAGTCAAAGACCTCTGGGTGTTGATGTTAATGTGGGTAAGTGCAGGGAACTTGATAATATTTGTTTGAGTGCGTGAGGGTAATTTTGGTAGCCAAGTAATATTATATGCTCAAGTGGATAGAATTGTGGTTTATGTGGTGTTGCATCCTGCAGCTTATGTGGAAGGGCGTGATGAGGTGGATAAAGGAGCTCCTAATCAACCCATGACCCAGGTATACTGCTTATTGATTCCGACATTTTGGTTGTTAATTTATTGTTCACACATGCAAACATATATTTGTAGATATTCGAAAATGCTTGTTCTTCATAGGGAATTATGTGTAAAGACTACTGCATACCTATTTGACAGTTGTTTATTGCTTGAGGAAACATTTCAATATATTGCAGTATACTCCATATGATTTCCTTTTTGAGAATTTGGTACACAAACTTGTCTTTTGAAGTATATTATCCCCCGAGAAAGGGTGTCAAATGCAATGGTTGAATCTAGACTAAGAATTTTGATTTGGTTTTTCAGGACTTTTTCATGATGTCCTCTGGAAAACGCAAAAGGGATGATTATTCTTCTCAATTAACTTCTGGAGGTTATATGCCACAACAAGATGGAAGTGGGGATGCGATGATAGAATTTATCCTTCCTAAGGTACTCTGTTTTATTGAATTGCAAACTAACAAAATCATTGCCTGCTTGATTGTTTTTTTCCCATTTTTATTGCACTAGAGATTAATTTGTTGTCGATGCCCCCAGGCTTATTAAGATGAGGTTATTTCAGGTATCATAATCTGTCAATTAATCATGTTTACTGTTTAGGAGTCTGGAAAGTGCCTTGTTGTTTGATGATGTCTCAAAACACTTGAGTATTGATGGTTGGCTGTAAACACTACATGATATGGATAATTATCATTTGCACCCACAACAGCAAATAACATGCTTTGACTTACCAATTTGGTCTATAATTATTTGCCCACTAATTCCTTGAGTCCCGTTACTGACTTTTCTACTGATTTTTTTTAAAATATTGCATATCGAAGTTCATGAGAGCACTGTTATCAGTCGTCATATCATAATTGATAAAAGCTATGACATCTATTACATACATTTTGGATTTGTAAGTATAGATGCTTCATAATTGCCATGTGGATGTCAGACATCCTAAATATATGAAGTGCCCCTTTAAAGCATGTCCTTTATGGGGCCAACTAGAATGATCTAATGATAAATTAAATGCAAAAAGGAATATATTGAAACCCAACAACATTATGTGTTGAGAGTTATCTAGAGTTTCATCATTAATTTATTAACTTTAGTAATGTTTAGCCTAGTTATGTTTTTCTACCAGAACATTGTAGTTGCATAATCATTGGGGTCAGGCCTACAACTCCATAGCAACAAATGTTTCTTTTAGATATTTTTATTCCAGTTCTTTTTTAGCTCAACAATCATGTTTGTGCCCTTGCACTAAATTTTTTCATCCCCATCTTTGATCAAACATTTTTTTGATAGCCATAATCTGTAGCTTGATCTTTGTTGTTTTCATCATTGTTGTATCATTGCTAAATGCCTGTAACATTTTGGTGGCACTGGGGACTGATAACCTGATCCACATACAACCATATTTTGGGCTGGACCAGAAAATTGGATTTGTTATGCCATCATGTTGGACTCAAATTCATAAAAAAAAAGACTGCAAAAAATTAGCAGATTGAGTCTCACGTTTCACAAGATCCAAACACAACAACCTAAAATATAGGAACACTCATAAAAATTTATATCATAGATGTGTCTAAGTTGACAAATGCACTCCCCCTTTTAGATAAATGTACATGACTACATGTACTTGAATCCCTACTCATGCCTACTTTCATTTCTGACATTTTATAATTTTCTTAATATTAATTCACACTATTTTTCTTCTTCTCTCCTACCCACTCCATCTTTGCCTGCCTCTCTCTCTTCTCTTTGGAGAAAGCTACATACCTAAACACAATTTGCCTTGACCACATGATAAAAACAAAAGGTCCAAAGCTTGCGCCAAATGCATCATAAAGATTATTTCAGTTGGAATAAGGCACTGATTGTTTATGCTCTGTGTTGTTTGCCCTTCATAATAAAGTTTTTCTATAAAGTTATCTGCCATTGGATGTGCTTATTGGAACTGTATTGGTGTGTCAAGGACCAATGACATTCTTAATGGATGGTGCTAACTCGCATATCTACACTGCATGTTTGTCTTTGAGGCACTGCTCAATTTTTTTCCACTAACTTGCATATATTATTCTTGAATTATTGCATTATAAAGTATCATTGTAACTATCAAGCGTTTTGATATGTATTCAGTGTTGGGTTTGGAATCCTTCTTGCTAACTATTCCTACAAAAGGATTTCATCTAATGTCCTTGCAAACTCTCCTTTTGTACAATGTCTTTTCATGTTCTGTTTGGCAAGCATAGTGATGCATCTCCATATAATATATGGTAAAGTTTTCAAGTTGACTTGCTGCGCTTGTTACTAATACCAAAAGACAAGCAAGGTTTTGTGATGCCTGCGACACATGCATATATGGTAATCTTCAAAAGCAGGGATCTTCTTAGGTAAAGCAGACTTGATTGGAGAAGACATCTTATAAACTACTTTATTTCCGTGGTTCTTGATGCATATCTTGAGGCCATTAAGAACAACTTCATCATAAGATGGATCAACCATGGGTGTCTCTTGTCCTTCATTGAATGCTATTTTAAGATATCTGACATTGATGACCAACCCTAATTTCTTCATTGATCTTTCAAACTTTGTGCCGCTGTTCTCTTTTTTAATGTGATTGTCTTTTCATCTAGTTTCGTCTCTTCCATAGCTTTACAAAATTCTCCTTTTGAGCTTCTCGTTCTTGTTGCTTAATTTTTTTTCCTTCATAATGGATTTAGCATTTTTTGTTATAAGATAAACTATCATGTCTTCTCCACCCAAGTCTCAGTTGACAGTAATAGGTTATTTAATTGACATTGCCTTCAAACTTACTGATTTAAGAGTACAAGTTTTTTTTTTTTGGGTTTTCATTTCCTTGTTATGAATGATTAATAGTCTACAAAAACAGGATTCTAATTTTGACTTTTATTTTTCAAAATTCAGATTTTAGTAAATTACATTCTACTGTGCGGATCATAATTATGTTCTCAAGACAAGGTTCTGACTGGAGGATGTATGCTGCATTTTTTATATTTCTATTCATTCTGTTTGATCAATTTTTATAAAACATTGGTAGTGCCATAAAAGAGATATTGCTGGGCACCTGGCCTAATAATGAAGTCATTAATTGGTATCCCCTCTCATATGCTTCATGCAGAGTTGTATATATGGTAATCTCTGACTCATGATCTTTTTTCTCTCCTAATTACAATCAGATATGCTTCAGATTGAGTTGGATATATAGTAATTTCTTACTTGTGATCTTTTTCCTTCTCCTAATTACAATTAGATATGAGAGGCTATTGATAAAAGAAGTGAATGAGTTAGAAGTTCATTCTATTCCATAAGCAAGAATATCATGCCAATGCCAACTTTCAAAGGTGCAACATCTAATGTCCACCCATCTAGTAAACTGTTAGGCTGACTTCACTTTGGTTTAACGTTTTGAGAGGGTTTATTTTATATTTTTCAGCAAGATTATTGTGCCAATGCTAAATTAAAAATATTTGAGATACAAAACATGCCCATCTACTAGAAAATGTGAACCAATGAATATGTGCAAAACCTTTATGATTTTGTCCAATAAATTTAATATTGTGTTTATAGACTCGGAGGGCACTGTCCACTATCACAAGCAAAACAAATGCTAGTTTTAAAATTTGGATGCTCTCATGGTTTCAGTTGGGAGTACAATATTTCTTTTCTTTTCTTTTCTTTTCTTTTCTTTGTTGAAAGGAAAAGGAAGTAAAATTTTTCTATTGTTAAATGTAATATTTTAGCTCTTATCATGTGTGCCTATGATCATGATTGTTCATTCTTTAGAATCAGGCAGGAGTTGGAAAATCAATGACGGCATGTGCTCGAGATACTGCAACTAAGATTCTATCTAAGAAAGAAACAAAAACAGCTCCAGTGCTTCCTCAGCAGGATGGGGTCCATGATGAATATGATGATGTATTTACTGAACATTTGGTTAATTCTAAAATTTACTATTTTTATTGTGTTGGCATTGACATTAGTGTTATTTTTGTTGAAGTTGTTTCATTTCCAAGGAGTTGCCACTGAAGACTACAATACTCCAGCAGAACAAGGTACCTTTTTAGTAAAATGCTGAATTACATGTTAAGCATGAAATATTTTGAGACAAGAATATGCTTTGGAGAATTCTATTACAGGCTGACCTTTATGTTTTTATCTGATTTCTTTAGTTGAACTGCGAGCTGCTACCCCTGCCGTTGGCACACCAAAACCAGCTAAAAATGAAGCAGCAGAGGATGATGAGCCACCTCTTAATGAAGATGATGATGATGAAGAAGATTTAGATGACCTTGAGCATGGAGAAGAAGAGCCGAGCACACAACATTTAGTTTTAGCTCAGTTTGACAAGGTAATTTCTATTCCTTTTCTCATAGGAAAGGCATGTTGAGACAAGGTATTTGCTGTCTTCATGATTCCCTTTAATTTTTTCTGAGTAGGTGACGCGGACAAAAAGTAGATGGAAGTGCACACTCAAGGATGGCATAATGCATCTCAACAATAGGGATATTCTTTTCAATAAGGTATGTGCTTTCAAAATACTACAGTTTACTAGTCATAATTTTTTCCGTCAGCTACAATCTCTCAAGAAGATTGTTTTAGCTTTTTTAGGGGTATAATCCTGTAACATATATCCATAGTAGTTTGTCCATGCATTTTATTAAATTTTCAGTTGGTAAACTTTTCAAGATTGCTTGCAGATGTTTTCTCCTGTCCCTTTTGGAGAGGCAGTAAATTCATTTTGATACATTCCTTAAATTTTAAATGTCTTTTACTGAGATATATTATTGCCGATAGCAATAACTATTAACTTCTAGAGTTTTGTAGATGGTCATTTTATTAGTTGATTGTTGCCTAGGCTATCTTTCTACAGCTGAATTAAATTTCATGTGTCATATGCCATTGCAAAGCTGACTTCTCTCTCTTTCCCCCCTTAAATTTAAGCTGCTTTGTGCTAGCATTTTAGTGCACTGAACTATGTTTAAAACTTTGTACCTGGATATCTAGCATGGATATCTAGCATTGATGCAATTATCTGGTTCTGACATAGTACTTGTAAAGTCTAAAACTCATGCTCTTGTCTAAAAAATAATGTCATTGTGGTTAGCGAGAACTATTAGCCTCCAGATGTTTGTAGATTGGTCATTCTATTAGTTAATTGTTTGTTGGACCATATTTCTACAGCTGAATTAAATTTCATGTGTCATATGTCAGTCGCCATGCTAATCTTTTTTGCTAAACTTAGGATGCCCTTTGTTAAAAATTTTATTGCACTGAACTATGGTTGAAAATTTGTTACGTGGATATCTAGCATTGATACTATCATCTGGTATCCAACATAGCATGTGTAAAATCTGAAACTCATACGCTTGTCTGGAAGATAATGTTATATAAAACTGATCACTTGTCTAAAAGACAATGCTTTAAATTACCAATAACTTTTTTACCAGCTAGTTTGGATCAATGTAGATCTATGATAGATCATGATTTAAGCATAGCACTATCATGTTATTAAATAACAAATAGTACTCTTCTGTCCAAAATGGAAGATTATATGATCTCTTTTATTTGATGAACGTTCCAAGGGGGCATATTGGTTAATGTTAACAGCGACATCTAGAAAACCTTTAAGAAGTGTTTCACAAGTTTAATAATTATTGTTGTCTTATTTTGGTTGATGCATGTTGGTTGTGTCACATGGAGATCACATTTTAGGGTTTTACCATGCCTCCGTGTGAACATGACATGAGGAATGGTGGAACGTGCCTTGGACATACCTGGTTCCATGTCTCAGACTGGTGGTGCCCCTCTTACTTGAGGGAAATGTTGGTAGTAACTCAAGCCCGCCACCCCACCCCCCCCTCCCCCCCCCCAAAAAAAAAGAAAAGAAAAAGAAAAAAGAGTTCTGCTCACACCTAACTCCTCTTTGCCTTGAATATTTTTTTGCCTTCTCACAGTCTTTGATGCCAAGTTGCTGACTGAGGTTACTTCGTGTTCCCCCTTTCCTTACCTCCTTTCTTAAATAAGTTTATAATGGTGGTTGTTCATGGCATACTTGCTGTTCCGATCATAATAGCAACATCAGTTCTGCTATGTAGGTAAAACTTCCCTTTCTTTAATATTCTGGCCAACCCACTTTTGTTTGTTTTTTTTATATTGTCTGAGTTATTTTTTGAAGAAAAACTTGTGATGAAAAGGATCTTCTTCTACACTTCTTTCGTTTATTAGATAGCACATATATACACTTTGTGTTCGCTTTTATCTCAAAATTGTCCCCATGTTAGACAGATTCAGATTATCATGAGCAGTGAGATCTTGTCATATATGAAGTCTAAGACATATAAGCACAACCCATGTATAAATTGGTCATATCTTATACAAATTTCAATTCAAATCTCAAAATGTCTGGAACATATAATGGCAGTTCTGAAACTTTTTGAAGATAATTGCAATCTGAAAAAAATCGACTTTCTCAATACTACCCTTTAGGGTAGCCTATGAATATAAAGAACTCCCAACATGTGCATGAACTGATAAAAGTAATTTATCATTTTCTGGTCTAAACATAATTGTTGAGAGGTAGGGCCCTTAAGAGGTTATGATGCTTGAATTTCTTCTCAGATGAAATGACAATCGAGTTCTATGTGTTCTCTTTGATTGTTAAAAGCCAGATTGGCTGTAAATGTAGAGGTAGCTTAATTGCCACAAGCAGAAGTGCAAGTTGGGGATGAGCAACATACCATAACCATGTGACTTCATTGTATATGGATACTTACAGAACTTGCCAAACAAGGGGAGATCAGAGCCTGCAAATTAAACAGATCGCTTGATGACCTAGAGAAAGCCTTATGTTAATGGTTGCTAAATTCCTTAGGTCTGTTTGCGATGTTGGCTATAAGCAAACTTTGGCAGACAAGGCACAGCATTCACTGATCCTTGTCTATGCACAAGGTATCTTCGTGAATGAGTTTAATATGTAGGATACTAGCGCTCAAAGAATTTCATGGATAATTTCTTAATTTGAATACTTTTGGGCATTTAAGTTGCTCAATCATGTCTTGGCATTTGCTTAACATGCAAATGTAGAGGTCTGCAAACTTTTATCTGGAGCAAAACATACGCCTAATTACAGCCGATGGAGATTTATCAGAGAATCCTCCTCCATATTGACATTTTTGTGTATTGCTTGGTATTTTTGACTGTCATTCAACGTCAATATTATTTACTCTGATCACATTCCAAGTCATGCTGAGTTAGGCCTAAAAACCTTGGTAACAAACTTCACTTTGAGTGCAAGGTTATCTCTTAAACTCAGCCAAACAAGAATTATATATGTGTGCCTATAGTATATTTCCAACTTTGTGTGTGTTATGACTCAAATTAAGCTAGTTGCATTGACAGTAGATACTTTCTATGGACTACTTTCCCGTGCTTATCCCTAATCCCATTACTTAGAAAGCCAAAAAGCAAACTGCCGTCTCTTGGGCATTAGCTGATGTGGAGCTCCAGGCCATGGCATCTAGCAGTCATATGGTAGTGACATTAATAATTATGGCTTGCTAATCCCTAACCTGTGCTCCTGGTTTGTGACCATCAAACTTCCTCAGAATTTGCAGCTAATCCCTTTTTCACCAAGGAAACAAAAACATGTAGAGCTTAATTGTCCTTACATCCAAGTAAAACCAAACTGGCATCATAACCTCCTATACCACTAAACAAGTTGCCAATTGTTTCCACTGGACCGGTGATGAGGAATTCTTGTTGTTTGCGTATGTGCATGTTGGTTGTTTTGGATGTCCACACACCACCTTAAGGGGAAGTACTTAGAAAATTGAGGTTTTGGAAATGGAACAATCTCCAAACAATTCAAGACACTTTATTACATATAAAAAAATATGTTCAGATTTGGTTTTGAATATGTAGAAGTTACGATCAATTGCTAGATGGGCTTGTCATGCATGGTATACTCCATATATGACAGGATCCTATCACTCATGAATAACATAAGAAAACCACTTGATTGAAAATCCTTTTAGCATTTTGGTATTTCATAATCAAATTATCAAAGATAATACTAATAACAATGGCAGAAACGAGGCTGCAAGATATCAAGGATAATAATTTTTAAAGATGTGGAATTGTTAGAAAAAAGAATGAAATACTTGGAAATAATCAATCATGGGTGGGAAAAGGAACAAAACAGACACACACACACACACACACACACACACACAGAGAGAGAGAGAGAGAGAGAGAGAGAGAGAGAGAGAGGAAACCAGTATCCATCAGATTAGTTGGAGATCGTGGCTGCTTCAAAGAAGGTGACGAAGAGGACCGATGCTTCGGAATTGGTATGCCGTAGTCCTAGCCTCCCACTCTTTTTTTTTTTTAAAAAAAAAAATAGTTTGGTGTGTGGGGGGAGGGAGGGAGTTCTTTGGATCTCTCTCTCTCTCGCTCTCTCTCCTTCTTTCGTTGCCCTCCTTGTCAGTTTTTTCTGGCTTGTTCTTTCATCAGGCTAGGAAATTACGGTCTGTTTTTTTGGGCTTTCTTTTCTTTGACAAGCTATGAAATGGCAGGACAGATTTTGTTTTGGTTTTACCTTTTGATGTGATAAAAAACCAGGGTTATGAGCATTAAATCAAGCGAGAGTAAAACCATGAAACATTGTCTGTGAAACATGTCACGTAAGGCATGAAAATTTCGCTAGAAAGTGCCATGTACAAATGCAGGAAAGTAGTGTTAGGCAAATGAAGTGTAGAGAATGCCAGGTTGTTGCAGGAAGTCTTCAGTTCGTTGAAAGCATTGTTATTTAAACAGAATTCAAAACTGTTTGCAAGTTTAAAAGGAGATTTCCAAAGCTAAGTCTGAACTCCAAAATTATGCACTCTTGTAATAAATAGCCTACCGTGTTCATATTCAATGACATCCAAGGCCAGATGTTGGTTTCAGTATTCTGATAAATTTAGGGAACTTAAAACACTTGCAATCAACAATTTATTAATATCACCATCTGACAATCAAACAAATCTTAGGGCTACCCACATTGCAGTTTTACAGTCTAATCCATGGCATACAAACTCAAACTCTTCAATACCAAGCATTTGATGGCTTTGGGTGCTGCTTGATATAGCCTTTTTCTGTCACTTTTTTATAATAGTTTTTCTATTACCCAGTTTACTCATGAGTGGCTTTCATCTGAGTACTTTATGAGAACATTTCCACATCTTTTTCTGATGTTCATTCTGTTCTAAATCTGCATGTAGAAATTGGTTTCCCGGCATGCCTTTTCCCCCTACATTTCATGAAGCTTGGTTGCTATCATTTGACAGGATATATTATCAATATATTTGAGATTATCTGAGAGCCCAGAAACTATTTGAGAACTTATTTGTTAATTGCAGGCTACTGGGGAATTTGACTTCTAAATTTTGTTATCAAGCTGTTTCTTGTTGGAGTGACGTCAGATCAACAGGTGCTTGTGTTGAGTATTATCCTTGCTGGCGCTATGTTATGTGGTGAGCATGGGAATTGATACTTTGGAGACAATGTAAAAAGAAAATTTCTCATCAGACGGACTGTCAGGGTTGTTGATTTTTCTTTGTAAAGATGCTAAATTAATTGGACACTGTAAATTTGTTTTTCCTGCAACAATGAGAACAACTATATCAGTTATTTGTTCCGAGCATTTTATATTGTTGATGCTAGGCAACTCTTTGATCAGTTTATTTTGCCAGTTATGTATAATATGGTCTCTCAAGGATGATTTGATGGTAAGTTACTCTATCAGTAGTGGAAGTATTTCAGCCTGAGGCTGCATCAATGGGGTCCATCATGATTTTGAGTTCTAGAAGACTATTTCATGTTGCCTTCAAAATGCCACAGGTTTGAAGGTGTAGTTTATATTTGTCTCAATGTCTGGCATCAAACTGTACTTTTTGATTGTAATCCAGGTAGACATCAATCAGAATAATGACAGGCTTGAACCATCGTCGCTGAGGGTTGGTACATGATGTGTTTGATTTGTGTTGTTTCATTCATTGTGCGAGGTTATAGCGGTAAAAACAAGGGAGATGGTTCTAAAATTACAAGAAAGAGAATATGGAGGCTTGTACACCGCAGCTTGTGTGACTGCGTTCATGAATATCCTGCATCTTTCATCAAAGGGAGCTTGGATTGTTAAAAGGTCAAACTAGCTTTTCTCCATGCTTATTTCAGATGCGGTTTGAAGTTTGATTATGCTATGCAGGATCTGTATCATATGAATAAGAACGAGAATATATATTTAAATTCTGAGACACTCTGAACTAGCATCACCCTAGGAATCGCATCAAGATTGGGTGGCTGGTTGCAGACTTGGTGTCAGAGAGCATGGATTCCTTTCCTCTGCTACTACTGCACAAGTATGGTTTAAATATGCAACCCTGATGGATTAGATATTTATGCGTGGGCATCCAGGATGCCTGGTGCCTACCAGGCTACCACTATGCTGAAGGAAGGCAGTTGGTTAGGATCATCATAACAAATTGATTCAGCGCTTCATGAGAATTTCCAAAAGTAATCAAAAAACTGGATTCCTTATTAATGAATATTTTTATGAAAATGCAAGGTTATATTGTACACGGTGTGTCACCTTACGAATTGGTGCTTTCCGTGCAAGGTGAACATTCAGATGTGCATTTTTTAGATTTTTTTTTTCTTCCGAAATACTGTCCCTAAATTATAGTACCTCTCTCAAATTTCATTTAAAAATTCATATAAATCATCTTCAGTTTTCTGTATATTTTCATCAAATTGTTCTCCGGATCCATACCAGGCCAGCATTTTGTTCATAAATAAGTCAAAAGGACTGACGGTAGCATACCGATACTACATTGATGGTGAAAAAAAAAAAAAAACTTCATCTCCTCTTTTGGATAAATTTGTTCTGTAAATTTATCTTTCCGCAATCTGCTAATAATTATCAAACGGCAGACGTGAACACAACTTCATGTAATCCACACAGGGAATATAAAATAAAATAAAAAAAAGGAAAAAAAATGGCTATCATCCTCCTTTAACAGGTCGCAAGGAGAAAGTCCACACCAAACTTCCACAGCTATTTATTTTGAAAATATTTTTGTTCTGTTTTATAGCATCGAACCGATGGCCACATTGAATCGGTGGAGTTTGCTTACCCAGCATACCACCCATGAATACAAGGGAGATGAATCGAGTTCAACTACACAAAAATCTGAAGCAGAATAATGCGGTCATTGCACGTTGCGCACCAGAGCGCATTGGAACTGAAACATGGGAAGCAGAGACGCGGGCTCCACCATCACCATCGGCAAAGCCGGGTGACGCCATCCACCGGGCGGCGGCATCGGCGTCCTCTCCTCGTCCTCGCACTCGCCGCCGTCTTTCTTCTCTGCCTCCGAGACCGGGGCCACATCAGCCTCGAACAACGGCGTGGGGGAAAGAATGAGCGGCGACAGCAGGGGAATTGGCGTAGGAGAAGAATAGGCCTTCTCCCAGGCGAAGGCGTTGATGCTGCGGTCGAGCTGGAGGGACGCAGGGGCGCGCTTCTGGAGCCGGGTGGGGGGCTTCTTGGCATTGGATTCTCCTCTTGGGATTTTGATCTCCATGACGACAACAAGTCTGCTGAAACGTACGGACGATTGTTTGCCTTCTTATTTTGATGCAAAAAAAGACTCGGAGGAGTTCGGATTGGCTTTATACGAGAGGGGGAGGGCAGGGCGTTTGGGAGTGGGAAATGAAAGGCGGAGAGGAGAGCTGTGGGGAAATGGCTCTGAAACGTGAGGTAATCGGAGATGGATGCAACCGTTTTTAAAGAGAAAAGGTCAAACCGCGGGAAACGCGCGCCAACGGTAACCACTGCAGCAAGCAAGCAAGGGCAGATTGAAAGGTGGCGAATGAAAACAAAATATCAAGCAAATAATTAGCTGTCGCTGGATGTTGAGGAGTATGTTGTTACGTACGGCTGTTAGAGAGGAATGTTTGGAAAATATTCCATTTCCTTGAGGTGACACGGAATCATGCAATGGTTATTCTTCCGAACAACCATATCTGTTAAGTACAATAAGGGATTTCATTGTAGAGCAATAAATTTTCTTACAATACATTGCTTTTTATCTCTGGGATTTTTTTTCTTTTTTGCATATAAATACACCATAAATATGTATGTATGTACATATATGTATGTGTGTATGTATGTATGTAAAAAGCAAAAGCTTTGGAAAGCCAAATATAATTTCTCATAGGTTTTCATATTATGCTTATTAAGGAAAATGTAAAGAAGATTCTGTACATGTAATTGGCAATTGGTATGCCATAACTTTGTAGGAACTTTTGTGTTCTTTTCAAGGATCTTTTAGAAAATATCAAGTATTAAATCATACCCTTCCATATCTCCTTCATTGGAGAGGTTGTATCATCTTATATCTACCATATTGTGACCATGGCCAAAAGATTTTCTATATTTTGAAGACTAACTAAAAAATTTATCTTAAATTTATATTTCACATATTCCACATTGTAACAGTGCAAAAATGAAAAATAATAAATTAACTGGGTGTAGAAATTTTCAAATCTGCCACTCTAGGTGGGTACGGAACTCCTTCCCAAAAGATATGCATCATCTGCTATATTTATGCTTATTCCACTTATCCTGAGGCTTCTGGAATGAATGAAATAGATGCATCTTCTTTTGCAGAGGCGAAAATATCTTACTACTTGATGACTGGTCCCTACTCTGTGATTTCAGTGACCTTTTTGGATTCTGCAGAGTTGAAAGAAAATTAAAGAATTCCACTCCATCCATTAGCCTTTTGATTCCTGAGTTGTTTGCTCTTGATTGAATTTTTGTGATTTTATTGAAGGCTTTGGTGCCCTGGCTTCGGCATACCGCTGGCGTATTTGGTTGGGATTTGTTTCTATTGAAAGCTCTAGTTTTACTTCTAATGATGGCTACTAATCCAATGATGAATTCTCGGTTTCTCTGTAATAGTTGCTATATCTTGTTTCAATCCTTCCTGTCTCTTATAACTCTGGTATTTTTTGTTCTCCTCACTTAGTTCCCATATGCATTCCTATCTTATCGTGCTTTTCTTGTGTATATCCTTATGAATAAAATCTAGTGGCTGATGGAGGCTTCTACCTGCTTAGTCTCTTTCTTCTTCTTCTTCTATAAAAAAAGGAATAAATTAAATAAATAATAATATTTAATTTTATATTTGACATTTTTCGGATAATGATCTTGGAACTACTCTGAGTGCACCATACAAATATATGAAAATTTTGATTATCTATAGCTCTCTATGTAGATAATAAATTGCTTCCAGCTCCTCCTTCCCTCTTCTCACACTTCCCCTGTAGTGAGTCCTGCAATGTTGGAAAAAAAAAGCAAGCAAGAGGATAATGACTAGGGGAAGAAGCAATTTATAATATTTGTGCAGTCTCGTGTTTCTTGTAAGTATTTATTGAAGTCATTCAAAGAAAAAGGAATATTTCATGTCATAAGTTTACATACACAGAAAACCACTATTTTTCCCGGACATAATTAGCTCGCATATATAACATAAATTTTTTGCATAGATCTTATGTCCAGGTCTTTGGTACTTACAGCTCCAAATAATTTTAAATCTATGCTCTAATATCACGTTTGAGAAAAAAACAAATAAATATTTTTTCTATAAAAATTTTGTAAAAATAGAATGAATAATTCCAGTAGAGTCCGATCTTCTACAACGTTCCATAACCTGCTCGAGAACTCTCTGCACCCCGCCATACTTTCTATGGCGATGAACCCCTGAAAAAAGAGTTGGTGGTAAAGAAGAGTTTCCAAGTCCAAACAATCCTTCATCATCCGTGACGCTACCACCTACCGGAACGCTCTATTTTGGACGCGCTTCATCGGAACGCCTGCTGGCGGCCGGGAGAACGCCACGTGTGACTCGTCCTAATCGCGAGCGTGTGGCCATTAGGAATTCGTAAGCCAAATCCATAGGATCCGAAGCAACGCAAACCCACGAGCTTGACCCAAAACCCGCGCCTCCATTCCGCAACAGCATATATATAAGAGCCTCCGGTTTCCAACAACTTGGCATCCCGGTGGCGCACACGCTTCGCATTCGTCTCCTCCATCCCTCCTCGGTTTCCAGATGGCTGCCGCTGTCTCTACCGTTGGAGCTGTCACCAGAGTACCGGTAGTACCCTCGTTTTCCCTCCCTCTTTCTCCACTTCCTTCTATGTGGCTTCCCATCGGTTTCATCGCCTCTTGTTTTGCTCTCTTCTTTTAAATGCATGGGTCCATAACTCGACACCATATCCATCTTCTCCTTGTTCTTTCATATCTTATGTGTCGACTTTGGGCTTCTTAATTATTTTCTTGGTGTGCTCAATCTTGGTCGACTTGGTGGGAGAGTGCATGGCTTCTTTAATTTCATTTGAAGTGGCTGGCCTTCCAGGCTTGAAGAATAAGTTTGCTCCGTCGCCGCCGCTTGGGTTGCATGTTGCTCGTCCTGGGCCTTCGGTATTGCTATACCAGCTAGTCCCCTCTGGCTGTTCCCTTATTCCTTGGAAATCTAGCTATATGCCTGTGGTTCTATTTCGGGTTTTTTCACTCATGTTGTTGTTGTTGTTTGTCTAGATTTTCTTTCTGGTTTATGCGTACATGGTGCTTGTTTATTACCTGAATTAGTTAAGTTTTTGGCATGGAAACTATGGTTTGCTTGGAGTAGTTGACCTTGGTTTTGGTTTTGTTGGTGTAGTTGAGCTTGCAGGGCTCTGGCTCGGGATATCTGGCCCCTAGCTCGGCATTCTTTGGGAGCAGCTTGAAGAAGGCGAACTCTAGCTTTAGCCATGGGAGGGTCTCCACTGGTACTTTCAAGGTCATGGCTGCCGACCTCGATGAGACGAAGCAGACCGACAAGGATAGGTGGGCAGGTCTTGCATATGATATATCTGATGATCAGCAGGATATCACCAGAGGGAAGGGGTTGGTCGATTCCCTCTTCCAGGCTCCCATGGGAGATGGAACTCACATCCCCGTCTTGAGCTCCTATGAGTACATCAGCCAGGGTCTCCGCCAGTAAGGAAACAAACTAAGCTTGAAGATTCGAGTATTTCAGCTAGAAGTCTATGCTCTGTTAATGTCGCAGGAACTGCTTGATCTTGACAATTATACAATCATATATAATGGCTTTTAGGTACAACTTGGACAACACCATGGATGGGTTTTACATTGCTCCTGCTTTCATGGATAAGCTTGTTGTTCACATCACCAAGAATTTCATGAACCTGCCGAACATTAAGGTAATGCCCTCAATGTGTTTCTCATCTTTGATCAGGTTTCTTATCCACCACCGTTTCTGTTCAAGCTCTCTGGATAGCTGTTGGTTGGAGATTAATGTTTGTTGCGGTTTCTCACAGGTTCCCCTCATTTTGGGTATTTGGGGAGGCAAAGGCCAGGGGAAATCCTTCCAATGTGAACTTGTATTCGCCAAGATGGGAATCAAGTGAGTTTTTCTTCGCTTGCTGTCCTCATGGAGAATCAAAAGCTTTGGGAAAGTTAAATTACTGCCTCGTATTGGTGTTACCAAGATCAAAATTGGCTGTCTTTTTGCATCTATAATGACTTTGTCAGCCTCATTTCTTGATTCAGAATGGATTGCTGTTGCCAATTACATCTGGGGTCATTTTAAATTCTGATGATGCTTATACCTATTAGTCATTTGGGCTCATTTCTTTCTTTCTTTATTAATGCGCAAGACAATTAATCTTTTACCTACCTGAAATGCTTGCCCAAATCTTCTCAATTGGATCGTTGTGAAACTTGTATTATGATAAATAAATTCACATTATGTATTTGCTATCCAGCGAATAATCAATATTATGGGACTAAACACACACCCACACGAATCCTCACGTACTTTTCTCGTTCAAATCCTGATGTTCTCGTCAGGCTAAAGGTTCAAATCCATTCATCAAATCTAATCACAAACACCACGATCGGCTCGTGGTTAGCCTCAATGGATCCGTGCTGCAGTGTTCCCTAGTCCACAAAAACTACAAGCCGAATTCGCTCTAATACTATTTGTAATAATCTAGAACCTCATCTAAAATGGCTAACCAAAAGGTATTATTTGGATTGTTTGATTCTGTATAAAAATTTAAGATCTATCCAATAAATAACCGATGCGGAACTAAATACACGTCTGCACGGGCTCTCACAATTAGCTCATCATCATCTAATATATTGTGTTTTGGTGCTCGGCATCTATAGCCCTGTTATGATGAGTGCCGGAGAATTGGAGAGCGGCAACGCCGGAGAGCCTGCAAAATTGATCAGGCAAAGATACCGTGAGGCAGCAGACATCATCAGAAAGGGGAAAATGTGCGTCCTCTTCATCAACGATCTGGATGCCGGAGCCGGAAGGATGGGTGGCACCACCCAATACACCGTCAACAACCAGATGGTGAACGCCACCCTGATGAACATCGCCGACAACCCGACGAATGTGCAGCTCCCGGGAATGTACAACAAGCAGGAAAATCCCCGTGTTCCCATCATCGTCACCGGAAATGACTTCTCCACTCTGTATGCCCCTCTCATTCGTGACGGCCGGATGGAGAAGTTCTACTGGGCGCCCACCAGAGAGGATCGAATTGGTATCTGCATGGGTATATTCAGGACGGACAATGTTCCCAGGGAGCACATCGTCAAGCTAGTTGATGCCTTCCCAGGCCAGTCTATTGGTAAGCCTGCCAACATTTTAAATAATCATGGCCATGAAACCATGCACAACTCTTCTTCTTTTCTTGAGGGAATGATTGCCATACCCCTTAAATTTATTGATAAGCAAAAGAAGAGAATATACAAAGAGAATTGCCTGCAAAGTAGGTCAAAGTTAAGGGATAGAGATATTAGAGGCGATTGTCTTGTGGCTGTCTCTTCTTTTTTAAAGAACTTCCAGCTGAGGAATTGGTGATTAAAAGCCTGTGAAACAAACCATTTCAATTCTTCAGAGCAAGCCACATAAAAATTTTTATCTTCTCAGGAACTTCGGCCATCCATAGTACTTCATGGTGCAGAAAATTAATCCAGAACAAAATGCTTTAGGAACTCAAAATACTAGGAGAAAATACTAGGAGAAAATTGGAACCGAACTCGTTTTCTTTCGATGCAAAGGAACTGAACTTGTTAAGTGACCAAATTTCACTTGTTGGACAATGATAGCAACCCTAGTAGCAGAGTTTGCCACTTGGTTTTTATTGTGGTGTCACGTCAAAAAATGCTAATACGGAATCGCCGCTTTGCTTCAATAAAAACGCAATCATTCTATTAAGAATGTTAACCAGCGCATTTTGGTGCCAACATGCAGACTTTTTTGGTGCCCTCCGAGCCAGGGTCTACGATGATGAAGTGAGGAAGTGGATTGCAGAGATTGGAATTGAAAAGGTCGGCAAGAGGCTCGTTAACTCGCGTGAAGGACCGCCAACCTTTGAGCAACCTAAGATGACCCTAGAGAAGCTTATGGAGTACGGTAACATGCTGGTGAAGGAGCAGGAGAACGTGAAGAGAGTGCAGTTGGCTGACAAGTACTTGAGCGAGGCTGCGCTTGGAGATGCCAATGAAGATGCTATCAAGTCTGAATCTTTCTACGGTTAGCACCTTAATCCTAGAGGCCTTGATGGGAGGGTCTGCATCTGGCTTCCAAGATAATTAACACTAGGCCTTGGAAAGGATCCTCTTGTGGAAAGAGTTGCTGGAGTTTATGCAAGATGGCTAATATATTTGTTCCTTGGGTGCAGGCAAAGCAGCTCAGCAAGTGAACCTTCCTCTTCCAGAAGGCTGCACAGACCCAGCTGCTAAAAACTTCGATCCAACCGCTCGGAGCGACGATGGAAGTTGTGTCTATACATCAAGCTGATTCGAGTCCTCTCTCCGAGGGGAAATCCTGGGATGGAAATATGGAATTATCCTTCAAGCAATGTAAGGATTAGTATTAGCAGATACTGCATTGTTATAGGCGTACGTGTTCTCTCGACACTTTGTAGAAGGTTTCTGGTTGCCACTGACTGGCAGTGAAAGATTAATTTCTTTCTGCCTTGTCCTTTTTTTTTAGTCTCTCTCAATATTAGTATATTACTCGATGACATGAACCACCACCAACCTAGCATTATCACGTCTCCTGCTTAAGCATTCGTACCAAACCGTATTGGATTTTGAA
The DNA here is from genome assembly GCF_009389715.1 of Phoenix dactylifera. NCBI lineage: Eukaryota > Viridiplantae > Streptophyta > Magnoliopsida > Arecales > Arecaceae > Phoenix > Phoenix dactylifera. Next base: position 168,408 of record NC_052394.1, on the reverse strand, counting down.
AGACTGTAAATTGGTTGGAGATAAGACTATCGAAATTAGAGTGGAAGAGCTGAACATTAAGATTGAGGTAGAGTTGGCATGTGGGAATGGAGTCTCGCCAAGTCGCCATGTACCGAGCAGAGAAGAACAAATCGATACATTGGGTTTCAGTTTGATAGCTCCATCAACCGAGCTGTGGGAAGAATGCAGCACGTCAGTAGTAAAAAAAAAGGGGGAAAATGAAACTTTCTGCAGCGTATATTGCCATAGTTCAGGATTTCTTCCCCAACTAATGGGTTATACAGCTTACAAAAAATGCTTAATAATTGGAAAGACATGTTAGGGGATATAGCCAAAATATCTTCAGAAATGTGGACCGAAACAGAGAAATCGAGTCTTGGTTCTTCCTCTCAAAATAAAATCTAAATCCCATGCATGAGATATTACCAGTTAACAATTCTTTCCATACATTAAAAGTCGAAATATGCTTAATGTACTTTCAAGATATGAAACCTTTGTTAAAGTTAATCATGAACCAAAATCGAGGAGTACTCAAGTCTTGGTCATCCCCCTCACAGTAAATTCAATATATTGTGCAGATGTGTTTGGGCTACAATCTACGATGCTCTTGTAATTTATATAATCTTTATTCATCCCCTCATAGTCAAATCTTGATCTTATGGTTATTTGTTTAGTGTACATTATTTTTCCTTGCATTAAAATTTAGATATACACGAACAAGGTATCCTTTGCATGCGCTATTTAATCTTTGTTCGATCCCCTGTTTTATAGTCCAGAGACTATAATTATAGGTTGAAATCATCTGAAGCAAGAAGGACAAGCAAAATATCTTGCACACGGCGAGCGGTGCATGAAGATTAGCACACGTTGATATTGGGACTCCTCTTAAGCGGGTCAGGAGTAATAGAGGTGACTCCAAGTCCCTGCTTCTATGCCAAAAATAGTAATAGAGTTGACTCATGACTCATACCTCTCAAACGGGTCTTCTTCTTATCTCTTAGGTGGGTCTGGAGTAGGGCCAGGAGTAATGGAGGTGAGCCCAGTTCCCGACGTCTGCACCAAGAATGGTAATAGAGCTGACCCCTACCTCCTACGTCTACGCCAATAATAATAATAATGGAGGTGACTCCTGCCTCCTACATCCATGCCAAAAAATTATAGTAGAGGTGACCACTGCCCCTTAAGTGGGTTTTTTTCTTCAACGGTCTTAAGGCCTATCTGAATGATTGGGTTTCCTTCTACAGCTACGGGATTCAGCCGGCCCACTCCAAAATTATTCCTAAATATTTATGAATATAGATCGAGCATGATCTGTAATCCTATAATTTTACTAATTTTACTAGTCGAACCTACAAACTCTATAGAATTTTCAGTCCAATCATTCAAATAGAATTTTTGCAAATCGGAGGTCATAAAGGTGACCCCAATTCCTAGGCCAAAAATAAAAATAAAGTTAACCCCTGTCACACAAGTGGGTCTTCTTTTTCTTTCTCACTCTTGAGCGGTTCTAGAGTAAAAATGGGTAATAGAGATACCCCGATTCCCTATATTTACGCCAAAAAGATTGGAACACGACCAATCATCACTAATGGGAATAATATTTAGGTGGAAAAGTAGAGACAACCATCGATTTATTTGACTGCGAAGAATACTCGGTTGACAAAAAAATAGTAGCTTATGGATAATATCTTTACTTTCCATCCATGTAAGATGCGATTTGTCTCATGAACCACTGAAGGGGTGATATTATAATTAAAGTCCCACCTTTTGAATAGCGGTGCGCCAAGTCCAAACTATGAGATCACGAGGACGTGGAAGAAACGGCAGCGGATTTTGTTGACCCAAGGGGTCGGTTTGGTCCGCTATCAAACCACTTTGGGTCCCGCATCCAAAGGCCAAAGTCGCCGTCGGGCACGGTTTCGTTGACTGCTGAGCTCCACCGAGTCTCCACTGGACGACCCGGTTTTCTTCCCATCGTATTTGCGTCCCGCCCGCGAAAAAAACGTCGGCGGTTTACCACGGTCGTCCATTAAATGTCCCTTAATGTTCCCGATCTCGACCGATCAGATCCGGATGGAATTCTTGATGGAACATCAGGAATGATTTATGGTCTTGCAAGCTGCATGCCATGCGATCCGAGTATTAAAAACAAGCAAAAAAAAAAAAACGTGGGCCAGGTTCCGCCATCCTATAAACGATCTATTTCATTTTAAACCACATCAAATTTTCTCAATATTAAAATTGATTGCAGGTGTTTTAAATAAAAATAAGTATAATAGGGCTAGCTTTGTGATTAGAAGTACGACTGATGCTCTAATTGTAGCTGACAGTATTAAATTGGTTGACGCTATAGTTTATATAACAGAATTACATATTGCATAAGAAATTACGTCATATGCAACAAGAGTTTCGAAGACTTTTCCTATAAGATTTTTTAATAATAGCTAGATGGCTATCTGGTTTGGTACTTCTAGAGATAAGTATCTATTTGCTAGGACAGAGTTACTAAAGAATAAGAAAAAACTTAGATCTTTCGAGATGACACATGCATATAGAGAATGGCAGTAGATGGAGCTTCTAGATCTACTGACAGTTATTCTATTGTACTTTTATATATATATATATATATATATATATATATATATATATATATATATATATATATATATATATATATATATATATATATTGCTGGTGGTCCAAACCGAGAACGATTGGCACAGCGGTGTGAACGGGATTCCGTCTGAGTTGCCTTGGTTGGTATTGATTGCGCTCCACCTTCCACCGGGAAACCTGCAAGCAAGCCTCGCACCACCACTGGGGTAGTGGGGGCCCTCCGACGATCAAGTCAGAGGAGATTGGAGGAGAAGGAGAGATAATAGTAGCAAGTAGGAGAATGCTCTGGAAGTTCTTGCTTACCTCCCCCCTTCTTCCCCCAGCCGCATATATACCAGGCTGGGGGGTCTTTCAGGGGGGTTCGTCATCGTGGGGCACGATGGAGCTGCCACTGACACGGCCGTTACAGGGCGTCGTGGGGCAGCGCTGGGTACGGACATGACAGGGCGTAGTGGAGCTCCGCCTTGTACGGCCGTTACAGGGGATCGTGGAGCAGCGCCAGATACAACCGTTGCAGGGAGTAGTGGAGCAGGAGGCTGCGGCGTGCCTCTAGGGAATAGCCTGTCGTTGTCGATAGATGTCCGACTCGGGGTCGGGCTGCGGAGACGAAGATGTCCGACTCGGGGTCGGATTGCTGGATCAAGGGGCAGCCGACTCGGGGTCGGGCTGCGGAGCCGAAGATGTCCGACTCGGGGTCGGATTGCTGGATCAAGGGGCAGCCGACTCGGGGTCGGGCTGCGGAGCCGAAGATGTCCGACTCGGGGTCGGATTGCTGGATCAAGGGGCTGCCGTAGTCTTCCTGGGCGCGCGTGCCGGTCACGTGGGGCATGGTGGCTAAGTTTCTCCGTAACAGTAGCCCCCCACTTCCGAGCCTGGAACCAGAAGGGGAACGGGTGAAGGGAGTGATGCTTCGTGATTGCCGCCATCCCTCGGAGAGGCGCGCGCGCTTCGAGCTCCCCGCCTACTTTATGGCGTATGGCGGTTGTTGCTGACCTGGCAGTCTGAGGATTTCGGCGGACATCCTTCCTTAATGGCGTCGATTCGCCTTTGGGGCGCGAGCGACCCTTCGGCAGCCAGGCGTCCTCTGGCGTCACCGTGGCGTCACCCACCTTTCCGCCTATTTAACCGGGGGCCCTCCTCCGTCCGCCTTTCTCTTTACAGATATCTCCGAGTTTCTCCTTTGCGCTGCCGTCATTGCCGTCGGACTGTTCGCTTGCTCCTCCTTTGACGCTCTCGGAGCCGTTCTTCCTTTTCTTCCGGTGAGTTGCCCCATTCTTCAATTTAAGGCTCTCCATACTTTCTCCTTTTGTATTAGGGTACTCCAGTCGTTCCGGTCCTTTCCCCCTTCTTGACCCCGTCCTGACCGTAGATTCACTGGCCATTAGGGATGGGCGAAGTGAGAGCAGACCGCATTAAGTCGGAGCTGGTCGCTGAAGACCTAGATAGGTTCGTGGCTCGATACCACCTTCCCGAGGTCTGCAATGTTACGCTCCCGGGGCCTGAGGAGAGGATGTCCCATCCTCCTCCAGGGAAGGTCGCCATCAATGAGGGCATTCTTCAGGCCGGGTTTCGCTTTCCCCCCTCGGACTTAGTCGTTCAGGTGCTTCGGGGTTTAAGAGTGGCGCCGACGCAACTGGTGCCGAACTCATGGCGCGCCCTGACAGCCTTTCAGGTTCTCTGCCGCATGCACGAGGTTTCCGCCACCCTGAATGTCTTTTGGGAATGCTACGGACCCCCAGGACAAAGGGTGGTGGTGCTTTGCGGCGCGGCGAGGGTGCGGCCTCGTCAAGGAGGCTCCTACCTCCATTCACGGCTGGAAGGGGCGCTTCTTTTTCGTTGACGCAGATCCCTCTTGGGGAATCAGGGCTACCTGGGAGACGCCGATGAAGTCCCCGATTGGCCTATCGAGGTTGTCGAGGGAGGAATCCGATGGCGTCGCCGTCTTGAAGGGGTTGGTTGCCGAGGGCCGGCTCCCCCCGGTGGCTCGCCTTATTTCCGAGGATACCTTGGTGAACGTCGGTCTGAGCTCGGTCCCCGCTGACCGTGAGCCCGCCACCATTTCTTTTTTAGCTCTTTTCTCCTATTTCGTTTCTTCTTTCCTTCAGTTTCTCAGCCTCCGACCATCTCGTTCTTTTTGCAGAGATCGACGACATCATGCGGTCGGACAAGGCAACGGCTGTCGGTAGGACGTCCCTACTGGAAGCGGTCCGGAGGAAGAAATGAGCTCCTCCGAGCGGGGCCCCTCCGGCGAAGAAGTCCCGCCGGCAGGCGACTCCGACGCCGACAGACGGGTCCGGACCCACCGATCAGGGGGACGCCGCGGGCGCGGACCGGGAGTTGACGCTGTATCAGCCCTCCGATGCCGAGACTACCGTTTCTCCGGAGGCATCACCCGGGCGCGCCCGAGATGGACGGGTCGGACGTGATCGGTCCCCAGCCCAGCCTTCGACTCGGTCGGCTCCGGATGATACGAGGAGGGACGCGCCGAGGCCCCGGCCGAGCGGGACCCTGTCAATTCCAGGGGCGGTCCCCGCCCCGAGCATGGTCAGCATGACTCTTCCCCAAGCGATGGGTAAAGGTAAGGCTGCAGAACCACCGTCCGACTCCGGGGAGAAGTCGGGGTCGGCCTTCACTTTCGCCGGCGCCCGAAACCTCATCGAGACGGTGCTGCTGGAGAAGGACCGCAGGCGGGTCCGGGAGATGAGGGTCCCTGACGTTGGGGCTGCCAGCTGCGTCTGTCTCATGTCGGTGAGTGTTCTTTTGGTCGCTTTCATCATTTATAGGCTATGTTGATCTCCGCCTGACGCCCTCGTTTTTCCTATCTCTTAGCTCGCCCAGTACATGATCCGCCTGGAGGAGTGCTACGAGGAACAGGCGAGGCTTCTGGCGAGGGCCGAGAGCCAACTGAAGGCAGTAGAGGAGGGAGGTCAGGCTGCGGCGGGGAGGACGACCAGGGACCTCGAGATGAGGCTCCAGGTGGCCGAAGAGCGGGCACTCGGCTTCGTCACCCTCGAGAAGCAACTGTTGGAGGCTCAGGAGCAACTCAAGGTCGCCTCGGGTCTCGAGGGCGAGATCAAGAAGGCGGAGGAGCGGGCCGAGAAGCAGTCCCGGAAGGCTGCCGACTACCGGGAGAGGTGGGAGAAGGCCCAGCGGTCAGCCGACAACGCCCGCAACCGAACCCGGTCTCTTGAAGCCAAGCTGGGCGAATTGGAGTCGGCCTTGGAGAAGTCCCGCGCGAGCGACCAGGAGCTTCATTCGCGCCTGGAGGAGGCTGAGGCTGCTCGCATTGCTGCCGAGGCGAAGCACAAGGAGGCTCAGGCTGATCTGCTGAGGGTCTCCTCCGAGGCGGATGACCGGATTGTGGCGAAGGTCTTGGAGGCGAAAGCTCAGATTATGGAGCGGGCAGAGGCGGCGCTGGCCGAGAAGAGTGCGGAGATCGGGCGTCAGGCGGTACAGGCTTATCGTCAGTCCGCCGAGTTCACTCGTGATATGTCGGAGGCGGTACAGGCCTATCGTCAGTCTGACGAGTTCGTCCGTGACATGTCGGACGTGGGGTCCGACTCCTTCATCTTAGGCTTCGAGGAAGGCCTGGCAAGGGTGTCGGCTAAGTACCCCGAAATTGACCTGAGTGGAATCTCCCTTCTCGACTCCCCTTCGGCGCTATTGCCTGCTGATTCTCCAACCGTCTCCCTACCCCTTGCGGACGTTCCGGGCGTTCCCGACCCGGGGGTTCCTCCAAGCTGACCCTCTGTACTTTTCTTTGTGTGTTGGCGTTTTGCCAAGTTGTATGGGTCTCGGCCCTGAAACAATGAAAGTTAATGCAAATAGAGTTTCTTCATTTCACTTTCGTCCTTCTTCTTTTTAACTCTTGGTAGCGTTTCGCTGACTCCCGACTCTTGAAATTCTTCTGGCGCTAGGCCAGGTATCTGAGGGTTAGGCCTCAGGGAATTCTTCCAGCGCTAAGCCAGGCATCCGAGGGTTAGGCCTCAGGAACTTCTTCCGGCGCTAAGCCAGGCATCCGAGGGTTAGGCCTCAGGAAATTCTTCTGGCGCTAGGCCAGGCATCCGAGGGTTAGGCCTCAGGGAATTCTTCCGGCGCTACGCCAGGCATCCGAGGGTTAGGCCTCAGGAACTTCTTCCGGCGCTAGGCCAGGCATCCGAGGGTTAGGCCTCAGGAACTTCTTCCGGCGCTAAGCCAGGCATCCGAGGGTTAGGCCTCGGGAACTTCTTCCGGCGCTAGGCCAGGCATCCGAGGATTAGGCCTCAGGAAATTCCGCTCGTTGGTCGGCCAAGGCTGGCGCAAGCCGAGGCGACCGGTCGGGGCTTCAGGCTAGTCTGCTCCCGGGATGATCATCGGGTTAGCCTGGCATCCGAGGGTTATGCCTCAGAAAATTCTTCCGGCACTAGGCCAGGCATCCGAGGGTTATGCCTCAGGAAATTCTTCCGGCACTAGGCCAGGCATCCGAGGGTTAGGCCTCAGGAACTTCTTCCGGCGCTAAGCCAGGCATCCGAGGGTTATGCCTCAGGAAATTCTTCTGGCGCTAGGCCAGGCATCCGAGGGTTATGCCTCAGGAAATTCTTCCGGCACTAGGCCAGGCATCCGAGGGTTATGCCTCAGGAACTTCTTCCGGCGCTAAGCCAGGCATCCGAGGGTTGGGCCTCAGGAAATTCTTCCGGCACTAGGCCAGGCATCCGAGGGTTATGCCTCAGGAAATTCTTCCGGCACTAGGCCAGGCATCCGAGGGTTATGCCTCAGGAAATTCTTCCGGCGCTACGCCAGGCATCCGAGGGTTGGGCCTCAGGAAATTCTTCCGGCACTAGGCCAGGCATCCGAGGGTTATGCCTCAGGAAATTCTTCCGGCACTAGGCCAGGCATCCGAGGGTTAGGCCTCAGGAACTTCTTCCGGCGCTAAGCCAGGCATCCGAGGGTTGGGCCTCAGGAAATTCCGCTCGTTGGTCGGCCAAGGCTGGCGCAAGCCGAGGCGACCGGTCGGGGCTTCAGGCTAGTCTGCTCCCGGGATGATCATCGGGTTAGCCTGGCATCCGAGGGCCAAGCCTCAGGAGATTCCGCTCGTTGGTCGGCCAAGGCTGGCGCAAGCCGAGGCGACCGGTCGGGGCTTCAGGCTAGTCTGCTCCCGGGATGATCATCGGGTTAGCCTGGCATCCGAGGGCCGAGCCTCGGGAAATTCCGCTCGTTGGTCGGCCAAGGCTGACGCAAGCCGAGGCGACCGGTCGGGGCTTCAGGCTAGTCTGCTCCCGGGATGATCATCGGGTTAGCCTGGCATCCGAGGGCCGAGCCTCGGGAAATTCCGCTCGTTGGTCGGCCAAGGCTGGCGCAAGCCGAGGCGACCGGTCGGGGCTTCAGGCTAGTCTGCTCCCGGGATGATCATCGGGTTAGCCTGGCATCCGAGGGTTGTCAGGCCTCAGGAAATTCCGCTCGTTGGTCGGCCAAGGCTGGCGCAAGCCGAGGCGACCGGTCGGGGCTTCAGGCTAGTCTGCTCCCGGGATGATCACCGGGTTAGCCTGGCATCCGAGGGCCGAGCCTCGGGAAATTCCGCTCGTTGGTCGGCCAAGGCTGGCGCAAGCCGAGGCGACTGGTCGGGGCTTCAGGCTAGTCTGCTCCCGGGATGATCATCGGGTTAGCCTGGCATCCGAGGGCCGAGCCTCGGGAAATTCCGCTCGTTGGTCGGCCAAGGCTGGCGCAAGCCGAGGCGACCGGTCGGGGCTTCAGGCTAGTCTGCTCCCGGGATGATCATCGGGTTAGCCTGGCATCCGAGGGCCGAGCCTCGGGAAATTCCGCTCGTTGGTCGGCCAAGGCTGGCGCAAGCCGAGGCGACCGGTCGGGGCTTCAGGCTAGTCTGCTCCCGGGATGATCATCGGGTTAGCCTGGCATCCGAGGGCCAAGCCTCAGGAGATTCCGCTCGTTGGTCGGCCAAGGCTGGCGCAAGCCGAGGCGACCGGTCGGGGCTTCAGGCTAGTCTGCTCCCGGGATGATCATCGGGTTAGCCTGGCATCCGAGGGCCGAGCCTCGGGAAATTCCGCTCGTTGGTCGGCCAAGGCTGGCGCAAGCCGAGGCGACCGGTCGGGGCTTTAGGCTAGTCTGCTCCCGGGATGATCATCGGGTTAGCCTGGCATCCGAGGGCCGAGCCTCGGAAAATTCCGCTCGTTGGTCGGCCAAGGCTGGCGCAAGCCGAGGCGACCGGTCGGGGCTTCAGGCTAGTCTGCTCCCGGGATGATCATCGGGTTAGCCTGGCATCCGAGGGTTGTCAGGCCTCAGGAAATTCCGCTCGCTGGTCGTGCGCCTGTCGCTTGCCGCCCGACGGGATTTCTCCGTGGCCAGCTGCGATCGTGTTTCTCCTCCTCTCTAAGCGTTGCCTGGGGAACACCAGATGGGCATTAAATGCTAATTGAGGGGTTACCTGGGAAATCGGATCGCCAGTTGCTGCTTGCGAGGAGTGTCAGTTAAGCGGCCGCGATACGCGCGTTCTTCGAGGCGGATGCGGCCTGGGCGCGAGCGGAGATACGTGGACCTAGGGGTACAGGCCACCTGGAGTGTCCTGCACAAAGAATGCGATTAAGGAGAATGACGCTTAGGAAATCGCGGGAAGATACGCCTCGAGAGCCGGATCGGCTCCGGATTCAATGCGCCCGCATTTATTGGAGCCACCCGCATCGGAACGACCGGGGGGCCGCAGTTCGGCTATAAATATAGGTGCAGGTGCGATGGAGCCTGCCAAGCCGGAGCTGTTCAGATTGCCATGGATCGTGGGCCTCCTCTCCGGCGCATGGTTGAGAGACCCCTATCGAAGGAACGGGAGGCGCGCCCTTCGCGACTTCCGCCGACTAGCCGTTTCATCTGGGATCAACAAGGAGGTTCTCCCCGGCGGAACTCCGCTCTAGGCGTTTCATCCGGGATCACGTCTCCCCTCCTTGAAGTTCAGCCTCCCGATTGAGCTTCGCACCAGACGCTTGATCCGGGACCGCGCCTCCATATGCTCTTCTCCCTTATATTCCTTCTCTCCCCTAACACTGGGGAGGACCGGAATATCCCTTGGAGGTGGCGTTCCCCTGGAGGCAGCGGGAGCTTCTTCTGTGGCGGCTCCTCGTCTTTTTCGTGAGGCGTGGATGGCGCCTCTGGGTAGGAGCAGTGTGGACTTCTCCTTCGTCCACTTCTTCTTCATCCGCGCCGGCTCTTCGTCTTTTTCGTGAGACGCCGATGGCGCCTCCGGTTGGAAGCACCCACTTCCGGCGGGATTGCAGCCGCTTCGGATGGAGGTTTCGGGATCCCAGATCTTCAGCTCCTCGGAGTCTCCACCTCTTCTTTACTTTCTTTACACCCTAATTCCCCTCTGGGAATTCCTTGTAATCACACGAGCACGCCATTGTAACCAGAAATTATTGAAATGAAAAGTGTTATACATTTTTGAACTGTCTTTCTGGCATTGTCGTTCTACTGGTAATACATCCGTAGGTTAGCGGAATTCCAGCTCCTTGGAATTTCTCGACCATCTGAATGGGAGGTGGAGCGGTGGAGTGTTGCTGAGAATGTGTTGGAGACGCAGCGGCCTCCCGGCCGGAGGCGCGAGAGGCCCCGCGACCAGAGGCATTGGAAGCTCCACGACCACCTCGCCGTGCCATTACGATCGCTCTGAGATTCGGGCCCTTCCTCTAGCGCCAACTGTTGCTGGTGGTCCAAACCGAGAACGATTGGCACAACGGTGTGAACGGAATTCCGTCTGAGTTGCCTTGGTTGGTGTTGATTGCGCTCCACCTTCCACCGGGAAACCTGCAAGCAAGCCTCGCACCACCACTGGGGTAGTGGGGGCCCTCCGACGATCAAGTCAGAGGAGATTGGAGGAGGAGGAGAGATAATAGTAGCAAGTAGGAGAATGCTCTGGAAATTCTTGCTTACCCCCCCTTCTTCCCCCAGCCGCATATATACCAGGCTGGGGGGTCTTTCAGGGGGGTTCGTCATCGTGAGGCACGATGGAGCTGCCACTGACACGGCCGTTACAGGGCGTCGTGGGGCAGCGCTGGGTACGGACATGACAGGGCGTAGTGGAGCTCCGCCTTGTACGGCCGTTACAAGGGATCGTGGAGCAGCGCCAGATACAACCGTTGCAGGGAGTAGTGGAGCAGGAGGCTGCGGCGTGCCTCTGGGGAATAGCCTGTCGTTGTCGATAGATGTCCGACTCGGGGTCGGGCTGCGGAGCCGAAGATGTCCGACTCGGGGTCGGATTGCTGGATCAAGAGGCAGCCGACTCGGGGTCGGGCTGCGGAGCCGAAGATGTCCGACTCGGGGTCGGATTGCTGGATCAAGGGGCTGCCGTAGTCTTCCTGGGCGCGCGTGCCGGTCACGTGGGGCATGGTGGCTAAGTTCCCCCGTAACAATATATATATATATATATATATATATATATATATATATATATATATATATATATATATATATATATATATATATATAATATATATATATATATATATATATATATATATAGATAGATAGATAGATTTCCTTGGGCTGAGGTAGCGTTTGAGAGCCGGCAATTTGTACCACCAAATCAGCGTTTGAATTCGGCTGGCGTTTGGTGCTATGTATGTAGGGCCAGACCACATGAATTTTGAGTCATAGACAAATAGAGAAAGAGAGACTCCATTCTCCAAGTGGATGAACTGGCCCCTCCCCCAATATTCCGGTTATGGAAAAAATTCCTCTTCCCTTCCAATGGTAAGCGCCGAGTAGGTCCCATAGCTCATATTTTCAGGCAAATTCAGCAAACGACTAACAAGGAAGGTTCGAGGCAATCAAATATCGCAAGTCTACTCAATGTCAAAGAAAGGATTGGAAAGAAATATATTAGATATCTCGACCTTAGATTAGACTGACCTTCTTGGTCTCAGGTATTAGCCAAGTTGAATAACTTCAATGAAAAATAAGGAGCCACTTTTGTCGTGCTAATAAAGACTAGCAATTATGGCAACACTACAATCAATACATGATCGGCATAATTTCTGCCACGTGTTGCTCATGCGGAACAGCTTCTACATTGTAAACATGCACTGTTACCTTATAATTAAATCACGACGCGCCAAATCAGATAACAAATCATTATACTACCCTATATAAAGGGGTGGCCTAAAAATTCTAGATAAGCTTATGTGGAGACTCTACTCTACAAAATTTCTTCCTTCCATACTATTATCCTATCATTCTAACTTAGACATCGGAGGATCCTTCATTGGAAATTTTTTGGTAAGTGAACTTCTTGTAGATCGTCTTCGAAGGCAGCCAGTTCTTTCTCATCTCGATCATCTCATATAGTTTGGTTTTCATCAACCTCGAAGCAAATTGAGTAGCATACTGACCTCAGTTCAGAATTTAGCGGCAACAGGAATACACAAAAAAAAAAAAAGTTAAATGTACGTTAGCCTATCAATCTTTTTTTTAAAAAAAGAAAATGCTTGCGTGCAACCCAAATCACGCACAACCTGCCAGCTTTAAATTTCCGATATAAAAAATAAAATCCATGCTAGGAGAGGTTTATTTGTGTCACAAAACTTCATGTGCTTTTTCTTGTTTTTTCTTTTGGTACATCATGCACACATCGTGCAACGCTCATTATCAAAACTTTTAAAATATAATAACATGAAAAAGTTTAAAATGTAATTGAGTAGAATGTTAGCTTTTAAAAATCAATGATATTAGAAACTACAATTTTGACTGATATATTTTATTAGTATAAAATCTAAAAAGCATGCAAGTATATAAACAACTACTCATACTTAAACAGGCCTAGTAAGTGCCTCTTCAAGTTCCCATGATCTGGGTCTCTGATAAGTGACATTCATTATACTCTATTGAATATATATTAAGTTTACAAGTTCTAGAGATCGAATCTAAATCAACTTAGAACATCAAAGCGAGTCTAAATCGATTTACTCTATTTTATATATTAGTCATAGATTTAGATCGATTTATTTTATCATACATATGTCTTGTAATTCGAAAGAAAGAGAATAATTGAGTATTTTAGTGTTAGAAAGTATTGAGAGGTAGAAGTTATGAAAAATTCTAGTAATCTATAATTTTTATATTTTTATAATAAAATTTTTACATTGTCCCTGTTCGTAAATGTTGATGGATAAATAGAACCACATAACTATTATATTTTTTTATTTTATTTCATTATTTTTCTGTATGGCACATGACATTCAAACATTTATCCCCAATGAATTACTCAGATTGTATTGATTCCGCATGGCGTGGGCATTTCCATGCGAATGTGATGACCATGATCAATCAAATCATTTTTTTTTGGTACATAATAGAAGGGGAGGGGGAGGGACCAGCCCACCCACGTAGCAGCCTCATTACTGGGTCCCCCTTCCACTAGGGAATGTTCGATACAGGTCGCAGGTTTCGCGTGCCTTCCCCGACCCGTGGGCTCATCCCACTGGGTTCACCGCCTCACGTGTGGGTACGTCACCCCAGCGCCACCTTGGTATAAGTGGAAGGAAAGCATAACCGCCAACAAGCCAGCCGAGCGTGGGGCATCCGGTCCCCTAATTTAATCGACGCCCGCGCGTTTCGAACCCGGGCAACTTGGGCGGAATTATCGCCCCCTTACTACCAGGCTACTACCTTGGGGCTCAATCAAACAATCAAATCATCGCTTGCGGTTCTCAGCTGGACGTTGGCTATCTGCATATTTTCTTAATTATTAAAATAGTATCCTCAAATTGTAGGCAACTTGCCAACTCTTCCCCTACCGTGAGAAACTGGCCTCGCTTATCTCGACCGCCGATCCCGGCCGTGGAAATATTTCAACCGAAGCCGACAAGCGCAAAGCACCCGCGCGTCACTCTTACGAAAGAGAAGGTCCCAACCCAAATTACCGCATCGACCCACTTACTGAACCCCAGCTAGACACGGCACCAGTACACATGGCTCCCACGTCTGAATACGAGGGTGTCCTTCTGGGTGTTTTATATTTCAACGAGATTTAATTAAAATACGGGAGACGGGACCAGGGCAAAGAACAAAGCCAGCCACCAGCCATTGGCCATCACCGAGGTCTCTTTCTTCTCTCCTACGTCTCTCTACAAAAGCCCAGGCAATATGCTCGAAAAACTAATGCTTACCTCCAAGCCTTAAACCCGTAATACTACCAGAGCCCCCATTTCCCATCTACGATGGCCAAAAATCTCACCTTTTTCTTGGCTCTCCTCTCCTTTCTCCTCCCCGCTGCCTCCCAGCAAGATGGTTTCAGTTACAGCGGCTTCAGCGGCGGGGGTGCCAACAGCAGCAACATTAGCTTGAATGGAGTTGCGGAGATCGAACACAGCGGGATCCTGCGGCTGACGAACGAGACGAGCCGCCTCCTCGGGCACGCTTTCTACCCCGACCGACTTCAGTTTAAGAACGCCACCGACGGCGCCGCTTTTTCCTTCTCCACCGCCTTCGCCTTCGCCGCCGTCCCCGAGTACGCCACGCTCGGTGGCCACGGCCTCGCCTTCGTCATCGCTCCCTCCAAGGAGCTCGAAGGAGCTCTGCCCAGCCAGTACCTCGGCCTCCTCAACGCCAGCGACGTTGGCAACTTCTCCAACCACGTCTTCGCCGTGGAGTTCGACACCGTCCAGGATTTCGAGTTCGGCGACATCAACGACAACCACGTCGGGATCGACATCAACAACCTGGCCTCCAACGCCTCTGCCGCCGTCGCCTACTTCGGCTACGATGGCAAGAAGAACGAGCTCAATCTCAAGGGCGGGCACACGATCCAGGCGTGGGTCGACTACGACGGCGTGGGGAAGGTCCTCAATGTCACGGTTTCCCCTTTCTCCTCCAAACCCCCAAGGCCGCTCCTTTCCTTTCCCGTCGACTTGTCTCCGATTCTTCATCTCCAGATGTTTGTAGGCTTCTCCGCCTCCACTGGGTTGCTCTCCAGCACCCATTACCTCCTCGGTTGGAACTTTAAGATGAATGGCATCGCCCAGTCCCTGGACCTCTCCTCCCTCCCTTCCCTCCCTCAACCCCAAAAGAAGGATCACACCTTTGTCATCGCCGTCTCGGCCACCTCCGTCGCCGTCCTCATCGCCGTCATCGTCGCCGCCGTTTACCTCTTCTACAAGATCAAGAACGCGGACATCATCGAGCCCTGGGAGCTGGAGTGCGGCCCTCACCGATTCTCCTACGGGGAGCTGAAGCGCGCCACCAAGGGCTTCCGGGACCGGGAGCTCCTGGGCTTCGGCGGCTTCGGGAAGGTCTACAAGGGGACCCTCCCCGACTCGCGTGCCGAGGTCGCGGTGAAGCGGGTCTCCCACGAGTCGAGACAGGGGATCCGCGAGTTCGTGGCAGAGATAGGCAGCATCGGGCAGCTCCGCCACCGGAATCTGGTCCAGCTCCAGGGCTGGTGCCGGCGGCGGGGCGACCTGCTCTTAGTCTACGACTACATGCCAAACGGAAGCTTGGACAAGTTTTTATTCTTGGACAGCGAAAACCAGCCTTCGAACAGCCTGCTCTCGTGGGACCAGCGGTTCCGGATCCTCCGCGGCGTGGCCTCCGCCTTGCTCTACCTTCATGAAGAGTGGGAGCACGTGGTGATCCACCGCGACGTAAAGGCGAGCAACATCCTCCTCGACGCCGATATGAACGGCCGGCTGGGCGACTTCGGGCTGGCCAAGCTCTACGAGCACGGGGCCAACCCGAGTACTACCCGGGTGGTGGGCACCCTGGGCTACCTGGCCCCCGAGCTCACCCGGACCGGCAGGCCTACCTCCAGCTCCGACGTATTCGCCTTCGGCGCCGTGGTCCTCGAGGTGGTATGCGGCCGCCGCCCCATCGAGCCCAGGGCGATGCCGGAGGAGCTCGTCCTGGTGGACTGGGTGTGGGAGCTGTGGAGCTCCGGGAGGTGGACCGACGTCGTGGACCCCCGTCTGGGCGGTTACTACGTGAGGGAGGAGGTGAAGGTGGCCATCAAGGTGGGGCTCATGTGCTCCCACCCGGCGGCGCCGTTGCGGCCCAGCATGAGGGAGGTGGCGAGGTACCTGAACGGCGGGAAGGGGGAGGAGGTGCCGGATCCGCCCAGCCCGCCGGTGGACTTTGAGGGGATGAGCCCGGTCGGGTTCGACGCTTTCGTGCCCTCATACCCGTCCTCGTCCTTCGATAAGCTCTCCGCGTGTTCGATCACCTCCGGCAGAGATGTGCCCGTTTCAGCGGGCTCCGGGAAAGTGGGGCCCTTGGTCTACTCCACTCCGCATTTTCGCGCCTCTCACGTGTGAACCTGTGACATGGAACAGCTCCGATTGAAGTGTCCTCAGACGCGACGACACGATTACATCACATTATGGTGCGGAATGAAATGTTGGCACGCATCACGAAACGTGTGTGATTTTCTTTCATTTTTTTTATTGATCATGTTGATGTTGACTGGTCAACAAGTCAAAAGCCAGGTGTAACAAAAGCTGTGGGTCGATAGCACCTAGCCGTGTGATGAGCTGGTGATGTTTTTTATGCGTGCGTCGCTGGATTGGTGCAACCATTTAACGAAGTGGTGTCAATTGAGGTCTGCAGGGCTCCGTATTGACGAATGTATGAAAGCGTGTGACCATCTTTAATTAGTACTCCAGTTAACGGTCTGGGAGTTCAATGAATTACTATAAATTATACTTTTTAATAATTGTCCAATAGAACTAAATGCGTGCTGTTTCGATGCCTTGCACAAGTGATGAATACTTGGATACTAATTAAATTTTAAATATCTTCTTTTACATTTCCAAGCATGATGGTAGGTGAACGTGGATGCCTGTTACATGATAGGACATACAAAATTATATTGTTTATATAGTGATGACATGTCCAAAGAAGATATTGAATTATTTAAATAGAAAAATGATCACTTTGTATTACCCGTGGATTCAAACTAGCCAATAGATTCGATCGGATAGTCGAATCAAACTCTCAACTTTTGGGAACCAGGTCAAAACACGAAATCTTAGCTTTTTTAAATTAGACATAGAACCAAGACTAGAAAAACTATAACGAAAACCAATTTTTTTTTTGTGCGTGTATATAATTTTATGATAAAGAAATGATACAAACTGACCATATCTCCGCAACGTTTTTATTCAAAGAAAATATCTTCCTGGGATCCAAATTTCACTCGCAGGGGAAGAACAAGGACACTATTTATTGGTTTGAGTTCATGGATAGTTATATTAGCAAGGTGTTAGATATACCAACTTTAACTTTATGGTGCATATCTAAATTTTAATGTAACAGAACCATACATTATAGAGTCTTGATTTGCTATGAGAAAAGGAATCAAGACTAAATTTGTTGACTTGATACCTAAATAGATTATGTTCGCTGCTGGTGTCGTGTTTGGACATTTTTGTTGGGCCTATCTAAATCATGGTGAAATGGGAAAAACATAGAAGATAATGTAATATCCCAGACGATGGTACTGCAATCCATCCATTGGTATGGGGGGGTAGGGGATGAAGCAAGAACGGGTGTTAAAATGCGTAATCCTTCCTGTTTGATTAACCTAGCCAGAAAATTTATCACTTGCCGTTATCTTTTAAAGATTTGTTTATCTAGCGATCTATGTGGAGATGTTGGATATTCCAACCGTTCTTACAACTTAAAATTATTTTATTTAATTATTTATTTTAACTTGCAAACCATGCTTGAAGTATGTGCAAGAACATATTTGATATTGCATTTTTTCGTACCATCAGAATCACTTTATATATATATAATTAGTATTTCTTATTTTAAGCTTATTCACTTCGTTGTTTCATTTATTTTGGTTGGTCCTACGTTAGTCTTGCATTAAAGCAATTTTTTATACTTCAAAAATTCTAAATGATACTTTTCAGCTAATTTTCCTTAAAAAGTTATAATTGTAATAAGTAGTATTAATGTAGGCACGGTCAATAGTTTATATAAACTAGAAGATGCTGCAATATGAATTCATATGAAATTGGCAATATTTGTAATTAGTTTTTGACCTTTAGATAAAGAACACCGCACAGTCCGTGCTTTTGGGCAAGATTTTGGGTCATTATATTATCTTGAGGTCATCCATCACCTCAAGCTCATATACCTTCCGGCTAGTTAGCACCGGCCTTTACATTACTTTAGTCTTTGGTCAAGTTGAAAGGAGTGCAACAATGGCATTTCAAGAGTCTGACTAGACAAATGCAAATTATTGATGCCTCCCTCATATTCTGCTTCAGCAATTGGAGCAAGATAGCGGGAAGAAAGCATCTTCTGCAAGAGTTATTTTAACATTGCGGTTACATCTTCTCTCTTCTTTTTTCTATACTTTTATCCCTCTATTTGTAATATACTATGCTTTATCTATTTAATAAAATCTTTTAGGTGGGCTTAACCCCTCCCCATTACACACACACACACACACATGCTTTCTGTACCCCAGCAAAGATGGGAGATGAGGTTTTGTGCAGAATACACATAAGTAGCTAAGTAAGTGATTTAGCCCAATTTACTTCTAGTAGTATATCATAAATCTAATCTAGTTACGTGATATGCTATAAAGTGCATATTTTTTTTAACAGTTTGCTTGGTTGGAATATATCAGATTATAGAAGAATCCGATGGTTTTTAGAAATAATTTATCTAATTTTTTTTTTACTATATTTCATTGATGGAAAAAACTACTCAAAAAATGGCATGGACAAAAGTTACTATAATGATATTTTTTTCTCGGTCTATTTATTGGCTATTTATTTCCCACTTGCACAAACATCGATAATATTAATATGCCGACTATTGAAATATATTTATATGAGTTAATACATATATTTTAAAATTAATTTTATATTTTAGTAAAAAAATTATTAATAAATATTATTTTAGTTTTACTGATAATTAATAAATGTTTATTATTTATTAATAATTAATATTTATTAATAAATATATTAATATATTAAATAAAATATCATTAATGAATATATTAATATATCAATATTATATTAATATAATTAAAACTAATTATATAATATAGTTTATATTATATTAATATAGCATAAATAAGGGTATTTTTATTGTAGAATGATAAATTTAAATTATATTCACTCCATGATCTAGTATGAAAAAATAAATATCACAATGTGATGGTATTTATTTTTTTTAAAAATATAATACCTATTATTTATTTTATTATTTTTTGGTCGCGTTTTGCGCTAAATATAGAGGGATTTGTTTTCCCAAGCCTTTTTGCGGGCAACCAATTGGGCCGTAAAAGAGAAGCGAAGGCAGCATGGATAAAAGCAGTAAGGATGATGATTTTTTTGGGCTACCGTAATCTCTCTTTTTGTATCCATAATACAGCTCTCACTTTTTATACCCCTGAGGGAAAAGATTGAAAAAACCGACGGGCGAGCACCTCTCCGAGCGCGGGCGAGATTTCTTTTGAGATCCAATCGATCGCCGGAAATGCCTGTGAGAGTGGTCGAGAGCTCGACTACTTCGCAAGTTTCAGGTCAGGGATTTCTTCGCCCTTTCTACTTTCTTTCGCCCATCCGATCGATTTCTCTGGGTTTCGTCCGATAACGCTTTGAGCCTAGGTTGGGGAGCTATGGCTATGTCAAGAACTGGAACTAGGCCGGTGTTTCTTGTCCTCGTACTGCTGTGTATGTGAAATCCTAGATCGTTAGGGTTTGCACTATGAGACGAGGGAAATTTGTTTCTGGTTACATTTCTGCGTAGATATCTCATAGAATTGCCTTTCTTGAGGTGGTTCCGACTCAAGAATTGTTGTTTTAGCTGGAACCTTTTGGGATCTATTGTTCTTGTATGCTCAAAGACTGAAAAAGATTCTGTTGGGATGATCTATTTCCTGTTCGATGGAATGCACGAAGCGATTAATTTTGTGATGTGAATGTGTCATAACTTGAAGTTGATTACTTGCATGGTTTGATAAATTGGAACTCAAGGTAGATGGTCAGGTCTGAATTTGGATGTTATTATTTGCAAAAATGATTTTTTTTTCTTTTTAAATACATATTTCCCTTTTTATATGAATTTCAACTTTTTGAAGGAAATTTTACTTGGTGGTTATATTTATCTTGATTTTTCTACTGATAGTTTAATCTCTCGAGCACAAGATACATATATCTATTAAGTCAGTTGTTTTCAATTGATTCCTTCTGATGTTCTACTATGGCAACACTAAACAAATTGATTATGTTTGCTTCGTTACATCATACACTCATATTTTGCTTGTCACCCCCCTCCAAAAATAGGATTCAAGGACGTGGCAATCGTCGCACATTCATAGGGACTGACCTTATGAGTATGCAAGGCTTTTTGACTTGTTAATGAGTTCAGCATAAATCTTTTGATAATGTAAATAATACACAGGTATTGGTAAATATTAGAACAGCTAAACTCCTAAAATAAAATATTTGATATATTCATACATATCGCTAAAAGTGACAAACGAAATAATTTTAAAAAATTAATATTTCTAAATAAGCTTCAAATACTTAACATGTTTACATATAATTCTCAAGCGAATTTGATAAATAAACTAACAAAGTTAGGTCTATTCTATACTACAGCTCTGGCCTTGTCTCTATTCACACCTCCACTCACACGTCCCAAAAGATAATATCACATGAATCTTTAGGTTCTCATATTTTAAAAAAAATACAAAAATAATGAGCTTGATAATCCAATAAATAACAATCTACTCTAATTAGATGGATCAAGCAAGTAGCAAAGAAATTTAATTCCAAAAGTTCGTATTGTAAAATAATATATTGTTCCAAATTAAATCCAAATATTATATTCAGGATAGTACATGTATTTAAATATTCATGATATCAAATATCAAATCTCAAATCTATTTCGAACTCTACAGCCTATAAGACTAAGGCTGTATTTATATCCTACGACTGGGCCATAATACTGCATCTACACCTTGAAACGAGGCCATAATGTCACATGTATACCTTGCAGAATGAGTCAGAATAATATAGGTGCTGGAACATTCATAGATGCCAATGTATAACCTCCATTGGTGGGTCTCGGCTGATAGTGAGAAAGACATATATATCCAATTCAAAATATTCATAACTCATTTGTATACTAATTTTTTGAATATTTACAATTTTAGGATATTTTCAAGCATTTTCTAAACATAATTCTTCCAAAACTTCAGTATTTCCAAATAATACATAATTTACAAGGATATTCAATACATGTCACCTGATTTACAAAAAGATTTTGAACAAATAGAATTTTTATCTACTTGATCCAATTTATATAAAGGCAAAAAGGATTAGGATAACAATATATGGAAACAATGCAGCTAATTTAAAAGATATAATTTAGCATGTGGCATGTCCGACCCCTTGCTAATTTAAATTATATCTTTTGAATTATATAATTATATCTTTTAATATAATCTGCAGCTATCCAGTGATTAGAATAACCCAAATAACTGGCTGGGGCTGCTACAATACTACATTACAAAAATGATGGTTTTCAAATTATAAAATAAATCTCACCTGACTTAGACTGTCCACATCATTTTTCATCCACAATTGCTGTTAAATTTTCATCTTCAAACTTCATTAAGAGACATTATTTTCTAGTGGAGTATCTGTATAACACCCAACTACCCCTTGTGTGTCAATAGTATATTGTCATTTCCGAATGCCCACTCATCTCTCTTTGTTCCTAATACTTTTCTTTCTGTTTGTCTTCATCCTCTGTAACATGCATCATGTGGCCTTCCCTGTTGCAGCATGGTGCTTAGTTCATACACTGGGAATTCTTCCTTCAAATTTCACTTGGCGTTATGTGTTTCCCAGTTGTTTAGACCAATGGGACCAATCCCTGCAAACCCATGCTCTTGTTTATTATATTGGTCTAATTTATTTAAGACATTTTTTGCCACAAAAAAAAAAAGCTTCAATAAATTTATTTATATATTATTGCTCCGAAGAAACATTTGTTTTCATGTCCATCTCACATTTCACCTTCATAGTGGACGTGTATGTACATGGTGATGTATGTTATATTGTTATGGAACCTTAATCCCTATACTCAACTAAGTTCCCTTGTGGATTGGCTGCCTTACAACTTAACCAAATGATGAGTAGCCTATGCTTGACATATCATCGTCGACACTTTCTTTTTCTCCAATTTAAAATTATTAACCCACTAAACTGACTTGTTTCTTGAATCTTGGAGCACTTTTAGTTTTTCTTACTGTCAATATCAAAAGAATTTTTAGCTCTAGAAAAATAAGTGCAACATCTCTTGCTTTATGTGATGGCTTTAGATTGGTAGGATTAAGGAAATATTGAATTTTTTCTACTTTGTATTCTTTTTACTGTATAAGCTTTGCAAATCCAAGTGCCTTGGTGCTTTGGTTGCAATTTGGGTGGAAATATTTTCGGTTAAAGCTAGCTCTATGACATACATTTAAACTACCAAATGCACAACTTCTTGAAATAATAACCTGTAGGGATGATAAAAATGTAAACTGAAAGGTACAGAGTGAAAAGGTCTTCCTTTGCCTTGCTAGTTATTATTGATGAAAATTTGTAGATATGTTTGAGCCTTTTACGATTCGCCGTTTAGACTGTAATCATTTGTGTACTGACTTTGAAAGAACATGTATTAAGAAAGAGGAGGTGATCACAATGTGTAAAATTTTGCTTGTACTGTTAGGTTATTCTAATCACTGGATATCTGCAGCTGAGTTGGCTTATTATACATTCGTATATAAATACATATATAGATGCTTACATATATGCCTCCACCTAAGAAGCCAACCAAGTTCATTAGATATTCTAGCAATTAAAGAGTATGACATATAAGTTCATCTGATATCACTGTTATGCTTTCTACTTGTTCTTTATTTTTCATGTCGCACTACTGTATTTAGAGCGAACTGTTCTAGCCATTTGCATGTGTTTACATGATTTTCTTCATAAAGCTCATGTAATATATACTGATAAAAAAAGCTTGCTCAGGACAAGATGCAAGTTCTGGACATTCTCTACCTCCTGCTTGTACACTTTTAAGTGTTGGACGGGTAAATTCTTTCATTTCTTGATTAATAAATTTTCCAATATCATTACAAGGTTTGCATAACTTTTTGATGGCTCTTAATGGTCTAAGATAGGAGTCAGTTTCTTCAAAGATGTAATTGTCTATATCTTGTCCAGTGGTTTATTACATTGATCATGTCAGCATGTGTACATGTGATTGCATCTTTACTTAAGAAGTCTGAAATAAGTAAATGATAATCCCATGATGACTAGATTGTATTAGAAATAAACCTCTCATTTTTGCCTTATATGTCACAGTATGAATCAACTCAGACATCCTTCTTCGATCTTTCATATGCTTAAAATGTGCATATTGCCTCTATGTTTCACTAAATTTTATCCAGTCTAATATTCTTTACCGTATCTATGTTAGGGCTAGCTAAGCAGTTATTTATATGAGAAGAAATATGAGTTGAAGCGATCATGGTTCATAGTCTCTTTTATATATATCACCAGTAGTGTGGATGTACATAGGTGAAGACAAGCCAAATAGTAACAACTTTTTTTTTATAATATTTGACAATGGAAGAAACTAATAAATAACTGGAAGGAAATGAACTCTGGAGAAAAACAACAAAGGCACAGGTTGTAATCCTGGACATCAAGGTGAATACTAGTGTAGGTAAAATTTTGATTCAGACAAAGCGATGCAAGTGATGGTAATGAATATTATTTCTGTTCAACTATCATATATTTATGCTACTTACAGATTAGGTTATTTTGGATGACTTGATTATGATGAACTGTCATGGTTTCAATGTTCTGACGGCCTGTTTGATTTTTCAGGCAAATCGTAGCATGGGGTACCTATTGGATATGCATTCCATTTAGTTAAGCATTTCTAAGATTATATGTGCTGCTAACCAATCCAAGTGCGAAGGTAGCTTTAAAATAATACTGTTAAGGAAAATAAATGAAACAAATACTTTTAAAATGGTTTTATTCCTACAATTATTATCACTATTTATTAAAGCTTACTGATTGATGTGTTACAATGTGAAGCGGTGCTTGTTGATGGTAGATTGGTACATCTCAATATGGTATGTTCATGTTGTTAACTATGTGAACCAGTCTTCATCCATGCAAATAACATTTTTTTACAATTGTTGTTGTTCAAAGCAATATCTCTGTAAATATTCCTTCTAAATTTATATTTATCGCACCCTTTTATCTGTTTCTTCTATCTTTTTTCTTGCAATACATCCAAGGCATGGATGCCAAAATGTTTAATGAGTTCTGCTGCTTTTTAAACCTACTTGGAATTACAAATACCATCTCTTTTGCCCAGGCTTTTGCGGGAACTCAGAATGTTTCGAGTTTACAGAAAGATGAAGCGTGGAAAGTTAATGTAAGGATCCAAGGATGTGATCTTGATAATGGTTATCTATGTGGTACGATGGAGGCACTCAATGTTCCTTTAGCGGACACACCTGTAAGTAATTTTGGATCCCTGGATTTCAAAATGTTTTTACTTTTTTAAATTCATACGCTGATGGCAAGTAATTTTGTTTAATTTTTATATTTGCCAGTAATTTAAATAGTTTTACCGTTATAGGAATTATGCAAGCTCTGCTCAGTTGTTCTTTCTCTTTTCCTTCATATTTCAGGTAGTTACATTCTGGGAGGGAGAAATTGTTGACAATAAGAACTATACATTTTTCACTGGCAAGTGGGAAGCAACGTATGGCCCCACTTTTCTAGTAGTTTCTTTTACATTGTTGGCAACGTTATAGGGCTCGTCTATATTCTTCTCTCAAGCAAGCTGGTTGTGGGTTTTCTTACAGGCCAGAGGATGACATAAGGCACTGGTCCAAGTTTCCATCTTTTGCTCCACTTCTGGTAAGAGAACCTTGGTGTAAGTTTCCATATTAAAGGTTCAGATGAAGAGGGTTCTTCTTTCTCCCTACAGAGCCAGGTTGAGGCTGATGGTGGTAAATCTTTGGACCTGAGCAACTACCCTTACATATTTATGGTATTGTATTTGCCGAACCTCTTCTCCAATTTCCTCTTAGAGCATTACACTTAATTCTATCAACAAGATAATGCCTACTTCCCTGCATGTTTCAGAGATGGAAGGAGCAGTACTTTGTTAATGTTGGAATAGACTGCGGCTTGACTATTGCTGGCTTCTATTATGTTTGCTTTTCCTGCAGTGATGGCTCTATTAATGGCTTTTATTACGATCCAAACAGTAGGTAAGCTTAAAGCCATTTCTTTGTGGCCTGCTTCTTTATCCTGTTTTGACATCTTATCTCTAAATATTAGGCTTTTATTGTCATATTTAACTAAAATCTTCTTGTTTCTACATGGTATGCAAAACCCAAAACAGATTTGACATTGTTCTCACAAATTTTTGGTTGACAAACTGCAGCCCATTTCAGAAGCTTGAACTAAAGTGCAGCAATGAGAAGCACTTAGGTTTCACTTTTTCTTCATATCAGTTACAGTGAACCAATTTTCTTGATCATAAAAAGCTATCTGTGCGTTAGTTTCCATCTTCTGGTTACTGTAACAGTTTAATCTGCTGATACTGTTTAGGCTTTTGGATCTTTGAACAGCAATCTTGTGTCACCAAATGATAATTATATTTAAAACCACTTCATCTCTTTTACCGGGCATTCCAAACTTCATGTTTTACATTTCTGAAGATTGCCCACTACGTGCATCCAATGAACCTTGTGACAGGGAAGCTCCTAGTGGGAGATTAATATGATTGAGGTTCGTTCCTATGGTATGTTTTGATAGGAAAGTGCCAGCCCGAAACCATTTTGACCATTATTAAAGCTGCAAAATATTATTAATGTAAAACATAAGAATTGATCCATAGTAAAATTAATATGTTATATTAACTGATATTGACTGTTATTGCAGTAAGTAATGGGCTCTAATATGTAGCAGCATTGTATTATTTTTAGTACTTGACTATACATGCAAAGGAAACAGAAAATTAATATCAGCGTCTGGCAATGCACCCACTAGTATGTAGCACATTCTATTTGCATTGCCATGTCAAGGGAAGGAGTGTCTGCTGGCTAGCTGTGATCTTCCTATCAGCAAGTATAATTTTTGGAATCATGGGTTGCCATTGAATTTCCTTTTGTGTGCATTAATATGTATTAGCTGAAGAGAGAGCATTGAAATGGTTGCATCACATAAACAGCGAGTGGCTTTGCTTGGAAAGGATGTTAGGCAGCTTCCAACTTACGGTGTGACAGATGGCCATTTTATAGCATACACTTCGATGATTCACCTGACCATTAAGATCCAATAATGCAGACGCGTGTACTGGAAACTGAGATGTGGTGAAAATGAACTCGCTCTGCTGACTTTATGTTGATCTGCCGCCTCTCGTCCATCTGATTCCCACAGAAACCGATATGAGATTGCCTGTTACAGATTCTTGTTCTGTGAAGGGCTTAGAAATATATGGCAGGTGTCATAAGATCATGCAGCCTCCTGTGACGGAACGAGTGCTACTGCTGCTGCTCCTCTCCAGAATAAGGCTGAGATGTTACAAAGATGTTACTGGCCACCCACCAGTTTCATCGCTGCAGGTCAAAATCCAATCACCAGAAGCTAAAGGCTGAAACTTTAGTTTAGTGACCTGGGGTTATCTTAAGGGCATTGGCTTGCGAAGGCATCTCGAGTGTATCTCTGAAATGTTTCTATACTTGAAGAATGCGCTTATACGGGAGTTAGGATCCTTTTTTTTTTGGGTCAAAAGTTAGGATCCTTTTCAGTTTCGCGACTGAGCATTAGTCCAGCTTTGACTTCAGTGCACTATAACATGTTTGGAGACCCAGGATTCATATCAGAATCTCATAGCACACAAACACAGCAACATTGAGATAAAGGTATATAAATGTTTTTATCATTTTGTGTATACACATTTGATCAATAATCTAGGTTCATGGTAGCAAGAACTCTTATACAGAACTTTTCTTCTCTATCTAGTCTGTCTTCTTTGATTCCATATCCCTGCATCATCTGCTTTTGTAGTGATTATGAATATTATTTTTGTATCACAAAGATATAAATTTTCTCGACATAAAGATATTACTGTTGATATTTTGATTGATACAGGTATTCCAATCCTTCAAAAAAGACACCTGTATTTTTTTATTCTTTATATAAGTGGAAAAGAACCTGTAGGGTTAACCATTCACGTAGTTCGCGTTTTGCATCTTTTGTAGCTTGCAAGTTTAATTAGTTGTGCAGAACATAATAAGTTTATAGAAATGAATGTTTCTGATTTAAAGTAAAAAAAAGGCAAGCTATTATTCAAGAAATGGTTAATATACAAAAGGTGGAACATCCGAACTGATGCTTGCAACCACCTTATGTTTAATTAAAGAAGGTAATGAATCTCATTATTTAGGGTACATCTCTTCAGGGATATCAGAAGATCACCTACAAAATGTTCAAAACCAGGAAATTACTGCTACCCAACGTCCACTTCTTGATGACCTGAACGGTGATTTCCGCCGGTCCTGTTGATAAAGTGTGCGTATGTACATGCCGGAGCCTCTCAGGTGGTGTATGCTTGCAGTCTCCTTCCGCGAATTTCAACATCTTCTGCAATTTAGTCTAATTCACTGCATTGCCAAAATTTCTACCGTTACGTACTGCCATGTACACACGTACCTGTACGAGGATTCGTGGAGCCCGGGATGGATGACACATGCGCTTGAAGATTCGTGAAAACTGGGTTGGATGACTCCGATGCATGAAGATTTATAGGAACTGGGATGGGTGACACGTGTGCGTGAAGATTTGCAGAAATTGGGGGAGGTGCCTCGTGTGCATGAGGATTCGTAGAAACCGGGATTGGTCCCTGACGTGCGGAAACTGGGATTTGTGTCCCATGTAGCTCTTCCCCTCCCCGCAAAGAAGAGGCCGCTTCCTTCACCTTCTCCGCTATGCCCACTTCACCAGCCTTCCTCGGGCTCACAGCCTCTGTGATCACCTGACAGAGTGCTCTATCTTCTTCCCCAGGCTCTAGCTTGTGCAAAAGATACTCCTTCACCGAAATCCCCTTATCCCACACCTGCTTCGCTCCCAACTCATATCCGGTTCCTGGACTTTGGATCTTCGAAGCCATCATCTGGGTTGCCTCCGAGACCATGGTGTATGCCGGTGCAAGCATCTCCGTGACGGTTTCCGTCAGCGTCCTCTTGGTACCGTTCTCTCCGACAGGGTTTCGGTGTGCGGGCATGTTGTGCAATAAAGATCTATTAGCAACTGAATCTTCAATCAAAAAAAAAAAAAAAAAAAAAAGCAGCTGAATCATGGGAAGATGATGTCTTCTTGATCGCATCAAGGTGGTTCGATACCGGTTGTTCAAGCATATCGTTACCTCGTTTCATTTCTGATTCTTTGTTTGCATTGTGGAGCTGAAAAACTGCTGATTTCTCCACTGCGCTGGGGCTTTGAACCGCTGGCCGAGGTCGGGAAGTTCCCTCTCTATAGGTTTCAGGAGCTGTCTCCGATTCATACACTGGAATCACAGGCAGCCAATATCTCAGCCTTGTGCAGATGGAAATCAGAAAGGAAAACTAGCTAGTAAGAAAAGAAAAATGAAGTGGCAGCTGTAGATGATGACTTGGAGCGCCGTGGTATTCAGGATCTTGTTCGTCATCCTCTTCATCCAAGCTAACTCCCCATGGAGGGGTCAGATTGTCGTCATCATGCCCATGTTTCTTTTTAGCAAGCATGTGTCTCCACTTCTTAGCCTTCTCCTTCACCTTTCCCAAAATCGACTTCTTCGCATGGTGGTGATCTTGATCATCTTCAAAGCTGAAGCCGCTTGCAAAGGTTGGAGTTACCGGTGCCGACCAGTGCCCAAGTGACACATCCCGACCTTCACACAAATAAAATTATCGCATATATGTTTATCAAACATAACTAACAAAGGAAGTCTCCACACTTCAGTTGCTTGATACCACTGCTTCTAAAGCAATCCCAGTGGCTTTCTTCTTTAGCAATTCCTAAACGCTTATCAGTTCTTAACAATTTCAAGGCTTTCTGTTAGGCCGTCAGTCTGCGACCGACAAAATCTGAAAAACATATGAACTAAGAATTGATGTGATAAATGCAAATGCAAATGCTTCCTCGTCAACCATATATGAACTGAAAGTGTGAAAGAGGGAGGGACATCATAAGCACATGGTTAACTTTTCATGATGAACCTATAATCTTGTGTTAGAGCTACCTACGTTGGAAGAACAACATCGATGTACGTACCACTCTGTTTCAAAAATTTAAGCCACCATCAAGAACCTATGTCAAACTCATCTGTTTTTTTTTTTTTTGTTTCTATGAGTTCATGGTTATCAAGATGCAGAAAAGCTTTACCACCAAAACCAGAGAATAGAGGACTCGGATTGGAGCGGGTAGGTGATAGAGAACTGTACCGTGATGAAGAGCAGAAATGCTCTCCACATGTCTCTGCAGCCCTTCCGATTCAGACATTTTTTCCCTCCCTCACCTGAGATTAATTCCAAACAAAGGGACCCAAAACCAATCGAGTTTGGATTATAACGTGTGGGCGGTTAGGAACAGCCACCTACTTTTTAGCAGCATTGGTGGTCAGGGGAAAACGAGGCTTTCGCGCCACCCCGAGCTCCTCTGTCTAAAAGAAGAGGATGGCCACGTTTGAAGCCGGTCTTGCTACGTGTCCCTCTTCTCGGCCTATCAGAGGCTGGATGAATTGAAGCCCCACATGCTTTTAGTCGTCCCTTCCTGGAATCCCGCTTCCAGGGAGTGGACTTCTTTGGCTCCAGGAAGAAAGGAAGGTATAGAGACCGGGTGGTAGCTGGATCTCAATTCTAAAGAAGATAAGGTGGGAGAGGGAAAGCAATGGCCAACACTCAAAATCATAAGAACGAGAGAGAGAGAGAGAGAGAGATGGCAGCTATACCTACTATTTCTTCACCTTTTCTTCAGCAGCAATCCCTTTGCAGTCATCATCTTAGGAGGAACACCGGATACCTTGGAAAGCAAAGAACTTTGAGGATCAGAGCTGCAAGGCTTCCTGCAGGAGTAAGTGATATCCCTCTCGCTGTTAGCAGCATGTGGTTTTTTCTGGTCTTTGTGGATTCATAAGTAGGTAAAAAAGTATGAAAAAGGTGAGGAAAATCTATATTGGATCGGTTTCAGGTGGAAGTGCCAAAAGTAGAGCCAAAACTTACAGAACCGTTTCTTGGATTCACAAAGACTGCAGAGATATGGAACTCCAGGGCTTGCATGATTGGCATCATTGGGATCTTCATTGTGGAGCTTGTGGGTGCATTCCAACCTCATCTAGTATTAGAATAGATATATTAATTCTCAAAGAACATGTTCTAATGTGCTCTGTCTCCCTTTCTTCATTGTTATCTCAGGTATTTCACAAGGGCTTACTGCAGATGATTGGTGTGGATGTAGGGAAAGGGCTTGATCTTCCTCTATAGCTTGCATCTAATGGATGAGTGTACTAAACATCATTTTCAATTTTTATTTGAGGAAAATCAGTAACCTGTAGTATAAAGTATTTACTTCAATTTGCTCCATTTTTCTCCCAGAATTTTATCCAAAAAATAATCCCAGAAACATGTCTTAGTTACACTTCTTTTTTTTGGTTTAAAAAAAGTAAAAAACGAAAAGGGGAAATCTTTAAGCACTAAGCTGCAAGCAAGAGGTGAATAGAACAAATAACCTTCTTGCGGCCACAGAATGGTTTCGACAAATTACGGTTTGAATAACTAGCTTTTAATAGGACTATGAGAAAATTGAAAGCAATTCACTATCAGGTAGCAGAAACTATTAAGTACTGTATAGGATAATAATGTTTAGGATTGATAGTTACCAAGAAGAACAAGTGAAATTTGGCTTGCCGGTTATCTCAGTATGCAATCTTGAAATGAACTTGAATAATTTCAGAAGCTTTTACTCTATTAAATGACTACAAAATTGAGACAGATGTCATGATGATGTACATAAATGGATGCCAATGCTCTGCTGTAACTTGTCTGGATGCTTGGAACTATGTACAAACTCATTTTCGTTCGATGCTTTGTTTCCTTATGTCCTTAACTTTCGACTCACTGAATCCACTGAATTTTCATTCCAGTTCAAAAGCAATCATCTTCAACAGTTAAGAAAAACCGAAAAAGCAAAGAAATTAATGCTCATCTCAATTGATCGGCCTTCCATCAGAACCATCTATCTTTCCTCTGCAAAATAGTTCATTTAGAGCATTTAAGATCAATATATTCTTCTATAAGTCGCGTACAACAGCAGCAATATTACGCCGATTCTTCCAATGCATCAACAGGAATTCGATCCTCGATCCAAGTCCATGCTGGCTTCTTCACCACATGGTTCTATGCAACCCTGCAGCATTGTCCCAACAACCATCACCTGGCAAGGTCTCTATTATTGTGGCTAATGGAACTCTTGGATAAATTATTCTAGTCTAACAAGGAACTTCAAAGGAAGATTTATCATTTGAAAGAAGGAGCTTCAAAGGGGGGAGAGAGAGAGAGAGAGAGTTGGGTTGGTCTCCATTTCTTTCTTTCCAACCTGCATTGTTGGAAGAGCATAAGAAACTGAGGAGCTCTCTCACCCACCTAGTTCATGAAAGGTCCCAATAAGAGCCATTAATCTCCTTCCTCCTGTAAATACTCTCATGTTTTCACTCCTTAATAAAATTAGGGGAAATCCCTTCATTTTTTTACCAAAAAAAAGAAAGAAGGATAAATGGGAATCCTAATTGTTGCACCCTTTTTCCTAGTGACTGAAAAATTTGAGTTCGAGTCTTGAGTGGTGCATCCAAGTATTTGAATCAGGGTAATTATAAACATACGGATCTCCTTTCCTTACACTCAAGAGACCGAAAGAAAGAGAAGCCAAAGTTTTAGGGTTTAGGATCTCTATAGTCAAATTCTCCATACAAATAAGGTCACTTGGGGGTGGACGCGCAGCTGCCAGATTCATCCTTCCTCAATCTTCTGTGTCGACGGCCTCCTAATCAGTCTAACAAAGCTATTCATGGATGCCTAGATAACAAAAAAGAGGGTGTGGATGTATGGATTGGACCTCTCAAATTTGGCTTGTGGTAGCAATTACTAGCATTCGAGAATGTAATGAAATTGTACGGGGGACTATCATGTTCCAACAACTAAAATGATTCTAGTATTTAAATCCATATAATCTATGCACATTCAAACTTGACATAAAAACACATATATATTTAATTGTGGGGTGGGGTGTTCTGTTAAATACTTGCATTTGACACTTACATTGTACATCGATGGAAATATTAATGGCTATGATTTGTACAGCAGGCAAGTGTGATGCATTCAAGATTTTCACATGAACCAAGGGTTGTAAGTAATTATCGATGATCATATGTTTTTGTTTTTGAGAATCATGGGAAAAGCAAACTGAAGGCTTTTGCACAAAGAGGGGCGTATAAGTAACCGTAAATTATGACAAAAAGTGCATGGTGAATTCAGATTGAGAGTTTAGCTGCATATTTTTTTTTATTTTTTTCATTTTGAGGTCTCTAAAAGCTGAAATCTTGGTTATCTTAGTGATAAAATTTAGAGATGCCTTAGATTTTCCGAAATCTTAGCCCACATGATCAAAAATATTTTTAAATATTAACTTTTAATTAAAAATAATTAAAATTATTGCTAAATATGTTGATATTATATTCAGTTTATGTCCAACAAGATAATAAAGGCATATTTTCAATCTAATAATATCAGCGAGAGGCATGCCAACATCAATATATGCAGCAAAAGATTTGTTGAGGCATATAAAGACTCGAAAAAAAAACTACTTTTCTAGCTATAAATATAAGATCCTATTTTATATTTTTTTTATTAAATAGAAATATAAAATCTAATGTAGAAAATATATTTAATTATCTTGTTTTTGTTTCTTATTTTTCTAAATAACTTTCGTTATTTCTAAAAAATTAAAATAAAAAATTTTCAATACTATTTTTTTAAAAGTTACTTTTCCTCATCAACCGCCAAAGCAAGAGGGTAGGGGTACGTTCAAAATTCTGCTACTCAAATGTACTCTAAGATCCTCCATGAAACTGGTACTAAGCTCTTCGTGCCCTTTGGCCACGATTCTGAAACCGTTCTTATTATCCTTCACGAAACTATTTCTTCCAGATCTATCTTGTATTCGTCTTTTGCAGAAAAAGTGACAAAGCATTCCTGGAGCAAGTGAAGAAGAAGGAGTCGTGACCCGACCAATCCAGATCCTCGACCCAGAAGACATGCAGCCAGTTGCTACCAAGACACCAGGGCAAAAGGGAAAAAAAAAAGAAAAATATAAGCCCAGTTATAAGGGCAGTCTTGTCAAAGTTTTGAGTGACGAGGGTCATAGGCTAGAAAGTATAGATTCTTGGAATGTTCCTTTTCATTTCAACCCAATTTTCCAATCTCGGCATCGCTCCTTTACCTCCTTAAGGCCTTCACCGCCCTCCTCATCCCCGTTGTCGCTCGCCTCTTCGGTATCTTCCATCGTCGCCCTGTCTTTCTGAATTCCGCCACCTCTTTTATTTATTTATTTATTTGTTGTCCATGCCTATCTTCTATAATCATCCATCCGTTCGTCCATTTATTCATTTATTTTAGATATCTGTCGTCATTTGTCCATTCTTTTGTTTTCTCAGAAGCAATAGTAATCCGTCCATTTTCATCATTTGTCAGTCCGATCAAGCATGCTCGTGTTTGAGCGATATCTTTTATAATTTATATCAATATATTTTTTATTAAAAATATTTTTTTTATTTTTTAATAAAAAAATTAGAAATCATGCCAAATGCAGCCAAGCCTACAGTTGTCTGGTTTTTTGGTCCATTTCTACCTAGAATCGATCCGACAAGCAATTGGAACCGTTATGGGACTCAATGGCCGACCCGCTCAATCATTGTCACAGAACAAGCTCCAGGTATAAACCCCAAAACCCCAAATCCCTTGGCCTCTCCATCTGAAGATATCGTCCCCGGGAGACGGGGACGAAGCGCCACTTTCGGTACCCATACCTCCTCCACATCGATTTAATCAAAAGGAAAAAAGCCCTCCTTTCCTCCTAATCCTCACCCTCTCTTCGTCTCTCTCTCCCGACACCATGGCCTTCTGCGCTCAGAAGCTACCCTTGGGCGCCCAAATACCCCTCTCCGGTTCCGCCCGCCATCGCCGCTCCGCTTCCACCTCCGCCTCCGCCGACGCCGCCGCCTCCGCCGCGGCCCCTGTGTCCGCCGCCCATCACCCCGAATGCGTCCTCTCATCCGCCAAAACCCCATCGCCCAAATCCCCCACCAACTCGACCCGCAAGAAAACCCTAGCCCTCATCTCCTCCTCCGCCCTCGCTGCTGGCGGCTTCCTCCTCCACCTCTCCACCCCCGTTCCTCCCCCCGGCAATACCGGTGGCGGCGGCGGCGGCGGTTGGGGCTGGGGAGGCTTCCGCGGGGGCGATGGCGGAGGCTTCTGGTCTCAGATATTCTCTCCCCTCGCGGCGATCGCGAGGGAGGAGGAGCCCGCGGCCGGCGGCGGCCCGGAATGGGACTCACACGGCCTGCCGGCCAACATTGTTGTCCAGTTGAGCAAGCTGAGCGGGTTCAAGCGTTACAAGATCTCGGAGATCCTCTTCTTCGATCGTCGCCGCGCCACCACCGTCGCCGGCACCGAGGACTCCTTCTTCGAGATGGTCTCCCTCCGCCCCGGCGGCGTCTACACCAAGGCCCAGCTCCAGAAGGAGCTCGAAACCCTGGCCTCCTGCGGCATGTTCGAGAAGGTCGATCTCGAGAGCAAGACCAAGCCGGACGGCACCCTCGCCCTCACCGTGTCCTTCGTTGAGAGCACCTGGCAGTCGGCCGATGCCTTCCGGTGCATCAACGTCGGGCTGATGCCCCAGACGAAGCAGATGGAGATGGATCCCGACATGACCGATAGGGAGAAGCTGGAGTACTTTCGGAGCCAGGAGAGGGACTACCGGAGGAGGATCGAACGGTCCAAGCCGTGCCTGCTGCCCTTTCCGGTGCAGCGGGAGGTGCTCCAGATGCTTCGGGAGCAGGGGAAGGTCAGCGCGAGGCTGCTGCAGAGGATCCGGGACCGGGTCCAGAAGTGGTACCACGATGAGGGGTATGCTTGCGCCCAGGTCGTCAATTTCGGCAATCTGAACACGAGGGAGGTGGTGTGTGAGGTCGTCGAGGGGGATATCACACAGCTGGTTGTCCAGTTTCAGGATAAGCTCGGGAATGTCTGCGAAGGGAATACCCAGCTTGCTGTTGTTCGTCGGGAGCTGCCCAAACAGGTGAATTTATTTTTACCTTAATAGTGCTGGAGCTTTAGGTGTTTCATAGTTGATAAATGCTTGATTTTTTTGCTAATTTTTTGATGTCTATTCATATTCCATAAGATGAAAACTAGGATAGATGGGAGATGAAAACCTTGAATGCTTTCATCATTGTTTAATTTGTTCCAATGCTGATGATTTAATGTGTTGGCAGACAGACATGTGAAGTGTTGGAAAACAAAGTGTGTTTATAGGCGGCACCTTACCTTTCCTTTTGATTTGAGATTTCATCTGTATTTGACATGGTCATTAGCTTTTAAAGTGGTTCATTGGTAAACATAGGAACAGTTTATATCAGGGTGATGATACCACTATCATCTCCAAATCCAATATTGAAAATGAATATTAGTGAGTGAATCTGACTAATTTTGGGGTTAAGGGGATTGAGGATGGTGACGAACAAATATCATAATGATGTTAAGGTCTTCCTGGTGCTTCTAAGATTCATTATTATTGGAAATACTGTATCAAGTGGACAGGAGGGATCAAATAAGATATTTTGAAGCATATACCTGTATTTAAGATTCACATCGTCAATAAAAGGGTCCTCGCATTGGGCTCAGTGGGCAAGGTAGGTTTTCGGCATGTCCCTTGCTCGCGAACTTCTTTAGTAGGGCGGGTATCTATGGAAATCTTAATTGTTGAAGGTGACTCGGAGAAGGTAATCACTTGATTAAGTCTTGATGGAGAACATGAAAATCTCCACTAGTGTTTGATGAATTCATAATCATAGCGGGGCATGGCCAATGAGGTGGACTAATGAAACTTATGATGGGTAGCTTCCTTTCAGAGAAGGTAGAAACTGGTACATGTATTGTTGCTAGGCTTAGCTACCTTGATTTTGGATAGAAGGGGGGAAGCAGGATACCTGAATGTGAGATGATCGCTAGTTTTCCTTGGTCCCCATTTCAAGATTTACTAAAGCTCATACTTGAAAGGGGAAACGCTAGTGCAGAATGTAATGATAGGCCAATATGACCTTATTGTTGTGTCTGCTCAGGACATTATCACTGATTGATGCTTTAATCGAGATTTAGGCTCTAAATCAGAACATTTTATTTATTAAGACATGAAAGGGGCAGATTGGTAAGCAAGATACAAACTAATCCATGAATTTGAGATGAATGCTAGTATTCTCTTGTATCCATTCCAAAATTTGTCCGTCTTCTTTTTGAACATATTGCAGAATGTAGATATTGGCTAATTTGACCTCAATGTCACGCCTGCTTAGGACATCATCACTCATTGATGTTTCAATTGAACTCCATTCTTTTTAAATCAGGATATTTTATTATATCCGGACTTGTGAGGGGCAGATTAGCAATAAAATGTCTGTTTCACTCGCCAGTCAAGGGAAAACGAGTCAGTTTGCTCTGGAAACAGCTTGATACCAGTTCTGTTACTTACAATAGCTTCCATTTGTTATGGACAATTGTTTCCATTTATTAACTTAAGAAATGTGCATTTTGGTGCCTACGATGCAGATCAGTTTTAATCATTTATGCTTGCTTCCTTTATAATGTGATATCATGTTCTTTTCCTTTCAAATTTATTTCTTAAATCTGCAGCTTAACTTTGATCATCACCTGGCTGTTTCTTGCACAATTTTCTTATCAAGGTTAATACTTGTGGAATAGATATGGTGCTATTTGTGTACGTATGAGAGTGGTTTTGTGAGGAAAGGTTTATGTTCTTACTGGGTGAAGGTCTAAATTATATTGCCTTGGTTTTTAGCTTGTGGAAATGTAATTTATATCCGTCTGTGAGTTATTCATATACTTTCCTTGTTAGGCGGGTACAAAAGTATGTCCAAGTTAGATGATACAGTGAACTCCTTAATCTTCCATCTTTACCTCATAACTTGATTCTTTTCAAGGACTTGATACTTAAATAAGGACAAATCTGCATGAATTGAAAACATATGCTTTCTTAAGGAGGGAGAAGTCTATTATCTAATGTGCTAAAATTGTCTTGGTAAGTTTGCCATGCCAATGGAATGAGTGAAAAAAATATATTTGACAGTGTATTCCTATTTGAGAAGTCTATTGAACATTTAATTTTCCCATATTTTGTATCATGGTCATGAATTATGTTCATGCTGGAAGGTTGAAATCATGTTGTAAGTGGATCTCTTGATAGATGCTGTCAGAGGCCGGTACAGTGTGCAAGTAATGCCAAGTTTTGCTTCAACTTAAGAATCATGCTTGCACCTGCTATGATATAAAGGATGTGATTCTGTTAAAGTGGTTATTGTTTATAGGTAGCATTTGGATATCTTATGCCTTTAACAACCTTTGATGTCAAATTTATTGCAGCTTCGACCAGGACATGTCTTTAATATTGAAGCAGGGAAACAAGCTCTAAGGAATATAAATGCACTTGCTTTATTTTCCAACATTGAGGTGAACCCACGACCTGATGAAAAGAATGAAGGAGGAATCATAGTTGAAATAAAGCTCAAAGAACTGGAACAGAAATCAGCTGAAGTAAGCACAGAGTGGAGTATTGTACCTGGACGTCAAGGACGGCCGACTTTGGTATTTTGACACTCTTCCTTTTGGCCTTACAACTACTGGCCTACATTTCACATAATTTAGACTGTTTGTATCCTAAATATTTTGTCATCAAGCTATAAGTTAAGCAAGTTCACTCAAAAATTTGATGGCATTCTTTTTTTTCAGGCATCAATTCAGCCTGGTGGAACTGTTTCATTTGAACATCGGAATATCAAAGGGTTGAACAGATCCATAGTTGGCTCTGTGACATCCAGCAATCTGCTCAATCCTCAGGTCCGTTGGCAATCATTTAATGGAGCATTGCTGTAAATTTAGCCTGCTTGAATTGGCTTTCACCAGAATTATAGTTAGCTTGGACCACAATTGAAGTTACAATTATTTCATTTTGTCCTTCCATTTGAGTAAAAAAAAAACCCTTTCATTCTTCATTTTTTCTTGCTTTTCTTTCTTTCAGTTGATAATCTACCAACGAATTTCTGATGCTAGCATTTCTTGCATTTTGTAAGCATTTATTTCTGTTAAATACTTTCTGGGTGGCAATTTATTCTATATATACGGCTAGAATCATAAAATATAAGGCATGATATACAAAGCGACCAAATGGGTTTATGAGAAAAATATCCATGTCAAGTCCTAATCAAAGCCACCAAGCTGTTCCTTATTTCTTTTCCTATTCTGAGTGTAGCTTCTTGTCTGCCCCTTATGAGTGATATATTTGTTATAATATGTGCCTCAGCCTTTCTAAAGATGTCTTATCTTTGTTCTGTTGTTATTTTCAGACTGAAGTAAGAAAAAGGGAAAGGTTTCTTGAGGGTCATAGGTTGTTTGATAGGATATTGACTTGCTTGTAACGTTTAAAAATATTTCTTATCTTCTAGGAGCAATAATTTCCAAAAGGATCATAAGCTTACTGCATACCAAGGTACTAGCATGCACTAGATCAAAGTGATAATATAAACAAACAGAATAAAGGTCCGATAGATGAACCTATCATTCTCCAATCGAGAACTTTGTGGATTGACAGACATGTTTTAGACATGTTAACCCATATTTGTATGCAGAAAAATGTTATACTAGATCAGAGTTTGCATGTCGGTGTTTATAATTTAGAAGTTGTGAATCGAATATGTAAATGAGGTAATTATCTTGCATTAAACAATATAATATGTTGAAATTTTAAGACTGTTAACTAAGTTAAGATAATTTAATCATTCTAATTATGGTAACGCAAATAGAGCACCGCCAACCAAAGATAGAATCAAGACTATGTATAAGAAGTAATGGATTTTCTGTTATTCGCATATGCAGTTGTTATCTAGAAACTTCAATATAATGGGCCTCTCAAATTTGGGATTCTGGAGAATGTTTTAACTAGCAAATAGTTTACATAATTGATATGATATTTTCATTTTCTTTCGACAATATGTTGCATGTCTATGAACTGGTCAAATAAATAGTAAGTACATCATATGTAACTAAACAAATGTTTGAAAATCAATTGTATATCAAAGCCTATTTTTAAAAACTTTTTCTATATCAGAAATTTTTTCATAAATATTGCTTAAGAACATTAATCTGTTATTTGAATAACTGTATCAATGAAGGGCTTGCTTTATCTTTATGAGAACCAGTATTAGTATTTGGCATGCACGATGCATGTGATGGATTCAAGAGATGAGCTAACTCAATGAATGTCTATGATCTCGCTGGTCAATATTATTTTTAGTAAATTTGATAAATATAGTTCCTGTCCAATGTCATTGAGAGTGAATTTGGGAGAGTGTTGTTATTTTAAAAATGGTACACATGTAAAAGGGGCCTGCCCATGGTTTGTGGAAGTTTGCGACCAGAACGAGGGGATGGAGATGCAGGGGCCTGCCCATTGGAGCTTGCTTTTAATAATTGTTCTCATACCTCAAATAATGTTTAATCTATGTATAACCTTTTGCTTCTTGGTTTGAAATGAATAGCCTTTGCCAACACAGTAGAACTCGCTAGACACCCACTACTTCCAAAGGTTTCATGGTAAGTCCCTCTTGTCTAAATTTCCCTGCCAAGGAAGGGAAAACCAATTTCTAGAGGTTTGAAGTCCCCTCTCATAATAAATTTCCTTGCCAAGGAGGAGAATATCAATTTGTAGAGGTTCGAGATCAGGTTGACAATTACAAAATCTGCTCAATCTTTCTCAGAGCTATGACATCTTATAGTTGTGTTGTATAGCTGACCCAATGGGAAAATGCTAGGATGATGATGGCATAACATTTTATGAGAACAAACAACCATGTAATCATCAAGCAAAAAAGGGAAAAGAAGCATGCCGAGTCTTAGTATACTAAAAAAGGTCAGACTGCTGCCGGTTTAAAAATATTAGTGGGGTGATGACTTACAGTTAGGATCAGCGAATTATCAATTCATTGATTTGTTCAGATCTATGCCAAAAGTGGCAACGAGTATATATCTTACTGCAAAATAAACACCTATTATGCAACAAACTTAGGCCTTTATTTCAGGTATAGATTGGATGCGTACGTAGCTGCATAGATATTTGAACATATTGTGCGTACGCGTCATCTGTTCTGCATGGCCTTTTGATGGTTATGTTGGTGAAGAGGCTGGGGGGTTTTGGGTCAATTTGTGGGTTGACTGCTTTCTTTTTGTTGTTCTATGTGCCTATTTATGCTATTAAATACAATCAACTTTTGTATTGATACAGGGGAATGCTAAGAATTAGTTTTTTGTATTTTTCAAAACTTGCATCTGTCCACTTGATCATATACAACAAAAATTTGTTCAGAACTTTTGTATTCAGATTAGCAATGTGGCCATGCGTGTCTGAAATCCTATTATGTTCATTTCTTCCTAAAACACATATCATTTCCTTTATGAACTGGGTCCTACATTACCGAGTCCATATTCATTAAAGCCTTTGTTAAGTCATATTTCCACAATGTGGTGTGTGCGCATGAGTTCGTTCGCTGTTCATCAGCTTGGGTCACAAAGATTACATTGTTCTTTTTGTTAATTTATGATCTTTGAATCTAGTTACCGAAATTTTTCACACAGGGAAAATATAATAGGAAAAAGTATATGTGTTACTATCAGCATAAAGTATCCGTCTTATTATTAATATTGTTGTTATTATTATGATTATTGTCCCCGTCATTACCATCATCATTCTTAATGCATCATACCAATTTAACTTCTAAAATTTTACAATGCCTGTTTAGGATGACCTATCCTTCAAGCTGGAGTATGTGCATCCGTATGTGGATGGTGTGTATAACCCTCGTAACCGCACATTCCGCGCTAGCTGCTTTAACAGTCGGAAGTTGAGTCCTGTTTTCACTGGTGGGCCAGGGGTGGATGAAGTTCCACCTGTATGGATTGACAGAGTGGGGTTCAAAGCAAATATAACAGAGGTAGGTGTTGATGTTTTCTCTTAGCTCAATTCTCAAATTTATTGCAGTGAATTTGTTCTCTGAAGGATCCTCTATAATGTTGTATGAGATGCATTACTCAAATTTCAGGCCTTCACACGTCAAAGCAAATTCACTTATGGACTTGTGATGGAGGAAATCACAACTCGCGATGAAACTAGCAGTATATGCACTCATGGTGCTCGAGCACTTCCTACTGGT
Organism: Phoenix dactylifera; assembly: GCF_009389715.1. NCBI lineage: Eukaryota > Viridiplantae > Streptophyta > Magnoliopsida > Arecales > Arecaceae > Phoenix > Phoenix dactylifera. The sequence goes on along the minus strand of NC_052394.1, from coordinate 127,179 downwards.
GGCTTAAGCATGGATGGACCTCCAACAACCCTCAGTGGTACTGGTATTGACCACATGGCATTTGCACAGGCAAATATTACTCGTGACAACACAAAGTTTGTAAATGGTGCAGTTGTTGGCGAGAGAGACGTCTTTCAGGTGTGTACAGTTAGTTTGCTTATCAGTTATTTTGAATTTTCGGTAGAGTTCTTGCATGTTAAGTTTCCACCATAAGCTGTTGTCTCCGAGCCTGTAAGTCAGCAAAGGCCGACGGAGGCATGGATACACAGAGAGAGATCCTACAATCCTATAAGTAGCATATGCTAAAATGTTCCGTAGTAAGTTTTGGATGATTTTAGATTATTTCTATATGTATTTATAGATCAGTTATAAATATGAATCTGAAATCCTAAAAGGTCACGTAGCAGTTATTCTATGCTATATTTGAATTTGTGTTAGTAGCACCAATTTTTCAAATTATGGTAGGGCAGGTGGTCCCTTTTCACATAATAAAACTATTCTGAGGAAAACCTATGCTTTTAGATCTGTTTAGGACTGAAATTTCAGTGTCCTATTTTTATTATGTAATCCATTTTTGACTTCTTTGTAAGTAATAAAACATTTTGTTTCCTGACATACATTTTCAAACTCTTCTTATCTTTTGATGGCTGCATTTCTCTTGGATTGCAGTTAGACCAAGGCCTTGGAATTGGCAGCAAGTTTCCATTCTTCAATCGTCACCAGCTCACAGTGACACGCTTCATTCCGTTGAAGCAAGCAGAAGAAGGTGCTGGCAAGCCGCCACCACCTGTTTTGGTCCTTCATGGACATTATGGTGGTTGTGTGGGAGACCTTCCAAGCTATGATGCTTTCACACTCGGTGGGCCCTACTCAGTGAGGGGCTACAACATGGGCGAGCTGGGTGCCTGCAGAAACATTCTTGAGGTGAGCATAACGGGAGATCTTTTTGCATGTTAGCTTGAACTTTCATAAGTGATACACAGTTCCTTTTCAATTAAGATTAAGAATAAATCATGATTCTGACAATTACCACAATCATCATTATTGGTGCTTGTAGATCAATCAACAGATCTGGGTGATTTTTCATTTCAATCACTTGAGATTTAACCATTCCTTTTCATACTGTTCAGCTTGCTGCTGAGCTGCGGATCCCTGTGAGGAATACCCATGTATATGCATTTGCAGAACATGGGAATGATCTTGGTAGTTCGAAGGATGTCAAAGGAAACCCAACCGAGTTCTTCCGCCGAGCTGGGCATGGCTCGTCTTATGGTGCAGGCGTCAAGCTTGGGTTGGTAAGAGCAGAGTATGCAGTTGATCATAATGCCGGTACTGGTGCAATATTTTTTAGATTTGGAGAGAGGTTTTTGAGGGATGTTGCCTACATCGCGGAGAAGTTCAAAAATTTTGCAGGTGCCATGGATATCTGTTTACAGGATGCCTGTGTCATTTATTCCAAGTTATCAAGGTTCATGTGCACTGTATTTTAGTTGATTTTTCATATTATTGAAAAAGTTTATGAATCTTGCTTATTAATTCGAACTTTATTTTGACAATGTTATCAACAGCATAATGGCACAGAACGGGTGACTAGGGAATTTGCTTCATGCGGTATAAATTGTGCAAGCCTCGGTGAGTGTTGAAAATCTAGAGTAGGCTAAGTTCCCTGAGAACCAGTATCTTCGCAACCGGGTGAAGCTCCAGGATGGGGACTTTTATGATGGCTGTCACATTTTTACCATCAGGATTATCGGCCTGTCGAAAGACCTATGATAGTAATTGCTGATATGTTGATCTTCTGAAATTAATAGGTAGAAATTTGATATTTCCATGCGTCGAAGGCTTGGGTTCGACGGCAGGCGCCCCGCTGTCTTGTTCGAGGGATAAAGTACAGGGCTGTGACTCTTGTGGTAGCATCATACCTGTGATTGTCAGGGGGCGGTATGATCTTGTTCCTTAGTACCTAAATTTAGGTACCGGCTAATGGATTAAAATCAATATTTTTGTAGCTGATTTTCGAGGTAGCCCATCTGTATTTTCAAAACTGATAAAGAACTAATGATGGTGGTACCACTCGACCACCCCCCAACCCAAAATTAAAGAAAAGATATCCGTAATCGTGTGGCAAATAAAGCACATTATTTAGGACTACCGAGCGTAATATGAAGCACTCGGGAATCCCAATGGTTGTGGATGATGCAAGCTCCGTTCATGTACGAAACATGGGCACAAAGTTGTTATGGAATTGTTTGAATGTTCTCTTTAACGATCTGAACCAATGTACGCATTCCACGGTGTTGGATCAATTGTCTGACCTTTTAATTTCATGGCCGCGTTGGCAATACCGGTCCAGATTTAGATCACGCAAGGCCCGAAGATTGAGATCAAGGGCCCGGGCACCTGCGCTATTCAACTCAAGAGTGCAAAAGAGAAACATCCGTGAGATCAGCATAACTAGGAAAAGCAAAAGGAGCCTATCGAAAATAAATAAATTAAGTAAATAAGTAAAGCTACATCCTAGAACCACGTTGCTCTGGATTACTTATCATTCCTCCAAGTGGTTGTGGCACATTTCATGGCAACGAAGTCAGGGAAGCCGCTACCCAACTCTCTGCTCTTCCAAACATCACGTCACCCAAAACACCCAACACACACCACTAAGCCAGCATCAGATACCCAGGAGAAGGGAGAGAACAACACATAATTTCCATAATTTCTTCCCATGTCCGCTTGCCCAACACACTATAATGTAAGACTAAATGATGCCGCACAAATGCGGAAAAAGAGGAGAAGAAGGAAGAACAAGAGAGGAAGAAGGAAGAAGAGGTTCTAGAGACACAGGAAGAAGAGAAGGGGAGGAGGAGGAGGAAGAATAAGATCTGAGGGGAAAAGAAATTCTTAATCATTCATTAAACCCTAATCATGAAAATAGTTCCCTATATATAGGGCCCAAATACACAACTTGCATAAACCCCCCTTACACAGAAATAAATCCTAATGAACCCACAAATAACACAAATAAGCCCTAAAATGCAAATAAGCCCAGAAATAAAATAAACCACAAATAAACCCTAGAATACAAATAAGCCCAAAAATAAAATAATAAAATAAATATGCAAATAAACGGGTCTGGCTCAATCCGGGGCTCAGGATCATCTGGATGAAGGGCTCTGATGTCCCCATCAACTCCTCCCGGGTGAGAAAAACTCGACCCCGTCGAGTACAGGTCTGGCCGGCTGTCGTACTGCTCCAGAAGATCGGGGTCAATGCGCTGCAACTGTGCTTTGGAAATCCACGTCACATCAGACTTTGGTCGACCTTTCCACCGAACAAGGTAACGTTGGTAACCACCGTTCCTGCTTGAAATAACCTGCTCATCCAATATATGTTCTATTTGTTCTCTGCGTGCATGAAATTTGGGAGGTGGTGGCTCAACAGCAGGTAATAGGGCAGGGTGTCCAACATGGGCAGGTATATCAATAAAGGGGTCAGAAGGCAGGAATATTATCTTTTTGTATGGGACTAAATCTTCAATATTAAATGTCGCACTAATCCCATAGTCATCAGGAAGATCCACAACATATGCATTCGAACAGGTTTTCTTTAAGATTTTGAACTGTTCTGCACTACAAATTTGCAATTTCTTAAACGTTTCTGAAGAAAGTCGTTCAAACCTAATTCTTATCATGATGTAATCTCTTTCACTTAACTCATTATAACGTCTGTGTAAATCAGCAAAGGATTTATATTTTAAGTTATTAAAGTGACTACAATTGCTGATTTCTCGATGCAATGAATGTGGATGTGATACAATTGATTGTGCAGACTCAAAGACTCTATACTGATGAGACATGAAAAACAGGTCTATGGGTTGCCTAGGTTTGTAATCATGCACTACTTCGAATGGACTCATACCTATGGACTTGTTAACCGAACTATTACATGCAAACTCAACTGTCGGTAACATTAAATTCCAGGTCCTAGCATATGCATTCGGTCTGAGCCTATGATGTAGAAGGTTGGGCAGAGATGCTCCGGGAACTAGATCGATTGCGCGTTGGATATCATGCATTGGAGAAAGTGCATCCGGAAGATCATCAGGGAGTGCATCATGAAACTCCTCTAGAAGGGAAACTACTACCGGGGAATGTTCAAGGTTGGACTCCGCATGGGTAACTTTAGCTACAAGTGCCAATTCAGATGATTGGCTCTCAATATCTGTCACTACCTCTTCCACAGTTGTGATGTGAAGTGGCTTGGTTGTACTTAGATCACTAGTCTCCCTTTGGGAATCATTTTGGACAAAGTCTAATTCTGTAAGTTCGTCTTCAAAGTCTTCTTCATAGTCTTCTATATTTGGTTCATAGACTTCTTCGACATATTCGGCCTCTTGGTTCCTAACTTCTGGTCCAGTAATCGAGTAGGTTTTAGTGGAACATTGGGGCGCTATGTGGCCGAATTGTTGACACCTAGAGTATTGGGTTTGGTGCCTAGGAGAGTGGGGAAGGACTACAGGTGGTGCGACCAAACTGATTTTAGGTTGGGCTGTAACAGGGGTTGGCGATTTAGGGGTCCTAGAATTTTGCACGAGCTCACGGATCTCTTGTCTGAATTCCTTGTATCCAGCCCGTATGGCAACGATCTGTTCCTTGATAGACCTCAAAATGTCGGAATTCATGGTAGCTACAGGGGTTTTAGGTTGACTGAGATAGTACTCCATATCACTACAGGTTGGCATGCAATGATGACACTGGGTGATGATGTGAAATGCAGTGTCACTAATGAAATCTTAATAACTATAATGTAGGACCAAAGTTGATGCTGGACAACCTACTAATGCAATCTGTTATGACTTCAGAAATCAGCAAGTCTTCACAATAATAACTTAAAATTTAAATGTTGCTGATTTTTACTTCGGTTATTCAGAATTAAGGATTAAGATTATTCAATTTAAGAAGTTAGATTGCAATCAAGTAGTACAGTTGTTCTGATCCTAAATCAATATGATCGAAGAATGTTGAGAAGCATCCAGTTGTTAGGGTGTGCTAATTTAATATTTAGATTTTAACAGGGCAAATAGGATGGGTTTGAAAGTAGGGGTTCTATGTTCTGAATTTTGACAACAATATAAATTTTCAAGTATATGGCTATCATGCAAGAGAACTAGAACATAATTAAATGAACAAATCCAAGAAAAATGGAAACCTATCACCTGTGGCGGATGCAGTCAACCAGAATGGTGCGTTCGAGGTCTGGGGCGACTATCAGAAGCGAAGTGCAGCTGATGGGCTTGAAAAGGGAGGAGGGAGGGGGTGGTGTGGCCCCCCTGGAGAAGAAAAGGCCCGTTGAAAGGGGCTCTGCAGTGGCTCGGCCTGCTGACTTGGGCTCGTGAGAGAGAGTCGGGGCAGGCTCCTGCTGCGTGGGCCTGGGGTCGGCCCGTGTTGACTTTAGAAGGAGGGTGGGAGGCGCGTGGGATCGGCCAGATAGGAAGGGGTTTGAGGGGAAGAGGGGCGGCGGAAGGTGACAGGGGTTCGAGATGGGGACGGCCGGCGGCGGAGCAGAGGAGGCGGCAGGCAGGTGGCGGCGGTCTGGTGCAGCGGCAAACGGAGGGCAAGCCGGAGGCGGCGAGGGGCTTTGGTGGAGGGGACGGCGATGGGAGTTCGGAAGGTTGCGGCGAGGCGGAGGCAGCAGTGGGCGGCGTGCGATCGGAGAAGAAGCGGTGGGGGTGGCGAAGGCGGCCAGGCGGAGCGGCGTGGTGGAAAAAATGCTCGGACCGGCGGTTGCGAGGGCGGCAAGACGAAGGCGGCGCTGCGGTGGAACGGCGACGGCGGTCGCGGCAAGGACGAGCGGCGCTGTGGACGGCCGCGGTGACGAAGGCGGACGAAGGCGGTGGCAAGGCGGCGAGGCGGGCGGCGACGGCGGACGAAGGCGGTGGCGAGGGTGCTCACGGTGAGGAAGATGAACAGGTACCTTTTTTTTTCCTTTTTTTTTTTTTTCTTTTTTTTTCTTTTTTTTTTTTTACTTTTTTTTAACTCAGACCCGTTAGGATTCGGGTTAACGGGTTTGACCCGATCCGATACCCTTTACGGACCCGTCACGTGTGGGTCACGTGAAACTTTTTTTTTTTTTTTTTTTTTTTTTTGGACCCGGGTTACGGGTTGTGGGTTAACGGGTTGAGAACTCCCCGTTACCCTGATTCTTTCTTCAACCTCCCGACGGATTCGGGAGGGCGTCGATCTTCGCGGCGGCGGCTGCGGGCCGGGACAGGGATCACGACGGCGGCTCCACGACCTGCGGCGGCGGCGAGATCACGGCCACGGCTTCGTGGCCTGCGGCGAAGGTCAGCGGCGGTCCCCTCTATGGACCCGATGCAGGCGGTTGGCGGCAGACGCGGGCGACCCGGGTTGCAGCGGCGGAGGGAGGCGTTAGGGCGGCGACGGAGAAGGAGAGCGGTGTCCCACTTCTGGATCTGGCCACGGACGGTGGCCACAGGGGTTGCGGCCGAGAGCTTCCTCCGTCAGGACGGTTGCCGCGCGGTTGATATCAGGACGGCGGGCTTCCGTGGGGTCACGGCGACCTCCGGCAGCGAGTCGAAGCGGCGGCGCTGGTGTTGTCGTCGGTGAGGGATGGAAGCGGTGGCCGCGATCGCGGTGACGGGTGGTCACGGGAATAGGGAACCTGCAAAGGTTTGTTTTTTTTTTTTTTTTTTTGGAAGGCTTGATGATGGAAGCGGGTGGTAGTGGGCAGTGGGAAGTCAAAGGAGAAAGGCGGAGGCGGAGGCGGTGGGGTGAAGCTGTGCAGCGGGCGTGGGGGTGACTATTCAAATGGCAGCAAAGAAGAAAGGCGCTGTGTAGGATCTGGGGCTTTGGCACAGGGGCAAAGCCGAGGCTCTGATACCAAGTTGATGCCGCACAAATGCGGAAAAAGAGGAGAAGAAGGAAGAACAAGAGAGGAAGAAGGAAGAAGAGGTTCTAGAGACACAGGAAGAAGAGAAGGGGAGGAGGAGGAGGAAGAATAAGATCTGGGGGAAAAGAAATTCTTAATCATTCATTAAACCCTAATCATGAAAATAGTTCCCTATATATAGGGCCCAAATACACAACTTGCATAAACCCCCCCTTACACAGAAATAAATCCTAATGAACCCACAAATAACACAAATAAGCCCTAAAATGCAAATAAGCCCAGAAATAAAATAAACCACAAATAAACCCTAGAATGCAAATAAGCCCAAAAATAAAATAATAAAATAAATATGCAAATAAACGGGTCTGGCTCAATCCGGGGGCTCAGGATCATCTGGATGAAGGGCTCTGATGTCCCCATCACTAAATTTACACTGAAGAATCCTTATATTCTTACTTCACTGACGAGAATTTTAATTCATCCTTCTGCGCTTTGTTGCAGGTGAGATCCAACTCGTACTGGTGAACAATTGCAACCATAGCGTGTGGCCTGGGCCACTGGGAAATGCCGGACGTCCAACCTTTGAGGAGACATTCTTTCATGTGCCTGCCGGATGGTCTGGGAGGATATGGGCCAGAAAAGGCCGCTGCCTCAAGGCAAGGGCTCCTGTGACACGGAGGATGGGTGAAACACCGACAGCCCCAGTAGATGACCTTTGGGACTTCCAGATCACCCCTTCACTACGATGACGTGAATTGCAATGAAACCAATATGGGGAGGAATTGGATTCGGCGTGGCAGGATGTGAGATGGACTTCAACGTCTGCTGCCCTATAAAGTTTGAGGAGAAGCAGCAAAGGAAGGAAGTTAGGCGTAAGAGTGCATGCCTGGCTCTGAAGACAAACAAGTACTGCTGCACCAGGGACCATATTTCCCCAAGGAGTTGCAAGCCATCGCTACTCCCACATCTTCCAGTTCATATGCCCTCATGCATACAGTTTTGCCTATGATGAACCCTCGAGCTTGAAAACCTGCAAGGCGTCACCTCATCTTATTACCTTCTACCCTCCTGCAAGTTAAGGACTGAGGAGTTAATATCCATGTTTGCAGCTGAACAGTAATAAGTCACATGTGCCTTCAATGCTATCTATCATGAACTTTGACTTTTCCAGTTTGAAATCTTACACCAGGGAAGCTTTTTCAAAAAATCATATGATCTACAGCATCGCATAGGATCTCTTAGATGCAACAATGACAGCGAACAAATTTAGTTGTTCTATGTAAGATCAAAAGATTATGAACCTTCTGTTTGCAAAACTTTTGATAACCGACTGGGGGTTACAAACAAAGTACAGCAGTTTTGTGATGATTTTAAGGAAGCAAATCATCTCATCAAGTGGATGCAGACGTATAGTGGATACAGAAATATCATAAAGCATCTATCATTTTATAAGTTACATGAATTGGCTTAACATGATTTATACAGTTGAGACTGAAGCAAATCAAGTTCGATCAGAAGCTGAGACTTTAACCTCAAATATGTCTCCAGCAATAATGGTAAGATATCCAATGAGAGCAATCCATTTACACAAAGACCATCCTATACACAATGTTCACTTTGGATGAGGTCAAGATGCCTGAGTCACTTGGAACTCTGTGTTGTACTAAGAAGAAAGAAAGAGACCACAATTATCATTGTTCAATGCCTTGATCTGTTAATCATAATATCATCTACTCAGTATAACATAGAACATGGTTAAGTATCAGACACTAGTTCACAGTTAAAATGTTGAATTTGTTCAGTTCATCATATTCAACACTGCAAGGATGCTATAAGAGTTTGTAGTCCGGGCATTTGTATGGTTGGTCCACTTCCCTAATTAGCATACCTTATGTTGCAAAAATGAAAAACAAATAATTACAACCAACGCTCTAGTTCTAGGACATAATTGTACAATAAAATGAGAAAACAACTGGGAGAAATTTTAAAAATAAGAGTTACATAGTCTCTACGAGACAATACTAACTGCACATTGAGATCTTTCTTACATGTAATGGTTCGAGAACACATCTGGTCCTAATCAAGTAAACATGATTTGATAACTGCTTCAAAAAGAGCATGCTCTGAACTTCCATTATGGAAACAAAGTCAGGTCAGTCCATGGCTTCCGTGAAACTGAATTTTACTTTTTCCTTTTCAAACCGAAATCAATTACAAAAAACTATATTGAACTCTATTACCAAAAAAAAGACTATATTAAACTCCGGTAAACGAATTACAAAAATAAACCATATGAAACAAAAGGAGTGATTTTTTATCACCTCAAATCCCTTTGCAATAACTCTGGAAACTGGCCCTGCATCTCCATCCACTATCGCATAATTAAACATACAATTTCCATGCTGCTGGCAGGGTTGCTTCACTCTGCACTTACCTGCCAATATATCACAAAGATCTCTATATAAATATAGATAACAAAGGAAAATATCAAACCGACATATGTTTTATTATATCATAGATATAATGAAAAACTATGTATAGCAGGTAATGAGACTCTGCAACTGCAACAACAATAACAATCTTTGAAGGAATTTACATTGCCCAGGAGAAACAAAAATAACCAGGCATCTTGAATGTCAGCATTGCAAAATATATTAGTACTGATACCAAGGCTTCCTTCCGCTGTTAACTCTCAAGACTATCCATGGACCTGAAAGCCAGGCACATATATCATGTCACAGTAGGACAGACTTATGAACCATGCAATTGTATACAAAGAATAGACATGTTTTGTTCATCCAAACACCAAGAAAGCCTTATCCAACTGATATGGCTTTGGCAATGGAAACAACCTTAAGGAAGGATATATGAAAGGCCTGAGATGAACTTTGCAACTGCTTGTCATCTTGATGTCAAATCCAACTGTGTTTTGTGCCAAAAAAAAAATTATTCTTTTTTGGAAAATTACATTTAACCTCCTCGACTGCTGCACACCTACCCCTCAGGTTTAAAATTTTTTAATTGGATCCTTTAAGTTAGCATATTGACCTGATGAAATCCTGCAGCCATTCCACTACTGAACACCATTAGTGCATTGTCCTAAATGATGAAAATATACATCTCCTTCTTAAGCCTTTTATAAAGCCCTTTAACTTTTCTAAATAGTACTAGTTCATTCTAATCCTCCACTCCTGTCTTCCCTTCATGGCGATTCTCTATCAGTCTCAAGTAGTCATCAGACCATCCCGAGCAATCATTCGGCCAGTCATCCAGCCATCCCAAGAGGTCATCCAAACCCCATCTTCAAGCCATGAAGAATGCTTCTCCTTTCCTAAATCCAAACACAACCTATGCCATCCTCGGTTGGGTAGCAGTCAAAAAAACTGAGATCCTCATACATCATAGGTCTAGCCAGAGACACCACACGCTACAAAACTCATGTGAAAATCATGCAACGATGACATTGCCAGGCAGTAGATGGTCCAAGGAGATTTGGCAGTTAGGGGAGGGAAGAGAAGGGTTAGTAGGTGCCCCAAAGGGCAAACCCGGCCTAGGACCATAGTCCTTGGACTCGTCTAGAGTTGCAACCTCAATAAACCTTGATGGTAAACCAAGTGGAGAATACAACACATGGGACCAAGACGCCCCAATAGCAGCCTTAATCTTGTTGATGAGAGCATTATGTGCAATCTTCCAATGACCTTGGCTTCATGGCCACACGACCAAGGCAAGGAATACTAGCAGATCCCAAGTTGATGGGTGCATCATTAGACACGAACACCAAAACCAAGATACAACCACTTGAACTCTTGGTGCCAAAGGCATCCAAGTTAGTAGAGCCAAACTATATACACCTTCATGCATGGCAGATGAAGGGTCCTAGTGGACGTCAGCCACCTCCTTGCCCTTCTCCTTATGTACTGAAGTGTCCCACGATAAAGCCCTACCATGGACTAGGGATCAACACCAAGGATGCTCTCAAGAGAAGGTGGTGCATAGACGAGATTTTGCCATTTTGCTTTTCAATTCCCACTCGAATTCCTAGATGAACCCAAGATAAACTACCATGTGTCCAAGGATGCAAGTAAGGAGAGTCCACATCGAAGGAAAGTCTCGAGGACCAGAAACCAGAAAAACACATCGAAGTGACACCTGATACCATAGAAAAAGAAAATTATCATGTTCTCCAATGAAAAGAAATGTTGGATCAAACAAATCCAACATCCAGGAAGAGTTTAACTCCTTCGGAACATTTTGTCCAGAATATGACAGACTTTATAAATATCTGTGCTTTGACAAAGACCCTCCCAGGAAAATACCCTGATTGTTGTATCATATATATGGATATCTGGAAAAAAAAACCCTGCTTCTCCAATCCTTTATATAAGTCTAGCATTTCTCTGAACGTTCTACTCCCAATCAGCCCATAAATTAGACAGACAACAAGATCTGTAGAACATCCACATTGTTAGCGATCTGAAAAAACCATCAGTAACCTCCAAAAATTTTCTTCCTCACAAAGGCTGTTAATCATAATAGTATAAGTGATTGTATCTGGTGCAATCTTCTGAACATCCATGTTACAAAAAAAAGATATGACCAATGAATTATTGAGTTATATGTCAACCACATGCAACGAATCCTCTGCTGCTAATAAGATATTTTGCATTGCGAAATTTTCCACCTATGCGAAGACTACGAAACGCAATATTAAATGTCTTCATGTTGGGGCGATAGCTTTTTTAAAAATGTCAGTCAAGAGCTCAAGAACGGATGACCATCTCCCAATCTCACATAACCTGCTCATCACTGTGCTGCAACCAAAAACACCAACACCATATTCCATTCTAGGACTCCTCTCCAATAGCCATTTGGCCTACCAAAATGTTGAATCATGCTGAAGGCAATCAAGAAGGATATTTAAAGTGACTCCTGTGGGCCACAATCCATTCCCCAGAATAACTTCCAGTTTCTGGAATGGTTCCTTAGCCTTGTAGTACAAAGGACATAGATATACTCAACCTCTATAAAAGCTCCCGACATGACAAGAGGCATCCATCAATATATTATAGGTCACCGAATTAGGAGAGCAACCGACACTCTCCATAGTGGCCATCAAACTTTTAGCCTCTTCCATCCTTCCTTCAAGGCAATAACCTTGCACGATGGGCGTGTAGGTGTGGACGGTGGGCGGGCATTTCTCCTCCAGCATCCAATCCAAAACACCACATGCTCCCACTGTGAACGACCTCATAGGTCCAATCGAATCGACTCGCATAACAAGAACGCATCTCAATGAGAATGTTATAGGAGGAGATATTAGGGCTTACCCCGAGAAGATCATTTCCTCGAAAACTGCTTCGGCTTCTTCCGGACGCTCAGCCATCACCTTCTTCCGGACGCTCAGCCATCACCGGGGCATTGATTACCGCGTTTTAAGCCTGAGGACTTCATCAATCTCGCCGACCTGGCGGAAGGCCTTCATCAGCCGGGTGTTGGCGGATAGGTCTGGAGCCGATCTTTGGAGTGGAAACATAGCCCAATCTCGGTAGTTTATTCACTGCGTCGAAGAACCTCGAGTGTAGCTTTTGGCCAGAGGGTTCAAGAAACTTCTCACCAGGAGGGGTCTCTGACGGGGAGAAGGAAGTAGCGGCGGCTTCAGCGGTCTGTTCGGGCGGAGACGGTGGCCGCACCCAGTCGAGGGCGGAGACGGTGGCCATGGCTCGACCCCCGTTCCTCTTGGAGCGCAAGACATGGCCCACGCCGTTCATCAAGAACTCCCCGGTATTCAGGGCGGTTCTTGCGGCGGCTGCCAAAGGCGAAGGAGGAGATCAGCACTTCGAGATTTCGGCGGCGGAACGAAAGGCTTCTGCTGCCTTGCAAGATTTCCCGGCGCGGGCGCTCCCAGTTTTCGGACGGTCCGATCCCCAGGAGCCTTGCCTCGGCCGCGGAAGTTTCGATCAGATAACCCTACAGCCGCCTTTGATATTTTTGAGACAAAGCTCTTACTGACGAGTGACGAGCGCATAAAAACTTCCATGCCATATATATCGGCGTTTAACTTACGTTTAGGCGTGGGCTTTGTTCTCATAGATATCCAGTGGAGGAGGAGATCCTACGAGGATGTGTAAAGCAAATCCCAGCCATTGGATCGCCCAGATCAGCTACTTCTCCCGCCAAGGTCTCCACAAGGAGACCCTCCGTGTCTTCCACCGACTTCTCCACGAAGGCCTGAGACCCGACCGTTACGTCCTTCCCGGCGTTCTCCGGGCCTGTGCCAACCTCTCTGACCTGAAAAGCGGAAGAGCAGCGCACACTTTGGCCACTCGTTCTCTGCTCGATTCTGATGCTTTCATTGCTAGCGCTTTGATCGATATGTACTCCAAATGCGGAAAACTTCACGGTGCTCGGAGGGTGTTCGACAGAACGGGCGAGAAGGATCTCGTGGTGTGGAATTCCATGGTCTCGGGCTATGCCCATGGAGGCCTAGCAGAAACTGCCGTGGTCCTAGTCATAAAGATGAGATCTTTAGGAGTAAAACCAGATTTAGTGACATGGAATGCGCTGATTTCTGGGTTCTCTCGGATGGGCAATGATGTGATGGCAATGGATCTGTTTAGATCGATGCAGGTTGATGGAGTTGAGCCTGATGTTGTTTCTTGGACATCAATTATATCTGGTTATGTGCTCAATTTCAAGTACGACGAGGCCTTTGGGATGTTCAAGCAAATGGTAGTGGTTGCAGGAATAAGGCCGAGCTCGGTCACAATCAGCAGTCTTTTGCCGGCTTGTGCCCATGTTGCAGACCTGAGACATGGAAAAGAGATTCATGGTTATGCTGTGGTAACAGGGGTGGACAAAGATTTGTTCGTTGGTAGTGCTCTTGTTGACATGTATGCCAAGTGTGGGCTTATATCGGAGGCAGCCAGGATTTTTGATAAGATGCAGGAGAGAAGTTCTGTTTCATGGAATTCTATGATTTTCGGATATTCGAACCATGGATACTGTGAGAATGCAATCAGGCTTTTCTATCAGATGCAACATGAGCATGCGAAACCTGACCATCTTACATTTACGGCAGTCTTTACAGCTTGTAGTCATGCTGGAATGGTCGAACTAGGGAATCATTTATTCATTTTGATGCAAGAATGTCATGGGATTGAGCCACGGTTGGAGCATTATGCTTGCATGGTGGACTTGCTTGGCAAAGCTGGGAAGCTCGCGGAGGCGTATGATCTCATCAAGGGAATGCCTATGGAGCCGGATTCTTTTGTGTGGGGAGCATTATTAGGGGCTTGCCGGTGCCATGGCAATGTTGAGCTTGCTAAGACAGCAGCTTTGCATCTGTTTGAAATCGAGCCAGAGAGTGCGGGAAGCTGTGTAATATTGTCAAGCATGCTTCTCGATGCTGGGAGACAGGCAGATGCTGTCAAGATGAAGAAATTGATGAAGAAACAGAAAATGAAAAAGTTCCTGGGGTGCAGTTGGATAGAGTCTACCTGATTTAATGGAAATGGCTGTGGACAAAAAACTCTAGTTTACTTACTCTATGCACGTTGGTATGTGCATTTGGAAACAGCTAGATATGCTATTTTAATATCGGTCATGCTTCGTAAACAAAGATTTATTTGGTGGACTGATTCTATGGAACAAAGGTAGGAGAGAGGTCTTTCTAATGATACCAAGGAAAAATATAAACAAACAGGAAAGATCTTCGGGCATAATTTAAGGAAATCGGTAAAAGAAGGGAAAGTAATGTCCGAGAGCAGGTGTCTTCCAATAGATGGATCTATGCCAATTCATGAAAATTTAGCAATATTTGATAAACACAATCATATGGGCATTTAGTTCTGATGGCGCATCAACAACTTCTGAATAACAGAAGGTCTGAAGGAAGAATAAAGAGACATATAAAGAGGCTTGTACGGTGCATCTCAATGGATAAGAGAGATAATTTGACTTTGATAGTATAGGGAAATAAAATAGAAGAAAGAAGAGTGCAAAATCGTCTAAAAGATGGGCGCAAAATTTATGAATGCAGAGAAGAAATGGACTGAACAACCTGGTAGTGACTTTTAAACAGAAGAATGCCTTGTTTTTCGATGGAAGAAGAATGTCTATTGTGACTTGATCTGGAGCCTCAACTTGTAAGGAAATGCTGTCGGTGGAAGCAGATTAAAGACAAAGAAATAGTAGTCCCCAAGGTTGAGCCGTAGTAACCTTCATCTGGTCTCTCAATGGTCAATCGAACCAGCTGTGTTCGAAGCATCCTACATAGAATTATGCACAAATAAAAGGTCATCATAAATCAATGATGGATGTGGAGGCATTGTCATACAAACAAATGGTGAGTAAGCCAATGCAGATGGAGCGGGAGAAAATTAAGCTATAAAATTATTGTGGAAGTTGAAAATTGGTGCCTGAAGAGGCCTTCAAACTCCAGTTGAAATAGAAATTGGGAGAGGCATCAAATGGCAATATTAATAAGCCTGTTTTGCTTCTTCTTCCTCTTCTCCTCCCTTTTTCTCTTTATTCTTCCTTTCTTTCTTTTTCTTTTTCTCTCTCTCCTTTTTTTTTCTTTTTTGAGATGCAGTTTTGTCATCTTAACATCAGAAGTTATACAAGACAAATGCATTGTTATACCATTTTGCCGCAAAGCCTTGCCTATTTTTACAAAAAAAGGCCTAAAATATTTATGTGATTTTATCATAACTTACTCCAGAATCTATAGCAAGACATGCATTCATTAATCTGGAGTGTCTCTACAGGATATTGGTGCATACTACTCACATCCATAGTAAATGTTGAACATAGCCCTTTATTTGGATGGTTATGGCTAACGGCTGTAAATTCTATGCATCAATAAGTTGTACAGATTATACAATTGGCTTTTAACATGGTCTCTCTCTCTCTCTCTCTCTCTCTCTCTCTCTCTCTCTCTCTTCTCCCTAACTTAAACAAAATCCTGATTTAATTTCTGAGTTAGACAAAATCTTCCCTCCTAACAGTGGCCTCTTGAGCTACGACTGGTAAGTAATGCTTCATTAGATTTTTATTAGGTTGCGGTTCAATTTTCTTCTGGACACTTTTCAGCAGTATTCTATGTGTTGTAGGAGACTATCAGCTACCTAGATAAGAGGAAGGAATGCACTTTCATGCAATTCTATGATCTTCGGATTTGCTAATCATGAACACTGTGACTTTGCAATCGGGCTTTTCTATCTAATGCAAAAGGAGGGTATGATACCTGACCATTTAACATTCTGACGGCTTGTAGTCATGCTGTAATGGCTGAACTGGGAGAGAGTTTATTCATTTTTTGAATGAAAATGAAATATTAGTTGGAAGATTCTACTTTAAAATGCAATATTTCCTTCTACCATTTTTCAATATTAAGGAATTCTACTTCAAATGAAATACTTTTTTTATGAGAAAAATACTTTATATGAAGATGGTAGAAGGAAATACCTTCAAGCAAGATGGAATTATTAGACGGATGGAAGGTTGACTCCGAACAAGATCAAGTTATCTAACAGTGAAACAAGGTTTGAGTTGCAGATTTTTTACTGTATCAATCAACAGCAAGTCTGGACCCTGGTTGCTACAGTTTTTTAATACTTTATGATGCCACATTCCAGAACCTATCATTTTCTGGAATCACATGATCTAACCAGTTATGTCAAACAACTCAATTTCAGCGCGCCCAGAAATAAATTATGAACACAGCGTGTTCTTGAGAGACTGAAAGTCATGCTTCTAACGTTTCAGCATGCGATGGCCTTTTGTGACAGTATAATGGAACCCTTTCAGTTCTATTTGGACAAGGTTAAACGATGGAATTAGATGGTAGCAGATTGCTGTATTGGATCCTCTTGGAGCATTCTCGTTGTCTTTCAAACGGTCATAATTAATAAACTAACCTCTTAGATTGCGATGCTGTTATGCACGATACTGCTATTTTAATGTAATCCAAAATTGCCTGTTTTTAACCCTCCACATGTTGGCCCCAAAACGATGCAATAAGGCTAGCTTTTCAGATGTAACCTTTTTTTTTTCCAGATGTAATGATAATAAGGCTTGCTCTTTAAATGGTTCATCAACAGGAAGTGGACCCAAAGGTTGACAATTCTGTCATTGAAAATGATCCAGGACTGGGACAGGGAAGATCCTTACCTGTGCCTTGTGTTCGGGGGATTGTGAGGAGAGATTTATGTTGCGTTCCTGAGAGAGACATTAGAGATTATGTTGATAGCCCGAGAGACACTAATCTCTGTCTTCTTTCACCTAATATCCCTGTTATTGATTTCTCCTTGCTTTCAAGATGGCAAGAAGGTAAGCAAAGGAAACTAGATATAGGCTGCAAGGACTGGGGCTTTTTTTTTCAGGTATGTAGAGATTCACAGTCATTTTAGCAGATAAGCAGGAGAAACTCATATGGCATTTACTGTACATAATGTACCATGGCACAATCATTGAACTATCCAGACCCTTTCTTAAAACATGAATAAACAGATAATAATAGATAAAAAAAAAAAAGATTGGTCATAGCATTTTCAACATGTCAAGATGATTGACCCGATAAGTGCAATTTCAAAATTGAATAGCTTATGCATTCATCTCATTTATTTCTAAGTACGTACCAGTTTACAGATTATGAACCATGGAGTACCTGTAGAAATTTTATGCAGAATCAAGCATGAAATGGCTGGATTTTTTGATCTCCCACTAGAAGAGAAGAAGAACTACTCAAGTGTCACCAAACAATCTCCAAGGATATAGGCAAGCATACATAATGTCAGAGCGGCAGAAACTGGATTGGAGTTATTTGATATTTTTAATGATACTCCCAACTGAAAACGAGGAAAACTAAATCACCGGCCAAATGTTGTACCAGATTTCAAGTATGTCCTCTCCTCCTTCACAGCCAATGCTCAAATATTTTGCAGAAAATTAACAGAACCCACCTCTTATTACTTGTAGAAATGATGTCAGGCTGCTAATTTTTCTGACAATATTCTCATGATCCAAAAGAAAAAATAAACTAGTAAAAAAAAATTACAATTGATCAGGAATACAGTTTTCCTTTTATTTGATAAAACGGTGGTTATTAACTGACACGATGTTTCATTTTGATTGTTTATTGAACCGCATAGCTCAACAGATTCCCTGCATAAGATCAACTAAATTATGTATTACTTACAAATTTGAATTAAGATCCTTCAATCACACATGGGAGAGCAGCCTCTAGAAGCAGTTCTATTTTTTATTTTATTACACTTCTACATTCTTCCAACCAGAAATTGTTGTCACCTTAAAAAAGCAGAGTGAAATAACATAAATAGAGAACCAAAATAATATTGCATGCATCATCATGTTTAAATTCCAGAACAACTCTCGCTAGTTAACAGACATCTTCAAATAAATTGTCGGTCAGTTGATTCCGTACAAATTTATATCAGTGTTTCCCTTTTGGCACTGAATGCAGTTGAAATGTACTCAATGGAAATGCAAAGGATAACTGTAACGGGTTGCCAATCTTTCCTTGCTAATGAACATGCATAACAATGGGCTCTTAAGACTAATAGGGCTCTAAAACAAGCTATGCATATGAACTACTATCCAACTTGCTCCAGGCCTGATCTAGTTCTAGATATGAGCCCCCATTCTGATGACAGCTCTATCACCATACTCTTGCAAAATGATGACATAACAGGCCTATATATCAAGTACAAGGGGGAACAGGGCTTCCCGTAAAATGAATTTCAGATGCTCTAGGAGTAAATATTGGAGATTCTATTGAGGTATTTCAGAATCAAACTAGCAAATTTTCTATTTTTTCGAACCCTGAGAAACGTAATAGCAAGCATAAACAATGAGCTTTTTCTCTTATGTCTGGCCTCATCAACATAAATTGTTCCTCACCACTGTCATATCAGAAGTATTCATAAACTTTTTTTATTTTAATCCTCTGTTTTGAACATGCAATCAGAATTAAAGGCCACCACCTCATCAATATTTTCTAAACATGGTTGCAGTCCAATCATCTCAAATATCAACCCCATGATGTTGCAGATTTATACCCCAAATGGCATTCGTTAATAAATCCTCCAATTCTGCAACTTATAAGCTTCCTTAAGTTTGTAAGTCTTCCTTGTTTAAGCATACATCAATCCCCCCATCCTCATTCAACATTTGATAACTGCATTACCAGGTGCATTTCCACTTGTCCATAGTTCATTCATCCAATAATATACACCATACATCCTTGCATACATTCTCTTTTGTGTTTTAACTCCACAAGTTAGAACAAACTATTCCATCTGGAGATCCACTGGTCCCTGATAGCACGCTTCATTATACACATATTCCAACCAAAATTGTGCTCCCTGTATTTTGCTTTTGCTCAACTAATCCTTATTTCCAATTTACATTAGCCAATGCCCTACACATTACATGCAAATAACATGGACCAAGGGGCTTCCTGATACGTCAGTCAGTAATGCCTCTCTAAGCAGTTATAAGGAGGTAAAAACCTGAGTAAATATCTCAAACCACACAAGGAGTAATAAAGTGGAAATAACTTTTCCTATAAAAAAATGCACAGGAATATACATGCACATTCACCAGAAAATCATGGTATCTGAACATTGCATGATTATGAACATGAGCATGAATTGCTTGAGTGCTGTAACTGGACTGTATGGCCACTTATCATCCACAACACACTAGAATATTGCATCTCACAAAAAAATGATGCTGGTGGAACAGGTTTTCCATAGTCATGACTCAAAGTGACGGGCATCAACTGATCCATCCACTTTTAAAAATATCTATTTGAAGACAAAATTACTTCAAATCCTAGACATGATGTAATAGTATCTATTACATAAGTTATTAGTTTCTATAAGCTTATGTAAAATTAAGAAATTCTGATAACTTAGTCCACCCACAAGGATGTCCATAACCAGTTTTACATTTTCTAACATATCCCAGTATCGAATGATCAATACTAATTGAAAATGTTCTTCATATTCCCCTTCAGATATAGGTGACAAAAATATCTAGACATGTAAATCCTTACTGAATTCTTTGCCCATGGAGTTAATTAGAATTGAGCAAAATAGAAAGGAAAAGATAAACTAGACCAAGAAAAAGGTAAAGTAACTGCTCTTTCAACTGAAAACTACTGATTTTAAGACAAGATGAAAAGGTAGAAAGTTGATGTTTGGTGGACTTCTGGTAGTAAAAAAGAAAGACTCGAATAATGAAGTTAATGTGAGCTAATTTTCACTGGTGGAATATCTGAAATTTTGAATTCAATGAAAAAACCAGTATAATTGACTAAACAGGAGAGAGGAAAGGAAAAATTTTGTCATTCACAAGACCTGGCTTGTCATGTATGGTTTTTTGTTTATTCTGTTTGCTGACAAGAATGATTAATGACTAACATGTCTCTAGAATCAGTGGAATTAATCATCTGTTTTGTTGAATGTCAAAGGACTGGAGCAATGGAATGTATGAAGGCATTGAGCACAGGGTTGTCACAAATGAGAGATACCAAGAATGTCACTTGCAACATTTGTGCCAGATGAGAATGTGGAAATTGGGTCACTGAATCCAAATGGTAGATAACACTGACCAACCAAGATAATACAGTCAAATATCTTGATTACATTAGACATACTTTAGGAAGGAAAATGGGGGGGGAAAGAACACAAACATATTTTAGAACCACATAAGGAGTGCTTAGGTTGCAATTTTCTGTTTGTTCCATGGATGATGCCAGTCTAAACATGGAGAAGAGTATTACATTTATTAAACCATAGGTCTCTTCATATTCAATGTCAGTAGTCTAGCATGGAATCTGCACTAAACTGTTTAATTTCTTGTATTGATGATAAACATATTCTAAATTTTAATGCCAGTAGTCTCTTCATTGTCATTTTCTTATTTCATAACTAAGTTATCTTTTATCTATTTGGTGATAACATCTAAATGTTTTATATGGATATGCAGTGAAATGTAATGATATTTTGACTTTGAGTTAGGGGGAAGGTCGGCATGATCACATGTTCAAAAAAAGAATGTCAAGATTCTTCTAAATGGACTTGATAGCCTATATGCCAGTTTCATTTTCATTACTTACATATTAGTCCAGCCACAAATGTTGACACAATAAACTCAACATTCTTTTGTCGATTGATAGCCCTTCAGTGCAGATTTTTACCATATCTGCATGCTTATGGAGTCTAATATGTATATATCAACTTAAATTTAGCAACAAAAAAAAAAGTTCTTTTTACAAGTCTGCTTGCAAATTAAATAGTAGACACTCCAGCTACAACACCAATTGTCAACTTCGAGAACACCTCTAAGGGCATCATAAGAACTTGTTTACTATAACTATCGCTGTTATTTGGGAAGAGTTCGAACATGAATATTTGAAGATATTAAAAGAAGAAAATATTGCAGGTATCTCATATGACAGAAGCATGATACAAGTGTCCAATTAAACTTTAATGGTCGTATTTGTGAAAAGGTGGAGATATTCATGAAACAAAACCACTTACCAGTATCTAACATGAGATATTTTGCAAATTTAGTGTCCAAGATAGTGTACCAATGAACCATGACAAACAAGCCCTTAGGTGTCCCGTCCCCCATCTCAAGGCTCTTAAAATCAAATATCACAATTGTTATCCAGGTCTTTTTCCTAGGTCTACCCCTTGTTTTACTTAATCTCATGATACAAAATCACAAAATGTTCTTGGATCTCATTGCACAGGCCCATATTTTCTCAGTCAGGCTTATACAAGTGAAGTTTCTATAATTAAAACATTTACAGATCTACCTGACTATGAGATGGTGCTTGCATTCAGTTTAGTCCATGCTTAAGTGGAAATACCTTGCTGAAGACAGATTTCCATAGGCTGAGAACTTAACTATTATCACCATATCATTGAGCAGCAGCATAGGTATTGGTGTAAAAATAATTGGAATAAAGATCAATATTTTTAGAAAAGAAAATAAATAACATACTACGATCTGTTTATCATGTGGAACTACAGTTATCTAAAGATCGAGCAGTATCATGGAATAGCAATACATAGCTAAATAATTTATTTTATGTTGAGAAATTTGACAGACCTTCTACCACATAACATGCTTAATTCTGAGATGATTTATGTATATTTGAAGATATGATCAGAGCTATCAAGTATGCAAATGTGAGATAAAGGAAAAAATAGTCAGGTACAGCAGGGGAGGATACTCTGAGAAGGACTCCACCAATATTAAGATCCTTCACAAAAGTGGAGCAGGGAGTGTGTATACAAAGGAACAATGACATTAGTCAGTAAACCATGGAATGTGCATTAAATTTCAGTAAAATTATTTATTGGGAAAAAGAAGTAGATGAAAAAAAAGTACATAACTGTGGTTGTCTCGGTGTGAGGAAAAAAAAGTAAATTCCCAAAATAACAAGGGTTATTTTGTCTCAGTGTGAGTAGATGACCTAACACTTCTTAACTTCAACAACGACAACACAAGTGATGAATGAATTTGAGTCCAGAATTAATAAAGTATCTCAAGATGTGCTCCTAAAACCAAGAATTCGCCATCTTAATGCAAAATCAGATTGGTTAAAGTAGCAGAAGACTGTGCATTCCACAGAACAAAACATAACAGGACAGAGTATCAACCAGACATACCACTTCAGAGAAATTTAGTCAGCAAACCTTTTTATTTTTCCGTTATTTATCATTAGGCATAACATGAGGATAGGAAACAATCGAACCAAAGTTGTTACCACCTGGCCAATCCTTGGGCTGCTCCCCGAGAGCTCCATAAGGATTGTGTCCATGATAGGCTCCATTGCTCTGGTGGTTATTTACCGGCACCATCCCCACGGGACCTCCATGCCCATGGGGGTGAGCCATGCCAAATACAGGCATCGGGATCATCGCTGGCACTGCATAAGGCATGGGCGCCGGCACCGGATGTTCGTGCATGCTCTGCGGCACCGGCGTCGAGGCAAACAGATGGTCGGAGGATGACGGCCCCTCGTTCGAAAGCCCCTGCATCCTCTTGAGGTAAAGGCGGTACTTTTGGAGATGGCTCGCGACGTTCTCCCTCGTCAGCCCCTCGACGTTCATGAGCTGCATGATGGTCTTAGGCACGGCGTTCTTGATGCCAAGATGGGCGACGACATCCACGAACCTCTTGTGGAGCTGCGGGGTCCAGACGAGTCGGGGCCTCTTGAGAGTCCTTGCAGAGTGATCGTCGTTGGAGTTCTCTGGCCGGGGAGCATTGGAATCGGCCTCCTCCATGGCGGCGGAAGCGGCGGCAGTGGCGGAGAGGGAAGCATCAGCCCTCCGGACCTTGCGGGAGGGATTGCCGGCGCCGTCCGTGCCGGAAGGATCGTCACCCTGAAGAACCATGGGGTCATCGGCGGCGGCGGCGGCGGGAGGGGAGGGGAAGGGATTGAAGGATCTGAGGGCGGAGGAGGACGACGGCGGCGGGGCGTGGCGGCGTAGGTTGGAGAGGGTTTTCTGGGAGGCGCGGTTGACGTCAAGCATGGTTCTTGGGGGCTCCGGCGTGATCCTGAAGGCGGAGGCGAGCTGCGGCGGGATCAGAGACTGGGACAGCGGAGTGAGATGGTCGGCGCTGGGGAGCCCGATCTCCCACTCGAGGACCCTTCCCTCGTCTCCGCCGCCGCCGCCGTCCTCGGCGGCGGCGGCAAGGCGGTCGAAGTCGCCGTCCTCGGCTTCCTCCCCCATTACGGAAATTCAAGATCCGAGGAGAGGATTTCGAGCTAGGGTTTAAAGAGAGAGGAAGCCATAGAAGGAGGGGGAGACGATGGAGACGACGGCGGTGGAAGCGGTGGAGGTGTGGTGGGGGGATAGATATTTCTGAAGGGCGTGAGATTCCAGAGGGGGCTTTTTGGGATATTTATTAGTTTAAGGGGTCTCGTTTTATGTTTGGATAAAAAAGTGCACGGTCCGATGCCACGATCGTACCTGTCCGATTGCCCACGTGGAGGGGATAGTCGGATATTTTTGATTCGCCTTCACTTCTCCAATTTTTCACCGATCTTCGTTTTGGTTCTTTCTTGGTCCCCAAGATACGACGGCGAGATATCTACTTCTATCCATGCCGATGATTTAAGATCAGACGCTAGCCTGCAGCAGGCGGCCCGATATCTCCCTGTCTTCCAGATGGACCATATCGCGGGAGGAAGGCGATGCCACGTTGGCGGCAAAAACTATCAGGGGCCGGGCACGAATCTTGTCGTGTATTTTAATGGGGGGAAAGGGAATACCATTATCCCGAGGTGGTCCAGCTGTCCAATATTAGCATCGCACTTTTCGTTTCCTTTCCAATCGGCTCAGCTAAATTGATGTGCGCTCCTTAAGAGCGATACCTGTGCATATGGCATGAACTGATTTACGTTTGAAAGTTTTTTAACACACACACACTTTTCTCAAATCATCTTTTGTTTTTCTTTTTCTTCTATTAAATTTCTCCTAAATACTTTAAATACAAAATGCTTTTATTAACCTTTTATATTAATATCCAAAAAAAATTATATAAAATTTTAGCTTTTTCAACATAAATTGAACGCTAGATTTTTTTTATAGTGAAAATAGCATTTATATTACTGTACGGTCTGCCAAGTTAAAAGAAAAAAGTTAATTCAAAAGACAGGATATATCTACAATACTCGTTCAGATAATCTCTCTGAAGTGCCGAGCAACAAAGAAGATGGCCCAATCTACCGCACTGTTCGTATTATGATACACATATGCTGCGTAAAATATTAGTAATGTCAAATAATACTCAATATAGTTATTTATTAATATCATTGACTAAAACTCTCGTGGGAACTAGATGATTCGAAAGATTATATGCAAATGGTGACTATAAAAAGATAACTATGCATGATGCTGTATTGACAAAGGTATATAAGTTACAAACTCCTTTTCTTTTATTAAAGGAACTCAAGAAGATTATTTCATACAGAGTATGGGCCAGCCTAACTGCCTCGCCTTATTTGCACAAGCACCGAATGGATGCTTGGCCCAAACAACTACAATTCCTTACCTAACATGGATTGCAACGGCTCGTGAACGCCAGAAAAACCAAATACGGGTCGATAGATAGAACAAGCCCCAATAAAGGCCAAACCAGGAGACAAGAGAGGACATCGACGTCCTTTCTAGCTAGAACAATATTTTCTCTTGTGCTTCCAGAACAAAGAAGCTCTAACTTGCTCGCAACCAATGAGAATACACTTCTTCAAATGAGTAGGATGAGCTTGTAGAAGAAACTTCCTTCTAACAATGAACTAATTGGTGGTTTGGTTGCTATCAAATGTCATTTCATGGCGACACCGTTCCTTTAATTAGATGCCTTGGCAAGTCTTGGAACCGAACTCAGCTCCATGATCTTCGAAGTCTGTGCGCAGATGGAGGGACGTTGTCAGATGTGGGGAAGTTCATCTTGCATTTGGCTGCTTCGTGGCAAGCCTTCTAGAAGTTTCTTTATGACGATGAGTTGGGCAATATCTATTGGTTTCTAATTATGGTTGCGACAGTCTCAAAGTAGTGCTGATGGGACCTACACCGTTCTAGTTCGGACGATAAACTTAGAACTATTGGATATATTCGAACGATAACCTTGGCGCCATCAATATAGTCTGGGTCTGGTCTAGGCATGCCTTCTTCTAATAGCTAGGCTTGATTGATAGTGAATATCACACTATTGAATCTATTTTGATGGTGTTTACATTATATTCAAACCGATGACTATAATTTGGGGGCCGAAACACTAAGTATGCATGCCGAAACATCAAGATTTTGGGCGATATATTCTTTACGTAGGTTGATATGCCCATGAAGAAGCAGATCGAAGTAGTAAGGATGCAAGCCGAAACATTAAGAGTGCTAGATGAAATATTAAGAATGCAAGCCAACTTGCCAAATATGCACCAAATATACAAGACGGGAGGAGCAACCTAGAACACCAAGGCTTTAGGCCAAAACACCAAGGTGCAAATCAATACATCAAGAGTTCAGGTCGATACACCAAGGAAGGAGCAGGCCGGAATACCAAAGGTATACGTCAAGACACCAAGGCCATAGGCCGATGTAGCAATGGTGTGAATCGAGTAACTATGTTGTGGACCGAGAGGAGCGAGAGTTATTGGCCTAAGATGAGGTCTTTAGTGGAGCGAAGTCCAAATATGGTGGTTAGCCAATAGTTGCTACTGCCCATGATGTGAGAATAGTCACACTATTCAGAATGTGAAAAGAGTAGTTGCACTTTCTTCCATGCATAACAATACTAACCCATATATTACGCAACAGTAAGGACGTGTAAAATTTTAGTGGCTCCTACCTTACTACTATCCAAGACATGAGCAAAATAGTAGCACAATGACATAGTGATCCATGTAGTATACAATAGCAAGGATAAATGTCAAGGTTAAATGATGACACCTATCCCAGCAGTCGAGAGAAACTACTTATAAATATCAAATTATAATCTAAACAAAGAGCCTTTTGCTGCTCAAAGAATCAGAATTTATCTAAACAGAGAGCCTTTTGCCGCTCAAAGAATCAGAATTTATCTTTAGCCTTTATTTATTGTTGCTTCTATCCTTTATAATTCTTTAAAATTCCTTGCATTATACCTGTGGAATTTCTTGTTTTAATTTTTGCTTAGAACTTTTAATTTATCAATAGCAGTAGAGTACTTTGTAGCCCCAGTCATACCCCAGTATGACAGTAGTGAAAAAAGTGTGCGAACAGATGATGAACTTTTTCCCGTTGATTCAAAGCTTGACTTGTTTGGCTTGGGTACTATTATGGGGCCCTTAATTTTGATTCTTAGGAGTACCTAAACATGGGGGCTGATGTTACTAGAGACATGGTTGCCAAACCTAGGGTTGGACATCTCTGTCCGACATCACAAGAGCCCTTGCACCACCACACATGAATGCTAATGGCTAGAGTTTGGCTTAGAAGCCAGATGTGCCCGAAACTTGGGGAAGGCATCCGAGGGCCCAACAAGGAGGCAGATATGAGACATCCGAACTTTCTTACTCTAGAAGGGACAGTTAGAGAGACCCTCACATGGTAGGATGTGATCGATCAATGCAACGTTCACCACACTATGGCATACAGCACTAATCCCCGCATGATACATCGCAATAGATTTTTATGATTTTTGAATATTAGGGGTGACCCCAAGATATTGTTTCTAAAATGCAGTCATAGTCGTATCACACATTGGAGCATGTCATTTAACCAGGCCATCTATCAGCTAAAATCAGCAAGAGAGAGAGCCTGATTGCGGACAACATCGACTCCCGACGCCGTGCAGGCAGCTCCATTTGATTGAATCAATGGAAAAGATAGGCCTTATCTCTTATGAACCAGTCGCTGACAGCTGGGCACAGGGGTGATCAGCAGTCTAAAACCAATAGTCCAAAAAGCAATGCAAGCCAATCATTAACTCAACACTTGCACTCTGAAGAGAATAAGGTAGGGCCGGCCGGCCATGCACCGGTACCTGCAGTCCAGGACCGCCATCAGAAATGACGAGACTTGCAGTGCTTTTCTTTAAGAATATTTAATACCATCTGCGGCACTTTCTGGCAGCTTCCCTCTGGATTCTAAATTCGTCGAGTCACAGCCCCACCCACCAAAAAGGGTGGAAGAAGGCGAGGAACGAGCTGAGAATATTTTATTCCTCCTCCGCTTCCCAGATGAGACTGCTTTAAGAAAAGGTTTCTTTTTCTTTTTTTTTAAAGGAGTGAATACTTTCGTTAAACCATGTTATTGCCTCCATGCGGATAACACCACCATATACCAGATCACTACCATAGATAAACATAAACTACCGAAGTACCAAAGACAACCGGACTGCTCTTACAAAATTGCGGCAACCGCTAAGGACCCATCCTTTCACCACCTGAGCTGGGATTCATATCCTGGGAATTGGAGGTCCCACCTGCAGGCCCAAGGCCCAACAGCAAAGGGCTTTCTTTCTTTCTTCCACCAGCCGGACTCCTCGTGCCCTCGGTCGCAGGTCTCGCTGCCCAAGCTCGAAGTGGGGGCTCAAAAATTTTTCCAGCAACATCAGGTGGTTGTTGGGGTGCTTCCTCTCCCGGAAGCACTGCGAGACCCATTTCTCGAAGTGAGGATGGCTCGTTGTAACATGCGCTCCACAGGGAGTCCACAAGCTGCCTCTCCTCCCTGGCAGCTCCGAGATCGTCAGAGGACATCGAGCTTATACCCTCGATGCGACGCTGCAGGACTTGTCGCAACTTATCTTCTTCAGTTAAGACGCTGCTGTTTCCTGATGTCCTGTCCTGAGCAAGCTCTAGAAGACCCCCTAGAGCAGCTTCTCGCACGTCTGAATCATCGCTCGAGGCCAGATGCACCATCAGCTTTGGAAACCCGAGCTCCGTGACCACACTGCAATCCGAGTTGTTTTCTCGTAATAGGTACTGAATCAGGTTGAGAGCCTTCCTGGTAAAGTAAAAAAAATAAACATCAGTACAAGGATTCTTTTTTCAATCAAAAAAAAAAAAAAAAAAGTCAATACAACGATAACATCTTGTATCAAAGGACCTTTTCCGTATCCAACCAATCGATAGCAAGACCGGTGCATCGACCGGTTTAATTTTTTTTAAAAAAAAAATAACAATATGGCTGCTCATATGGCCCAACAGCAAGCACAAGTTAAATTATTCATGATGGCAGCTAAGCTAGTTAATCAGCTACCAATAAAACAGTGTCTGAAAAAGAAAGGGGGCAAACTGTTCTAAGAGCAAGTACCTCTGAAATCTAACACTTTCCGAACTCAATGCATCTCTAAGTCCGGCATAACCGTTTGCAAGACGAAATGCAGCAATTCCCAGCTTATTGTTCCGTATCAAAGCTGGAAGTCACAGGAAGAAAGGGGGAAATCAGCTTGATGAGAAACACGAATATGGAAGAATGAACGCCATCACCTTATGATTCCGGTCTAGCACATTATGCAGTGCAGCAAATACTTACAGGATATTGCACCAAGAGCTTTTGTGCGGACAGTTACATCAGGATCCGAAGTGAAATTTGCCAGGAGAGGTTCTAGTCCACTAGCTTCCATCACAAGTTGTTGACTCCTAGGATTGTTTTGCACAATGGTAGTCACAACTTCAGCAGCCTTTGCTCGAATACCAGCATTGGAATTTTTAAGATAGCCAAGCAGAGGAACTAAGCCACCAATGGAGTGCAAGTCTAACACATTCGCAAAAAACCACCATAGAAAGTAGGCAAACATTAATAAACAAAGTTTCTGGAAAAAAAATATACTTCAGTCCAAATATCTAATGCTAAGAACTAGACGATATTAACAATCCCAAGCTGTTTCTCCAACAGAGAGCTGCAGTTTACAGGCTGTAATATCTCCAACAGAGATACTAGCAATCCAAATATATAATGCCTTGCTTGGTTCAGGGATAGTAAAATGGGGTTAAAGCAATTACCTACATTTCTTCTGAAAAAAAAAAAGGCCGGCTAACCACTTCAAGATATCCCCCCTTTTTTTTTGGTGGAATAGTTTTCATCTAGTCAAACTAGATTTAGAAAACAAAAAAAACATAAAGAAAAAACAAAGATTTGCTCAGCAGAGGTGTCTCCCCCATACTCCAGCAACTAACAAACATTGCAGTACTATTTTTTGAAATAGTTCACATAAACTAAACATTTGTGAACACATCACCATAATATCCCATTGGGAAAATACAGGTTTTTTTTTTTGGGGGGGGGGGGGATCAGCTAAATCTTACAGGCACCTAGAACTTTTGCGATCAAGTTGAATCAACCTAAATTTCAACATTACTGAGAAATCTATCCTTTCCAACAGTTCTTCCAAAAGTGTTTTGCCTATTACAGAAGACTACAAGCTCATGATGTTGTTTTGGGAAACTACAGAATGCTAAATAACCAGTCATGTCAAACCTATTTGAGATCTCCTGCCACCGGCTATGCTTGCTGAGATGCTGCCTTAAGTTTCAATGTAGTGCAAACAATTTGAATCGATTCAGAAAAACATCAATCATGTTATAATCAACAGATATGGCCAAATGTGCAGAAGCAAAATCAACTAAATGCTGAAGTTTTAATCCTCTAAGATAGTAATAGGCTGCTGACCCAAATAAAGGTCATCAATAAGCAACAGTAACACCAGTTAGAAACTGCAGTACACTATGCTTGATGGAATTGAACTATGAGGTATTTTAATAAGGATGTCCATCACTATATATTTTAGTTCCAGCAATACTATATCAACTGAAAACAAAAAATTGTAGACATTAAAAAGTGCAGCACACATAATGCTTGATGAATGATGCAAAGATGATATTTCAACTAATTGATGTGATCACAGAAGAATGTGCAATCAAAACACAGCTTAACTAATGTGTATTTAACAGTTAGAAAAAGAACACCAATATATAAGGACAGGTTATGGCAAAATTAATAAACTTACCATTGGCCATGTCAATAGATTCAACATGTTCTTGTAGCTCATCCAACATATCTGCAAGATTAAAAAAAGCAGGTTTTGACTATCCAAGAAAATGAATAAAATAAGTTTCTATATAACATAACTAATACATGCATTGGTTTAAGATTGCACTCAATTTGTACTTAGAGCAAAATACAGATAGTCCTGATAGTCTCTTAGGTTATGAATCCATCATCATATGTATAAAGGACTAAGGGGTCCCATGAAAGAGCAAATACAGCAACAAGTTCGAACAGATGAAGAAACATAGAAGGATTAAATGGCTTTATTCAGAAGCTAATGTTGAATCAAACACAGGCATTGGAGCAAGGATATAGTTCTCTCTAGAAAATGAAAAGAACATAAATAAATGAGACAGGAAATAAAAGAGCTCAAAAAACATCTAGAAAGTAATGTTTAGCACTATTATCTAATGGTGGCATATTTAAATCGTAACTAATTGTTATATTATACCATGGTCTCATAGTGGAAGATAATTTTGAATATCTTCAAGTCATATGATTGGTTTTTGATAAACAATGGTAGCCAGAAAAGAAAATAACCAGTGGCATCCTATGCATCATATCAATTGTATACTATGCATGGGAAAGACAGGACTGAAACCATTATGCACTGATTCCTGTGTGGGAACAATAAACAAGTTGCAGTACTAGATGCAGCAAATTCCTATTACTAGGTGAAAACCACTTCATGAGATAAAAAAAATCAAAACAAAAAACTAAGCATGAAGAAAGGATTCAGCTCCCCAGATCTTGACCACTCCTTTAGATGCAATGGCATTATATGAAACCAAGGGAACCAAACTATATTATCAAAGACCCTTTCAAAGTTCCCATGGCTAGATATAACCCACAAGCAACTCATGCATAAGGTTCTTGATACAGACAGGTGATGCATATTACCGCATCAAATTTTGACTTCAATAACCTATTCATGATCAACTCGCAAAATGTAATAAAATGATGCTATCTGAGTTTGGGATTGGTACAAGTTCAAGCCTAACCTTGGATGACACGTTTGCTACTTTTTAGCATCATCACAGTCGATAACACCCATAAGGTGGGTCTAATTTCTACATATTAGACTAACAGTGAGTTTAAATTCAATAAATCAAACAATCAGATAGTTACATTCAATATATCAAGCTAATTGTTTGACAATTAACGAGCTCCCAAGTCTTGTTTGCTTAGTCCAAGACTTTCCGGTCTCTCTAGCGCACACAATTTTCATATGCAGAAGAATCACAAGGAAACGTAATTCTTGTGTCCCCGATTTTACCTTCAATATCTTCTGAGGTGACGCCTTGAGCTTCCAAAACATCCTCTGGAGTTCGCATAACGAGGGTGATCTCCTTCATTCTCCTAATTACGTCAACAGTCTGCGCTTGCATGGCTTCCATAAACCATCTCCGATCCTCCTCGCTGTTCCACAGAAAGTAAAATTAATATCAATACAAGTAATCAGGAAGGAAAAGGAAAGGAAAAAAAATCTAACAACGAACAATTATCGCATCGATTCAACAGCTCCCAGTTTACAATAAGTTAATAAAAGCGAAAACCTTGCTAATACCGTCAGAAAGAAAAGAAACAAGCAAACCCTAACCAAAGAGGGAAACGTCATGCAAACATGAAAACCTAACGCTAGAAGGCCCATCCAAAACTGAAAAATTGAAAAGGGAGAAGAAGGAAACCCTAGAATACCTCAAATTCCGAGGAGGGGCAGTCCCATCAGAATGGGAAAGGCTCCATTTAAGCAATCCATCCCACTTCAGCCCGTCGCCTGCCATGATTTCTTTCTCTCAGGGAAAAGGAAGAAGGTATCGATCTCGAATCTCGCGATAAAAGAGGTTGGAATCAAAAGGATCTTTTATAGACGCTGATAGTTTGGAGGTGGAAAACGGGCGAGAAATCTGAGGAGCAGTCGAAGAAAGGAGGAGAGCTGGACGCAGACGAGTGGCGGAGAGCCTTCTCGAAATGTCGCGAAATATGTGGAGGCTTCTGTCTTCCGATCGAGATTAAAAAGTTAAAACCTGATACGTTGAATCTGATTTTTAATTTGTAAGGGGTTACACTGAAAAACGCTCAAAGTTGTATCAACTAGTCGGCAAGGTGCTTGCCGGCATTAGTACTTTTCCGATGCAACTGCCCGCCAAGGTTTGAAAACCGCCCGGTTCGGTATGAAATATGGATCGATGTTAATATCTAAATTCATACACAAGCCGGTGAATGAAAGTTCAAATATTTTTTTGTATCAAAAAAAATTCAAACATTTAAAATTTTTGAATATTTTCATCGAATCTAAAAATATATATCCAAAATTATGAGATTAATTTAGAGCGCGTTTTACGTATAAACCCCTGTCAAAGTGAATATTATATGTCAGCCGGACGTGCCAATGGGCTGAGCGGCCCCGCTTGGTCATCCTGACGGGATCGCATCGGATGCGTTGCATCCCGCTTCCATCATCGCCATCAATACTTCATCTAATGACTTTGATTCAAAGATCAAAAAATTTGGCACCATCCTGCGCATCGCGTCCGTCCATTGGTCAGTCCAATGATGCAAGACCACCGGTGTTACCTCTCCATCCCCTCCGAAACGAAAGAGGAACGAGCGGAGGAGGTTAACGGATGAGAGGATGGCAACGGTCACCATATCTCCATCCCTCCTCCCCCCTGTCTCTGCTCCTAAATCTCTCTCCTATTCCACCTCCAAGCTCGCCCATCCAACTCTCCCACCACCCTCGTCTGCTCTCCTTCGACCGCTCTACTACCATTCGAGGAGGAGACTTGGAAGGGTTTCGACGAAAAGGTCGCAGCTTGGGAGGGTTTCTGCCGCATCTGGAGATGTCCTGCCTTCGGAGGCTACAATAGAGAAGGCCCAGCAGATACCTGCAGCTGCTGCTGAGGATGGCGGCGTCTCCACCGTTATCTCTGTTCTTCTCTTCATGGCCTTTATCGGTCTCTCCATTCTCACTATAGGGGTAATTCCCTATTGCCACGGCTTCTGCTTTTCTTAGCTTCTTTCGCTATTGGATGATGCGAAGTGTGTGGGGGTTGGGATCTATGTATGTGGAATTTACCTTTTGGCGGTTGTTATGAAGTAATTCTTTGAAGTATGCGTTTGCTCTTATAATGTTTTTTAGTAAAGGTGTGATTTTGATTGACCTTTTTTGTTAAATATTGTTGTTGACTGTTCTCAGTGAGCATTTTTTTTTTTTTTTTGATGTTCTATTCTTGGACCAAAGGTTTGATTCGTGATGTGGGTGACTATTATTTTTGCAATTGGGGCAGGTGGTCTACTTGGCAGTGCAAGATTTTCTGCAGAAAAGAGAGAGGGAAAAGTTTGAGAAAGAGGAGGCTGCCAAGAAGAAGAAGAATGGAAAGAAAAGGAAGGTCAAGGCAAGAGCTGGGCCAAGAGGCTTCGGCCAAAAGATTGAAGAAGATGATGATTAGATTTAGGGAGAATTTTTTCGTCGACTCTTCAAACTTGTGAAATTAAGAAGAATGTGCCATTTGATTACTTGAGTAATGCAAATATGGTCCTAATTTCATTTGTTAGATGTTTATCACCATATAGAAACATTTGCATCGGTGCGATGGATTATTTTGTTATTGCATCTGTAGATCCTGAACAACTATGAAGGGAATTTTCCAAATTGTGCACAATATACAAAGTTCTTGGAACAACATCTTTCTTTGCTGGATCAGACTTCATTGGTAAAGCCAGCTCCGCATATTTGGGATCATGAGGCTTGTCGGTGAATTTTATGTTTACTGATAGGAAGATACTATGAATGATTTCATTGCTCTTCATCTTTCTTCCTGCAGTAGGTCGGATAGATTTAAGATCAATTTCTTGACTTTTCTAGAAATTCAGAACTACCTTTGTGAAAAGGGTTCTATTCTTCTAGATGTGGCACCTAAAGTATGCATGCGAACGTTGTACATATATGTAGGATCTAGTTAGAGCCCAAGCATAATCCATGTTGTATGAGTGCAACCAAGCAGCTTGAATTGGAAAAGCAAGTATCCATCTGGTTCATCCTTTTTCTTGTTTTTTTTAAAAAAATTTTAACTCAGCATCATGGATAATTTTCAGGTGATAAATTTTCCTATAGGCTGAAAGATAGTTGATAATCTTTAAATAGGAAAATAGGCAGGCTTTTTAAGGGATGAGACACATTATTATTTATTACTGAGGTGGAGCATGCTAGTTTAGATATAGTTACATAAACTAATGCAAGCCTAGCAATTTTCAGCATCCTAAATGCTCGACAAGCTGCAGATTCTGGCACAAAGTTTCACTTAATCAAGCCAGATAGCTAGCTGCATGGGCCAGGAAAAGTCCTCTTACAGGGGCAGAACTCAGCCATTTTTCTATCTGGTAGTCGCAGAAACAGTGACTGAAAACAGTCAAGATATGTGAAGCAATATATCTCCAGATAATTGCAGATCATCTTTGGCATTCAGCATGCCATACAGCATGGAATATCAAAGAAGGATGTAGGCAAAGGCATCTTCCCCGTTCCTGCCTCCGCATTTAAGTTTTATTTGATTCCTTATCATTATTATTATTAGCGACTGGCAGTCTGGCCCTGACTGGTACTCTTTGTGCGTTTCTTCCCTTTACCTAATTGATATTCAGCTTTGTTTTTTACCTGAAAATTTTACTTGTAGTTAAAGATACACCATTGGCATCATACCCATCCAACTTTACATTGGCATCAAAATGCACAGACACACCATTACTCCATCATGCTGTTGGCCATGTTTTTTAAAATCTCTGCGGTGATTGATTGCGGTGTCCATCTCATTTATGATCTTAGTGGTTATTGCTGTAATCTTGGAGCTCTGCCACAAGGAGAACACTAGCCATGGTGCAACAGCTCCAAAATCCACAATCTTATTTCTTAAACGGGTGTGAGATAGAATAATGGGTGTTGATGTCAAAGCAGTTATTCATAGAAAATGAAAGAATGCATTTTGAAACAGCAGAAGCCAAAGCCTATTTCACAGGCACAAGAACCTTCATATGATGCACCAGGGCTAGCCACAGATCTGGCACCACAGAAACCAGAAACAGCAAGCCCTTACAGCAGGTAAAGAATTTAAAAATCCAGTGATTTTGAACAATTCGATACCCAGGGAAATCTCAAAATGGTCAAATACTCGACAACTAGTGGATGAACTAAGAGCAACCATTTGAGAAGCTCAAGCAAAAATGGCCGCTGCTCAAACAGATCTTTGAAGAAAGATAATATACTAAATTACACGCATTACCATAACATTATGGCATGACTAGATATGTCAGCAGTTGCAGCATAACATATTATAGCTAAAATTTAGTAAGGCATTCATATCATCAGACGAAATATCAAGCCCACCATGGAGATAATAATAGTAGATTAAAGTATGCATCCTCAAACCAGGGAATTAAATTAAAAAAATTGTATACCATAAGAAAAATAAATGGATTCCATACTTAACAAATGAAAGATACTGGCCTCACCTAAACAACAGACCTCTCCATGTAGCAACATTTGTACAGTCACGCTAAGATACCCTCTGCCCTTTTTCTCTTTATCATTTCTTTACACCCATAAAACTTGTACAGACACATATCTCTTCAGGGGCCCCAACCATCACACAAGTCACTATAACTGCAAACTACAGAATGTACAATTCTCAGTGCAAGCAACTAATTTATTTCCATCCAGCTTGTACCTGTCTATACGGATAGATAAATGAAAAGGAGAGCCTGCACTAGCCTCTGTTAGCTGTACAACTTCCTGCCTTAGGCCTTCTAAAAGGTATACGAGGACTAAACTCCCATTCTTCTTTCTGCATGAAGCAAAACTTCTTGTTCTAAAAAACAAAGCCATGGAACATGAACCAAATGAAATAAAAAAAAATGATGGAAAGTCCACTGTACTCTGGTTATTGAAAATAATTTGCATTGGAAAGAAGTGCATGCCACTGACCTATCTACCATTATCTATATTGCAAAAATGGCTGTAGTATCTAATGTTAATATGAAAGAATCTTGTGGGCAATACCTCCAGCTGCAACAAGTTTCTCTACACGTGCAACTATATGCTTTCCATAAGTATACTTTTTCAGCGCATTCAAGTGAACCTTTACTCGTGAGAGTATCAGCTCACGCTGCTGGTCATCGCAGGTTTCCAATACTTTCTGCACAACATAGTTTGCAAACTGATCTTTCATCATTGCCTGCAACCATATACACAAACAAGCATGTAAGTTTGACAGGCATGTATACAACAACAGCCAGCAAGCTGGAAGCTCACAAACAATAGATACAAGCAAAATAGATATTGTCATGCACTATTTAAACCAATGTTTTGGAAAACCACACTATATTTCAGATATCAAGTAACCTAGCATTTGCTCAAGTTACTGAAATTTCCTATAGTACGACACTTGCTTACAAAGAGCTTTTGATATAGGAAAGTGTTGCTATTTAGAGAGGGTACACATTTTATAAAATATGCACCATCAAATAACATCCACTCGACTCCTCTGCTTTTCTTGTCATGATGTGTTCATGTAATTTGGAAATCATGTTTACATGCATATAGTCCTACTGAATTAACAATTGCAGGCAGATATTCTGAAAACCAAATAACATGTTTCAAAAAAAAAAATACAACAAGCCAGATAAGAATCATAAGATGTAACCAAAAAGAAAGATACCGGGTAACATTATTGACAAATTATCTGAGATTAAAGAAGGGTGTTGGACATGCTAAGTTTAAGAATATTTAAGAGGATATAAAACTAGCTGCAATGAGGAAGAGGAAATCTTCTATTATAGATAATCCTAGGTGCATAAGAGCAAAGATGATCAAACTTAAAGATGGTCAAACAAAGATATTTCTGCAAGATGTTGAATGAGGACTGGCAGACTAGTTGCTTGCAAATTGGCATGTGTGTTGCACAGCTGGTACAGGGTGCCAAAAGCTTCAAACTCCAAGAACTAGGATCCAGCAACACTGCTGAATTTTTAAAAGTTGATGCGTGCATACATATACATATCCAAGACATTGTAATTTAAAAGTAACTGTAAACAATTATTTTTAAAAAAATGAATATCAGCAGAGAACAAGATAAAAAAACCACATATAATTTGTTAAAAAAAAAGATATTTTTGGATACTGGGAAAAATGACATCGATTAGTTGCAAGTAAGGTTTGGCGTACCGGTATCGAACCAATATGTAGTATAAGAGATGTACCAACACTCGGTATGCCGAACCGGATACCGTAGCGGGCGTATCAATACCGTAATAGGATAGTACCAATACAAAGTCCGATACAGAGACGGCAAACCTTGCTTGCAAGGAACAAGTCTTCTCAAAGCAACATAATTCTGTTCTCCAACTAAAGCAAACTCAACTTATTATAATCATTTCAAATATACAAACATCACATAAGTCCAAGAAAACATAAATTACAAGTACCAAAGATGGTCAACATACATGCTGTACAGTATATAAACTGAAGATGTTTGAATTGCAATAAATCAATTATCAACCAAAGTTTTGAACTGGTTCAAAGCATGCAATCTACATAAAAAGTCGAAAACAGGATTGCAAAATTTCATAAAAATTATGCCAAAAAGTGAACAAGTAACAAACCTGCAGAGGTTCGTTTTCATCAGTAGAACCGAGCATCTCATCTACCAACATCTGACGTTCAGCGGGACTACCAAAAGTTAAACACTTCTCAATGACATTCGAAGCAAACTTCTGTTGGCTCATTTGTACTATCTGTCCAGCTAACTTCTTGATAATAGCAGATCGTTCATGAGGCTTTCCATGCTCCAATACATGCTGTTACAATTCAAACTTAGAAGATCCATCACAGCAACAAACTAAAGAGATTCACTGAAGCATAAGGTAAACATCATACAAAATGATTATGCTTCAAGAACTAGATGGATGCAATACATGAGGCCATAAATCAAGCAACATCATCAAATAAGATCCACCTAGGCATCAGAAATAAGTTATACAGTGGCTTGGACATGCCTATTCCATACAGAAAACAAATGTATACAGTGAAGGCATGAAGCAAACTAGGTTAGGAGGCGAGAGAAACAATCAAAGGTAAAGTAGCAATGCCCGGAGTTAAAGTTTCATAAGATATAAATTTTTTAATTATTTCGTGAATAAATAAAGACAATGATAATGCAACAGCAGTTTAACATTTGAAATCTGTATCAACGTTTCATTCCCTTTATATCAATTATGCATCTAACACATGATTGTCCCTGTTTGTCACAGTCAATATTCTTAGTGCTAACATATTTTCAGCAGGGAAATACAAAAAAATCTTGATAGCTCATGAAAATATAGCATTTGCTTTTCCTAGCAGAAAATAGAGGCTAGTAGGTGTGTAGATTTTGTTTGCCACTCCCCCTCCCAAGACCAAAGAAAGAGGTGTACTTTCTGTTTTCCTTATAAAAAGAAAGAGAGGGTGGTGCTTTTGGATAGATAACTTTCAATAAAAACTGCATACCTGAACAACATAATTCCCATACTGATCTTGTGACAACATACAAACAGATTGCAAAATCTCATCCATCATGATCTGCTGAGTTTTAGGATCATGGCAATGCTCCAATACTCTCTGTGTCACATAAATTGATATCAGTTAAGAGTGCATATAGCACGATACGTGAATCCATGCATGCTTGTAGCCTAAGATTGTTACTTATGAACCTGTATGACACGACAGCCATATGGATGGGTGGACAATGTGACAACTTGATCGTAGAAGGTTGAGACGATGAACTGGATTGCTTCCTGAGGAATGCACTCAATGGACTTCTGAATAACATGGTTCCCGTTCTGATCACGTACGCAGCGCATGACATGGCCATCAAGCTCGGAGACCATTTTAGTCTGTTGATCCGAATCAACAACTTCGATTGCCTGCATTCATAGGATCATACATAAAGTGGTGCTGCCACAACTACTAGAACAAACTAAAACCAAGCTTCTTCATACAACACAAGGCACGCTAGAGTTATAAAACTAAATTTACCTTCTGGATAACTCGACAGCCATACATCTGAAGGCTGAGTGCCAATACATGGTCAGTGAGCTGATCAGCCAATTCCCTTATCTGAGCTGAACTTCCATGCTCAAAAAACTGATACAAAAGCAAACTGTTAGCAACTTCTGATAGAAAACATGCCAAAAAAAAAAATAAATCTCCAGGATTGGAAATCTGAATACAGTAAAAAAAGCATCTCAGTGCGTGAGGTTCTCAACACTGCAGGGTCTAAGGACGGTCAGAATTGCGCGACCTTACCCCCTCATGCGGAGAGGCTGTTTCTATGTTTCGGACCCATGAAATCCAGGTCAGAATTAAGCAACTTTACCACTGGACCAAAGCCTGCCCTCAAAAAGCAGAATACAATGAAGAAATAAGATACCTTTTGGACCACATAATTTCCAAAAACATCAGTCATCAATGTAAGAGCTTGAGGCATGATTTCTTCAAAAACCATGTTTTTCTCTTCAGTTGTGGCTGTTTCAAGCTTTTGCTGTATGAATCGGCTACCATACTGGTCGGCACTGAACAGATAAAGAGAAATGATTTGATCATATGACAAGTTGGATGAAGTTAAAGAAAAATAGAGCATCTACAAGCATGTTCACATATTTTAGGTCATATTGAGATGCATTGTATAGCAGTGAGGCAACAATGGTTGTATCCTCAAGCATTCAATATTATGCTCCAAAGGCCAATAACATATCCTGATATCAGCACATCTATGCTGAAGCAGAATGGCTTCACTGGTAGTATTGATTTGACATCATGAATAAAACAAGATGCAAGCTTACATAAACATTTTCTTTTAAACTTCTTTTCTTGTTTTTTCATCTAATAAACTTGAAAGGTACAAGTTTCATGATACAAATTAATAAATACGGCATAATAATACTAGGTTTGCTTCATTTGGATGGCTCATATACCGAGAAGACTTACAATTAGGTATCAATATCTATAAGTGATGGCAACAGTGATAAATCTTAATAAAAACAGTATTAAGATCAAGGTTCACAATCTCGGCACCGGGTACCGTATCGGTACCTCATCGGTTCGGTACAGTACACCTCCATACCAAAATAGCTCTCTTATACATTTTTCAATTTTCATCTCAGTATGCCTCGGCATAGGGCGGTACCAATTTGAATGTGTATTTCGTACCGATTTTCTTCCGGTACGGTGTGGTACGCCCCGTACCAGATAGTACAGGACAGTACGACATACCTTAATTGAGTTGTTTAGACCTGCATATAAATGGCGCTTACCTAAATTCAACAACATGGCCAGCAATGTCAGAGAGTTCATAACATTTGGTCTTGCTGATCTTGAACTCCTCCAGAAGCGATGACACAGAATTTTCCCCCTTCATACCTATACTTTCTGACTGCCAAGATCCCATGACACCTCCAGATGAGTTTCTTATACCAGAAGAAAGGCGTATATTGCGCTCACTGTGCCTAAGAGAACTACCATGTCCACCCGGAGAAGCAGGAAGTACAGGACTCGATAAAGGGCTTCCTGGATAACCAAGGCCAAAAGCAGGGTTTCCATAGAACCCATGATTTAACCCCCCAGCTTTACCTATAAAGGGCATACCATACTGTTTTTCTTGTTGGAGCAATAGCCCAAGGTATGTCTTTTGGATTCCAAGTAAATCCGCATAATAATTGCCCATGTAACCCCTTTCCATGGAAGGACCATTGAAGTTAGCCGCTACTTGAGCTGCATACTCAGCTGCTCTCAAATACTGGACATAAAGAGGATTGATAGGCATATGAAGAGCAGCCGTAGCTGTGTGATTCCCAATGCTGTTAAGAGTTTGCAAGTCAGCTACTCCAGCAAAATTTGATCCTGAAGAAAAGCCTCCCCCTGGTGCCCTGGAGTCCATACCAGGAGATGCCATTCCAGATACAACAGCAGCATTTTCAGACAGTGGGGGCACACTACTAGAATGAATATTATTTGCCAACATTGCTGGTGCTGCTGAATTCATGGAGCACCCACCTGGTCCATAGCTTGCAAATGCTGCATTTGCAACATCTACATTTGGATTATAAAGACCACCTGGACTAGCAACTGAAATTGCCGAAGGTGCTTTCAGATATG
This sequence comes from Phoenix dactylifera, assembly GCF_009389715.1. Classification (NCBI taxonomy): domain Eukaryota; kingdom Viridiplantae; phylum Streptophyta; class Magnoliopsida; order Arecales; family Arecaceae; genus Phoenix; species Phoenix dactylifera. Next base: position 85,506 of record NC_052394.1, on the reverse strand, counting down.
AATTGGCAGAAGAAAGAGTGGGCCTGCTCTGTTCCAGAAGTCCATTTGGCCTTAAAGTTAAATTGCTTATGTCCACTCCAGCCCCAGAATCCCAACCCAAATCATGATATGAGGACTTGGTTGATTGTGGAACTGAGGGCAAACTCAAGTGTCCTGACTCAGAAGTTTTCAGGTAAGGATGCTGATTGATATGGTTCTGACCACCTTGCAAATCAAAAAGCAATGGCTGGTGATCCTTTGTTGGAGCTTCGACTGTGGTATGATGTCTTCATCTATTGATGCTGTTGTCGACAAGTTCAAACCAGATAAAGCAGCTACAAGATCATCAGATTCAAAAGTACCGGATGAGACATCATTGAAGGACCATGAGCCATTGTTAGCCTTCTTTTCAGTGCCTACAAGTCTCTCACCCACAGGTGGTAGGCCAAAGCCAGGAGCCCTTGCCACCAGCTGAGGATCAGGCGTAGTACTTCTCGAAAGGGACGAGCCCCAAACAGATGCAAATGTCTGTGATGTTGGAAAGTCATTTTTTTGAACCGCAGCCACATTTTGGACATTGCCACCAGACTGTAGGCCATTGACAGGCCCTATTTCATGACGTAAAGAAAACTGTGCTTCAGCAGAACCAAAGGGATCAGCCCTATCATCAAATGCATTGCGACTGGCTGCACGAGATGGGTGCCCCGAGATTGAATTTGTGCTACCCAGGTCGTCCTACAATAAAGACTGACTACATTTTACCAAAAACAACAAATAGAAAGGTAGTGTATAACCAAAACTCATGAACATAATGAAACAACATTCAATTTGTGATAAATGAACATAGTAGTGAAGAACTTCAAACAGTTTCAAACCTGTGAGAATATGAAAAAAATATCTTTTGTTCACCGGATAAGGTTGACCATGTTTACCGGGCTACATGATATCTGGTATCCAGTAATTTGAGTTAACTTATCAATAGATTTAATGGTTTTTACATCACAGAGTCCAACATATGCACCCCTAGTCATTAAATAATTACTGGTGCACTGATCCAACATGTATTTATTAATTATATTATCTACCAAGCATTGGTTATCTTCCACCATTTTATAGCATTCTTGAATACTCACTGCAACATAATTTTTCTATTCTTTCTTCTGTTACTGAGTTTATTATGCAACGAAAGCCACAAATTTAAAAGTGAGAAAAACAACATCATTTCTCTTCATACTTGTCCTCCTACTGCATCTCCTTGCTATGTTTTTCTCCATAAGCAGCATAAACATGGTGTTGCAAGGTGACCCTGATATGGATTTAACATGGCAAGCACCAAAATATCTCAATAAAAAAGAATGTGAACAATTAGTATTTATATGCTTTCATGTGCACATAGAGCGAGCGAGCGAGAGAGAGAGAGAGAGAGAGAGAGAGAGATCATGAGAAATCCAAACTAACTATCAAATTTGAAAGAAGTTTGATTAACAAGAACATGTTATCCAGGCAATATACATGTTTTTTTCCCTTCAATTTTTTGACATGTGGACATCAAGGGTTGAAGTTTTGTATGCCAGTGCTATGCCAACCTAGCAATGGCATGATACATACCGCAATATGCCATGTGTTTTGGAGGTCCAAATTGCATAAATAAATCTCTCTTAGCGACATAAGAACTTGATGGGATGTTGAATAGCAAGCAAAATTGTAAACCAACTAATTATGTTCCATATGCAGAGTCTAGAAAGTACTTAAGTACAGCTTAATGTTTTAAAAAGTAGAGCCCTTCATAAGTTCAAAAGTTTGGTTAACAAGAAAAGTTTAGTTGAACAAGTGAATGAAGGTCAATTATGTGCATCTATCCTTTAATAAAGAAGGGACAAGCTAATCATGCTTGTAGAACATCAGAATAATTTAAGTCAAATTAGCGAACTAGTAATGATCTAATATATTAATATACCAAGCTCTGGATAATAACATGATGAAAATGAATAGGAAAAAGCAATAAGTAAAATGATTGAGCTTAAAGAAAGAAGGTTAGATTGCATTGACAGCAGACATATATAAACTAAGCCAAAATAAAGAACCGCTCTGAATAATATCGAGAGGTGGCACTGGCAGATTTTCCAACAATATTAGAGCATACAACTGAAAGGGGTACATAAATAAATAAAATGGACAGGCCGAAACAATTAAAGGCAGGAATGAGTCTCCAGAAGAAGCAGTGGAAGCAACAAGGTGGTGGACTAAAAAGAACAAAGAACTAAAGATGTAGCAATATAACAAGCGACACAAAATGAGACGACATGAGAAGGCTACAGAATGACAGGTAAGCAAGTAGGAAAATTCATGAAGTTGCATATCGTGTCACAATTAACAAAAGCGTGACATTCATAATAAATCACGATAAATTTGGATGGTTTTCTTCATGATTTTGCATCACTTGATTATAAATCCAGGTATCAACCAAGCAGAACATGTGTTGAAACTATGGTTCAGAAGTTTAGTTATTCAGATTGTTCAGGAGTTCTTGGCTTGCATATTTATTGGCAGCCACCGATCAACCATTGCAGAAGAATCAATAAAATGGAGAGTTTGAGATTTCATTTACAACCATTTCAAATCAATATGCTTGTCTATCCCTCCTCTGAAAAGACAAAAAACAAGTCAAACTTTTTATTGTCACTTACTGCTATAAACTGGCCCATGTGACATCGTGAATCTACCAGCATTCATTCGTAGTGTGCCTCCGAACTACCCAAGAAACATCACATAATCTATTCTCACCATAAGCAAGCATGAAACATACCATAGCGACATAAAAGATTAGTCAAAAAACACCAACAAAATAAATGGATTAACACTAATATATCACTATGAGGATTTAAATCAAACCCAATATTTCGGCGAGGACTATCCAGTCTTCAAGTAAATTGCTAAAAGGAAAACCATCGGAAGAGGTGATCACAGATAATACCAATTAGACAAATATCATCTGGTAGTTTCCAAGCGTCATGAGGTTAAAAAGGGCAGAAGCTTTTACAGCATATTGGTTTTTTCATAACATAGATAGAACAAATAAAATCAGTTTATAATATACTATATGGTAAAAGAAAAGAAGATCTTGGGTCGTCGAAGATCACCTGAAGGATGTCGGCAAAGCTCTTCTGCCGGCCAAGTTCTATTCCCGGCAGCCCAATGAGCCCATCCGCTCCCTTGTCCAGCCACTCCCCAGAACCTGGAGGCCTTCTCGGCTCCACCTCACGATCTTCCTTTTTCAGATTGAATCCTAGCTGCATCGAGAAGAGCGATCTGCTCCCCCCGTCCTCCGCCCTATTAGACTTCCTCTGGTCCCCAATCCCCCCAAGTCCCGAGCTGCTGGCCCGGAACCTCTGGGTGGACCGCCAGTCCTCCTTCGAGAGCAAAGGCGGAGGGAGCCTGGGGTTCAGATTTACTTGCGAATAGTAGTAAGAGTGGTAGGCTGGACTGGATCGGAGTTCCTCCTCCGTCGAGAACTCGTTGCCATTCTTGGCTCTCGAGATATCAGGCAGCACACCAGCGACATCCCCGCCGAAAAGGCCTTCGATGGCACTTAGTGACCCCTCCACAGTGGGAGGAGCGGAGCCGCTGCGATAAAGATTCAGATCCCTCTCTCGCTCGATCGCCTCCAGCCTCCTCTGCTCCCGAAGCAATAACCCCAGATCCTCCCCGCTAAGCCCGTCTCCTCCGCTCTCCATCAAAGGCCTCGTTCCCATCTCCGACAACATCGTCAGCGGGCTCTCAGTACGAATAGAAGACGAAAAGAAATTGGGAAAAAAGAAAAGGCTCGCGAAGAAGAGAGAGAGAGAGAGAGAGAAAGCAACTTGCGAAGCTCGCACGAGGTTTAGGCTCAAAAGATAGAATTTTTCGCCATTAAAACCGTGAATCCGACAGCAAAAACCCTAACACCAGAGCTCCAGAACCGACCATTCCCATGGAGAGGAAACCGAAGGCGCCCGGTGGCACCGAACTCGAACTCATTCGAGAATCCAGTGACCGGAGAGCCAAGGCGCGATCCTTTTTTTTTACGCCAGAGCTAGCCGTAATCCGCGATCGACCACGGATTCAGCCATCAATCCCTCTTCGATTCTTGGAGCCGTTGCAAGGAGAGGGAGAGCAGGGAGCAGAGAGGGAGTGTGAGAGAGGAGGGAGAGGCGAGTGCCGGGGAGTTGATAAACACAACGGCCCGGGCGATCGAGACCGTCGGATTCACATACGGGCGGCTGTGATCGATCGAGTAAGGAGATTTGGCCTGACGAGAGCCCTTAGGGTTCTATTGCAAGGATTTTGATAGCGAATTAAATGCCCGAAATGCAAAAATCCTGTTGGTGCAATGCATCTGAAAGGATTAAAATGTTTCCTATTAGCGGTTTTTCAGCAAATATTTCGCCTTAACAGTTTTAAATCTGGAGAATTGTTTATTTATATAGTATTTTTTTTCTCGTAGTAAGCGGAAAGAGAGAGAGAGAGTCCGGTTGGTGGTTGGTGATTTTTGGGGGGTCCGAATCATGATGTTTCGAGGCGCCACGTCTGCAGGGGATTGGATTCTCTCGTGAGGGGGCGCACGTGCCCTAGGGATCCCTGACGGAACATATCTCGCCTAAGATTTCGTTGTAATAATTACTTAACGCAGAGTAGGGCTCAGAAATTTCCATCGTTAGATTAAATTCATGGATTGCAGCTCTCGCGATCTTTCCGGTTCTTTCCCGATCTAGAGCCGTCCAATTCAGGTGTTCCATGTCTCATTGGGCAAGATACTCGATGTGTGGGCCCACCCTACGCACCATGAGGTTTTAGCGAACGGACTCACAGTCCAAATAGAAACAGATTGCATGAGAAGAAATTAACTTGACAGCAGAGCTACTGCAAACATGGTCCAGCAGGGTAACGTAACAGGCTTCTGTTGATGAAGAGAAAGAAGTGAAGCTATGCGAATGGAAAAATTCTATAAATACAGACCGAAAGGGGATCCATTTGGCTGGATTTCTTTGCCAGATAAGTATTAGATACGTGTGATTCACTTTTGCCGGCCTGGGTATCTCCGAGCATATTTCCTGCTGATTGTAAATCGATGATGAGAGGAAGCGGCACTCTTGGATATAAGCCATGGAACTATAAATGAAGATCTTAAGCCGTCGTTGTTTAGATGAGTATAAATGAGGAAGATGGCGAGGTAGGTGGTCTCATAAAAGATGCCAGCAATGCATGGGATAGATATTTTTACATTTTTGTAAAAATATAAAAATAGAATAGAGACAGATAAATCCAGTCTGTGAAGAAATGCAGGCAGGGGTACCAATATGATTGAAAGGGAATGCATTACATATGCTCCCACAAAAGCTCGATGTGACCTAGGTTTTGGTAGGGATAAAAGTGGATCAGATAATATCCATCTATATCTGTTTTTGTATCTGAATCTATTCAGATATGAATAGAAATTTGATCATCCGACGAATAACTGTATTTGTATCCATATTTATACAAAAATAGATATGAATATGGATAGACAGCTATCTAATATGTATTGAAATATTTTATTCTATTTATAATCCTAAATAATTTTATATAACACTCATGAATTTTAAGAAAAATAAATGATCACATTAACATTCTATTAACTTGATTTACCATTTACTTAATAATATCTTCGATTATGTGGTCATAAACTTTAATTATTCAATTTATATCTGTGTTTATACTATACTTTTAGTATCTAATTTGTACCTATATTTATTTAAAACAAATATGAATATAAATTTTAACATCTGATTAAAATCTATTTTCGTTTTATATTTATTAAATAAAATAAATATAAATATTAATGATATTCAATTCATATCCAATTCGGTTTCAATTCTTGGCTTTAGCGGTGTCTCTTGTTTTGGATGCTAAATCGTGATGGCAAAAATCATCAAAATCATATCCGGATGAGGAATGTGAAAAAAGCAAACGGCAGCAACGTGTCCTTTATCGAGGAAAAAAAAAACATCTTTAAGATATGTTCTTGTAATATATCCATATGTTGCTATCTACTTTGTTGGCGACTTGGAAAATGGAAATGAATGGAAAACTGCCACACAAGCAAATGCCAACTTTTAGTCAACGACGACATTTCATTGCGCATCTCAATCAAGAAGTCATTTGTCTGCCAAAACCTAATATTTTAAGAAGCTCGTTTTCAGATTTTGATGATTCTGCAAAAAGTTTACGACCATCCGCTCGACTCCCATCCCCTGCATCGCTGTGTGGATGTCGAAAGCAGAAACAAATTAAACTACCATCGAGATAGCTTAAATAAAACGAATAGCTAGTCTTCTACCATGTCGAGACCACACAAAGGCATCTACCATCCAACCATCCATGCCCTTCTTGGTCATTTACTCCAGCTTTGCTTCACTTTAATACATATAATCTCATCCAAATTCCAAGCTTCGTTTTGTTTTTTTCTTTTTAATGAAGGGGAGGCAGGAAAGCCGCCCCATTTTTTTAAAAAAGGGAAGTTTGCATGAAGAAGCGGGTATAAAGAAGCTCAACAACCTCATCCTGTCCATCCTGGATGTGTGTCACAACAAACATAAAGCTCGCATAGCAACTAGCAAGCGATTAGGTATGCGGTGCCTTGAGGAGGCTCGGACTAGGATTCTTTTCCTTCAGCGATTTATACGAGTGGTTTGGTAGACCAACCTTTCCACCGATTGGGATAAGGCTTTTTGGAGGGGCTCCGAGCCACTGTCTCCTTCTCCAAGACCCCTTTTTCTTTTATAAGCAAAAAGAAAATAGTAAACATACTCCTAAGCTTGGGAGTTGGGAGTTGGGTTTCACATAAAAATCTGGCGGTGATGGATAGCTTGCGTGTGAGAGCTTTAGCATAGGCGAGGAAGATGCCTCTCTTTTATTTTAATATGGTCAAGAAATGAAATGGGAGCACGTGCATGGCGTCATCTTCTGGTGCGGAATCAATTACGTGCCCGACTTGGGTTTCAGAGCTGATATCATGCCCTCGGGAACGGCAGGTGGGGTGGTTTGGAGGTGTCCTTGCGGCGAGCCAACGGGCCGCCCGCAGGGAAAAGAAAGGGAAAGGGTGCTCGGGTGGTCGTTCCGACGGGAGGCATCGGCTGACGATCCTATCCGGGGCATTTCGACAAACGGGTCCCGCTTACTGTTATATGAACAGGAAGGCATGGTGGAATGACAAGCGGCAAGCGCAGCGTGGTATTCTGTGCATTGATTAGTGGGGTCCCCTTGCATATGATTGGGATTAAACTAATAAGGTGGTAACTGGCAGGAAACCAAGAGGGACTGAAATCTAGATGAGGATTGTGAGAAAGGTGCGTTTATTGTCGATATTGGTGCTTGAGCAGTTTGGATCCTATTCAGCTTGTTGATGTTTTCACCGGGCTCAACCCATGTTACAAGGTATCAAGCATGTCTTTAATTTCTTGATTCGTGTTATTTAATAATGAAGTTTGATAAATTTGGAACAAAGATTAATTAGATATTATTTATATTATATTTTAATATTTATAAACCACCATACATATGATAATTTTGAAAATGATTAGATCGGTCCTTGAGTTTTGAGCTAAGACATGTATTTGCATGGATAGTCGTTAGAAGGATTAAACCAAGACGGATAAATTGGGCTTCAAGATATTCCTAAAATACGGAAAACTGCATTGGCCGAATAAAAAGAGATGGCCGATGCGAGCATGCTGGATAAGTTAATATTGATAAAATAAAATTATTACACTGACAGTTGATGCGAAGCAATTATATCAGTGAATATATATGGTGGGAGGATAGCTAATATCAATTAATAGAATCATTAGAAGTACAAATCAGATGCGGATGGTAACCATCAAATTAGGCACATTTCCTTGATTTGATCATCATCTTTTTGAATGTTTTAATGCTGGCAGATTGCTTATGCACCTATCTATCCTGCCATCTAACTTGTGCCAATAAATTTTTTGGTACGTCCTTTTCTTTAGACGGTGCGAGAGAAACTTTGAGCAAACAAATATTTATTGTAAAGTTCAAGATAGAAGCATAGGGCTTGGGCCAACAAGCCTAAGTCCCAAACCCATCATCAACCTTCCGTAGGTGCAAGGACGGAGCCCCCCACTATACATATCCAACTCGATTTTGATATATATATATATATTTTCACTTTAAAAAAAAAGAGAGACATTGAATTAGGATTTTGTTGAGGAGTGGCTCTATTCTTGTACGCTATCATTTTAATGGTTGCGGTATCTCTACTCAATTTATGGCTGAATCATGTAAATATATGGGTGTTGTATTTTTTTCTCTCTCTTTGTTCACGCATATCTTCGTCCTTTTTCAGTTCCGTCTAAATCTATTCGATCACAAAGTTTTGTTGCTGATGGACACGGACAAAATGCCGTACTCACAACCTCACAATGATGAAACCATGGAATCAACAAGAATTGCGACCTTGATAAAGATATATGAGCGATGGAAAAATGAAACCTACCTTTTCTTTTGGCAGATAGTATAATAGCGGCCTTGGCCACGTCCACAGGATATGATCGACAGGTAACTGCAATTTGATTTGCCTGCCGGTGACACCATGAGACCATTTACGCGGGCAGGCTACCACCGCAAATCGTATATACAAGAGCTATCGCCTCTGGGTCGGCAGAAACTTTCATTGCCCTCTCCAAGATTAGGCAGGCTCTCAAACACTTTCCAAGCAAGCATTACAACTTGTCGCCAGTGTAAAAGCTAGCTGAGACTGACTTCCCACCAACTTGGCATCTATGCAAACATGAGCAGTTCTCTTACCTAAGCATATATGCCAATTATATGGTAAATCAACTTGCTGAATTCATTAACCTTCATTTCAGGAAAAGTAATTAACCTTAATTTATAAGCTACGCACTATATTTATATATAGATACATACATATACGTATGTATGTATGTATGGTATATGAAGCATCTCAATAAATGGTGCTTGGCCATGACCTGTTTGTATATATGTGTGTGTGTGTGTTTTGGAAACTTCTAATCCATGCACTGTGTTGTTAATGTTAAGGAGTATTCAAAATATATGATCTTTCATAGATAAAAATATTTTAGAAAATTCTCTATTGTATTTTAGAGGATAAAAAATTCTAGAAAAATTACGGGAGGTCAGGAGGCTAGATTAATGAATTGGTTGGATCAAGACACTCAATTAACCCAAGTTGATTCTTAATTTATAGGCCATCCATCAGAGGTCTCTCATTCAATCACGTAGGCATCAGAGTACTCTACTTATCACAAATTTTGTTTACAAAATATTCTACTTTTAGCTAAATATGTTCCAAATTTTCTCGAGAAAATACATGTATACAAAAGTCATACCGCATCTACGTCCTTATAGGTTCAATGGTGCTAAGTTTGGCCCACAAAGGGGGCAAGTAAAAAAGCAGGCCCAGGTCCAACTAATAATTTCTCCTGATCACATCCTGGAGCTGTTTTGGAGATATAAGATCACGCATGATCAGGCAAGATTACATATCCCAAAGCACGATCAGACAGCACGAAAGACTCACCCCGGAACCTAGGAGCACTCGGTATTCTACGTGGACCCATTGTTCTGGAGTCCGTTCTGCTGATAGATTCATGCATCTCAAAATTTGGCGATCTTGATGCATCGAGATTCATGGTAGAGCCGTCCATAGTTCTGGAATCCGTACCATATGAGGTGCACATGCTTTTTTTTTTTCTTTTTTTTACCGCGTCCCCACACCATACACATGCTAGCATAGCTAATAAAATTAAAAAAAAAAAAAAGCTGGCGAAGAGAGTAGGAAACATCCGTCTAATCCACCACCCAGAGAAAACCCCAGAATGATGTGCCGCGAAGAAGGCCATCCAAGTCAGTTGCAATGTTCACCTTCCGATAAATATGAGTGGCTTTAAAAGAGCCACAGCCCCTGCAACCTTATAGATCTCCTGGAGTAGAAACTACTCGTCTGTCACAGTGCACCACTTTCGAATCTCCTCAATTACAATAGCTAAATCCCTCTCGAGGTGGATACAGTCTGCATCCAGAATGTGCCTCGCATAGAAGAAACTCTTCAATGCCGCCCTTAGCTGGGCTTTAATGACCGAGATGTCATAAATCCGTCGTTCACTGGCCGTGATAAGCCTAGAGTGGTGGTCCGGTAACAAAGCCCACTCTCCCCTCACTCTTTTTGCAAGGCATCATTTATATATTGCGAGCACCGTATCAGACCATCGAAATCGTCTGATCCTAATCCACGCCAGTTGTCTCGCACGAATGATCCATAAAATCTATGATCGAACCTGAGAGCGGCCCAGTAAGATTAGTACGTGAAGGACCATTATTAAGCCACGGGCCAGATTCACTGTACATTAGCCACAACATCAAATGGGCCAACCGGAACCAGAAGTTAAACTACCCAAAAACAAAACAAAAAAATGAACAGAATTTCGTGGAATTGATAAAAGAGATGGGATATAAGAAAATGGTTCACATTTTGTGCCCATGGATGTAAGATTACAAGGACCTGATTATATATATATATATATATATAGTAACTCTATAAAATTAAAGTTAATATAGGATTTCTATCATCCAATTCAAAAAATTGCAACACTAAGAAAATTATACCAGGTGCAACTTGAGCCTAACCTATATGTACATGCATGCATGCATTCTAAAATTCGATTTTGCAAATGACCCAATCAATCCAAATTCACTTGCTCTTGCCAAAGAATAGAAATAAAGGCTTGGCTCCTCCTCTCATAATAAAATCTAAATCACAAGTATATACCGTAAATCTATATTCCTTCTTTAACATTAAAGTATATGCTTTTGAATAACTGGAAACTATCATATAGTCCATTTAGTTTTCATTTTAATCCAATCTTTCAAACGATCTAATTAACCAACCTAAATTCTTCTTCTTGTAACAAAAATATTTATCTGTGGTCACTAGAGATGATTGCTAAAGAATCAAGAGTTGGATTGGGCGATACCATTCATGATATCTGCCTCTATAACATCAAACTAAGACATGAAAAATATAAAAACGGGATGGACTCCAAGCCATTAGATCATGCAGGTAGTAGTAGAAATGGACAACCTATTCTAGTATCCTATACAGGCCTTATTTCATATTATTCAGGTGTCCATGAGAATATGCAGTTCAAAGTTTAGGTATAATTGGTCCAATCCCAGCCCATACGCGTCTCTAGCTTTGAGCAACTCAAAAACTTACACATTTTAAAGTGTATTTAAAACCCATAAGATTCAAGCAAGGTCCACGATTTCACCTGGCTAGAATTAATTTTTACGGTGGTTCCGGTAAATGGTTTATATAATTCACATAAATGCATGCATGGAACCATATCCATAGAATCCATTTGGACCGACTCCTTGTCTTGCTGAAAGATGGTAGACCCAACACCACTTCATCTTCGAATATTTCTCCCTCAGATTTCATAGTGTCGAAATTCTTGTAGAACTTGCTCCTGTTCTTGTCTTCTAGGTTTTCTTGTAGAAGTAGCTGGGGTGAAGAGGCCAGATAAATCTCTTGGATCAGCGTACTCATACATCTCGATTGCATAGAAAATCAAGCAAAAACATATCTTAATCGAAGGTGTTGGATTCATGTGTAATCTGTACTGCTCTACAAGCGTACCTGCAGCCCATGCAGCAAAAACAATTGGTTGATGATGGAGTTCCTATGGCCAATTACTACTTTTAAATCCATTATAATTTTTAAGCTAGATGTGTTTTAAATTTTCCCTAGACTATATGTTACCGAGTATGACTCTACGATCTTCCTGTTCAGTTTTTTAATATTTTATTTTTTGACTTCTACAGGTATATCTATTTTGTTTAATTTAATGCATCCGGTTTATCAAGAAAAGCTCAAGCTTTTGGCGACGTAGCTGGGTGATAAAGAAGCTAAGAACGGCTTGTGAAACTTCCTCCAAAAGGATTGGCATGTAAAAGCAAAAAAACAGAAGAGCAGGGCCAAAATGAATGATTTATTCTACTCTCTACTACTTGCTTTCCATCTTCCGTCGTTCAGCCAACGCAAATTACCAAAGCTGCAGTCACTCGTCTAATCCCTTCCACGCGAGGTTTCAGTGTTTTTAGAACTCTTCGATCGGAAAACAATAACAAAATATTTGCCGATACGATCAATTAAGCTCCAAGAAAGATTCCAAGTATTTGCAGCGCTACTGCCCTCCTCCTCCAATCGTCCTTTCATCAAAACCAATAGGTTTAAGCTTTCATAGCTATCTGGAGATTGGTTTATATATTTCTTTATTGCGTAGTTGGGTGTTAGTCCATGATAATGCTGGATGAGGAGCAACTAAAGTACATCATATGAGTTGGTGCTTGTCGGCTTTCTAGAAGGGTCAAACCTCAAACCAGCTTAGATTTTGTTCGATGTATTTGTACTAGATATGCTTGATTGATTCGTCTTGTTTAAAAAAGTATACAAAAAACCTAACCAGCGAGAAAAAACCAAGGGCGGAAGGAGGCGCATTGATTACTGCCCTTTCAAACATATCTATCATTCGAACCTTCCAAGAGTTAATACATTGAAAATTCGTGACCGAGATGCCAAATGCCAGATTAATATAAATCTATCTCCATGCATCCGGTCCACTTGTCAAGTGGCTCCTGGTGGCAGGTCGTGCCTCTCTTTAGCCAACCAAAGGTATAAATCCACTGGAAAAACTTTGCAACAGATGTCGAGCAAGAGAGCTAAGGCTGCGTCAAAAAAAGCCCAGCTTCTTGCGTGCCTTCGAGGCCATTTCCCCACACGAACGTTCCCCGAAGGGGAAGGTGGGTGGGTTTCATGTTCTTTATTGCAGCCGGCAACTCGTGGCATCACTGATCTTATCGCAGGCTTCGACTTTGACCGAGGCTTGTAGCTCAACGGGCAGAGCGACATGGGACGAAGTCAAAGTTTGCTATGAGAGTCCTATTTTTCACAGACGTGGAATGGTAGCCAAGACTATTTCAACCTATATATTATTGTATTCTCTAATTTCAGAATGAGATACTAATTTTGTTGTTAATTCTTATTATCCGTTACTTATATATGATTCAGGCAATCCAACAAGCAGGTAGGATGCATAGGATTTTGGCCATTAATTAACAGAATTGTCAACTGGCTAGCTGACAAGTATTCTCCACCTTGAGTCGGCCTTTGCGGAGCTCAATTGCAGCTGTTTCCGTCCACACGGATGGCTCTTCTGGTCTGAAACAGACTTGCAGCCATACCAATCACTTAATAAAAGAGCATTGATGCTTCTCTCATCGTCTTCGTCCTGTTGGTTGGTTTTGGGTAGATGGCCCGATAAACCTAACGACGGAGACCACCAGGGATAGGGAACAGTGAAAACCGTACAGTCTCCTGGGTTCAAATAGTTCTCCATCAGCTTCAATATCATCCTCCACCTTCGGAGTTTATCTCTCTGTTTGTGTAAATAAAACAATCATGGTTTCGGCCCATCTCATTCATGATGGCTCTAAATACCACTTACATAAAAAAAAATCTGGATCTTGAATTTCTATTACATGCTCCTTCCCTTCAATAAGTCTTCTCATGCAAATACGTACTTATTTCTATTTCATGCTACTCACGAACCTGGTTATTATTATGCGAGTAACATTATTGAGTGAGAAGACCAAGAAATCATGCAACCTCCCATGATCCATACTGTGCTAATTAGAACAGGACCAAGTCATATGGACCGAGTTCTATCACATGTTCCGAACTTGCAGGCATGGAGAAATAATTTTGTGGGATAATTTCAAACTTGGAGCAACTACCAAATTTAATTATGCAGTAATCATACCTAGTCGACCAAACTATATATAAACAATAAGCTGGTAGACTATATACGAGCAATTAAACCAACCAAGAACGGCGGGTCATGGCAATTGATTTCACCAGCAAAAACTCCAAACCATGATTCACCACAACACTCTTGACGTCCTGATATGAAATGCATAACCCTATCATCATGTATCTGTGCATAAATTGAGAAAGTTTTCCAGTATGACTTCCTTGTCTTTTATGTGTCTTCCTCTCATATATCTCGATAGGCTCTTATTCAAGTCCTTGGAGACTCCACATTTTTTCCCACTTTTTCTCTGTGGCGACCATGGGCCAAACCCCCCCCTCGTATTGTTGTTACAGAAGGGAAAAAAAGCCAAAAAAGTTGGAAGAGAGGCACGTCGCTAAAAGCACTCTTGGTATGCCTGCTGATATTCCTCTTGTTAAAATCTGTATACGAGAAGGACCACAACATGGCAAGTAGCAAGAGACCGACCACTAAAATCTACTTTGCACCAAAAAATAGAAAGGGACCCTTGCATGCGTATTGCCAATAAAAGTGTGCGCGACAAGCGTCGCACTCACTTTTTTCATAGAAAAACTATGCCTTGCTTTTGCCCCACCTGTTGCAGTATAAATGCATGATAACAGGACTTCTACAACATATATGATAATAGAAGGAACCAATTCCCGAGAAATTATACACTACATTTGGTATACCAGTGCACCTCGCGCACAATATATAGTGTAGGATATAATTTCTCCTAATTATCACACGTAGGAGGATCTCAACTTCCTCATCTGTGCTTCCATAATTCATCCTATCTCCCCTTATGATCGACTGGAGCCCATGGTATTGCTAGGGTTCTAGTGGGGTAAGCATTGGCTGCGCAATTTTTGATTGTTTGAGCAAGCAAGAGCCACTTGCATGGATGAATTAAAAATTTTAAAGAAACTAAAAAAATAACTACATGGAGCCTGTGGGAGCATCTGACACGTGTTGAGATAGTGAGCTCACGTGCAGTCAGACTAAACTTTGTCTAACGGAAAGAAATGCCCCCACATAAAAAAAAAAAGAAAAAAAAGGGGACACGGAAGAAAAATAAAAGGAAAAAGGATTTCTTCTTTGCTAGAGAAGAAGTCGGAATCTCTTTCCCGCTCGAAGTGGGGCGCGGTCTCCTCCACGAAAGGGACCCAATGTCCTCCGCGCCTTCTGCGAACTCTCCTTTGACCGCCCTTTGTTTTGTTCTTATTCCGTTAAACCCTTCGCATAAAGAAGATGCTTGGAAGCATAGAAAGAATTATATAATTATTAAAAAAAATACTTATTCAAAAATTTTGGGTTATTTACTTCTTGAAATGTTGCCTTGCTTGAGCCCAATCCACTTAAAAAACTAAATAATTCGTTAGAACCTGATGTGAAACAAAAGGAAATAAATAGGAAAATAGCATTAGAAGAGTGCCCAACATTAGAATAATTTCAAAATATGAACTTCCATTGGTTAAGTATTTTTGTTTTATAAAATTAGTTAGACGTATGGTGGTTAAGCCCAATATGACGTGGATGTATGATAATTTTATTTTATAGACTTTTGGTACATAGAATTGAGTTCTATTTATGGTGGTAATTTTTGTATGTAAACTAGAAAATTTATTTAAGAAAGAAAAGATTCATCCATTATTATTCTAAATGGTGCCATAAAAGAATTTGACTGAAATACTTTTATTCCAGTCATCTAAAAGTTTCAGATTCGACGGCGATGCAAGTCGCTAGAATTGGTGCGGTGCATCAAAGGAAGGAACTTTCGGTGTGAGTGCTCCAGGCCCCATGGCATTTAACTATGCCCAGGGCCATTCTTCCGGTAAGAAGAGACGGACGACTTGTTTAAGGCGGCGGAGACCGTGTGCACATTTCAACGCGTCGTCGCCCAGGTTTACCCACCCCCGGACGCGGCTCGGCCAACTCGATCGAGTATCGTATTCGGGTTCCCTAACGCCGTCAGTTTCCCGAACCGACCGACGAGCCCACCACCGCTCACGGAGCACGCGCACGCGGTTCCGCCGTCGAGGCTTCGTCAAGCCCCTTATAATCCCCACCACCCCCTCCCGCTTCCCCCCCCAAACTTCTCCTCTTCTCCTCCGCCCCTTTCTAGGGTTTCCATTTCGCCCTCCATCCGGATGGTTTGATGGTGCGTGGAGGAGGGAAGGAATTATCTTTATCTTCTTCATCTTTCGATTTTTCTGTCTTTGAAATTTGAGGGGATTTCTATTTGGAGATCGGATTCTTGTCGTAATTGAAGGGATTTGGTTAGTTTCCTTGTCGAAATCAGAGGAAAGATCGGATTTTTGCGGCCTCGAAGATCCAGCGAGGATTTGGAAGGAAAGGTCGAATCGATCTGTTTCTGGGCCTTTGTTTTCCTCGATAATTGTCTTCAGTCTTCCTCTTCTGCGGCTATGGACACGGCCTCGCCCTACTGGTGCTACCGCTGCAGCCGCTTCGTCAGGGTCTGGCCGCACGACGCCGTCGTCTGCCCCCACTGCGACGGCGGATTCCTCGAGGAGGTGGAGACCCCTCCGCGTTTCCCCACCGCCGGCGGCGAGTCTCGCAGGCGACGCTCCCCTGTCGCGGCGAGGTATATGGCGAACGATGATGGCGCCGCGCCCCCCTACCACCAGCACGCCGACCTTCGGTTCCGCCGCCACCGTCGCACCTCCGCGGGCGACCGCTCCCGCTTCAACCCGGTCATCGTCCTCCGCGGCCCGTCCGCAGGTGGCGGCGGGGATGCCGACCGCGCCCCTGCTGCCAGCTTCGAGTTCTACTACGACGACGGGGCGGGATCCGGCCTCCGGCCCTTGCCCGAAAGCGTGTCGGATTTCTTGATGGGCTCGGGCTTCGAGCGGCTCCTGGAGCAGCTCACCCAAATCGACATCCGCGGTATTGATGGCGGCCGGGCGTGCGAGCACCCGCCCGCATCGAAGGCTGCCATCGAGTCGATGCCCACCATCGAGATCGCCGCCGGCCATGTCAAGATGGACGCCCACTGCGCCGTCTGCAAGGAACCGTTCGAGCTCGGTACCGAGGCTCGGGAGATGCCGTGCAAACATATATACCATCAAGATTGCATCTTGCCATGGCTTTCGCTCCGGAACTCTTGCCCTGTGTGCCGCCATGAGGTGCCTGCAGATGTCCGTGGAAGGGGTGCGGCGGAGACGGACGGTGATGAACAGGCTCCCATGGGTGGGAACGCGGAGGATTTGGTCGGCCTCACGATATGGAGGCTGCCGGGAGGTGGGTTTGCAATCGGGAGGTTCTCAGGGGGGAGAATAGCCGGGGAGCGGGAGCTTCCGGGAGTTTACACGGAGATGGACGGTGGATTCACCACCGGTGGTGCACCCAGAAGGATCTCATGGACCTCTAGAGGGAGTCCGACGAGGGAGAGAAGAGGAATTGGTCGCGTATTTCGCAATTTCATCTCATTTTTTGGGCGCTTCCGCTCATCTTCGTCCGCTTCTTCAAGATCGAGTTCAGATTCTGGTTCCACTGTTTCACCGAGGCGCCTCAGACATTTGGCCTTCGATAGGAGTTCACGAAGGCGCAGCTCGAGTTGGGCAATGGAAGATGGGAATATTAGAGCAATTACAAGATGGTGACAAAGGAAAAAGTCGAAGAAAATTTGCCTCCTTTGTCTAATTTCAAGTTACAATAGTTGTAGCTATCCGTTTTTTCTTTCATGTAAGAGGAGGAAAATAGGATCATAACAGATGGAGATCATTGTTTTTTTCCTCCATAATTCCGTTGTAAGTAGAAGATATTCGGGAAATTTTTTTTGCAGTTTCTTGCTATTTGTGATCTCTTTTGCCGCTGGGGATTAAGCAGCTGTAGTTTTTGAGCTGGACTTTGTAATATTAGGAAGGTACATGCTCTGTGAATAATATAAGATTCATCATTTATATTTAAGCTGTGCATTTATTTCTGATGCTTTTGTTAGCATTATGTTCCTCCTTTTTTTTTTTTTGTCATGCTATACTGCTTTTGTATGATCTCCATTTTTCTTTCATTGTGCACTGCAATAAAGTTAAACCTCGCTTGCTCTTGGTGGATCGAGAACTTTATGGCTACAGACTCCCAGGCTTCCCATTTCAAGTTTTCTTCAACGGTGTTACTGGATTTTGGTTAATGATGACTTACGCACAGTCATGTACAGCAGTGAGATAGGTATGTGGTTCGAGCATTCTTGAAGATCTATGTGCTTTGTAGTTAGAATGCATACTCTTTGTGGACAACAAATGTGGTGATTTGATTAAAAACTTGCTTTATTTAGGTCTACTAAAGGGTTGCGATGTTTGAATCTTACTCATAAGAGAAGTTGATTATGTGACTTTTCAAATATGCATTAATAATTTGACATTGAGGTTGCATCAATTGCAGTGTCTAATATATGCAAACCAGTAATAGTAGAGATATTGTGTACATTCTTTGATATGATCGGTATATAGATTGATGCTCTGTTGACTTCCTTGGTGTCTAATACTCCTATTTGGAGAGCACTGTAGGACACTTGCATTCATATATTGCTGTTTGCTTCTTACAAATCATTAATTTGTTAAATAATGTAAGAAATGTTGTTGTCCCATCTGAGTTGATCTTTGTTATTTCTATCTTGCTGTTTACTGGGATGTCCTATCTAAGAGCGTGACCTGTTTTCCAGATCCTTCTGAATCCATGGTCTTTTATTTCTAAATCAGCTTGGTATCTTTTTTTTCTTTTGAGAGAGAGTAATTTCATTTGCAAATGTGTCTGCTGGCATAGTCCTTTCTGCTGTACAAAAATATTAATCACATTGATCTGATGCTAACATAGTAGTCATTTGAGAAGTCCAACTTTCCCTGGTGATTTTATGCTAATACAACTCTCGATTACATATTGTGTTTCAGATTCTCTAGGTTCTTCTTAACATGTTGACAATAGCTTTTCTTCTTGTTCGAGATATGACATTGACTTGCCTTTGAAGATTTTCTCTGTTATAGATAATCGTCATATGCTATATTATTGCCTCATGTTTCTATAGTAACTAGCAAATTCGCATCTTGCACTGTTATATATTTTTTCATTGCTGGGTCTTGGTTGATGATTTCTTTGCATTCATATCATCTGGATAGAACCCCAAATAGCTTCAGGCTGCTGCAACGGTGTTTCTTTTGTTAAGAGTGGTTGACCTGCACCAATGTGAGGCATTCTCTGTGAAGGCCTTGTTTTGCTCCTTTTTGTGGGACCTTTTATGATTGTTCCTGTAGCTCTTCTTGTATGCTTAGGCTGGCAATGGGTGATAGATGGTGCTTCGCCTTCCTAAAAACTGTGTTCATTGTTTTTGTCTTCATTTAATTATTAAGGGATATGATTGATTCAATTTTTATTAAAATTTGTCTGCTATCTGGCCTCCAGCTCACTTGGTTGGCATGTGGTGTTGTAGCATATTGTTCTTTCTTGTCAATAGTATTAGATATTTCTATTGTATGCTGTTATGATGCATCCGACTTAAGCATAATTAAGACTTGAATCCTCACTTCGATCTTAGAAATTACTTTCACAGATCTATTGCCTGCATAGTTATTTCTCCCCTGCATGGGCTACCAAGTCTTTGTTGAGTTTTATTATTAAGTTCATTTCCTGAAACACTTCTATTGAATAGTTTGAATCTTATACTAGCTATACGATTTTATGGTCAATTGGCCTGAAACTGAAATCTTATGCTGGCCTGAGAGTTCCAATGCTGGTGCTGTATATATGCTGCATCAAAAAGTTTCATCCTGATAACATAGGGCAGCCAGACTAGTGGTAATCACTGGTTTCTCCCCTTTTACAGTACTTTTCCTGCCTTTGAAATTTCAAGAAATAACATTTTTCTGAACGTCAGATTCCCAGTTTTAGGTTTGTTTAACCAGGGGCAAAAGTAGATTTTCTCCTTGCAATGTTCCAAAAGTTGGTTTAAGCAGAATTGACACTAGAAACAGTGAATGAAACGAATTCAATTTAGTACAGTTGCACAGTGAGAGAGAGGGGCAAAGTAACTGCAGAAACAAATTAGAAGCATGGCAGCTTGAGACATTATATATGTTCTCGCAAGGTGGAAATGTCATCCTAGGTGAAGTTGGTAAAATAATTGGTTCTTTATGATTTCAAAAGTAACTATTTCTTGGGGCTTGAACTTTTGTCCCTTGATTTGTCCCTAGGCCTTGCAATAGTGGATCTGCTCTTAGAAAAGCTAGTAAAGGTCAAAGCATATAATGAACAGAAACACAAGAACCACAAGATTCCGAGCTAGGGGACTGAAACTGTACCAAAGCGTAAGATGCCATTGTTCTATCCTCTCTCACACAAATGCCTGCATTAATTGGATCGCTCACGCTAAGATGTTCTTTCCTTGTATGTTTAAATTATCTTGATATTGTCTATGGTGGCTTGTGTGCAACCGGGTCAAAAAATTCATAGCATCTCTCTCTCTCAACCTCACCTTTTAATTATGTTGCTGATGGTATCTTTATTCTTTCCAAATAGTTTAGAACTTAGAACATATGTTAGTTTTCAGTATCTTAAGGTTCATTTTATTCTTCTTATGTCGAGAGGGCTAGAGCGTATTATTGCATGTCAGTGTGTGGTCCACATTCTAATGGTTCTCTACGGAACTTACATTAATCCTGATGGAAGATGATCCATGGCCTTTAAGGTGGAAGGCGAGCTGTGGTGGTGATTTGTATCCGACTAGAGATGAAGGGAAGTCTATTTTTCATGAGAATTGATCCCGTCTCCTTCAATGTGAGAGAACCACACTCCCCTGTGGACCCAAAGGCCATCCATTCACTTCCCCTAAAACCTCTGCCATTTTAAATTTCAAATGCTGTTGTTTGTTGGCTTCTCTTTTTCTTCTGTATATGAGACTGCAAATTTCCTTTTCCTTTTACCTCTTTTAATGGGAGAAGTCTCCAACCCTTGGATGCAGGTCATGGCAAGTCATTGTCTTAGTTGAGATCCAGTCTGCAGATGAAATTGGAACCCGATATCAGAGGTGGATGAATGGAGCAAACCAGCAGAATTCAAGGACCTATGCTTCAGAAGATGGACGGCTTTCAAACAATGTGTTGTTGACAAAACAGCTTATGAATCTATCATGCTGATGAGCTGACCCCCTTGAGCTCCAGAGCCTTTTAAATTTCCTGATTCTCTATGCACCATTGACTGTTCCTTCAATATTTTGCATGCATCAAGCACGCAAAACAGAAGGCCCTGCAAGGGTCATGAATTCAATTCTCTTTGATGCTGATCATGCCTAGCTGCAGCTGCTGTCTCAAAACTCCAAGGTATGAGCGTTGAGGCTTTGGTGATAAATGATATGCCTCAAAGGTGCCAAACCAATTCATTAAAAGGAGAAAAACTGGGGTGGCCCTTTTCTTTTCTTTTTTTCTTTTTAGAAATAGGATGGACTTTGAGCTGTCGGATCATGTTAATATTAGTTTCTAGTGCAAAATGAAACATCCTATCCTGGTAATGTAAAGGAATTTATAACTTTCCATATTCATGTATTACTTCTTGCAATATTTATATTTACATGTTAATCCTTGTACTATTTTTTGCAGTACAGATTAATCCTTTTACCTGTGCTCCTTAATCAAACCATGGTCATGTGTTATAACTACAACTGGAAAATGCTAAAAAAAACATTGAAGAGGGTTGAAGTGAAAATAAAAGGGGGATTTATGAAAGTCTGAGGCAAATCTAATGAAAACCCATGCCAAATGTCCACATCAGATGTCGTGGCCCGCTTCATCCGCACCTATCGAACAGAGACCTGCCAACCTCCGAGATATGAAGCGCTTACGTGTTCTTATCCCCTCCTTGCGGCCCCAATTTAACCTTCTTCCGCCGCACCGACGAAAGAAATCTTTAATACCCATACGACTCCAATCTCGCACGAGCTTCTTCATTCCCACCCTCGAAATGGCTTCCGCGGCCCCACTCTCACCCCCGTCGATCGCCTCCGCTCGACCACAAGCCACCGCCGGTACGGCGTCCCAGCGACCGGCGCTCGTGCGACTCCCTTCACCGGGGAGGAGATCGTCTTCCAGGGTGGTGGCTGTTTCCGCGGTGGGGGAGGTGTCGGCGGAAGGCAACACGTATTTGATCGCCGGTGCGGTCGCGGTGGCGCTCCTCGGCACCGCCTTCCCCATCCTCTTCTCTCGCAGGGACATGTAAATTTACTCTCCTACCCTTTCCCTCTCCGGCCTCCTTTCTTCTGCTTTAAGGTTATTATGGTCATTGCAACTATAATTTGGGTCGAGCTAGACCACTGTGTTAGTATAATGAACCTGTCTTTCACCTAGTCTGGGCTCAGGTCTGAGTTGGATTCGGGCTGAGGGGTTTGGAAATCTATGAAATCCTAAACATGGATCCAATTCAGATTAATTTCTTGCAAGTCAGACCAGCTGGATCTTAATTGCATTTGGAGACTCCTCTTTTTTAAGGAAATTCCATGACTCTCTTTAACACATCCTGCTTTCTTGGTTTACATATGTTTACGTAACACAATCCATAAGTAACCCAATGTAGATATTGATTTACGAAACTAGGCCAAATTTGGTGATTGACACGCAATTGTTGCGGCTTGGATGATTCAGATGCCCAGAGTGTGATGGAGCAGGATTTATCAGGCAATCAGGTGCGACATTGAGGGCTAATGCAGCCAGAAAAGACCAATCTCAAATTGTCTGTGCTCGTTGCAATGGGCTTGGAAAATTAGGACAAACAGACAAGTAAGACAAGTGTATTTTGAGCAAAACAAGGCATATGTAACTATATAGATTATTTAGAAGTTCTTGGTCATATCTCTCCTTCAAGAATGCATTCCTATTCCAACCAGCAGTTTATATTTGTCCATTTGGGTGTGCCTACTCTTATGTATTCTCTTGTCACAAATTAAACCTCTATTCTTGTAAACTATAACTTTTCTCTGTTCTTCAATCAATGAAGAAGCTAACCATAACGTGGCAGCATTGTAACGTCAATCACCATGAAAGTACAGCACTGGAACTTTCAGGGGTAAGGCTTCAAAACCTCCAGTATATTGAGGGAGAAGTTGATTCGGTTGGTCTTTTACATGGAAAATGCTTTGTGACACTTGCTAATACGTAAAAATATTTTCTTTAGTCTACTTGTTACTAACTTCATAACTCCAAATTTAGTCTTCTTTTGTATCCCTCCGGTTTTTGCGAGTCGCGCAGATCCTCTCATGCCATATGTCAAGAGTAAATTTTTGTGAGCATAACATAGGCACTTTTTACACGATAGTAGAAAGAAGATCAAATAGAAAATATTTAATATATATATATTCAGTTGCCAAAAAGAATTTGTTAGTAAATTTATTTCTCAAAAATCTGGTTTTTCTTTTATTTATTTTTTAAAATAATAAATTTTAAAAAATTATAACTAGAGAAATAAAAATCTTTTTGTTTTACAGAAAAAGTGTCGGTCTTCATTTTCATTAGATTTCATTACAACCGAAGATATTATTAGTTGACGGATAGTGACGATATTGATATTAGTATGCTCGACTATCATAAAAGTTCATTACTTAACATACAATGTAATTAATAGCATCCATATTAATATGTTTGGCCATGTTCATTGCTTAATAGGCAATACGAAAGGAACCTTTATTTACTAAAGATGGATAACCTTATTAGGAAAGTAGGGTCCAAAACCAAAACCCATCAACCACTTAGTAATAAGAAGACAGTACAATGTGGTGTGAGTTGAAGTCTCCATTGCAAACTTTTTCAGCAACTGCTACAGATGCAGCGTATAGAGATGAAGTAAGGCCAGCATATTCCCTTTTTTTTTTTTTTTTTTTTTGGTCAAAACGGCAATTCATATCCAATAAATCAAGATTGAGTACATCCTGCCAGATCAAGAGACAAAAGGCAGTGCAGCAAATGGGGAACGGCTGCTAGGCTAGTCCAGATGACGTCCCCGGAGTGACGAGCCACATATGAGGCGACCCAGTCTGCAGCTCGATTCACCTCACGATATACATGACCAATCTGGACAGCTAACAACTCCTGAACTAGTCTGCGAGTATCCCGAATCAAAGGGTGACCATCACCATATCTATCCACTCCCCGTATGCAATCAATCACCGTGGCAGAGTCTTCCTCAATGCACAGTCTGTCGGCCCCCAATACACATCTCGCATATCGGATACCCTCCCAGGCAGCTCGTAGCTCTGCCCCAACAACCGTCAATCCTGGCGTGCTCCGACCTCCAGCTGCAATCAACCTACCATGCTGGTCCCTGATAACGAAGCCCACTCCTCCAGAAGCTCTATCCATAGCCATACCACCATCAAAATTCATCTTAAGATAACCAGGGGGTGGGGGTACCCAAGAGAGAGAAGCATACCCAGTCGCTGCAACAGCAAAAGAGGTACCCCAGATATCCCTAGCCAATAAAGATGAATTCGATGAAGTAATCGAAAAGACCTCCGCCGCCTGTGTCAAGGCTCTGTCCACCACAAACCTCGGGGCCGACCCTCGCCCCTCAAACAGGCGTCCATTCCTATCCAGCCATATATGAAATGCCAGGTAAGCTGCCAGAATCCCCTGTCGTACTGTACTAGGCCTCCTGGTGGAATCCTGCAAGAACTGTAACAAGTCCTCCACTGACTCCCACCTCCAAAGTGAAAGCCCAGATAAGCTACTCCAAATCTGTACAGCCCTAGGGCATAGAAGTAAGACATGATGTATAGTCTCCTCGGAATCCAGGCATACCTCGCAGAACTGTGTCATCCTCAACCCCCGCCTAACCAAAACACTCCTGGTCGGAAGGCAGCCCCAAGCCACCTTCCAAAGGAAGAGCGCTACTCGAGGATGCAACCTCAACCTCCATATCCAACCCACGTCAATCTGCCTATCAGGCATCCTACCAATCCGAACATGAAGATCCCTGGCTCGGACTCCCGATCTACCCGTCGGCTCCCAAATCAGTCTGTCCGGCTCCTCCCGTGATGGTACAGGTAACGCCATGACTCTCGCCGCTAACTGCTCTCCAAACACCTCCCGTATCAAACCCTCGTGCCATCGTCCCTCTCCGGGAACAATCAGATCACATACCCTAAACCCCTGGAACCTCTCTGTGTCCACCATCGTCGGCATCTGATTGATAGGGAACTCCGTCACCCAGCTGTCCTCTAGTACATCAATGGATCTACCATCACCCACTGCCCATCTAATCGCCGACAGCACTAACGGACCTCTGGCACAGATCTCCCTCCAGATGGGGGACGAATGACGCCCTGCCCGGGTACTAATAAGTAGGCTCCCATATTTGGCCCTCATCAAGGAGGAACACATACTGTCAGGCTCCAAAAGAAATCTGGCTGCATGTCGCATCGCCAATGCCTCCTGTCTCAAAGTCAAAGAAGTCACGCCCAAACCCCCCTGCCTGATCGGCTGGCACACCACCTCCCACGCCATCAGATGAATGCCACCTCTATCACCCCGCCTACCCCATATGAAGTCTCTGATAAGCCTCTCAAGTGATCTCAACAGCGCCACTGGGAGTATGGAGCTAGACATGAGGTATATCGGAATGGAGCTCAAAACTGTCCGTGCCAAGGTAACCCTGCCCATCATAGATAGAGTATGTGTCTGCCAACCCTCTAACCTGTGTCTGAAACTAGTCTCTAGTGAAAGACAATCACCTCTGCGTAATCGTCGACCCGTGATCGGAACTCCCAAGTATCTCAGGCCACTGTCCTGCTGCCTAACCCCCAAGATCTCCATAATAGCTGCCTTCACTTGTGGTATAATCTTCGGGCAAAAATGTATCGTTGTCTTAGCAAAGTTGACTCGTTGTCCAGAGGCAGCACAATAATCAAAAACAATCGATCTAATCACCTGAGCAGCCTGCCTGGTCGCCTGGGCCAGGAGCAAGCTATCATCTGCAAATAATAGATGGGATATCGGCCTGGTCCCCCGTGCCGGCCTATATGCCTCCAGCCGCTGTGAGTCCGAGGCACCCCGCAAAGCCCTAGAAAGAGAGTCGGCACACATAATAAAAAGTAAGGGAGATAAAGGACATCCCTGGCGAAGACCAACTGAGGACTCAAAGAAATGGGAGGGAGTCCCATTTACCAATATAGCAAAGGAAGGGCCCCTCACACATCCCATAACCCATCTAATCCATGTCTCGTGGAAACCAAAGCTCTGAAAGGAATGCTGAACAAAATCCCAACTCAATCTATCATATGCCCGCTCCATGTCAAGCTTGATCCCCATTAAACTTCTCCGTCTAGGGGCCCTACCAAGGTCATACATAAACTCCTGGGCAATGAGCACATTGTCAGTAATGCTCCGCCCAGCGACGAAAGCACCCTGCTCTGGGCTGATAAGCCTGGGTAATATATCTCTCAATCTCACGGCTAAAATCTTTGCCGTTGCCTTATACAATGTGGAACACAAACTGATGGGGCGATAGTGGCCCGGCTCGGTAGGATCCTGTCTCTTGGGGATCAAAGCAACAAAGGTTCTCTGCCAATCAGATGACATCGCCGCCGTGTGGAAGAACTGCTGGATAGCCTCAATCACATCCTGCCCGACTAGCATCCAATATCTACGGAAAAATACCGGAGGGAAGCCATCCGGACCGGGTGCCTTGTCCCCCGCAAGGGACCATACTGCCTCCTGAATCTCCCTCCCCGAAACCGGCCTAATCAGCACCGAAGTCTCCTCTGCCGAGACCCCCACCGAAGGCAAAGGTAGATCAGTAGAAATCCCACTCCCTGTCTGCTCAGTCCACCTAGCTCTGAAGAACTGCTCCACCACCCGTATAATCCTATCCGGCTCCTCTGTCAACTGACCATCATCTTCCCTGATAATCCTGATCTTGTTCCTCTGCCTCCTGATTAGTGTAGATCGATAAAAGAATTTAGTATTTCGATCCCCTTCTAAAATCCATTGAACTCTTGATTTCTGCCTCCAAAATATCTCTTGTTGACGAAGAAGAGAATCATGCAAAGATAGAAGAGATCTGAGTTCTGTCATCTCCCCTGCCAATAACCCTCCCCTCAGTGCCTCCTGAGACTGTAGTCTAGTGATAGCCTCCTCAATTTCCTCTATCCTTCTAAAAATATTCCCGACCTCCTCCCTATTCCACCTGATCAACCGTCTCCTTGTCAACTCCAACCTCCGAGAAACTCGATACATCGCATCACCCCTAACCGGCATACCCCATGCCTCACTCACTACTTCCCAAGACCGGGGATAGCAACACCAAAACTTCTCAAATCTGAAAGGACAACGGTATGGAATAGAGATCTCCGTACTCACCAATATAGGGCTATGATCCGAAGCAATCCTCGGCAGATGATTTACTCGATACTCTGGAAATTCCTGAATCCATTCAGCTGTAGCAAATGCTCTATCTAGTCTCTCCCAAACCCGAGCCGAGCCCTGTTGGTTGTTGCACCATGTGTACCTTGGCCCCACAAAACCCAAGTCAATCAATCCATTCACCGTAATAAACTCTTGAAAACTCCCTCACCTTCCTGTTGTAACTGAAATTCTTTCCCCCCATTTTTTCCTATGGATCATCAATGCAGTTAAAATCACCTGCTATCAATACTGGTGCTCCCTGATCAACCAACCTGGATGCCTCCTCCCACAGTGTCCTCCGACCCCTAAAATCAGTGCTGGCATAAACTGCTGCAAATATCCATGGCCGTCTACCCCCCTCAGATATCACCATAATAACTTCTTGATTACACATATTAAAGATATCCAAATTACCAAAATTTAGTCTCCAAGTAACTATAATTCCACCTGATAGCCCAATGGAGTTCACTGCATAAAACCCCCATGATCTCGGCACTGCTCTCCTAGCCTTCTGTAAACTACTACAGGACAAACGGGTCTCGAGCAAGACACATATGTCTGGACTATGCTGCTGAACTAATCTACGGAAAACCGGAGCAAAGGAAGGTTTCCTTGCCCCCCTGCAGTTCCATAGTATGATCTTCATAAATCACTTGAGTTAATGGCACAGCCCTCTTCCTTGGAGCCGTTTCCACCACTAGCTAAAGAACCTGCATCACAGATTACCTCCTCTGAGTTTTTCTGCACAGAAGCCATTACCTGGAGCAACAACTGAACATGGCTGGATTCCCCCTGTACACTGTTCCTTTGTGCCATCCGGCACGCCTCATCCACAGTATCAGACCCCTTCACTGTGGCCGAAAGCTTCTCTGCCACCAACTTGCCAACCTTGCCTCGCAGTGCCATGGCCTGCGTCGTCACACCCACCATCTCCGGCGACGGCGTTCCTCCCCCGGCCATATGCATCGCTGAATCATCCGCGGAGCCGAGCCGAGAGATCCCGCCCGGCGTAACTTTTTCCCCATCTCGTCCTCCCCCAACTGCCGGCACTGTTCCGGATGGCCGACCAGACTCCGGCAAAGTCGGTGGAGGGGAGCTCCGACTTCGCCGGCAACCCTTGCCTTCAAATCTCCTCTGCCCCTCTGCCGGAAGTTCCCGGCCGTTGGATCGGTGAAGATAGAGATCATCAACCACCAGCAGGCCAGAAGTCGGGCTTCTCACCCGTTTGAGTGAGCTCAGATCCGCCCCATTTAACCCGGGTGTAGCGGGCTGAATCCTGTCGACGAGAGGCGAGCTTACTCCAGCCCATTCCCGAATCGGGCTTTGACTAGCCCGCTCCGGATGTGGCCCATAAGCCTGCTCACCAACCGGTCCGATCGATTCAAGGCCCCCGGCTTGATTGATCGACGCGGCCTGAGTCACAGCTGCCCCACCGGGTCGACCCGCTCCACCGGACGGGACCGCCGAGGAAGCACCCGCATGGGACTTCACCGGCGCTTTCCGACGAGCAAATTTAGATGGTGTCTGCCAACCGTCTCGATCCTCCGAACTGCTTGCAGCACTCTGTCCCTTCACCGCCGCTCTCAGCTCCGAGCTCGCCGGCGTCGCGGCTGAAGTCGACCCGCCACCAGGCTCGAAATTCTTCTTCGGTCGGTTCCCTTCTTTCACCGGCCGAGGGGGGCGAATTCTATGCGTGACCAGCCACGGACCATAAGGCACCGCCCCGGTTGTTCCCTTCCCCTTTGCCATTGCCACCCCTTTGCCTGGGGTTTCCATCAGGTTGATCCCATCTTCCGTCGTTGCCTCCCCACAAATCTCCACCGGTTCTGGCTCCATCGCTGCCGGTGGGCTCTGTCTACATTCCTCTTCATAGTGACCCACCCGACCGCACTTGTAACAAAGGGATGGCAGGTTTTCGTAAAGGAAATCCTGCCAAAACTTTGCTTCCAATCCATCCTTCCGACCTTTCACGAAAATACCAGGTCTCAGAGGCACCTTGAAGTCCAGTTCGATCTTCACTCGTGCAAAGCCCATCTTCTTCCACTGGTCCGTGAACGAGTCCACCTCCAGCGGCTTCCCGGCCATCGCCGCCATTTGTAGAATGATCGGCGTCCGCCAGAACTCTAGGGGTAGCCTGGGCAGCCTCAACCATGCAACACCTCTACCGAGTTCGTCCCTGCCAGGAACGAAATTTGGACGCCATCGTTCCATAGCATGGAGCTGTCCGGCCACCATCCATGGACCAAACCTCACCGCCGCCTCCCGGTGCTCCTCACTAGCCAAGCGGAGGGTCATATAACCATCCATCATCATGAAACTCTCAGGATCGTAATCAAGCTTCAAGGCACGGCGGACCTCCTTCACAACCCATTCCGCTGGGATCTGTCTCCCCAAACTCCTCACCAGAACCGCCAAGTCCTTCCAGAAGCCCCTTGACTCCTCCAACAACTCCTCCTCCACCTCCAGAATGTCAGGGAAGCGATTCTGAATCGCGCCCAGCTCCTGATCAGAGATCTTGTGAGTGGTCCAAGCCTGGCGTCTCGGCATTCCTCTGGTTACCTCCGCCCAGGTCGGAGCCCTCCCTCCTCCACCCTTTAGCACAGACCTCGGACTCCCATCCTTCCATACGTGGCAGTGGTTTTTTAAACCATTATTTTAAATCCAATTTTAAGTAGCGGTTTTAGAGCAGTGGTTTTAAGCCATTACTCTCGGATATATACATTATGCACGGCTATGCAACGGTTTTCAGACACTGTTGCATAAAAGTCTAAATTTCAGCTGGTGCATATGATTCTTCCTCTTTACATATACATGTGTATTAATTATCTATGTAACAAAATATTTTTGTTGTTTACTAAATAAATAAAATAATTTTCATTACATATAGTAAGCCTATATTTTTTAGAACTTTGATTGTTGAATGTTGGTTCTTATATATTTTATTTTTATTCCTGATAGAGACATGCTTCAAGAGGAGATGATGATTTGGAGGGAGAGGATCATTTGTCATAGCATGAAGGGGATCATCTAGGGAGAGATATTGATTACCGAATGTTGTTTCTTATATTTTTTTGGATTTTTATTGTTGAATGTTGATGGTATATTAAGTTGGAGATTGGATATTATGTTCGTAAACGGTTAAGATTTTATTTTGATAAATAGATTTTGCAGATATAATTTCAATTGTTATGTGTTATTAGGATTTAATGATATTTGGGAAATATAGGTTATTGAGCAAATAATGTGCAGCAGTATAAAACCATTGCGAAAGCTATTGCAAGCACTTACTTGAATATAAAAATGGAATACGCAAACAGTTGCTTAAAATGGGATATGCAGCGGTAGAAATCTGTTGCCTAAATATATAAAAAAAAAATTGCAGCCAAAACTTCTAACAAAACAATTGCCTATAATAAAAAAAGGTTGTGCAAAACTTTTTGAAAATTGTTGCTTAAACAATGAACCGTTGTTTGAACATTAAAAAGTGCTACCTATATATATATATATATATATATATATATATATATATATATATATATATATATATATATATATATATATATATATATATTTATTTATTTATTGTCTAAGCATGAAAAACTGTTGCCTTAACCTAGAAATAGCATTGGGTAAAGATGAAAAACTGCTGCCTAAAATAAATAATGTATTGTAAAAATTGTTAGAAAACCTTTACCTAAATATAAATAACTTGTGTAAAATAGAAAAACCACGGTCAAATTCTCTTAAAAACTGTCATGACTACCTAAAATAGAAAAACCACTGTCAAAATCTAAAAGAACCATTATCTAAAATAGAAAAACTACGGCCAAAACTTTAAAACCACTATGTAAGCAAAAAAAAAAACCGTTGCCTTTTTTACTGTTGATATATTAAGATTATGTATTTAATATAATTTTTTTGGAGATTATTTTGAGCTGATATACTAAGATTTTGTGTATAATATATGACAGCTGTGATATTTAAGATCGTACATATATTATAATGAATGAGATTATGTGTGATCCTGATAATTATTATATAATAAAATAGATAAATATATAGGATGCTTTATTTTTCCACTGTTTTAGACTGTAAATGCTGCCATATTTGTTTTAGCCTGGGCTGTAAATGACTTTAAGGGAAAAAGCCTATTTTTGATCATTCTAGCTGCCTCAAGGCAGAGTTCGAATCCAAGCAGTGCAACGTGCAGTCTAAGACTGGTTGCTGTGAGAGATTACGACTGAGGGATGGGACTTTCGAGTCGTGCCATAATTGCGGTGGTATGGGCTTGATTAGGATATCCGTGTTACTATGCGGAGATTTGGCCTCCATCAATTTAACACGATTGCATCCTAAAATCCAAAATGGTATGTTTTCTGTAGAATTAGCTTAGAGAAAACCGCATGAGTCATGTCATCTTCGATTGTCTCCAAGCTATTCAGATTTGGAGGGATGCGTTCTTTCTCGTGCAGCGTATTGGGGTGTCAGGTTGAGGCTTTCCTTCATTTCCTGAAGGACTCCATACGGAGACCAAATACTGTAGGGCGAGGTATCCAAGGTGTTTACCTAGCCTATCATATTTAGTTTGACAGGAACGCCCATCTATTCGAGAATAGATGGATGCACGTGAGGTTGATTGTGGATAGAACTCTTCGATATGTTGCAGAGCTCACTATAGCCACCACCGCGGATCATCTGGGATAGCTAGAAAAATCTGGGATACTTCAGCAACGTCCAGTTTGTCTTCTTCTTTTGGGTGCCCCCACCTTTCGACCATCTCAAGATGAATTTTGATGATAGTGCCTTTGCCGATGGAGCTAGCGGTGGAGTTGGTTTTATAATCAGGGATCATGCATCCAGATTGATTGCAGCAGGGGATAGCATTTTTTCGGGCATGACTGCTATTGGGACTGAGCTTCAAGCAGCTTGGGAGGGTATCATCTTCGTGAGGTAGGTACTTGGTGCGAATAGGGTGTATCTTGAGGGGGACTCTTCTATCGTGATTGATTGGATTCGGAAAGAGAACCGGTATGGGTGTAGGCACCCATTGTTGCATGACACCTGTCGACTGGTAGGAGATTTGGATTTCTTTCAAGTAGTTCATGTCTTCAGAGAGGCCAATAAGGCAGCTGATTGGGCTGCCTCTTTTGTTATTCAGTATTCTGGTGTAATTCTATGGACTACTGATATAGCTATTTTTTTGTATTTACGTTATTTTTTTTAATTTTATTGGTTGTATTTACACTATAGCTGTTTGGGCTGCGGTTGTATCAAAATAAGATAAAATAAAATAAAAAACAAAACAAAACAAAAGGACAGATGAGAGGGTGGCAGTGAGGCAGAACGTTAAAGACTATCATTATAACCTCTTGGGTTGGAATTAATAGCAGACGTTAGTACATCTTTAAAGGTGGATGGGAATGAAGATGACCGCTGGAATTAAACATTTCATTTGGAATTATGTCATTAATCTCTTCAAACTTCTAATCTGCATAAGTGGATGCTGGGCTGTGTACGTACGTACGTACTTACCATGGCCAACCCTAGAAAACCAACATATTTTTGTGGGTTTCACGGGAACTTAGCTGCGGCAGACAATTGGCGAAGTCCCTTTTTTTTTTATGAAAGGGATGCAAAATAAGCCACCCGGCAATTGGTGAAGTCATGGATCTGGTTCTGCAGAGGACTTGATGAGCATCCAGTAATTGGTTGGTGCTGCCGTGCTGGTGCCAGTCGCAACCTCGGATAAATTAACGTAAGCAATTGCATGCAGGCAATACGGTGGCGCCACCTGGCAGAGAAGATTACGCAAATGCGAAATGAACTAGAAGACAAATTTTAGCCAATATTTGCTCATAACTGTAGCCAAAGAAGAGGACTTTGCCCACTGATTGCTTGTTCGGCTCAGTTTCTGAGCTCCAAGTTGTCCCTAATGGTGGCAGGTCGTGAGCATACACAAATAAAAGAAACTGTGGGACGTCATGCAGAGCATCCTTCGGCACCAATCATTTTTAACTTTAACTACCAGTTGGAGCAACAGTACTCATCAATGGGACAGTTCAGGGTGAGAGAGCTTTTAAGCTGAACGAGTACTGTGAGGCCCAGGCAATAGGAACCATGTTCATCGTTTATTGAAGGCCAAGTGACGTGTTTTCATTTGCTACGTAGGTATCCATCTGCATCACTTTTAACTTTCACCGCATAAAACAATTTCATTTCAGGAGATGCAATTATACGTGCCACCTTCTGTTGTTTGATAGCAACTTCTGATCGTATAACAGAGGTATTGGAGAAAATGGTTGCCTAAAAATTACTATATTATTATTTTATAGAAGTATTATAAATGAATAATATACTAGAATAAACTCTGAAGAATGAAAAGAGCTTGTTTGGATCGAGGCTTGTAATATACATTATCCTAAGAACATGATTCGCCCCCTATGTATGGGTTTGCGGCGATCTCATCTCCAAATTACAACAATCCGGCTTAGCTTGATCCTCCTCTAACGAGCACGATTGCTGAGAAGGTTTGATCCGACCGACTTCTTCAATTGTCTAGAAAAGATAAAAAAAATAAAAAAGTAGAAAGTTGAAGAATAGAAGAATTCTATTGTGGAAGAAACTTTTTGGAAGACTGGGTACCAATTAATGAGAAAGAGAGAGAGAGATTGGATTGGTTTAGAATTAATTATGGAGATGCGATGTTTCAGAAACAACGCATTCTTACAGAAACCAAAATTAACGTTCTTTTTTCAAACGTTATTTTCAGGAGTCACACCTTAGAATATTCATTTGCAGATTCTTCTAACGTCTAGTTCCTACTATTTTCCATCATGCAAATAGCATAGACTGGATCATAGACTTGAAGCTTCAAGGCTCTTCTAAAAGAAGCATCTAAAGAAAAGGATAAGAGCTTTATCCTATATTTTAAAGCATCTAAAATTTATGAGATAAATTTGATATATTTATTTTTGAAATTATTATTTTTTTTTTTAAGTTAAAACCCCAACAAGAGGGAGATGTAGACAAGGAAAGTATATGTCGGTAGGTAGAGCCTTCTCAAGAAACCAGCATTGCTGGAAAACTTGCTTTTCTACCAAATAAATTATTTACACAGTGATGGACTTCCTCTTGGCTTTCTAAATATCATTTCTTCGCCAGGGACCAGTGGGGTTAGCTTAATAATCATTGTTAAACTACTGCAGTTCATTAAGATAGACGATCCTGTCACCACCGGGTGCATAGTTGCGACACGTTGGAGTCACCCCTGCAATGATTGCCTTCTTGGATCTAACTGGTGGATTTTTTTTTTTTTAGTACATCAGTTGCTAATGATACTAATCTTGCGTAGGCATAGCCAGCTGAACCAATGGAAAGAAAACAATACAATGGAGGAGGAACAGAATCATTGGAGGCCCACGCACGACCCCTGCTGTAGAGTTTTCTTCGGGTCTTATTATCACGTGGGAGGTGATAGGATTCACAAGTCCACTTCTTGGAACGCTGGCCATGCATGCTTATCCCGATCCGAATAGTGGTTACTTTTTCCGATCCTTGCTATATGTGAAGCTTAGCGATCCAGTTTCCCTGTGTGTTGTCAGTCCTGGAATAAATTATTCTCTCTCTCTCTCTCTCTCTCAACAATTTATTACTCTTCCATTGCTCTCTTAAAGTTGGACTAAGTGGTACTAGGTGGTTGGTTTTATTCCCATATGTCTTGGAAAAAAAGGGTCACAGTTGCCAGCTTCTCTTCTCTAAAGTCAGGCCTAGTTGGCCTCTTATTCCTGGTCACAATCTTATATGTATTGCTCTCTTAAAGTTGGACAGACTAAAGTGCATGCTCCGAAGTCCAAAGCTTCCAAACTTGTAAGAGCCAGCTGCAATACATGAACAGCATCCTCTTCTAGATCATGGCGGTAGATTGTTCTCCGTCACTCGGAAGTTTCATGGTCAATGTCCACTGGGCAGCAATGAAATCGGTTTTGGGCTAAGAAGAGCCTGAGACCAGGGCTCTTCTTAATAGGCCCACCAGGGCTGCATCTCTTGGTGGCATCACCACCTAAAGCGGAGGACCTTCTCCGGGATGCGAGAGGGCCAGCCATGGGGCACGGGGCTCAGTGGTCTCGGTTGGTACAGCAGACAGCTTTTACTAGAGAATGGCCGTTAGGCTGGGTCCAGATGTACTCACCATTGCTTTTAGTTCACGAGGAGCTGACATTGACTGCGCCTAAGAGGCTGTAAAGGCTCGTACAAGGTGGTGTGTCACATGATGCTCAAATCCTTCTTAATACCCTCTTGCTTTCTGTCTCGGAGAAATGATGGCCATTACCTTCCAATCTTAGTCGCAACCAGATGGTCGGCGATGTCTTCGGGATGGTATTCTTCTCCTCTATGTCCTACTTCTGTTCATCTCTGGCCCATTCACCCTCCTGGTTGTACGTAAACGCTGCAGATTAATGTGCCCCGTGATTCCCCTTTGTTCCATGCAAATCCTTAGACCAATCATGTGCTTCCTGAAGGCTTGAAAGGTTTGGTAATTTGTAGGCAGTGATATAATACCTACACTGAGATGTACCGAAAAAAAAAAATCGCTCCCCTGAGGAATAATTGTAGGCCTTTATTTTGGTGAGCAGAAAGAGTTGGCCTATCGTTGTCTGTTTCTCTTCCGGAGAACCGGAGCCAAGAACAGTTATGTTCTGTTCCGTGAGTCCTGACATCAAATCTATTATAATCTAATATCAGTCAATGTTTTGGAGATCCGTTCCGGTTGAACGAGTCGACCCGCCCGACCTGTGAACCGCCATTTATCCCGGCTCGGCTCCAAACAAAAAAAAAAGATTTTTTTGCTATCGCAATCTCTTCGATGCCCATTTCGCACTCTATTAATACCTTGAAGTCTTGCCCCGACGCAGAGAAGAAAATTTTTTTCGTTCCCAATCGCTTAAGCTTGCTGGGAGATTTGGGGATTCATTTAGAAGAGAACCTCACATGCACTGCAGATGAGAAATATCTGGAATCAGTCCGGTTGAATCGCGGTCAACTTGCCGTTGAACCGGTGAACCGTGACCCTGCCACCGAAACGGGTTAAGCCGGCTCGACGGCTACAGAGTCAGGTATACAGAGACTCTCTCCAATAAAACAGAGCCCCCCCCCTCTCTCTCTCTCACCGCAAATCCAAAAGAGACAGGATGGAGACCCCCTTGGAGTCCACACGTACACAGTAATATTTCCCACCTCTCGCGGCCTCCCCTTTCTCACCCTATGCCAACCCTACTCCCTCCAATCCTTTCTAGCACCAAATCACATCTCGTCACCCTCCCTTATCTTAATAAACTCTTCCTGCTAACTAGCTTCTACTTAACCTGCTCCAAGTTTCTCCCTCCTTCCTCCGAATCTTTTTTCCTTTCCATTCCTTATCATCCCTCGTTCCCAATGATACCAAAACTAGTACTTGCTTCTGCTTCTCCTTCTACTTTTCTCCTATTCATTTTTCTTGCTCTCTGCCAACCCTTAATCTCCCTCTCCTCGACGACAGTAACGGCTACCAGCAATGCCTCTGCCGGTGCTAGTACGGGAGGAAAGCCAAAACCCTTTATTTTACCTCTGAGAACCCAAAAGGTCTCATCTTTGGCCCTCCCCGGGCCTCGCAACAAGCTCCTATTCCACCACAACGTGAGCCTCACCGTCTCCCTCTCCGTTGGAACGCCGCCCCAGAACGTCTCCATGGTGCTCGACACCGGCAGCGAGCTCTGCTGGCTCCTCTGCAACGCCACCGCTGGCGGCCCCTCCTTCCACCCCCGCGCCTCCTCCTCCTACGCTCCTGTCCGGTGCTCCTCCGCCACCTGCCGCGACGGCACCCGCGACCTTCCGATCCCGGCCTCCTGCGACCACGCCACCTCCCTCTGCCACGTGTCCCTCTCCTACGCCGACGCCTCCACCTCCGAGGGCACCCTCGCCGCCGACTCCTTCCGCCTTGGCCAGTCCACTCGTCTGTCCACCATCTTCGGCTGCATGGCCTCCGCCTATTCCTCGACCTCCGGGGGCGACGGCTCCACCACCGCCGGTCTGCTGGGCATGAACAGGGGATCCCTCTCCTTCGTCACCCAGACCGCCATCCAGCGGTTCTCTTACTGCATCGCCGGTGGAGCCGCCACGGGGGTCCTCCTCCTCGGCGACGCCCCGCCTCCCTTTCTCATGCCCCTCCACTACACCCCGCTCGTCCAGATCTCACTGCCGCTCCCCTACTTCGACCGCGTGGCCTACACCGTCCAGCTGGACGGCATCCGCGTGGCAGCCGTCCTCCTCCCCATCCCCAAATCCGTGCTCGTCCCCGACCACACCGGCGCCGGCCAGACCATGGTGGATTCCGGCACCCAGTTCACCTTCCTCCTGGGCGCCGCCTACGACGCCTTGAAAGCCGAATTCTTGAGGCAGACGAAGGGCGTCCTGACCGTCCTGAACGAGCCGGACTTCGTGTTCCAGGGGGCGTTCGACCTGTGCTTCCGGATCCCGGCGGGGGCTGCGCCGCCGTCGTGGCGGCTGCCGGCGGTGACGCTGATGTTCCGCGGGGGTGCGGAGGTGAGGGTGGCGGGCGAGCGGCTGCTGTACCGGGCGGCCGGAGAGGCGCGGGGGCGGGACGCGGTGTGGTGCTTTACCTTCGGGAACTCGGATCTGGTGCCCCTGTCGGCGTACGTGATTGGGCACCACCACCAGCAGGATGTGTGGGTGGACTACGACCTCCGCAACTCCAGGGTGGGCTTCGCGCCCGTTCACTGCGCCCAGGCCGCCCAGCGCCTCTGATGGGTTGGGCCGCCCTATCGGCCCATCCTTTTTGATCTCGAATACAGAATACTGTGTACGTGTAATTAATTTGTATATTGTCGCGTCCGGTTTGGTCCTTGCATTTACCCATTTGTTGTGCCTCTGATCGTCACCATTTTATCTTACAAAAGATGAAAGGGATGCTATGTTACTAAAGAAATGATTTAAAACAAAAAAAAAGAAAACCACCCAGGATAAAAAAATGAGAACAGAGATGGTGTTTAAAGCTATCCATATGTCCGGATAAAATTATTTGTATCTTTTTCTATGATATCTATCTAATTAGCTGAATAATAATCTTATGTTATGTTATCCATACACTGCTAGCTATAATTTCCTATATCTATCCACAAGAGATCTAATTGAATCAATTACTAGATGCAATTTGAACTGATGACTTGTTCTTGTAGTTCTTGTTCCATCTTCCCCTTAATCCTTTCCACAAGGGGCTTCTTGTTTTGGTTATAACTGCCTATAGGTGTCAAGGTTTTGCTATCTTTTTTTATTCTTTCCGTGACAGTAAGGGCTCGTTTGGTTCGTGGAAAATATTTTTTCTCTTAGTATATTTCTAAAAAGAGGATGCTTGAAAAAATACTTTTGACATGTTTGGTTGACCACGAAAAAGTGATAAATTTTCAGAGTGCTTATGTTTGGTTAACCATTTATTTTTTTGAAAAAGTTATTTGTAATTCACTCCAACGTAGTTTAGACCACCCCTATGTTTGAGCTTCTCGAACCAACCTTTTTTTGAGTTCGGGTTGAGCCAAGTTAATGATGGATGGAGCTTGTTTCCACCAAACTAACTGAAATAAATAGGATCATACAGGTGATTTAAGACTGTAGAAAAGTTCTGGATAATTTTGCTAAGTTAGTAAAGCATTAGCTAGAGATGTTGTTTGAAATGAATTGAGGGCCAATATATGAGATAAAAAAGAGAGAGAGAAAAAAAAAGAGAGGGGGGGGGGGGGGGGGGGGGGGGGGGAGCGGAAAATACTTCCAATATTCATAAAATTATAAAAATATGTTAAAACAAAATTTATTTCGTGTTAACAATAAAAAATTTAGAAAGATATTTAATAATCAAAATTCAAAAAATCAACATAAATATGGTTAGCGCAAATTTCCAATCAAAGTTACCGGACTTGGACATAGTTAGCATATTTCGCGGTATAATTTTTCTCCACAACTAATACTCGTTATTACATGGTTCTATTGTTTCACAGTTTGTAAAGTTTTACGGACTATTGTTCATCCTATTGTCGGAGCTGTTAATTACCGGGGAGCTTAGACGCCTCCGCGTGGACAGGGAACGCGTCGGCTTTCCCTTCTCTCCTCGCCCTCGTGTCCTCCTCCCTTTCAAGGCAAGAAGAGACGCTGCTCTCTCCTTCTCGCTTTAAAAAGCGAAGACAAAGAAAGAAGAGATCAATTCACTCTGCGAGCGATCGATCCGTTCCTGTCAAGAAAAACAAGCAAACTGCTCTTCGATCGTCGGGTAAGTCCAGTCCTCTCTAGATCTCTTCGAATTTCGACTCTTAAGTACCTAGATTTGATTCGAACGCTTCTAGGGTTTCTTTTAGAAAGATTTTCGAACTTTTCCGAACCCTTTTTCTTCTTTTAACAATCGTTTTGGGGCAATACCGTCGAATCGCCGGAAGATTCTTGAACGTTGATCTCTGGAGATCATAGCGCGGCAATTTAACCCGAGAATTCCGAGAAAAATCAATTTTTTGAATGGCATCGTCTTGTGTCAAGCCTTCTGGACCCGAATATTCTGAGGAAATTTACTGAAATTGCTTCTTTTTTCTCGATAGGCGCTGTCGTTTTCACAGTCGGGAAAGGGGGCGGTGTGTTAATTAGAGACGAAGGCATTGCTCGTGAAGGCGGCTGTTAGCATCTGGAATCATGAGTTTTGTT
This sequence comes from Phoenix dactylifera, assembly GCF_009389715.1. NCBI lineage: Eukaryota > Viridiplantae > Streptophyta > Magnoliopsida > Arecales > Arecaceae > Phoenix > Phoenix dactylifera. The sequence continues at coordinate 45,491 of NC_052394.1, read as the reverse complement.
TTCCGGGGAAGCAGGGCAGACATTGGGAGTGGATTCCCCGGGTTCATCCCGGAGAGGCGCGCTGCGGTATGCCACTTCACATAACTTTTTCTTTGCACCGTAAATCCTTCCGTTTTCGTAACCTGGAGTATCGTAATTTCTGGCTGATTTTTCGTCTCAATCTCAGCGTATGCATCCGGTTGGTCGGCCTGTTAATACCAACTCCATGGCTTTTCTCGTCACCGGTATCGAGTTGGCTTCTTTCACTAATGGAGTTTGAATGCTTTTGGTTAATATTTTAATCTAATGGCTCTGTCTGATTTCATCTACGCTGCCATTCTTGCAGTTCTTTTGCTGTTCATGATATTGAATTCACATCAGATGTCACCAAACTTTCTGGTATTTTTTTTTTCAATCATGGCATACGCTTTTGTATGAGTCTACATGACTTTTTGTATGCGACTGAAGAAATTTTCTTTCGGGGTGTATTGTTGCTGTAGCTTTGGCTAGTGTTGGGTGTGTTTCTCATGGCCACCAGCCTTAGGATGTATGCCACATGCCAGCAACTTCAAGCCCAAGCCCAAGCTCATGCTGCAGCTGCCGGTGGATTGCTTGGGCACACTGAGTTGCGTCTCCATGTGCCATCATCCATAGCCTTTGCGACAAGAGGGCGATTGCAAAGCCTTAGGCTCCAACTTGCTCTTCTTGACCGGGAGTTTGATGATTTAGGTATGGCTTAATTTTGTTTTCGGTTTCTTGATTAAAGATGCTTGCTGGTATGCTGGATGAAGCTCCTTGGCTTGGGCAGTGCTAGCTGTTTTTGTTTTTAATATTTTGGTTGTTTGGAAGACTTTTTGCATGCTAAGCACCGGAATTCATCATCTTACAGATTATGATGCTCTGAGAGCGCTAGATGCTGATAATGCTCCTGATGCTCCTTCTATGAGCGAGGAAGAAATTAATGCTCTTCCTGTGCACAAGTACAAAGCTCGGTTGCATAAGGGTTCTTCATCAAGCCGACAGAGGCAAGAAATGATACTTTATCTCAATGTTTTTGCACCTTGATTTTTTTTTTCGCTCTTCAAGTTGTCTGTCTTTGGTGTGACCTACTGAAAGTAAAGTAATTCAAAAGAAAATTTTGATTTTTAAGTATTTTTTTTGTTGAGCAGTGATGGGTCATCGCCACAACAGGCATCATCATCTTCTGCATCTGTAACTGAGGTTAGTCATTTTCTGCCATGTCTATATTTTTTAAAACATAATTCTGCCATGTCTATATTGTCATTTATTTGATATATAGAGATCCAGATGAGGACTTCACCTTCTGATATGTAACTCACCATTGAGCACGAAAAACAAAATCATCCTTCACTTGATGTGGATAATGATATTAACTGCATACATGAGTTATAATAATTCTTCTTTAACTTGGATGAGTGTTCCTCTTGCAAGATAGATTTTCCCTTCTTTCTTGTGAAATCACCTGCAGTAATATCTATTGTAAACAACTGGAGCATTTTTTATTTGTTCTGCTGTCAACTCGAGCTGGAAGTCATCAAAAGATATTCTTGTTTGGGGGTTTTGTGAGTATTCATGCGTTGTGGGGTATTTCATGGAGGATTGTGTGAGTTTCAGGAACATAAGATCAGTTAACATGTTCTGGGAAATGGTTGCAGCCACTGGGTGAGGAAAGATTTATGAGGAAATTCTTGTATAGCAGAAGGGGTGATGGATGGGGCTTGGAGAGTATCTCTAGGCAAGAGCTTTGCAAAATAAAGATTGCGATATCAATCCGGGTTCTTGAGAAAGTGACCAAAAATTTGGAGAGCATGGAGGAATGCTTGGTCATGGAGGAGGGAAATAATAAATAAGTTGGATATCAGGAATTGGTAGCACTCTTCTTGGTGAGGCTGAGAGAATTCCAAAACAGTTGATAGGGTTGGTGAAACACTTGGTCATAGAATAATATTATCTTTCTTTCAGTGATGTGATTTCCGACACCCAGTTGTTTCTGTCAGTTCTTGCTTTTTGGGCCTTTGCATTTCTACAAAGATTATAACTTTGATGATAATGAAAAAGTAATAGCATTCTCTTAGTGATATCATTTGAGGCCTCTTGTCAGTCGGAGGTTGGTAACTTCAATGCTAGCTTTTTGGGCCACTGCCTTCTGGCTTCTAGTTCAAGTTTTTGTGTCAGTTGGCAAAGGCAAACCTGTCTTTATCTTTGTCATATCTAAGCCACTAATTCTGTTGAACCCTCTTTGTGTAAATCTTCTAAATTTTTAGTTTTTGCCTCTTTATCTGCCAATTCATTTTGAACTTTTTATATGTGGTCAACAGAACAGTACATATCATAGCCTTATGATTAATAACCATTGCCTGGAAATGCCTTTTTCTTAAAATTGTACTGCACTGCATAAGAAATTGCCTTCGGTTGGATCATTGATGCTATTGTGCTTCTCCAAAGAATCAAGTCTTGCCTGTAAGAGAAATTTACTCTTGTTTTGAACCCTCAAAAAGGGAAAGGAAAAGGGTTCTGATAAGACATGAGTTTATCTGAATTACCTGTAATTATCCTGCTTAGTCATTTATAGTCATAATATACACCACTTAATCAATTATAGTCACAATATGCATTATTTTAATGTCTTTTGCCTTTGTCTTAGCTAGCCTTTTCCAACTATTTAGGGTCAAATTTATGGATCTTCATTCATCATTTGGATCATTTCATAGTTATTGATATGTTTAATAATATACGTTATACAAGAGTTATAATTAAATAATATTTATTTTAGACATTCTTTATAATAAGTTAATAGAGATCTCTAAGATCACTATAATATATAGTCATTGATGTAGCATGATACATAGGTACATATATTTGTATGCTTTTAATTAATTAATAATTGAAGGTTTGCAAGCTTTGAAAGTGAGGAAAAATGGGTTACAAAAGATAAATTTTGGAAAGATGGTTGTTATAATAGTTTTTGAGAGGGCATGTTATGTTGTACATATTAATAACAGGTTTTTTAATGGTGGTCACAATTTGTTTGTTGTCTTACTATAATGGTTGTTATATGACTAGAAAAATGGCTATTGTTTTATATTTTCAGTTCTTTTAGTAAATAAAATATTTTTTTGAAACTTTTTTTGGCTAAATTTGTACTAAGTTTTCATCTAAAAAGTTTGTACCATGTAAGAAAAATAATTAAATTTTTATTTGAGTGAATAGGGATTTGAACAATGCCTTATTTTTTTGATTATTGCTCATTAGTTTTTGATATGATGTTGTTTTAGTGGTTGTTATTATAGCCACTATATTAGTAGTAGTTGTGGTGGCATCCAATGTAATGTAACAATACAATTATTGAAATCTTGGTGCAAAACTGCTAATATAAAGACAATTAAAATAGGAGCCTTTATAGAAAGGAAAATGATAGGAGAAGAAATGCTAATAAATATTGGTGAAATAGGCATAACTTAAGAGAGGAAGTAGCTCCTTGAAAAGTATAGGTAAAGTACTCTTAAAATGCAAGGAAAAAGAAATAAGTAAAATAAGCAAAGAAAAATGATAATCTACTTGAGGGGTAGCAAAATCACATCACCTGGACCAAGGTTCTCCATTTCGGTATTGGATCCTGTACTGGTGCCACACTAACACAGTGTCGGTAGGTGCGGTACAGATTTTTTTGGCGTACCGAGTGTCGCTATGCTATCCGTATCGGATATCGGTACCAAACCAGTACGGTATGATACGTCCCGTACTGTCCAGTTCAGGCCGGTACGGCATATCTGGACACCTGTGGAGACAAAGACATGCTGCCCCCCCCCCCCCCCCCCCCCCCCCCCCCCCCTCTCTCAACACAATATGCATATAGAATGTGGAAAGAAATTGACCGTCTGAGTGAGCTAGTAAACGGGTCCCAATAAAGCTTTGTTGCCATTTGCCCATATGAAGGGGCCTACCATTGTCCATTTATCAATAGCTGCTGGGCAGCGGAGGCGAGAATTGAAGCCGTTTGACCAGCAGCTTTTAAATAGGGTATTAGATAGAATTACTTCAGCTCTTGAAGTTCTACTACATCGATTAACTTCGACTCCTTAAAACTTATCAATTTAGATATCAGGAATACATAAGTTGAAATTTATCTATTGAACAGTGCATTTTCTCCTAGTAATGTCCATTCTAATCTCTATCACTATTGCCAAGCAGAAGAAGCAGGACAGTGTCAAAGCAGATGGGAGTATGAAAACCTCAGAAGATGAACTGACGTGCACTGTTTGCTTGGAGCAAGTTAATACGGGAGAACTGATAAGAAGTTTACCGTGCTTGCATCAGGTAATTGATATGGCATTTCAAGTATTGATACTTCTGAACTTTCTGTTGTTTTTTTAATCTAAAACTCTAGTGAAACTATGTAAATTCAAAATTTTCGTCACTCCTGGACCTACAAGGAGATCTATACTTTGTCTAAATTCAAGCTATCCTGCCCATATTTTTTAGTGCTATATGCATCATGATTTTACTCATGCTTTACTGTCAATTAGAGTGTCTGCTAAAGTACTGTACTTTTTGTTGCAGTTTCATGTGAACTGTATTGATCCATGGTTGCGCCAGCAAGGTACATGCCCTGTCTGTAAACATAGGGTGAGCTCTGGGTGGCATGAAAGTGGTGATGGTGAAATGGATGCATCTAATATGGTTTAGTACATGATATTGCGACACCTAAAAGCGTGTAGCTAAGTACGTAGCTAAGCATATGCGTGTACAAGATATGGATACACACTCGTATGAACCTATGCACGCTGTAACTAAAAGTGGCTCTGGGTTTAGTCAGTCGGTATGTGGTCTAAATATAGTTAAGGTTAGTTATGCTGTCTCATTTTTATTTTGTATTCACATCAACTGTAATAGATGAGTGCCAGGTCATTTAGTAAAAAATTCTTCTTGAGACTTTGTAGTTGCATTGTGATGGATGGATGCTGATGCGGGCAGGATCTAGTTTGTTCCCAATTTTACCTGCCTATGTTCCTTTAATTTATCTGATCAGGTCCAAGCTTGGGTTAAGAGATGTGATTTTGTCGATAATATTTAGTTACTGTGTTTGAGTTCCATGGCAGCATGCAAAACGATGTGCCAATGTCATGATCTTCTCTGGTATTTTACACTTGTGGTGAACAATATGGACCTGCTCGTCGCTGCCGGTAAAAGTGATTACTTTTTTTCGTATTATTTTTTGTCGCAACTTATAATGCTTTGCCTGCTCTGTATTATCAGACAAGCCTTGGGGCCTACTTCAAATGAACAAACTCCTTCAGAGGATGTCCCAATGCTTGAACATTTGTAACTGATAAAGAACCCCGAAATAAGCCCTTATGTTCATGTTGATGTATTATATCAGATATTTAAAGATAATTAGTTATACTAAAAGAAATTTTAGGATTGAGGTCATGGCATGGGCGAAAACCAAATATATCAAATCGGAAAAACTGGATGCCCGATCAATTTACTCATCAATGGATGCTTCCGATGGTCCAAAACTTGGGTGTCTGAATCTTTGGATGCCTAATTTGGGATGGATTATGACTCCGCGGTTCAACGTGAGAGCCCAATTTTGACTTCGAGGGATGAGTTCGTTAGGTCAATATTAATAGCATGGTAATGCCCCCAAGTTAGGCATCCTTATTATTATTATTTTCCTTTCACTCCTTTTTAGCAGGTCGGTGGCGTATCTCTAACGGTTGGCAAATAGCATGGTACCCTATTTTTTCCTGACGTCGTAATGTGTTCAAGAAGCATACACACGATCCTGTCTCGCTTCTATTAGCTGAATTTGTGAAAGAAATGAAGTGTAGGTTCGACGGAGTAGGTGTAAAGCATGCAATGATAAAGTAATTGCTTTGTAATTGCTACCGCCACATTTGCATCTTTTGCTTTCTTCTGATTTGGCAGGATGTACTCACGTTAGAGCTATATGAATTGCCGTTTTAACCAAAAAAAAAAAAAAAGTAATTGCTTAGTAGGATAAAATTATGGCCTATATGCATGGCATTCTGTTGGGTTTCTGTTGATTCAGTTGAGATCTTCTCCAATTTGGTAATGGATGGAAGAGGATCAGTATCTCTCACTCCTGGCCGCTTGTATATTATGTGATGACATGGTTGTGATTAAAAGAGGCTCTCTGCAGTCCAATCCTGAACAAGAGAGAATCCTAACTCCAACCTGGAGGACTACCTCTAGGCAATTAACTAGCTTTGATCATAGTTTATAACAGCAGCAACAATTTTGTAATAATAAAAATTTGTTACTTTAAGCGAGAAAAATAGAACCTAAACCAACTCAGTCTTCATTGTTATTGTCGAAGTCAAAAACTTTCAACTAGGAGTTACAGGAAGGGACTCTCTTGCATCAGACATCTCCCTTGTTTATGTGAAAAGAGACAGCCGCCGGTCCAAAAGTGGCCACCGTAAGTTAACCCCAGAACGAGATGGAAGGAAAAAAAAAAAAAGAACTTGATGAACTTATCAAAATAAACAAACTAAAGTCTAGCATTTGGGCAGATCCGACGGGGGCGGGGGAAGCTTCTGGTTTGGGAGGTTCCCATCCAACACCAACCACGCCATCTTCAGACCCCAACTCGTGTGCACCTCCAGGTGGCAATGCATGAACCACACACCTGCATGGGCCCACCACATCATGATCACGGAACGAAATCAGGCAAAACTTACATGCGCTAGTGCATGCGTACCATGCACATACTCACCGGGATTATCAGCCAGGAATCGGATGGCCACCCATCCTCCAGGGGGCACGCTTACCGTGTTCCTCTCGACCGGGTCCACAAGGTTAAACTTGGCCGGGTCCTTCGCCGGGTCATGGTTCCCGAACCCCTGGCCGACCACGAAGAAGTTGAAGCCATGGAGGTGCAGTGGATGGCTCTCGTTCCCCAGAATGCTGGTGTCTTGCATCACTAGCTCCACGCTAGCGTTGAATGGGAGTACCACCAACCTGGTGCCACTGGCCACCAGTGTGTTGTTGGGAGGACTCCCCGTGTAGTTGAATGGTATCAGAGGGGTGATGGGGAAGTCTGGGGTGTAGATTCCCTTCGACTGGCCGAAGAAATGGGCCTGGAGAAGGGCTGTGGCGGGCATTGAGAACGATACGTTGTTGATGGTGGCGGCAAATTTGGTCCCATTTGGCCCTTGGCATGTCTGGTTCCGGGGGCACGGGCTCGTCCCCAGCCCCACAGTGAAGAAGAAGTGCCTATCGACGGTTTGAGGAACCTTGGCCGGATATTGTGTGGTTGCCAAGCTACGCAGCTTGCTGGTGAAGCTTGCAACAAACGTTGTGTCGTTAAGAGATGGGAGGCTTGGTTTGAATAGTGGGAGCTTCTTGCTGGAGGAGGGTGATGACGAAGCATCGGAGTGTCGGTATTCGAGAATGCCGGCAGTGATTGTGTTGTCGAAGATACCTTGGCCAGTGGCATAGGGTCTTGCTAGCATTAGGAACGTAGCACCGGGGAAGCTGGGCTTAGTGCGGAGGAGGACATTGGCGGTCTGGCCAGGGGCTGTGATGAGTGTCGGTATCGAAGGGCTTCACGTACACAGCATCAACTTCAACAATGGTGAGGGTGTGATTGGCGATGCTGAAGAAGAGTTCGTCGTTTAGTGCAGCATTGATAATGCGAAGAAGGTATGTCCTCCCAGGTTTTACACTTAGCTTGAACGTATCTGTTAATTGCCACCATCATCATGTCATAGGTTACACTACCCTTAAGAGGCTTAAATAAGTATTAATATTATCACCATTCGCATTTTTCCTCGCGTACGTAGAAGCGTGATGACAGTACCTTTAGCTGAGCAATTGTACCACGGCCCTGGTAGCCCATTCATGGTATAGGCGTCAGAGACATTTGGGCCTCCACCTGTTTGAAGAGCCTGGTTAATTACAGCTTCAGTGTCGGCGTTCCACCACTCCCCTACAAGTAAAAGCAAATGCTGGTTTATTCAACTCCTGGCAAGACTTCGTCATGGAAAATTCTGAATTTAAATGGAAGACGAGACATTATACCAAAGATCACAGGGACTTCTTTGTAGGGTTTGGCGAATGGGTAGGGGACACCAAGCTTGGGGAGGATGACAATGGGCCCATAGAGGGTGGCTCTGAGCCACGATATATGGGCATGCCAGAAGAGAGTTCCCCTCTGGGCCACAATCGTGAAGTTGTAGACGTAGCTCTGGCCCGTTCGTATGGGGCACTGTGCCACGTATGCCGGCCCGTCAGCCCAACCACTTCTCAGCTGCCGAACCCCATGCCTTCACCCCACCACCATTCATTGCAAGTGCATCGATCTATATTGTTAGTGTCTCAAACATATACCGAACTACCGGGTTTATATATATATAGGAGAAGAAAGGTGGTAGATCCAGCCTGTTTTTATTTGAGAAAATGTAAATAAGAAGCAAGGACCACCTAGTATGTTGGTGCTCCAGGGAACTTCATATATTAACACAATAATCATTCTGCTATTATGTTTTGGGAGTTCCTTACGTACCAATGTATGCTGACATTGCTCTGGACATGGTTAACCACCTTAACAATGACACGGTCACCTTCTCTGGCCACGATTCTAGGCCCCGGGAACTGCCCATTGACAGTCACCATGCTCTTCGTGTGGCACAACCGTGTGACGTTGGTCATTTGGATCTGAGGAATTAAGAAATTAAAGCAATGCATGTTCAAGGATAAAAGTGATTGGAATGAACGCTACGTACACATGAGCATGCATGTCTGGAAGGATACATACATCAAATTTGTAGTGCCTGGTAATGCCAGTTTGTTGCGCGCATGAAAGCTCCGGGAAGAGAAGAAAGGTGCCGAAAGCAAAGACCAGAGCACCGGCCAGAGCTCTCGAGTGAAGAAGGAAGGCATCCATCTCACTCCCTCTTTTGCAAAGTAACTAGTTTGCTAGCTAGCTTGCTAGGAAGGCAGACCAACGGGAAAATATGTGAATAGCTAGGTTTGTGCTTAATTTGGAGCTTGCGAGGGAGTGCATATATAGAGGGAGATGACGGTTTAATATTGCGATCATGGATTAGGTGACTCCATGTTGCCACTCAATAAAGAGAGATGGAGGAGTTCCTTTCATGGGGGATGCTAGTCCAGCTTAGCTTTGGAGTGTTGCCAAAGCCAGACAAATATATTCCGAGGCTGTGAGTTTATATCCTTGCTAGTTACGGCATGTCCAAAGCTAACAATCGTGATGGTATTTTCTCTCTCCGAGAGAGAGAAACTTGCTGTTATTGTTCAGTACTGTCATTGTTGTAATTTGGTCAGGACAGAGACTCTTGGACAAATGCCTTCGTCCGCTTCATTAGCTGTTTCCTTTTAATGTGATTTCTTTCCTCTCGCTCTCTCCAATATACAACCTGTCAAAATAGTCGTGGCATGAGATCCTGCAGGTGCTGGGGCTGGTAATGGTCTTTCTTAGTCTCTATTCTCTGGTTCTTTGAGCAAGAGAAGGATGTTTGACCCAGCTCACTCATCTAAGTTATCTCTTCACCTGGCAATAGTTGGTCGGGGGCAAGAATATATACATACATCAAATTATACTTGCAACCATAAATCTTTTGTGTGCTCTTTTCAAAGTGAAGCTCATCACCAACTTCTCAGGCCTCTGGATGCTGCGTGATACCATATAAGTTACACGAGAATTTGGCATTTAAATCATGCGACCACATGAGTGTATAGTTGGTAAAAAGGCAGGACAGAGTGGATGTCAGTTTTGCACTAAAAGGATTAACTGCTTGATAAGTACACTCATTCTCTTATATGGAAGAGTTATTCCGTGATGTCATCATCGTGCTACATCAAACAATGCCTCACAATTAATGGCTGTCCCTTGTTGAAGTAAGAATGAGTGATGACAGGATGCTTGGTAAAATTTATTTATTTATTTGTAACTAATTTAGGACCAATCCACTTCCTTCATTGGAACTCACAGGCTACGTGCCGATTGACATAGTCAAATGCTAGATAGATAGATAAATAGATAGAAAGACATAGTCAATTGCACCCTCTTTTTTTTCTTTTTTTTTAACCAATTACCTACTTCTGGGTGGTAATACCTCCCTTCGCTATCAAAAGAAGAAGAAAAAAAAACGATTGCCTACTTTAAGATTAAAGAAATCTGCGTTTGTTTTCATGGCACTCTTTTTGTGGTTCCATGCTACGAAATCAACTTATGATACCTGCGAGACACCACATGAAGGAGACCACCTAAAAGAAATGTATCGTAGTGAATTAGGTTTTGGTGGCTTGGTCCTAATTTTACACGCTGTAACTTTCCCTGGGCTCTTGACCACGGTGAAAAATAGACCGGAAAAATTCACCAGCATTTGCTGTTAGTGTTGATGCTAACAATTGCCGCGGTCACCCACCAGTCGTATCATTGACGGGCCCTAACCCTATGTTCGATCGCTTTGGTTGAAGGATGTTGACCGTTTGGAACTTCGGATCAAGATATCTAATGGGAAGACCTAAAACAAATATAATGTCTCAAAAAGCCACTGAATCCGAGTCCTTGCTCGGCCATTGTTCTCAAGTCTAAACCATTCAAAATAATTGATTGACCTCTAAAATTTTCCTTCAAAATAGATTCTTAATCTACAATTACTCCTAAAGAACAGGATCGGAGCTACTTAATGATACAAACATGTTACATGTGTTTCATGGTTAAGCAAGATCTACTGCCATCAGAGGCGGCCCAATGCATTTTGGGGCCTAAGATGAACTCACTAAAGAGGCCTTTTTTTAATAATAAAAAAAATTAATAAGTATAAAATATTATAAAAATTTATTTAAAAATAATTCGTCTAACTTTTTGAGATGCAAATTACTAATCAAATTAAACTTTTGTACTCAAGATTCATGTCGAAGACTGACTAGCCAAATAGATGAAGCCAAGTTAACTAGCCGAGTAACTAAGTTACTAATTAAGCAAGCGAACTAGTCAAGTAGGCAAGTAGCCAACAAATGAACAATCAACAAGACAATAGCGTTACAAACACCAAGTGGGCCAAGGCCCAAGTCCTATGCTCTCTCTGTCTCTGGACTTTGCGTCATTATTTATGAATCGTTCCTTCTTGGATACCCAGTAAACGGACTAAGATCTTTAATATCAGAAAATCTATGGGCTCGTTTGGTTCGTGGGAACCATTTTTTCTGGTTTACATAAGTATTTTTACAGAGTGCTTATGTTTGGTTGACCATCTACTTTTCTAAAAAAGTTATATGTAATTCCTATTATACCCTTAATACAAATTAGGTCTTTAATTCCTCTTTAATGATGAAGGGCCTTTTTAGAAAAAAATAAAGATGGAGTGATTCCCGCATCATGGAAAGTAACTTTTCGATGTTTCTCATGGGAAAGACTTTTCTATGAAATATGGGAATCATATTCCCATGGGAATATAACTTTTTCATCTTTCTCATTTGAAAACTCCAACCAAACAAGAGGCATCTCATTACTTTTCCGTTGACCACACTTTTTCCCTTTCTTTTCCCGCGAACCAAACGAGCCCTATGTGTATTTGATAAGCAGAAAAAAAAACTTATGAAACTAAAAGGACTCAATAATTGAAAATCAGATAAGAATATCTCATATTATTTCTGTTTGGATGGAAGATCCCCAGAGAGCACCTGTTGAAAACTTTTTATTTTCTTCAAAAGATAATCACTTCATACCCAGCAAAAAAGAAAAACAGAGGAGAAGATAAGTTCTCTACATTATGCTCTTCTTTCTTTCTTTTTGTAAAGACTTATCTTCCTTCATTTCCTTTTTTGTTTAGTTGTTTCTAACACCATTCCACAAGGAAAATGAAGAGAATGGTAAACCCCCGTGAAAAGAGAAGACATGGTTTTAAAATAGAGCAATGACGAAGAGAAGTGGAGAAAAATGTAACAAAACTCACACAAATGGATCCTTGGGAGAGTTTCTCCAAAGCTTCTTATTTCTCCCCTTCTTTGGCCTTCTCCTCTCCTTCTTTCTCCTTTACTTGGCTCGCAGGATCTGAAATATCACAACATTCAAAAATATTCAACAAGTAGCAGAAATAGAACAGAGTCTATCATCAATAGGGAAAAAAATAAAAACTTAAGATGAGGAAAGAAATAAAGGGTTCAAATGCACTCGTAGATGCACCATGATTTCATCAATAAAATGCACAAATCCCCCAAGATCCCACTCAAGACCAACCAAAACTCAGAAATCATTGATTATATTACCATAAAATGCAAGAGACATCATATTATTTGGTGTTTACCTCTCGAATCGAAGCGGAAAATCCTGACAAAGGCCTCAGAGATGAGCACTTTAAACCCCAAATCACGGTGAGAGCACAAGAAAGGCATCAATCCCACGATACTTACCTTGCTTGTGCCTGAATCAGCCCGATCCCTTCCTTTCGAGTGTTGGCAACACCACCACCTTAGTTCTTCTCGCTCCAAGAGGTTCACCTTGCTTGTGGCCGGCCCCCTTCTCGACGGTGTGGCACTGGGCGCACTTGGTCTTGAAGATCTTCTCCCCGGCCTTCGGATTGCCGAGAAGATCCTCCGCGAACGATGCCATTTGAGATCTAGAGGGTTAGGGTTTGTTTCGCTTCTACACGGCGAAGGCCAACTACCGCTCCCCCTTATATATCTTCGTTGAAATTATTAAAATACCCTCACTACCTCTTGAAATGGCATTGGTCACCTATTTTATTGTAATAGAAAATTTGAAAAGTTAGGGGTATTTTAGAGATGAATGATGGTTCTGGAAGCTTGGGCCGGGAAGTGGGGCCTTTCTTTGGGCCAAGGCCTTAGGCGACTGCCTATCTCGCCTAACGGTCGGGCCGGCCCTAACTGCCATGCACATACTTTTTTCACTGATATGATACTGTTTAATAAAAAATGCTTCATACTAAGAAAAACATGTCTAATGATTGTCTAAAACAGTTTCTTCGGAATGGAAATGGAGGAAGGGGGAACCTTCCCACAGGTATTTGATTATTAAAAACAGTAATACAAGAGAAGAGCAAGAACTCAACGTACATTGTCTTATGTATGTACTCCATATGTTTGTCGTGCTCTCTTTCTTCATATCAATGAGTTATGCATGTCCAGAAATGCTACTAATAGTTCAAATCCCACAGTTGTCAAAATATTTTTAATCTCAAGGAAAAAGTGGTTAAAAGATATTAATAAAAACAAGGTGGTTTCTCATTTACCGTGAGATTTAAAAGCATTTTTGACTCCTTATTAAAGAACTTATGGTTTGTTTCCACAGGCCACACCGCACGTAAATCAAGATAAATACATCAGCAAACCAAACTTCACCACACCACACAGATCTTAGTCTATTTAAATCGGGAATAATATGAAAGATCAGCAAGCAAAATTACACTCAATCCCATATCATGACTACAGCTATAACGGCAACTCCAATGAGTACTGCGAGGAACTTGAAGAAGGGAGTGTCGAAGAAACTTGGTTCTTGCGGCTTGAAGCCCTTGGCAATGAGATGGTTGATGGCCACATAGATGAACACCCCACAGGCAAGGCCCATGGAGATGGCGTAGATCCAATCAGCCACTGGTCCTTGCGTTGTAGCATCAATGGCAATGCCAATTCCTACACCAATGGGGCTCGAAATGGCAAAGGCAAGTGAGTAGACCACGGTCATCAAGAACGGCCTCTTGGGTAGCATCCTAAGCAGTGCAATTCCCATGGCGATGGCAGCGAAGATTTTGTGCAGGCTTATAGTCCATAGGTTCCTCCATGCACTGGTCTTTGTATCTGGAATCGAATACCATAGAAGTTATATATGCTTCGTGGCATTGTCTAAAGCAAGAAAATTTTTCCGTGGCTGGAAATTTTATGGTGCATAAGCTTATTCTCTTGTCACTCATAAATAAGATGAGACAAGATCAGCACAGAAAAGATGGAAAATAGAATTAAACTTCTGTTACATTTAGAGATGCTCCATAAGAAAGATGTATAATTTCTCTCCGGTTGGAATTTATAATATTGTTCTTCATAAAAATCAGTAAGGACTACTTCAGATTTCCATTTCTTCTGAATTCATTACAACAATTAAACCACGATTTATTTCTCATTCATGAAAAGCAAGTCAGCTTTCGCTCCACCAGCTCATGTTTCGAATCTGGCCTACTGTCAGAAAATACGAGATACGCTCCTCGAAGGAGAGTTATTTATCCTTGCATGTTCACCTTCCAACAAATAAAATCAACCCGCGGAGGGAATTTTGCCTCAGAGGAGAATTCAACCTGAATTCCTGCAATTCCTGATGTTGTTTTCACTAGACAGAGCGAGTTTGTAAACCAAAATCCTTTGCATTTAACTTCTTAGAAGTAAAATTTTGTTCATTCACAGTCATTTTCTGCATATCTAACTTCTTGTTCATCTTAACTATTGGTTCTCGCACGATCCCTTGATTCCTCTGATTCCTTTGGAACCTTTTTTTTTTCCTAATTTTTTGTTCAAATATTACTTCCCTTGGACCTTACAGCAACCCCTTTTATAAATGACAGTGTCAGACCATGCAATCTGAATCCTTTGGAGCCTTTTTATTTCTTCTCATTTTTTGTTCAAATGTAACTTTCCTTGGACCTTACAGCTACTCCTATTATAAATGACAGTGTTACCTTACTATTTCTCACCTTCATCTCCTGCGCATAAGACTCCAAGAGATTTTCTAAATGACATGAAAAATTTATCACCAACATACCAGCAACTCCGACAGCTATCCCTTCGAACACGGAGTGAAAACAAAGGGCTAGGATGAGCAGCAACGTGTCTCCCAGCGATGTGGTCCTCACGAAAGTAGGATGGAGATCCGGCCTCATCTCCTCCCCATGTCCTTCGCCGCGATTCCCTCCCTCCACCTCCACTCTCGCCTCCTTCCTTCCACCCTGCGTCACCCAGACAATGATGCAGTCTCCAAACATGGTGATCAGGTAACCGACTGATGCTAGCATAAATGCGAAAGGATAAGTCTTGGACGTGAGATCAGCGAAGGTGCTGTTGGCATCCGCCAGGAAGTGTATGAGTGAGGTGCCCAAGAAGACCCCATTGGGTCCCCATGAGAAGGAAGCTCTCATTCCATCTGTAGAAGTAGGGGGAGACTCCACCAGCGAAGGTGCTCACCAAAAGGATCACAAGGCACCAGATCTTCACGGCGATCAGGCCTCTCGACCGCAAGTTTTCCTGCTCATCCCCACTAGCATCATGGTCGTGGCCTCCATGGGCACTCACTTGGGAAAATGACATAACGAGGAAGAGGATGAGGAGCAAGGTTTTGCATAGAGGCCTTGAGGCATTCATAGGAGCCCAAAATACTGGTGACGTGCAGGGCAAGGGAGAGCTAGGGGCACCGGTACTTTGGTGATCGCCGCAGTTTGCCGCATCAGCATCAATGTTGGTGTCATGGTCGTGGCATAATTTGGTGTTCGCTTGGAAGGACAGGAAGGGAAGGAGGAGCAAGACTGCCCAAAGAGGGCTCAAGGCTTTGATAGGAGCTGAAGCCATGGATAAGCTGGGGGATGAGGGGGAGCTGGGGGCACTGTTGGGGGCTGGCGCAGGGGCACTGGGTTGGGTGTCATGGTCATGGCCTTCATGGGCTCGTGCTTGGATGGATAACAGAGAATGAATAAGCAGTAGAAGCAATACTCCCCAAAGAGGGCCCAAGGTTTTCATTGAAGCTGGAGCGATGGAGGAAGCTCCTGGGGCACCTGTAGGGGCAAGTGATGGGGCACCATGGTCGTGGCCTTCATGGCCGCTTACTTGGAGGGAGAACAAAGAAAGGAAGAGGGGGAGCAAGACTTTCCTAAAATGCCTCGAGGCCTTCATTGGAGCTGAAGCGGTGGACGAGTTTGGGGATGGGGGAGACCGTCTCTTCCTCTCTCTTCCTTCCCTTTTTGATGGGTTCTTCCTTGTTTACCTTTGATTTTGGGGATCGCGTACATGGGACGTAAAAAAATTCATGCATGATTGAATAGCATTGGTACTTTTTATTTGGTTGCTGTGCAGTACACTTGTGACTTTTGGAAGGTTGTACTGCACATTCCTCTTCGGTCATTCTATAATTTGTTTGAGAGTGCAAGACTTAAGGAGGTATTAATTAATGATAGAAATCATGTCGATTTCCCTTCGTAACTTCAGTCTTGATTTTATTTATATGTGTGTACGAAAATCTTATCCCAATAACATCCCAACGGCTACGCGAGAGACGTTTCTTGGGTTATTCTTGCTCCTAAAATCAAAATGTTTGACTTTAATCCATCAAACTGTGCGAGTGACATATGATGGATTTACGTAGGCTTCAAGCTGCATTGATAATAAAAAAATTTTATTCTAACACTACACCGGAGAAATTCTTTACAATTCAATTTACTAAATCAAATGGGATTAGCTCATCTTTCCTAACTAGTTTGCATCAATAATAATTTTCACTACTAACTTTCTGAAACAATAGCAAGCAATCCTTATTGTTGTCCACCTTCAGAATCCTACTTAATTCTTATTAAATGGGTTCCCATGCTATCAATAGCTAATTTCTGAAATCTTTATTATTAAATTCTTTCTTGAAAAAAGAAAACTAAAATTATCAAGTTTACACCATTTTTTCAAAAAAGTGTCATTCCAAATAAATTTGGAAAAAAAACTGAGATTATCTTATGAGAAAGTTGGTAGATTACTAATAAATCTAGTGACCAATGGAGGCTAGCTTCTACCCCCTTAATCACCTTTTTCTTAAAAAAAAAAAAAAAAGAGGTGTGGGGGGGAAGTTGGTATAATATGTAAACTAAAAGTAGAAGATAAAGTTATGACGGTAACTTTTTGTGTATTATATACCAATTCAAAGGCTAGCATATAAAAATCATATACATCATTAATCAACCTGTCAAAATCCCACAATACAAAATCATATCTCCCTCCAAACTGATTCATCCAAATATTATAATTTTATATCTCTAGCAACATCTTGGCACATCTGCTCAAACTTATTATAAGGACACCAAGAATGTTGATAAGGCAATTCATGCTTTTTGGTGAAAGATGCAAACAAATCTATAGATGCAGTCTTTGCAATACAACTAAAATGAACTCTACAATAGAATTGCTCACCAGCTGACATATTGAACACAAGAGGTAAATAAGCATTTCGGTGCAAGACCCTTAGTGAAAAAAACAAATGGACACTGGATAGAGGAGAGAAATTGGTTGATGCTAAGGAGATAAATGTAGCCATCACAGAAAGAGGACATAAGCTAGCGCACCAGGATCGAGTTAGAAACCAAGGCAGCTAATTATGATTTAAACATGCTTATGCCGTGTCTCTGTTCATAATTCTGCAACGCAATTAGGGACAGAATAATGGTAACCAGATGTAGAAAGAACAATACATGCATGATTTTGGTATTCTAGTTGTTTGCTTTTCCCCCCATATGCATCAAATATCATTAATTGGATGCAGTTTGAGCTGGAATTTTATGTCTGGATCCATAATTAAGTATGCAGTTTGCTGAAAAAATTAGCATATTCTAGAACTTAGGCCTATCAGTCCATTGTTACTCTATGCTCCCGTATGAAAGTGGAATTATATATACATAACAGCAGCTGATTACAGCAACATTAACAGAAAGTTGCAAACTAATTAAGGCAATCAGGCTTAATTAACTTGTCAAGGCCCTCCTGAGCCCTCTCTCTACTGACCAGAATGTAGGGTTTGATTGAATTTTCTAGCCAATTGGGATTGCATCCTTGGCTAGAAAGAAGAACAATGAACATTGTGGGATTTATTCTGCCTGGATCTACAGTTAAGCCAAAGTGATCGGCCTAGCGCACACACAGGCATAGGCTGACTATTCTTTTCTTCTTCATTTCAAAAAAAGAGAAAAAAAAAAACTATTCTTTTCTTCTTACTGGTTATTTTTCAGTGGCATCGATTGTCCCCTATAGCCCGGATCATTGCTCAGTAGAATAGTAAAATACTCGGCTGACAAGAACAATGGCGTAGATTCGGGTCATGGAATAACCACTTTGTGCAAAAGATTGCCAAAGACCAGATACGTCCCGGTTTGTCGAAATATTTAACTTAATATACGCACTTTCCAAAGAGTCCTCAAATGCCAGTGAGATGGTGCTGTTTTGGGTTAAACAAACGTTTACATATTTACGTAACGTGGAAACAAGCTTAGTTTCCTGGACGAGAATGGTGCATAACATTAAACCATGCATGATGAAGACTGGCATTGTATTTGCCAAAAAAAAAAAAGAAGGATTGGTGTCGAAACTATCCCGGGGGAAAACAGAAGGAGAGAGAAAATTACCAAAGCATACTTATGTAAAGAAGCACACCGAGTGGCTCTCTAAACCTATAAGATTTTATCTATAGTGAAAACCGATATTCTGCGATATAAGAGAAAGTATGATAGCTAGCTCATCTTTACAGAGAGATACTAAGCGTCAAACACGAGTAGCATCATAACTCTGCGTAAGAAAAGATAAATCAGAAATCCATAACCAAAGCCCTGTCCGCCTGAAGATTCTACTTCATGGATGGGTTCATACGCTCCTTCAGGATCTCTCTGTGGCATCTCCTCCATCAAGTCGACTACCATCCTTCTTTCCTTCACGGGCGGGCGGCAGAGATGATGGGCAGATTGGTGGGGGATGCAACTTTCTATCAAGACGTTCAAGGGTGAGTAGGGACAATGCAGCGGCTCCTTCGAATAAGGCGGGTTGGAATTGGACGGTACCCGCTCTACGTGCATCACTCCAAAGCTATCTCCAGTTGGAGTCCTGCCACAAGGACTAGCGAGAAACACCACGTTGGAACCACCTTTTGAAGCCAGGCCTATTGGATGGAAGAGAACCCAAGTGTCGTACGTTATTTGAACGATAGGGGCGGAAGAGAACGAGAGAACGGTTGTGGAGTAGATGGACGGCAGAAAGATAAGCATTGGTTTGTAGGTTTTGATGTTAAGCTTCACAGGTCCTCTCCGTGAAATAAGGTTGGCGAGTGGGTGGGATATACACAACTAATGGATTTCTGAATGATTCTTTCTCTGTTTCTTTCTTTTAGGTGAGTTTGCTTTGGTTGAAGGAGTGCGTATGGTTATAAGAAATCTAGTATACTATACATGATCTTTTAGGAAGCCATGGATTGCCTTGTGATTTGTGTTAGAATAGTATAGAACTGTGTTTGGCGTTTGGTGTTTGAAATAATACCCCTAAGAGATCGGAGGTTTTATACTAGTTCGCTCCAATTGATATTGGAGCGTCGCCCACCTAGCTTGAACCTCGGAATATCTATTGAGGCGGCGCTCAGGAGGCAGACGACGCATGCAGGACGCGGCAAGCGGGCGACGCTGGGGAGGAGCAGCTGGGATTTAAAAGGGAAAAGGGTGGGCAACGCTCGGGAGGACCTCTTGGAGGCATGGAGTGCTTGGTTAAGTTCATTTCTATTTTTCCAGCTGAGGTGATAAGCCGAACCGCATGGCAGGCCGCCATGGAGTAATGTCTCCAATTTAATCTTATCCCCCTGCACCAACGAAAGACATCTTTAATACCCATACGGCTGCAATCTCAGATGAGCTTCTTCACTCCCACATACCAAACCCTCGAAAGGATATCTTCTTCCATGTTGGTGTCGGTTTCGGCAGCATGTATTTGATCCCTCGCGTAGTTGCGATGGAGCTCCTGGGCAATTCCTTCCCCATTCTCTTCTCTCACGAGGACATTTAGATTTACTCCCCTACCCTCCCACTCCTCGGCATTCTCTTCTGTACTTCGAAGGTTATCATGTTAACCCTTTGCTGCGGTTGGCCAAATGACCCAACCCAAAATTTGGGTTAGAGCTCATCATCGCGAAGCCTTAGACACAAAAAATATCAAATTTTACATAGATCGGGCTTTAAGCCCAATTAAAAAAGAATATGATTTAGGTCCAAAGCTTGGCCCATGATCAGCTCTAATTTGAGCCGAGCTAGAAAACTATGTTAGCATAATGAACATGTCAAGTTTCCCCTAGTCTTGCTTCAGATCTTAGTTGGACTCGGCCCCTTTGGAAATCTATAAAATCCCAATAGGCAGACTCCTCTTTGATAAGAAAATTCCATGACTCTGGCAACACAATCTGTTTTCCTGGTTTACATATGTTAACCTAACACAATCCATAAGAAACCCAATGTAGATGTTGATTTACAAAACTAGGATAACTTTGGTGATTGACACACAATTATTGGGCTTGGATGATTCAGATGCCCAGGGTGTGATGTAGCAGGAATTATCAAATGCACCCAGAAAAGACCAATCTCAAATTGCCTGTGTTCGTTGCAATGGCTAGCGTCTATATGGAAAGTGAAGATAAAAAATGAAAAGTGGAAAAGCAAGGAGGGGGAAATAGTATAAAAGGAATTAGACTAATCATTGGCTCTTAGAAAGGGTGCATGAAAGGAGTTAATGGAAAATGAGGATAAAAATGAAAATAAAGATTAAAAAATAAAAAGGATAAACAATATAAAAGGGTTTAACTAAGGACCTGTTCGGCACCACCTTTTTTTTATAAAAAAAATAAAAACATGAAATCCAATTAATCAAGACTGATCTTTTCTTAATTTTTAATTTTGAAAAGCAGCTTACATAATTGATGAGAAAAGTGGAAGCAAAAATTTTTGCTTACATTATTTTCCAAAATAACTTTTTTGACCTATGGAATAAAATTGAGTTCCAGCTGCCATTATTTATTTCCCTCTTTTCTTTCTGACGACTGCTATCTTTTTACATTTAGCCCACCTGCAGAAATAGTAGTGCAATTTATGCTATATTATATATATATCTTCTACCTAATAATTGTAGCAGTGGCATGTTTAACATCTATTGTAGAAAAAATACTGTGAAAGAACTTTCTTTTTTTTTCATTCACCAAACATATTTTTAAAATTTTTATTGGGAAAAATTGAAAAACAGTAGCGACTACCAAATAGGTTGCTGCCGTCAAAAAATTAAGAGGAAAATGACAAATGGTTAAATAGTTTTTTCTTTTTTATTTTTGCAAAAAAAATGACAATGATTTTGAACATAATTTAAATAGAAAATGATGAGGATAAAAATGGAAATTAAGATAACAAATGGTGAAAATAATATAGAAGGAGTTAGATTGAATCATGGGGAGCAATAAATTAATAGGAGCTGATGCTTACTGTCAGGAACAAAATTCAAACCCTTGCCCTTCTATGTCAATGCTTGAGCTAGTGCCCTAAACCAACCGGACCATGTTGAAGTTTTCTTGAATAATACATAGCGAGGTTGTAACTTCCGCATGAAAGAACGATCGATTCTCTTTCACAACATCATACAATTTTGCATGTATCTTAAAGCACTTCAAACGTTTCTGTTCATTGTATATACAGATCTTGAAACAACCATTACACAATGTAGCAGTTGATTCGCATGAAGAAACGTGAATCCTTCTTTTACATGAAATATACAACTCTGTCCCATCAGAAAGCGTAAGGACCCCCCCTATGCATTCGGTCCCCTAGAAACTATGGTTGCCTTGATTCGAATAAATTCATGCTCTACAAGTAAATTTTTTGAGATCTATGTAGGTGGATAGATAGATGGATGAATAATGGAGTGTTTTGAGATCTATGCATGTGGATAAATAGCAGAGGATGAAGTGCTTTGAGATCTATAAAGATGGATGGACGATAGCAAAGCAGTGCCTTGAAATTTATGCAGAATGATGGAGTGCTTTGAGATCCTTGCAGATCGATGATAGAGAATGAAGCATTTGAGATCTATATAGGCGGACGAATGACAAGGACAGAGTGCTTTAAGATCTTTGCAAGCGTATGGATGATAGAGGAAGGAATGGTTTGATATTTGTACTTCCGAATGAATGATAGAATATGGAGTGTTTTAAGATTTGTGAGGTAGATCGATGATTGAGGGTGGAGCGCTTTGGGATTTATGCATATGTATGTATGATAGAGTACGAAGCGCTTTAGGATCTGTGCATGTGGATGAATCGCAAAGGATAACATGCTTTGAGATCGCATGAAAGCTTTGATCTGATATATCTAAGTTAAGGGTATTTTTGGTCTTTTTGTCTTACTCCTTTAATGGTGTCAAATCCAGAAAGACGGTTGGTTGCATTGCAATGAAAATAAAGACTTGGTGCTAATTGAAACTTTTTAACCTCTTGGAGTCTAAGTTTAATTGATCCAAACTTGGAGGGTTGCCTCTATAATTTTTCCAAAAAAAAATGCCTTAGCAACTTAGGTATCAACTTTGGTATAACTAGCCGAGAAAGTGAGCCTTAAGGAGGGGCACTGTCCTAGGTTCTTGCCCTAGTTGTCATTAAATCACAATCTTGTTCTCCACGGTCTCAAAATCAATAGTATATGAACAATATGCGAGAGGAACGATATATAGAGATCCATGAATCATGCGTAATATTAACAGACCATCCATCACTTATCATCCACCGGAACCTAAATGCTGTCATTGGACCATGCGAGAACATGGCTCTCCAAATGAAGGAACGATGCTTGTGAAGAACGCCTATACTGACTAGCCTATCATCTCCTTATCTGACTGTCATCAACGAGACCAAAAATTATCTAGCTCTTTTTTGAACTTAACAGCTTGTCTCACGTTAAATTCCCCTTGCCTCGATAACAAAGGCTGAATCCTTGGACCACCATATAGCATAGGTTGCCACACTGTACTCCAAACAAGCAAGTAGATTTTTTTGGAGATATCGATCAAACCCTAGAGAAAGTTCCTGTTATTTTTTTTCCACCTTGTAGATAGTTCACTGAAAACTCCGCCACTATTCATGCCATCCAAAAACAAATGCACCTATTGTTAGTCTCTCAGGCATATATCGAACAACCAAATAATTTTTAAATTAATTAGGAGCAGAAATGTGGTAGATCCAAATTGTTTTTCCTGTTTGTCAAATGTAAATAAGAGACAAGAATCGCCTACTACGTTGAAGAGCATCGATCATATAGAAGAACGTAGCCATGAATAGAGAGTAGATGCGAAATAGACATGCATGAGCGGGGCAACTGATATACGGACAATGCATTAACACCCGCTGCCACTTTCACCATCTTGTATGGTGCATGCACATAAATAATAAACAAGTGGGGGAAAAAAAGAGCACCGTTGCTAAGTCAAGAATCCCATTAATCCATCAAAGTTTCATGAAAGCTCAATTGATGAAGAGTTGTGAATAAGAGATATAATTTAATAATAATATAGCTGCGTCGAATGGAAGTCTGCTATAAATCATGCATAATTTTCTGATACGACATTACTTCTATCTCTAATGATAGCTCTCTGTTTTGGACTTACCCAAGGATGTAACACATACAACATTCTCGAAGCCCACCTCTCGGTACTGGATCGGCGATCGAGTACCAGCCAGCGAGGCACCTCCACGTGGCCCAATGAGAATGCGTTCCGGTACAGCCCGGGTTCCTGTCGCCCCGATGTGACGATTGACCGGACCCCTTCCCCACTACCCGGCGTGCTCCCGCCGAGGGATGGGCTTACTGGGTCCCACCCGCTACCGTCCCATTCAGGCGGTCGCGCCTTGCCCCCCGTGTACCGGGTGCGGTCAAATCGCAATTATGGATCCGGGTCTGGTAGTTGGGTGTGCACGCCCCCTCCTTTTACTGCTGGTCTCGGGTCCCGCCCCCACGTGCGGTCTACCCTTCAATAACCAGTGCACCTCCCTCTCCCGGACCCCAGAGGCCGGACCAGCTAAAACAAAAAGTAAAGAAAGGCTGTCCAGATTCACCTGTCACGTGCGAGTCTCCGGGACCGAGGGATCGGCGAGGAGTCTCGATCGCTCCACCGGGATCGTACGAACTGTCGTCAGTCGCCCACTGGGATAGTGGGATCCGGATCATTTGTCCCTGGGGACACCTCTCTCCATGCGATCCAACGGCTAAGATGTTAGATCCGTAGATCGATCAACCTTCCAGTTAATCAAATCAAATCAAATCAATTAAATTAGTTGGGAAGGGAGGGTTAAAAAGGGATGGAGAACCTCGAGCTCGGGTAAAGCTGATAACAAAGCCACGTGTGAAGCCTCCTGAGGCCTAATTGGCAATCGTACCGCCAGCTTGGTAGAACAATCATTCCAGGTTTATAGAATATCATGCACGTGAGATGCACGTGGTAGCAGAAGCAAGGGATGAAAAGGTTGGAATTTGGGTCACACCGCCAGGCCAGCTGGGAGCCCGTGGAATTATTTTTTTTAAAAAAAAAAAATTTATGGTTGTATTCTCTAGGGAGATCAGGTAAATAAGGAGGCACATGAACTTTGGCTGATGACAACAGTGACATGCCAGCAAACGTCTTGTTTGAACTCACATGGGTGGTCTTTTCTTGGATCAGTCCAAAAAAAGGTTCAAAGCTGTCCATGATGAAAAGATTTTTCAGCTCATCATCTCACCATCTCAACTTAGGATTGTATTTGATCTAATAAAATTTATGCCTTCACTATATAGTTTTCAACAGATAGCATTCCTTGTCACCGGTTGATTGAGAGACATAAAAGTTGGTGATTGGCCTATTACTGATTTTAATTTTTTTTTTTCTTTGAAGAAATTTTAGCCATAACTAAATTTTCATCATCTACCATGGATGCCTATTGCTGATCATTAACTTCTTCAAAGAGAAATTATCCATTAAATAAAAATTTTAACAAAACAGTATAATTCCTGTTATTTGTATTGTAGTTGGTCTTATGACCACTGGCTACTACATTTACAGGTCAAATCTAAAGGAATCCAATGCAGCAGGGCCAGCTTTCCCCAGCAACCGCGAACGCCCATCGTGGTTCTCGCCATCTCACCCCCTCCGCCCGAACCCTTAGCGGAGCCCCTCAACTGCGTCCAGTACTAGAAGTAGAGACCCGTTCCCCGTTCCTGACTTAATTTTTTTTAATAATATCAACATGAACAATTTATTTATTCACAAGAAAAAATAACAGTAATGAATTAGGGAAAGTTTGAAAGGTGGATCACGGAATGGAAGAGGAGGCCGCTCACACCCTGACACAACCCCGCACGTTGATTGATTCCCTTCCACTCCATTTACTTTGTTTCACTCGCGTACGTTGAAGCGACGAAGCACATTAATATTTTGTCGTATTATTGTACTAAAAGAAATAATGTATCTTATTTGGATAAATAAATAAATGAATTAACTAATTACGAAGTGCAATAATTCAACGTGTCAGTGCGTCACGCCGGTCTCGGCAGAGCCGTAGGCAGAGTGATGCCATCACCAACACCCTCATCCTCATTCATTCATTCAATTTTGTCTCCTCCTCTCTTCTTTTACTCTCTCTCTCTCACATCCATCAATCAATCAATCCCTGGTTTGAATCAAGCAACAGAAGAGGTAGCCAAAAACAAGGGAAAAAGAGTACAGTAAGGAGTGGGCGGAGCACCCAAAAATCTATTGATTTCCCAAACGGATGCCAACGGAGAAAAAACCTATCATATAACTCTCTATTCTCTTCCACAGTTTCACCTTCCCTTCCCATTTCCGGCTTTCACATCGTGTCGCCACCAGAGATCACAGCAGATCCATCCATCTCCCGCACCTCAAATGAGAGACCCGAAAATCTCTCCGAAATCACTGGTAACTAACTACCCAAAACAAGGTAAAAATAACAACATACAAACTATGTACAAGAAAAAGAACACGTCCGATCTCTACTTTCATCTCTGGCGCGCTCTCTCTCTATCTATCTTCCGACCTTCTTGCTTCCTTGCTTCGTTCCTTCCTTCTCGGCGTTGAGAAGGGAATGAACAAGTGTTTGTTGAACGATGTTAAGGGTAGTCTCGCCAGCAGATGAGCATGATGACGCAGCGGCGCATGATGTAGAACCTGGCCCTCTGTTCTTTTACGAGGCTGGCGCACCGGCTTGAGAAGGACCGCAGCGAGCCCGAGCTCGCCTTCCCCTCTCTCATACTCGCGGACTCCTTGAGGAAGGGCCCGCCTTCGCCCACCACCACCCTCCTGCTCGAGCTGCAGCTGCTACTCCTGCTCCCCTTCTTCGGAAGCTTCCATTTCTCGTCCATGTACAGCTCCATAGATCTATACTACTCTTCTTCCCTGAATCTGGATCGCTTTTCCCTTCTTCTTGGTAGGTTTTATAGAAGTGCACTGGAATGGTTTTGGTGTAGAAAGAGGGTGAGAACAGGGTGTGAGAGAAATCGGCAGAGAAAACGAGAGAGAGAGAGAGAGAGAGAGAGAGGAGGAGCAGAGGACTTGTGTTGGTTTATGTTTGTGAGACTGGTTTTAGTGCGGTGAGGTGATTCGGGAAGCGGGGGTTGGATATTTATAAAGGGGGAGGGAAGGGTAGGGGTGGGTAGTGAGAGGAGGGGCAGGAGATGGGTGGTGGAAAGCGGGCATCGATCGCCTGGGTCCTTCTGCCTCGGGAGCCCCACTCCTCCGCCTCCCCATTCTCACTCTATTTTCTTTTCCATCACTCGAACGAGATGGGAGAGATATATTCTTTTCTAAATGAGTCTGGTCCAGAGACTAACGTAAGGGAACCGTTGGGTCGTTTAACTATAGTGTAGGGTAAGCCGTGCAGTAGAAGAAAATAATATAACTTAATTCATTTCGGCTCTACCATCCATTCCGTCTGGCTAGCTTTGGATTAAAACACGAGAGCAGGGAAGACATCAAGATCTAAAACACCTACTGTTCTTCCTCGTTGCATGGCCCCCTCTCCCAAGCGTGACGCGGCCATCCTATTTCTAGCTTCAAAGCGCTAGTATTCTTTTTTTTGGTAAATAAAACGTTATTATTATAGTCATCAGTTAACGTAAGCTTTTTTTTACTATAACGTATCAAGCTCGATCAGCTACCCAACCCCGCACACAGGACAGCAGTCAACCATGGACAGGTGGACCTATATTTTGGTTCGCGCGTCGCGACGCGCGTGCAGGTAAAAGCAAATCGTGGGACCCTGGGCCACGTGAGGTGGTACATACGTAACAGTAGCCGGCCTAGCAACTCTGATCAGGATCTATACTGTGGCTCGACTGGCCCATGTTGTTGCCAAATTCCGACGACTATTCTGTGTCCATAATTCCCGTTTCCTACGGGAAATACCAACTGTTGGGTGACGCTTTCTCAGTAGATGCCCAGGAAAGACCTTCTCTCCTTCCTCCCAAACTTCTATAAATTCACTGTATAGCAGCGTTTCCCTGTCCTCCATTGCTTCTCCCATTATTGCTCCGCACGACAGGGTATTTACTTCTGTGGCTGGTACTTGCCGCTCTCGAGTGCTCCGTGGAAGAATCCACCCCACTGCTGTTCCTCCCATCTCAGGTATTAGAATTCAGCAGCAAGTATCCTTTGTGGAGTAAAAAAAAAAAAAAAAAGAAAATAAAGAAAAGAAGAAGGACGGTGAAGACGATAGGACATTTAACAAAGAAAAAAAGAGAGAAGAAGATAGGATAAGGTGGTGATGTGTGGAGTAAAAAAATGTCACAACGTGGTGATGCGAAAGGTGTAGCTCTCTGCCTTGTAAATGGTGACAGGCGAGCTACTCCGGTTACCTGCTTCCATGATGCGACGTTGATCCAATGACAGCCCTCCGATGTGCGTCCGAGCACACGAGGGAGCAGCCCAAAGGTCCCCAACCGCAGCTTTTAGATGCCTATCACACCTCCATCAGCGGGCCCACCCCCTGTCTAACAGGTAGCAAATGGAAGTAACATCCCCCGGCTCTCCTCTGGTTGTTACAAAACAGGCCCGTCTCCTTCGGCCGTGGAGGTGATCCAACCGATGGTGACCGCACGAGCGGGAGAGTGTGCCACACGAGTGGGGCGAAAAGGCCTGGTCGAGCTCACACGTGTCCGACGGCAGGAACGAGCGATCCCCGTAACTGGGAGTCCATCCATCGTTAGTCAATGGTCAACAAGGAAGTTGTGGTCCCATATATGGTTTGTGTTGCATGGACCCGTGAAGCTGACGCAATGACACATGGGACGACGTTACGGAGCCACGTAGGCGTCCAGGGTCCAGACTCCAGAGGGGGTGGTGAGGCGTGGGGCTGATACAGGGACAGGATTTGTGGAGTCGGCATCATAGGGTGCGGCCGTGCGGGGGGGACCATAGATATTATAATATAGAGGCGCCCACAGGAATAGGGTCTTGGCGCTATCCTCAAGGGAGCACATGCCCCCAAACACAAACTCACACACAAAAGCCACCATCGCCTTCTATTTCCGTTGGGACCCTAAGTAGGTGGTCGCCCACGTGTGGTGTACCCGCAAAGACCATCTTCTTTGACTTTGATCGGACGGCTGTCGTTTTCGTCTGCATGATCACTTGATTGATTGTGTTCTCGTAATTAATCATGACCTCACTAGGTTCTATCATATAGTGCAACTGATTGCACGGTATCATCTAACATTAACATCAGACATTTTAATCTGTCCTTGTAAATGCAGTCTAAGTGAAACATGGACGCAATGTTTGGCCAGTTTTATAATAAATCATGCACCGAGTGCTTATGACGTAAAGATTTGAGATGGCACATCAAAGCCCAATTAACCATCAAAGAAGTTTGGAAAGACAAATCATATCATGAAAAAAAAAAGTATCTGTGACATGACCTCACATGTCTTAGAAGTCTGCACACAGTTATTGTTAAATCTTCCTTTACTAACATTGTAAGTGTCCTTCTGCCTCCATTCAATTATTGCCCAATCTACTGTACCCACACATTAGTAGTATTCGGATCATTGTGGCATCTTGTGGCTAACAACATAAGTTGCTCTGATGTCCAATACTGTATAATGTATACTTGAGCTCATATATTTCCTCGTTTTGACAATTCTAACTACAAAATGAAAATAAGTGCTCATCCCTTGTAACTTTGAGTAATCATGGCATTATTACAAAACCCATCTCACACAAACTGATGGGGAGGGGGCTAGGATATACGACGGATGTCAGATTAAGAGCAGAGTTACAACAGGGAGTACACGTAGCACGATATTTAGATCTCCTTTACCTTCCTCACCTCACGTCATGGCCCACTCGGGGACACAAACTCCCATAGCCTTTGGACTAAAGCGATGTACGGCGCCGCGTTTGCCCATCCCCTTGCACGGTAAAGCGCACCTCCCCTCTCTCACACACACACGCACACGCACGCACACGCAAACGCAAGAGCCGGAACCTCTGCCGTGCGGTTGCAGAAATCTGTATATTTTTTTATCATCGCCAAATAATCTGATTCCGAAGATAGATGGCTATCAAATATTCAAAAACAACGTATCATGAATGGCTGGCAATTTGACGAGGTCCATCTTACTCTATTTATTAGTAAACAGCCTCCGCAAATGGATGACAACAACGTACCATGAATGGCTGGCAATTTGACGAGGTCCATCTTACTCTGTTTATCAGTAAACAGCCTCCGCAAATGGATGACAGGGTAGATTAAGGGGTGTAGATAGAGGATCCAAACTATCTGAAAGCCATATATAAATTGCATCTTAAATAAATTGATATTTGGATATTTTTGAAAATAGACTTAATGTCTTGTTTTTATATTAAGAGAGGCAAAATCCTGTAAGCCTTTATTAAAAGAATTGATAATTACAGAGAAAATGAGTTAAAGAAAGTACACCGTCTGTTACAGAAGAACTATAGATGTCAATCGTAATCAAACAAATTCATGAGAAAGCAAAAAAATAGCAACCTGTTAGTGCGTATAAACTAGAAGAAAAACAAAAAACAAGAATTGTATCATCTTTTGAAGAGCAGATCTTAATATTTGCAAGGGGTATATGATCCAATACTCCTAGTTTCCTTGGTTCCTCGTGTAGATCAGTGCTTGGGCGTCGGCGTACACAATACACAATGATACTTGGGAAATCGAGTTGCATTTCAAGCCTAGCTGATTGAAAGAAATGTGAAACTTGACTGGGATCGATACTTTCTGTCGTATTAGATAATTAAGCAAAAGCTTATAACGAGACTGCCATGTTCAATGGATTACTTGCTTCGTGTTCCTCCTGTATGAAATTAAACTCGGTTGGAACCCGTTTCCTTTCTTCTACCTTCTATATGCCGGTCTCTTAAAATAAAAGCACATAAAGATTCCTACGTTGCTTGACCAGTAAAAGTTCAAAAGTAGAAATAAATCCCTGCACCTTAACATCCATTAGATCGATGATAAGAATAGTGCTGGTACCCATACATGCATGGACATCTACGAGAGTGGAAGAGACTTAAGATTCCAACCTCACTCCTCCATGTGGCCATTGAAGTTGGTCTAGAATTTAAAAGAAAAAAACAGCTATTAATATCATGAACTGTGGACTACGGCTAGGGATTCCTTTCTTACGTTCTTTCCATTGTTAAAGAAAACTTAGCAGCTATTAATCATGTGACAGCATCAGTTTAACTCCTATATGGAGCTCTGCCAAGCAGCCAAATTGTTATGAGTTAAGCTACTAGATGTGATATTTTGTATATGGAGAACAACAGATGCCAAGACTTTGTTTTCTCGCATGAAAAAGAAAAGGAGAAATGGGAAACTGCGAGCTGGTTATGCTGTAACGGAGAGACGTTTGATGCCTGGATTGGTTAGATTTAAGCTTCCAAGCTCATTTCTGCCTTTCTTCATATCATTCTATAGTATCAAATCCAAGTTAATTGATGCTGTCTCGAAGCAAGTTGCAGGTGGCCAAGCAAAATTTGATCAATTTCTCCCAAGACAATTAGGAGTATTGATAATACATCTACCACAAAACAGATTTTCCGCTGTAAAAGAATGTTATGCCTCCTTGAATATTGCAATCAGACTGCCTCGTAGGGTTCTACAAAGATTCCCAGAGAGAATGAGGTAGGGTCTGAATAAATTTGGGGAGATACACTCCTTTTCTAGGACTTGGGCATGAACTTATGAATACATCATGCATGCTTTATTTCTAAAGAGCAGGTAATAGAAAAATTCCATATTTTGTAGAAAGTTGATGCAAGAAACAAGCCATATACAGCCAACTCCTGGAGCTACTTTAATTTGAACACCAATTTTACATGCAAAGTGAATACATTATTTTCTCTAGTCCAGCAACAACCACAAAGGAGCATGAAGCATGTGAACACATATGCATGGTCCCATTTCCTTTCCCTACTCAGCCCCATGAGATAAAGGGATGGTTGATGACAAAGCCATGGCCTTTGGTTTAGTACTGGCAGCTGCTATAGTCTTTGTTTGGCATGCATGGGCTGCAGGGGGCATGCATAAAGCCACTGTGGCGTCCAAGCAGCCAAGGAGATCCCACAGGGGACAGTGTGATGGTCCATATTCGTGCCTGCAGTAGAGGCCGGTTACCCTACACACAAGTTCTCACCCAAACCCTCAGACCTACGCTACTCATTGAGAGTGGGGCAAGGTGTACGAAAGAAAAGAGCAAATCTTTACTGCAGCACTGTAGAACACGAAAGATATCGAGTTGGATTTTCTTAACCAAGCCCAAGTACCTTCTAGACATATAATATGACTTGTAGACCTTTTATTTATCTTTGCAGTGGTAGACTCCATGGAAGGGAGAATTTATTCATTAGCCGAGGGAAGTAGGTTCTGCTAGTTTAATCATCTTCTTTGTCTTTCCCACCTATAGTCTACTCATCTTTCTTTTATTTAAGCCCCGTATATATATATATATATAGCGAGAGAGAGAGAGAGAGAGAGAGATTGGAGAATATGGGCTTTGTAAATTTTTTTTATAGATTCGGCCGACAAGTGTTTTGACCCAATTCTATTCTATGGCATCTTGTTTTTGCCCATCGAGGAGCCCATCGATTCAGAAAGAAATCCGTCAGCCATTTCTATATTCTCCGGTGCACGCGTTCTTAAAGCTAATACACTTTAGAGTAAATTACAAAAACGTTGTGTGATTAGGAGTAAATTAAGCCTACACTCACTTACCCCTCTAGTACAAGGGTCTGTTTGGATATTTATATATAACGGGACTAAAAAATCTGTAGAAAATGGGCTTGTTGGCCCATCTATCTTTCATTTTTCAAGAGCCTATACAACCCAGCCCAGGTACTAGCCTTTGGGCTACAGGAAGAAGAAAAAGACTATGGAGCAAAGTCTTTTTTTTTTTTCTTTCTATAGGATTTGAGATGGATGGTATTTGGTTGCTGCAGGGCTATGCTTAAATAGACGGCCTAATTCATGAATCCTACAGAATTTTCAGCCCAATCTTACAGAAATATCCAAAAAAGATCCTAAGGGCCTGTTTGGGAAATCTAGTGGCAATGGACTGAAATTTCCATAGGATCATGGATTACATAATTTATTTAAGTAAGGCCCATATCTAAGTAATCCCTATCCAGCCCAAATCCTATTAGAAGAAGAAAAGGATCTCCACATGTCCCATTGCAATCCAACATGCCGATCGATGAGATTTTGGCCAAAACTAGGACGAACCTCCAAAAGAAAACAGGTTGAGTAGGCTAACCGGCTTCATTCTTATAGAAAATCCAGCTCAATCCTATTGGATTTTCTAAACAGGTTATAAAGTTTATTTTCATCTAACACTTTAATCCATAATTTAACAAAATATTACTCAAATCGTTAACCTAAAAAAGGACCCAGATATCACATCAAAAAAAATTAAAAAATGACCAAAATAACCTTAAATGATATAACAACGATCAAAGGATATAAGAAAACGTATGCATCTCTCTTTATCCAAAGGCATTTTTGACTTTTCATATGAGGTAAACAATTTTACTAACGACATCAATTTAATTGGATATAAATATAGGTTTTACAAATTATTGGATGTAAGCATAACAAACGTAAATCTCAAGGGGGATTTTATAATTTACTCTAAAGTTTATTGCCAAGCCCACACGAATATGTGGTCCATTCCAGCTATCATCCGACCTGGTAGACCTAGTTTTGATGTTCCCAAAAATGGCATAGAAATTTTGATGATCTTTAGGGGATGATCAGCATGAGTGCTCCTACTAGCAATATTCCAACTAAAAGAATTGCAAGATTTACTAAATTAACTATTCATGAACCAAATTAGGAAATCAAGTCCAAGTTATTCTTTTCAGAATTAAATTTAGATCATTAGAGGATATTTCTAGTCTACATTATTTTTCTCGTGTCAAAATGGGTTATGTAAATAAATTTTGATGCACTATACAATTTGAATTCGGTCTTTATTCAAGCCAACAATTTGAAAACTGATCTGAAAACTAACCGGACCAGCCATTGTTCTCTTTATATATGGCCTAGGAAATCAAGTCTCGGTTCTTCTTCTCATTAAATTTATAACATTTGGAGAATGGGTGAGAATTAACAAGTATGCTATACAGAAAAATTTGACGCATTGTACAGTCTATTTAGTCTACCTTCAGTCTCTAGATTATAAATCCTATCATACAGAAATGCTTCTGCTGAATTGTAGACATAGATTTTACTATCCCACGTATGGCATAGTTGTGACGTTCAAATAAGTTTATCAAAACTACCAAGAGAGAGGGAAAAACATGAGAAAACTAACTTACTCTTGGTCATCAACCATCTCATGCTTGCATCACCAATATACTCAGCTTGAAAATGGGCTAGTTTGTAAAAAATATATTCTATGACACCATGCATTCGCTAAATCAAAGCATCAAGCCTTTAGGAATGACATGTTATATGATGCTAAGAAACCAAATTTGTACATTAAAAACATAAAAATGTGATGGATTCTAAGCCTTGGTATTTCTAATTAGGTTTGCAATTTTTCACGGTATCGGTGCATGTTATCACCTCCAAAGGCAGTTACATAGCAAACAAGTTGCTCTACGATAAAGCAACTTGTTGGCTATGTAATTACCTTTGGAGGTGATAACATCTATATTATCAAAGAAGTTGTTCTCAAAAAGGTTTCTCACTTCCCTGTTACCAATAACAAAAACAAAAAGCAAAAAACAAAAAGGGTTACTCTATTTTATCATCTTCGGTGGTAATTTCAACGTAGCCTCCGGAATTCACGTCATTTTCTCGTCAGGGAATTTAACTACGAGACAGGCCATCACTGGTGAGGTGAAACCCAGTGCAGCTATCCCAGGCTTGGATAGGCCGGGCTCTAAGTCGAGCGAAGCTACGATCCTCGAAGAGAGTACCTAGCCCACGTACAAATCAAGAGAGAATGGATTAACGTCCAAGAGATCTACAGAAATCGTTCCAAACTTTTAAATTCCCATAGTTTCCAGGAAGAACTTCTACCGGATCGGGAGGTGGCATTTGCCACAAAACCATGCACAAAGTAATAATTTTTTGAACACATGCAGAGGCATATGTGCACATATTCCTAGAGGGAGGGGGAGGGAGAGGTAGCCTGGAGGCTTGTGCTCGTAGTGCTTTATACTGTCGATCAGGTTGTGAGGCAGCTCAGGCTGGATATATAGAAGGTGAAGCTCTAAACATGGGCCTTATTCCAAATTCCCGCTGCAAAACCCAGGCTTCGTGCCAACTCCTGCTGCATGGATTTTAATGTTAAACTATCTTATGCTCGAAACAATTAGTTGTGGATAAGTTCCCTCCATCCTTTATATTGGCAAGAAAAGATATCTCAAGCAAGAAATCCATGTCATATGGTAGCAATATAAGGACAATATATATGATACCGATCGAAATGCAGGATGTAGAACTGATCATGAAGTTTTCTAGCAAAATATTTAATCTCGCTTTAATTTCGGCATGAAGGTGTTGTGATAGGGTAGTCGATATCTGCTTTTACAAAGCATTTAAGAAGTAATGAATACTCCGAACTACATCATAATGCAAAAATTTAGATTGATGAAATTTTTTGAATAGCTTCTTAAGATATAGAATCATTTTTTCTTCCTAAAGCAAATACGAAACTGTAACAAATAGGAACACCATAAACAGCCGAAAACATAAATTTGATTAAGAAGCTGCAAGAGATCAATAAAGTATCTGTGAGCAGTCACTCAGTATGACCGGTGTGAGCAGTCAGTGGATTTATGGAATCCGTTGCGACATCATAAGTGTCCCTTAGTATTCCTATAACAGCTTTTTGTGGGCCAAAGTCTCAAAACATACTGCCTCGAATTAAGCTCTAAATTCTACTCCATGGTGCTGCCGGTGGAATACATTTCTGGAGCAAGGAATGTAAACAAGGGTGAAGCAATTGGAACACTGTCAGACAAGCCGCCTTTTAGCACGCTATCGGTAAAATATTACTTACAACCAGAAATTCATTGTAGAAGAAATTTGTCTAAATAAAGATGAAATTACTCGCTATGAAAGAAAATGAGTTTAATTAAGCATGACTAGTATAAGATATTGATCAAAATACCAGAAGGTGATTAATTCATAGACCATACCCATGATAGGTCATGACTACGGACGTTTATGGCAATATGAACTCAGTAGATAGATGGAATCAATTATTGCCACACTAGAAGAGCATCCCAAGTACTTCAAGGCAATTGAGGAGCTTTTGTGGTCCACATTGCTGAATATCTTGCTTGCAATGCCAGTGGTGCTCTTCTGCAAATCGAATATTTGGGCCAAATAATGCACACTTAGGTGATGTAACCATAATATCAGATAAGAGAGCTTCTTTTCTACCAGGAGAATAAAAAAAATATAAGAACATTGTACTGAGAGGCAGCACTTTCTCTCTCTCTCTCTCTCTCTCTCTCTCTCTCTCTCTCTCTCTCTCTCTCTCTCTATAGTAATGTAGTTCTTGACAACAAATACATGATGTAGCAATGGCATGGAAGGTTTTATCTGAATTTTGGAGGCATGCTAAAGCCCCTAGCAATAGAACACGTCAAAGCATGCACCTCAAGAAACAAGCACACAAACAAAAGCCCATGATTCTAAGGTACGGAATCCTTGAGGAATGATTGCCTATGAGACCGCTTTTTCGTCATGCATTAACCCAGAAAAGCTGCTACTACTTGAAAGAGAGAGAGAGAGAGAGGGAGGGAGGGAGGGAGAGAAGGGGAAGAGGGAGCAGCATTTTTCAATTCAAAGTCCATGCAGGGATCAGAGTGTCCATGGAATAAAGGATGCTCTCTTAATGTATACATCTCGTTGTGCTCATAATATTCTACCACGTTCGGCTTATATTAACAGTGTCCGACGTCCACCATAACGACCTGCTCAAGATCTCAGTCAGTGCACTGCTCTTATAGGACAATATTAAAATCATATAAAATTCAAATAAGAAAGCCTTCAGATCATGATCCATCGCATCAAGAAAAAAAATTTATCTTTCTACTTAGAAAAGAAGAAGACAAGGAGCCAGGGTTTTGCCTGTGCAAATCTCTCCCTTCTTTCCTCCTCTTCCATTGACGTGGAAGCATTGGAGAGCTTTTGGAGGTATCAGAAATAGTCATTTATTGCCGATGCAGCATCATCAAGATTCTCATCTCTCTTTCAACCTCTCTTCCGAGCATCAAAACCCTCAGAATTGAGTGGAGCTTTATCCGCAAGAGCTTGTGAATCTTGATGATGCCACACCAGCAAACAGTGACTGTTGAAGCTTTCGCATATTAATAGGCCTGCAACTTTCCATCAATATATTCTTCTCTCATCATCAGCCATGACAAAACCTAATACTCCTAAACCTAACCCTAAAGCACAAAAATTGGAGGTAGGAGGCGAACAGTGGGAAAAAGCCAAAAGTACCTTCTCGATCAACAGAGTCCAGCACTAGGAAAGAGAAGACAAAGAAGGCCTTCATTGGTTCAAAGCCCACCAAGAAACGGAAAAGAGGGAGGAACAGTAGCATAAGAACCACAAGAAATGTGAAAAGAAGAAACAAGAATGACCTCCTATGAGAGCTAAAAGAACTCTATGGAGCTAGCTAGGAGGAGAAGAAGAAGAAGAGAAGCAGGGTGATGAGGAGCTTGGGGGAGGAGGGGTATAAATATAGTGCCTGAGGATGATGTGAGGTGGTGGTGGATGGATTGGTTGGTGAGTATGAAGTTTGAAGCAGAGCGAGAAGGGGTGAAGTCCTCATGGAGGTTGTGTGGGGTGCGTGTGGTGTCAGAGAAGTATTGTACCCCAGCAGCAACAGTTACACATCTCAATCCATGGCTCCCCAAAAACCCCAAGACTTTTACTCCTTCCTGACCTCGGTCACTTGCCACAGACGTCCACCCACCCTTCGCCAACAATTAAAAGAGAGAAAAAGAGGGAGAGAAGAACCTTCCCAGAATGGAAACTCACCAGACCACAAGAAGAGCAAAAAGAAAAAGGAAACCCCTCCACGCCCTTCCTCTCTCTCTCCCACTCTCTCTCTCTCTCTCTCTCTCTCTGTCTTTAGGTTTGGAGGATCTGTTGCGTTTCCCGCAAGCATTCAAACGTGAGACTGCCACGAATTGACAACCCCGAACCGCCAAACCAAAATATCCCCCTCACCACCCCTCTCTCTCTCTCTCTGGTTTTTCTCCCTCTCAACTCTTTTGAGCTAGTCTCATTTGGTTCCCACTCTCCATATCAAGTGTAACATTAGATAGCCAAAGAATCTTTCATAATAATAATAGACCGATCCCAGCACATGAGGTGCGTGGCTCAATATGTACCTGTTTCCTTCGTGACGGTTCCACCCTTTGGGTTGTTGGGGTTTCTCATTGCCGTTCTGGTAACTCAAGGTTCGCACTCGCCAGCTAGCTTCGTCCATTCTTCGTCACCAGGTATTAATGTCTAGAGTCTAGGCTTAGAGACGTGTCCCTATGACTAATTGGCTAGATCAGTGACAAAACAATGTAAAGAATAACTCCTTTGATTGCTCTTTAAGATGGTCAATAATTTGAAAACAGTTTCGAGAAGGAGAATTTATTTGATCGTATAAGTTTAGCATTTTGCTTATAAAAGCGGGTAGTGCAAAGGAGTGCTGGTGAGATGATGTATTGATGGTAAGTTGCTCAAATTGGAGGTCACGGGTGAGAGCTAGCTTGTGGTCTAGTGGTGACGAGGATGTTTGGAATTACGGTGGTGAGATCAGTCCAACTAAATTCCGGGGTGAAAGCAAGACCAAGGGAGATGAATATTTGGTCATGCTTATGGAATTGCAATAGTAATTTTTCTTTGCCTCTGCCATAAACGAGACAATTGATAGCCTGCATGGGAACTTGCAGAACCAAAACCACCTCTTAAAAATTATTGCTATGTTAGGTTAACATCTATTAAAATATTTGCAGAAGAAGAAAAAAATTTTAAAAAAAAGAGAGAGAGGAAAATCATTTTATTTCTTTATTTGTCATATTCAGTACATCCTAGAGATTATAAATACTCATATACAGACTCCATACAAAAAAAAATAATATAGGCTAATATTAGATCATGTTGATAAAGAAAAATAATACTCGTTGACATAAGTTATTATGTGATCCCTAAAATCACTCTAATGAGATCATACTAACAAAAAAAAATAGTATTGACCAATACAAGATCACCCTAACAAAGAAAAATAATATGAGCTGAAACAAGTTATTAAGTGATTCCTAAAATTATACTAACATTGCCCTTTCAAACTCAAAATGGTACTATTATGATGGCAACTTAAGTTTAGAAACTAGATCACGAATATATCTAGAAACTGACGTACTAAATCAAAAGCTGAAGTAGCAGTTCAAAAACTAAAGTGATAGATTAGAAGCTGACATAGCAGCTAAGCGACGGATGTGGTGGTAGATCAAGAGTTGATGTGGCAGCATAGAGCCTGATGAGGTAGAACAGAGCTGTTATAGCAGCTTAAAAGCTGGTGTGGCATATTAGGAGTTGACATAACAACTTAAAAGCCGATATAGCAGATTGATATATTTGACTGACGTGACAGACGGACATGTCTGTCGATATGGCTGATTGACTTGTCTGATGGTGTTGCAGTGAGAAGACAAATAGAAGATGATAGTTGCAATAAGGACAAAGCACAACGAGAAGGCAACTAAAGATCGACATTCTCATAGACGGAGGCACAATGGAAAAGAAGCATTAGTTGAATGATTGGTCCGATGATGTGGCAGTAAGAAGATACATAAAAGATAATAGTTGCAGCGAGAACAGAGCTCAGAGAGAAGACAACTAAAAGTTGATAGTTCTCATAGACGAAGGCACCATGGAAGAGAAGCAAGAGACTTCAAACTAGATGGTGAAGGAGCTAGAGGCAACAAATAAAATCAGAGAGAGAAAAAAGGCTGAGCCATGGTGAGGAGAGACAATCGAAAATATGAAGCTAAGAAAAAAAGTGGTGGAGAAGAATTGCGGATCCATTTGAAAATAAGGAATTTTCGAGTATTAATCTATCAAAATAGAGGATGTGCGGAAAAACAAAGGATCTATGGATCTACCAAAAAATAAAGGATCTTCGGGTGTTGATTTATGCGAGGACATGGATCAATAGATTGGCAATGGGAGTCTTCAAAGCTTCTAAATATGGCAACGCGACCACAACAAATATGAAAAAGATGCTGGCGACAAATTAGGTGATTGATGGCTCTGATACCATGTTAAAATATTTGCAGAAGAAGAGAAAAATAAAAGAAAAGAAGAGAGAAAAAATGATTTTATTTTCTATTTCATCATATTTAGTACATCTCGAGGTTTATAAATACTTGTATATTGACTCTATACAAGAAAAATAATATAGACAGATAATAAGATCATGCTAATAAAAAAAATTATACTCTCTGATACAGTTATTATATGATCTCTAAAATCACTCTAACAGATAATTCTAACAAAAAAAAAAACCGATTTGATACAGAATTTCGCTAACAAAGAAAAATAATATGTTCCGATATAAGTTGTTATGTGATCTCTAAATTACGCTAACAACGTCTATGCAAAAATTACAAGTTTTGAATACTGCTAGGATAAGACTTATTGCAAAGATAGCATCTTAAACACCTTCGACCATCCATCTGCACAGATCTTTAAAGCGGCTATTGCGTGATTCAACGTTGATCCATGCGAAGGTGAATCCTTCTTTCGCGTGGGAGATACACCCCCAACCCATTGGTCATATATAATTACCGGAAAATTTGAAGAATGCATGGTCTTTCCCTATGAAAGTTTTGGTGGAAAAGTGTTGACGTTAGCACTAAGCATGCATTAGGGCTCAGCTATTGCTTCAACAAAGCTACAATTTCACTGGTTATTTTTGGTCATGCAAAGTAAAACGTCATTTTTTGATGGGAAGATAGTGCCTAAGAACTTAGCATTGACCGGCAACGGCTTTTAGATGCGTAGATGTCATGCTGCAGATAATTCTGAGATTCTTTCAGACTATTTTAATTGAAATCTTAAGACTAAAATTGATTTAATAGTATTGTATCAGCCAAAAGATATGACTGATAATTTGTATCAGCTTGACTCTTACGTATTTTAATGGAGCTTTTTGTGCGTCATATACTATTACCGTTAAACACATGACATGGTTCATATTGCATCTTCTTCTTTTTTTTATGAACTCCTGTAACACCTTTATCCAGCATCGCTGCTGGTACGTACTGCCATCTTTACTCTTTTTAACAAATAGCTAGGCCGTCTTCGATTATTTATAGGGAGACCTAGATTTGTGCTTCCCTTTCTTGTTCATGTGTGCTCATGCTCATATCAGGATTTACATCTGTTGTGGATAGAGGTGCCCGAATTTAGTCCCATATCGATCAAGTAGTGGAAAGGTCTGTGTCTTAAATGGAGGGCAAGATAACCCTTTTCCTAAGAGGCACCTTTTGTAGGGCAAAACCGTAAGGAGTGGCTTCCTATAAAGATCTACGATCCCTAAAGCGGACAATACCTTATGGGGGACACAGCTCGTTTTCTCTGCTCGGTTCGGTGTGGGACTGTGCTGTTGACCGGGTCAGCCCGACAACAGATGGAGCGCCAGGAAGGGGCCCCTTCCCCATCCCCTCCCGAGGACTGGGGGGCTGCGTCGGGAAAACTCGGCCCAAGACCTTCCCGCTAGGGAGGCTATGTTGGTGGATAGGGGTGCCCGAATTTAGTCCCCATATCGACCAAGTAGTGGAAAGGTCTGTGCCTTAAATGGAGGGCAAGATAACCCTTCTCTAGGAGGCATCTTTTGTGGGGCAAAATCGTGAAGGGTGGCTCCCTGTAAGGGTTTAAAATCCCCAAAGCAGACAATACCTTCTGGGGGACACAGCTCGCTTTCTCTGCTCGGTTCGGTGTGGGACTGTGCTGTTGACCGGGTCAGCCCGGCAACAACATCAAATGGGCTAACTAGCTAGCATCATCTTATTGCTCTGTTGGTATTATATTTTCGCTGTTATGACATTCTTTTATTGCAATCATAAGTAGTAGCTTTGAAGTAAGGACCATACAATTATCAAGTCTTCACTTACTATCTCCATCACCTCTGTTGTTTTTGCACAAACTGACCGACGCGTTTATATTACGAGATATGCACATACCAGT
This sequence comes from Phoenix dactylifera, assembly GCF_009389715.1. Classification (NCBI taxonomy): domain Eukaryota; kingdom Viridiplantae; phylum Streptophyta; class Magnoliopsida; order Arecales; family Arecaceae; genus Phoenix; species Phoenix dactylifera. The sequence continues at coordinate 3,946 of NC_052394.1, read as the reverse complement.
CGATGCCAATGCACATTAAGATATTGCAAAACATTGTTGTTTATTTATAAGAGTGGTTGGTTTTTTTTTTTTTTTTTGTGACTTGAGGGTGTATTGGATATACCTAGGGGATCGAACAATCAGCTGTGCAAGGCTGAGATCATTTGGGGAGTCCAGTCATGAGAAGCATCCGGTCTATAGAGCCTAGCGAGTTAGAGCCAGACAGAGCTAGAGAGAAACTGGGAGAAGCAATCCATGTGGGGATGGGGTTGGATTGGCTGGCTGGGTGTTGGACTGGCATTTGGCAATCAAAGTATCCATCTCTACGTACCCGTCCATCCATCCATCCATCCATCTATCGCTGTCCCTGTCGGTTTGTCACGTCAGAACTTTTGCAAGGCTTTTAGGGCCGCATCGTCCCGCTGGCCATCGATCATCACCCGTCTCCAGTCTCCGTCCGGTCCCGCGGACGAGCCCTGAGACTGAGAAAGCCGAGCTACAAACAAAGCAGAGCCCGAGGGCGATTGCTGCCCTCGTCACGCAGCTCAGCCACGGGTCCGGCCCCTGTCACGGACCAACGCATACATAGCGAGCTAGGGACAGCCGGACAAAAGCGCCACCCCCTCTCTCTGTCTCTCTCTCTCCCTCCCTTTCGCCCTTGCACGCTGTTCCCGAACCGTATCCCTCAGATATCCCCCCTTTTTTTCGGGTGGGGGCTACGTGCTTTTGGTGGTGGCCAGCAGCTCCCCTTCCTTTCTGGAATATGATATCCCCCTACGATTCTGTTCAACCATACGTCCTGGCCCACCCCAGAGTTTAAAAAGAGAAAAAAGGGTTCATGAGAAACCCCTCCTTATCTTGATTCGCTTGCGTTGCATGTGTGTAGTCCAGCGGTACGTAGAAGTATCTGATGGAATGAGAATCTACGTATCTGATGGAATGAGAAATTCTCATTCCATCTATCATTGTTGGCAGGAGTGGATTTGATTAAATTTGTTATTACCTTTTGGTTTATGTGCTTCCTTTTCTTTGGTTGTTATGAAAGTGTGAATACAAGGGAGTATATTTATATTGGGGAATGTGCTGTGCTGTGTGCAGCTTCACATTAACTTCTTGGTGTTGGCCTGGCATTATATATAGCATTTGGATTATATGTAGTAGTGTAAAAACTATGGATTATAATTAATACTTAATTTGATATGGGTAGATTGGTCTCCAATATCCAACTATGTCTCACAATCTCAACTCTCACAATACCATGCAAAGTTGGTGTTCAAAATGAGAAGCCATCTTCTAACTCAACTGGAATTAGATTGGAAAGGCCTTGTGTTTTACAAGCTCATGTACAGATAGGGATAGCTGAGCCAGTTGATGTTAATTCCATTAACTGAAATTAAAGGAAAATCATAAGAATGCTGATAAATGTTGGAAGCAAAATATCAATCGGATCAAAACCTCTACAACATATATACATGAACAATTTTAACTTTAATGCACAAAGGTACAAGACATGCTTTCGAATAGAATAAGAGAAATGCCTTGCTAACAAACTTTGCTTGTGCGAAATATTATAGGCATCTAGAATAAAAAGGCACATTCCAAATTAACAAGGGGACTACCATGCACATGATGCTTATTTTGCGAAGGTAAATCTTAAAGTTCTAGTAGACTTTGTCAAAACAATTTTTTCGCTAATTAAGAGAAGCAAACAGATCGTCGTGGTCTCTTATCAAAAGTTGGGAGAAACCTTGGCCCTCTAATATAGTAAATCTTATGCTGTAAAACACATCCAATAGCTCGAAAAAGCCGGTTGGTTCCTATAGTTAGCAAGAATAATTATTCACTACTAGCTGCATGCATAGACAGACCAAGTTGTTCTAGGAATTCTCATTGGAGGCTTGAGATATAACATACATCCACACACACTTAGATGTATTGCGTGTATATATATATATATATGCCAATGTAAGGCCAAACCGCTTTTGACGTCTACATTGACTTTCCTCTGGAATTTCTCTTGCACCTATGACCAATTTCGTGCCATGTTTCTTTGCGTGCCTTTCACTAGTCATCTTGGTGGGCAATCTATATAACCTCCACACGAATCTCACCGTTCTCTTGAGTGGATTCCTCTTATGGAGCTCTAGTTATACGGGTGCCTTTACGCCGGCTATGCTATTGCATTCTTTGGGTAATCGTTGAGCAGCAAAAGGCCTCTCAACCGAATCTATGAAACCTTATTCAAAAAAACCGTATCCGGTTGCAGGTGAGTATACATGAGAGAGAGCGAGCGAGAGAGTCAAGGCACACTCGGACATGCCAATGTGGAAAACAAAAAGATGCAAGGATGCCACGAAAGGTCGCCTATAGATACGATTCGGTTGCTGCACCTAACGTCTCACCTCGTAGTAGTAGATAGGGTCTACTGCTAGTTGTGACACAGAGGTAGGTGGTTGGTCTCGGTTCTCTCCTGCTGGAGTTGCGCCATCTTGTCCACAACCACCTGGCGATGCTAATGCGTGCCCAGGGCTCACCCAACGAGTTATCGAGCTAGCTCGTCTAATCTTGAACTGCTTAAGCTGTAAATGTTTGCTCATTAAAGAATACAGGAGAAACAATTGAAGACATCTTTTATTGTTGAGAAGCTAAGAATTACAAAAGGATAAGAAAGAAGAAATAGAGAAGAAACGAATGCATGCCATCCAATTGATGGCATGCGTATTTCCCTTACAAAACAGCGCGTCACTTGTCCTGCATGAGTTAATTCCAGAAGCCACGCTCAAATGAAACCCTTTTATGATCGGTTGGTAACAAGAAGAGCGGATTAGTTACAGCAAAAAAATGCACCAAATTAAAGAGTAAGGGATCCTGAGAGGTGGTCGAAGGTAGGTCTAGCACTTGGGAGATCGGACGGGGAGGCAGCAGCTTCTGACTGGGGAGCGGTCCATCGTTCACCACCCACGCCATCCTCAAGCCCCAGACCGTGTGCACGTCCAGGTGGCAGTGCATGAACCATACACCTGTCACAACGAGTCATTCTCGGTCATCTTGGACTCATAGCTCATGGCATGGCCCATCCACAGCCCAAACAATTAATCCCAGAGGCCTCGTCATCATTAATTAATAGATATCTAATAATCGATCAGGTAAATCATTGACTCACCGGGGTTGTCGGCCGGAATCGGATGGCGACCCAGCCGCCAGCCGGCACTCCGACCGTGTTCCTCTCGATTGGGTCTGCAAGATTGAACTTGGCCGGGTCCTTTGCCGGGTCGTAGTTCCCGAATCCTTGGCCCACCCGAAGAAGTTGAAGCCATGCAGGTGCAATGGGTGGCTCCGATCCCCTGGATGCTGGTGTCCTGCATGACAAGCTCCACGCTCGCGTTGAAGGGGAGCACCACCAGCTTGGTCCCGTTGGTGACGAAGGAGTTGTTTGGGGAGTCCCCGTGTAGTTGAAGGGGAAGGGAGGATTGCTCGGGAAGTCGGTCTGTACACCCCCTTCGACTGCCCGAAGAAGTGGGTCTGCAGGAGGGCGGTGCTCGGCAACGCGAAGGAGATGTTGTTCACGCTGGCAGCAAATTTCGTGCCATTGGGACCTTGGCAGGTCTGGTTCGTCGGGCATGGGCTTGTTCCGAGGCCTACCGTGAAGTAGAACCGTCTGTCCACGGTCTGCGGCACGTTCGCCGGGAACTGAGCGTTTGCCAAGCTACGTAGCTTGCCGGTGAAGTTTGCGGCGAAGGCGGTGTCGTTGAGTGATGGTAGAGTCGGTCTCGAGAGTGTGAGGTTCTTGGATGGAGTTGAGGGGGAGGAAACGCCGGGTGGTAGGTATTCGAGGAGGCCGGCGGTGGTGGTGTTGTCGAAGGCTCCGAGACCGGTGGCGTAGGGCCTGGCGGCCATGAGGAAGTGGCGCAGGGAGGCTGGGCTTGGTTTGGAGGAGAACGTTGGTGGTTTGGCCTGGCGTGATGAG